>NC_074717.1:11215233-11950233 GCF_947242115.1 Biomphalaria glabrata | reverse complement strand
AATATTGGTCCTAAATAATGCTATGTTTATAAACGAAAAATTGCATGGCTGCATTATGATGAATGTCCGTGTTAGTTCAATATATTTTATATTACTAGGTAACTATAAATAACCGCATAAATAGACGTAAGTTTTTGTTTTTTTACTGTTAGATAAAGTCATATGGCAAATTTTTGTTTATTTCCTAATTCTAAAAAGGATTAATAATAGAATTATACAGTAAAAATAATCACTAAGTTTTTCTTTTAATAGTTATGAAAGTCTAACTGAGTTTGTGTTTTTGCAGATGTACACAAGGTACACTATGAGTCATTCCATCTCTTCTAATTGTTTAGAAATGAGTGTAAAAATGTAGGCTTCGATATTTTTAGCCTGAATTTAAGAAGTTACAAACTTCAAACAACTAATATATTGCCTCTTCCATAAAACTTTGTACTTATAAAATAAATTTATCCAATGCTCTAAATCCTGCTGGTATACTTAGGCCCTATTTAAATCGATCCGGTATCAATGTATTAAGTAGCAACAACCCCGCAAAAAAAAATTAAATGAAAGAAGATTGAGATATATATTTTTTTTGTGACGGTACGCACTGGTACGGGGTACCGGCACCTTTTTTCAATGTCGGGAAAAATGATTACTTTTCTTGTAATTCAACGTTAATTGTTAATTTATTATTAGTTGAAAGTTAGGCAATCTATCACTGAGTACCGGAGCCTCTTTTTTATTTTTACAAAAAAAAAAGCACTTTATATACTTTCAGCCGACATGCCGTATTATTAAAAACACCTTTTCTCAATCATCTAGAGTTTTAGACAGTCATTATTTTAGACAAGATTTAAGTAGAGTCTAGACCTAGATTTAGTAGGCCTATTATTATAAAAAAAAATTTAAAAAATCAGTCATTATATATATCATTCACAATTTTATTATTAGGTCTAGGCATTGAAAAGTAAATCTATTAATAAACTATAATATATCTAAGTCTAAGTACTAACTTATTAAATAAGTCATTATAAGTAGAAGTATTATAATGAATATTGTATAGATCTAGACTGACTAGATTATAGATAGATCTATAGATAGATCTCTAGTTTAGTAGATTAAGTATAGAGTATAGTAAACGTATAACAGTATTATTAGATCTATGTCTTATGTCTATATCTAATAATTAAGAAACTTTAGTCTTTATTAATATCTAGACGTTTTTCTATTAAAAACTGACTATAGGCATAGCATAGACTAGACTCGGCAATCTAGTCTCAAGATAGAATCTATACTATTACTAGATCTATTCGATTTTTATATATATAGATCTAGACTAGATTTAGATTATAGATCTAAATATACTAATGGAGAGATGATATGCGGTGTTAGCTAATAGCGTTGCACAAGAAACAAACCTAGATTTTTCTAAACTTTAATACTTGGTATGTAATAGTATAACAGCACCTACCTAAATAAATCGTAACTAGCAATCAAAAACCTATATTTATTGTGGTCTGTGGTTGTATTTTATATAGCCTTCGTAACTTCTTCTATAGAGAAATGACTTTTGTAATTTCTTTTACTGAAAATTGGGCTATTCGCGTCTGACACATATATAATGTTTATGTTCAGCAACAAACCCCATTCAGCGTGTGTGTGCGTTTAGTCTGTGAAACTATGTCTGAATTTAACTACATAAAACAATTGGTTTGGGTTTTCTTCCAAAGTGCCTGTTAATTAAACCAGGTGTTGTGAAAGATATTTCTGCAATGATAGATTAAGTCTTTTTTGTTTTTCTTATTCATACAAATGGACGACTGTTGTCAAGCGATCTAAACAAAGAAACGAAATCATGACTTGATGGTAACGAATCAAGTCTTTTCTCTCTCTGTGTTGCGCTGAAGCAGATATTTCATTTCAGTAATTTCGAAGCAGATATTTCATTTCAATAATTTCGAAGCAGATATTTCATTTCAATAATTTCGAAGCAGATATTTCATTTCAATAATTTCGAAGCAGATATTTGATTTCAATAATTTCGTATTCAATTTAATGCTATAATATTTTCACAGGTAATGTCTTTTTTTCTTCAACGAATTGATTTTCACAAAGAGCACATTGGCCCACTCATTCACCCTGGGGAAAATCCACAAGGATAGTCTGCAATGTACCATGGGAAGTGTGACAGAGTGGCATTAACCACTTGGCTAGCAATCAAGGCAGCTCGTGTTCAAACAGAGACTAGAGCTGAGTTGTGTTTGCTGAGAGCATGAGGCTACACGGAAACCTTTCTTCTATATACCCACACACACACACACACAAGTCCATAAATATGATTGGACCATAGCGCACTGAGCATACTATAAGCATGAAAGATGCGCCATATAGAGCAATTTTTAAAAAAATGTGAGGAACCCTAGTGTTTTTTTTTCCGGAAATGAGACGCTAGTTACTAAAGCGAGGCTCCGATACCACATACTACTTAATTCACTGATACATGTTTAGAGACGATAGAAGGAATAACAATAAAGACGCTTAGAGTAGAAGACTCGACAACAATTTTCCCCCTTGTAAGTAAACGCTTTAAATGTTTTCTAAACGTTATTCAGTTCTTTGAAGAGCGTCTGTAAAGCCGAGTAGCTGTACGAACTCGCATGAGATAGAAGAGTTTTGATTGGAGCGTAACACCAGCTAGAGCAAACATTCCGTTGTTTTTTACTTTGGCTCTAGTGTTTGGCATTTAGCGTCACATTAAGCTACTCTTATATCACGAGTAGGCCTATTGGTTCTTTCACGCCCACTATCATGAATGAGATTCTTTCACGACCACTATTACGAGTAATGGTCCAGCCATAGAAATCTTTGGTCATCCAGCAGCTCGGCCATTTCTTCATTGCAGGTGCTGTAGTAGGTACGTAGTAGCGCCCTTGTCTCTGGCAGCACAGTGCTGGTTTTGTTGGCTGTCTCGTGACGACGGTCTTCATTGACCATGTCTTGCATGATATCCGGAGACACCGAAGCTGGAACACAGACAATGTTAAATAATGCTATACATAAACGAAATAGAGAAACATACACCTCCATCGCTAAATATAGTCAAATACAACTTATAATATATAGTATAATATAAAACAAATAGTGTAGGGACTGCCCTATATTGTAACATGAATTATAATCTTTTATATAACATGTAATACAATATCTAATCAAACGAAACTGTCTTTGTAAAGGATATTATATTGTTGGCCTCCTTTAGTGACTATTGTTCATCTCCAAGGGCACATTTTCATGCGGCTGTGGAGCCTTATTTTGGAGAGTCCTTCCCGCCCACACACAACGCAGGTTAAGGACTTAACTTAAGGTGGCATTCGCTTTGCTGGTAGAGGAACCAGCCATTTTTTGTTTGGCTCGCTTTTCTCCCAGAGCTGAGGCCAATGCTTTCTGGCTGTCCAGAGCTTTCTCGGTCACCATCTGTCTCCACATGGTAAGGTGTATAGAGAAGATGAAGGTCTGGGCATTAGCTAGGATAGGAATGTTGTCGCCCACATAAACCCTCTTTCTACACAATAGTTACCCCCTTCTCCATGCAGCTCAAAGAGAAGGCCATTTGAAATATAGTTTGAGGTCAACAGATTCACAGGCTCTGACAGAATGTGTGCAGCTATGGTGTAAGTGTTACTGGCTCCTGATTTTCCTTTGGGTTGACTCAACTTCCGAAGCCTTTCAATAATTGGATTTAGGCGAAAAGCAGCTAAAATATAGATTCCCGTATTCCCTTCTTCTTGTAAGTAGCTAAACAAGGTACCGACCCCACCCCCTGTCCCTTTTAATAGAGCGTATAATATGAAGTACAATCTAAGTTATCCATATTGCGAAACAAAATAGACAAAATCTTACGCAATTCCAAGAAGTGAAACGCTTCTTTGAGTGTCGTCTCCATTTCGTTGGCGTATTCTGTAGTACGGATAATGTGGAAGACACTTCTTGGAAAAACTTGGAGCCACTCTTTTAAAAACACAGAATAACAGCTCACGTGTATCCTGACCTGGAAGAGTACGTGAAAATGTACGGAAAAGCTCAGGGCCAGATGTAAATAAGTGAAGGCAGGATTTTTGTTGAGGCTCCTATAGTTTTCGAAAGCTTGAAAAAAAATCCACTTGTTAATAATAATTCTAATCTTTAAAAGAGAGCAATATTTTAGAACAGTGATGCCCAAGCTACGAACCGCGGGCGGGATATATCCCGCCCGCGACGTGGTTTCATCCGGCCCGCCGAACATCGAAACAAAGTGTAGTAAAAAAAAAAAAAAAAAAGGGTGAAAAATGTATTTTCCCTACGTTAGAGATGAGCGAATTTCAATCTAATCTAATATAGTTAAATAGTCATATTAGTTTTCTACAGGATACAACGGATGGCTGCCTGGTCGTTCGGATTTATCGATGGTCGAGGGTTCAAATCCTGCCCGCTCCCATCCCCCGTCGTCCTGCGGGGGGTTTGGACTAGGAAGTAAACTATCTTCAACTCTGAAGGAACATCCGAAACATGTAAAACATTTTACAAACATATTTCTCGGCGACAATAGTTGACAGTTATTTTTATTCTTGGACAATGCCGCTGCTGTCAAGCTGGCCGTGTCCTTGACATCTTGAGTATGTAACACAGGGCATCATTAATGCATTCTTTTGATTCATGTTCCTTTGGTGTCAATGCGAGAAGACTATAAATGTAGAAGCTTCAAGAAAAAGTGGACAGATTTTTGCTTTTTTGATAATAATCCAACATGTTTGATTTGAACAGAAAATGTGGCTGCTTTTACTTTTCTGGCTGCTTTGTAAAAGCATAACATAAAAATACATTGTAAACCAAAACATAAAAAAAAGGATTGTTTATTTACGACTAGTTGATTGATTTGAGCCATTGACGAAAATATTTAGCTAAAAAGAGACAAGAAAATGAGTTGGTGGTAAGGGCAAACTACAGAGCTGCTTGCATCCGAGTTCAGAAATGAAGTGTCAAAAAATTGCTTGCGAGCAGTGATGAAAGAACTTCATGCTAAAAGAAGTGCAGTTAAAGCCGTCAGTCTTTCTCGCATGACCATTGCAAAACGAGTGGAAGACATGGTACATATCGCCATTCCAAACTAAATGAGACAACGCTTGTTCCGACAGAGAAGCAGATTTCGAAATGTTTTTTTTTTACTGACTCTGAGGAGTGCCCCGACAGATCTACAAAGCCAGACACTCCTGCTTGAGAAATTTCGAGCGATGCAGACAGCTGTTTTCTACGTTGCGTTGCTTACTAGAGCCACGTATTTGTAATAAGCTATTTAAAATAGTTTATTTCATTTTTTTTCATCTTTTAATTGATGTGGCCCGCAACACGAGTGTCGGAACTTAAAATAGCCCGCAGACCGGACAAGGTTAGGCATCACTGTTTTAGAAGAGAGAAATAGAGTACTGGTACATTTAATCTCTATTTCCTTCTTTAAAAAAATTACCATGCATACTTGGGTTTAAAAAAAATTATATTTTTGATTTTGTGGAAAGTAATGCCCGTAGCTGCATTTATATATTGTCATCACGCTACAAGGACATTTATTAACATTGACAGTGTTGACAACCGTAACACTTAGTCTATGTAGGTAAAAAATACGAAAAAACAAACAAACTCTATGATGAAAACAAAAGTATAAGTTGCTGACCCGTTGAAATTTGAATAATTTATTTATCCCTTTTTTTCGGAACCCTAACCCTAACCCTAAACCCCCCCCCCCCACTGTCATCTCCTAATTCCGGTTCTGATTACACCAGTATTATTTATTTAAATCTTCACTTTACTGTACTTAACTTTACATATTCCTTTATTTGCCGTGTATATATATATATATATATATATATATATATATATATATATATATATATATATATATATATATATATATATACGGCAAATGAAGGAAACTATATACCGGAAGTTTCTGCAGTAGGTCGTCATCAAAGAAACAAAACCTTCTGGAGAACATTGCTATACACTCTTTCATCATGGTGATGGCTAGAACTACATGTTGATGAAATTCTTCAGGATCTTTCCCATACTTCAGGAAAACGTAATCCGAATACAATCTGTGAAAGAAATATTGATATTTTTCTTATTTAAATTCTATCTTAAACAAAATGATAATCACAATTAACACTTTTTTCAAAAAAGTGTATTTTTTAAATATTTGTAACTAATCTTCTCTGCATTTATGTAGCTTTTTCACTTAGGTGTCCGTGAGCAAGTTTCGACTATGTAAAATAGTGCCCAGGTCAAAATGTTTGAGAACCTCTGCAAGAGCTTATATATTTATGTCCATTGCTAAAGTATAATTTCGGTCACGTAAGTATAATGTCCATCGCTAAAGTATAATGTCATCATCTAATGTATAATGCTAATTGCAAATGTGTAGTCAAAAAAGGGAGTTATATTTGTTGTCAATAATTGTATTTCCAGAAAAAAAAAAGGTTTCTTTGTGAGGTGGATCAAAGCTGAGTCACAACGTCACTATCTGGTCTCATCTATTATTTAGCCACTTCACACACAGAAGTCGAAGTGACGATAAGAGTCAATCGTGCTACGTATACTTGACCTACACCAGTGGTCTTCAACAGGGGCAATTTCTTTGAAAATGGGGATGGGGGGACGCTGGACTCCTAATGCACGGTAGGGGTCGATGGACGTAAAGGCGGCGCTTGGCACAGGCAAAAAACGGAAGAAGACACTACAGGTACTCTTCAACAAAAGAAATAAAACATTCCTTCAAAGTTAGCGCTGGACAAGTAAACACACAAAGTATAATTCCATTCCTCAAATTTAAAAGCAGAAACAACGTTAGAGATGATTTTTTTTTTTACAATACCTCTATTCAAGTCAGAACTTGATGGAGGACGGATCCTGGACGCTGATCTCAAAAACGGCTCTAACGATTTTTCTAGAAATGTAACAGTTGATAAAAGAATTACGAGCTCTTTTGCCACACCGAAAAACTCTAGTTTGACCGTTATCATTATTTCCATTAAAAAAATTTAGAATACTAAAATTGAGCTAGAGATTTTTAGACATAGATCTAGATCTAAATATAGGTTTTGAAAGGACTACTGCGTTCTTAAAATTACTATTGCTTTCGGGATTTAGTTGCATCGTTTTCTAAGTCTAGAACAAAGTTCTTATCATGGGAATATCATAAAGTGTACTAGATCTATACATTCCTTAACCAGGACTCTTTCTTCGTAGAGAAAGGGGGGGGGGAGTGAAATAAATGCTCCATAGTTTTCATTCACTTTTAAGAGACAAACCCTCGCTCTATAAGTTTGTTTAAAAGAGTTCTTTTTAAAAGTATTTTTTTATGTTTTTCTTGTTTGAGAAACAGGAACATTTGTCAGTTTAAAAATTTTAAAGATTTTTTTTTTAACATGTCAGGCATCTAACGCAAATGCATGAAATGAGTCCGTGACTGCTAATAAAGAAATTGAGAGGCTAAAAGTTTGCACACGTTATTTCTCCCACACACAATCTCGGACCAAGCTGAAAACTTTCACAATTTTCTCTTGTAATCAGGAATCAATTTTTTTTTTAAATTAACGAATTATTTAATTAACTATTGGTGATTAATCCCTTCTTTGGTATCAAACAAGGGAAAGAACTTGTACATGGCAGATGTGGTGTCATAAGTTGAATTAGTCTCTTTTATACTTTATGTAGACAAGAAGGTCGTGGCTTAAAGAATTGAAACTAACAATAGATAACTATAAAACCTTCTATTTTCATAAGCACTTCTCTAGCACAGTGGTTAGTGTATATATATAAGCAGGCTTAAGCCCTCGAGTTTAAATTCAAGTCGTCTAGATCTATTACAAATTTAATTACATGACTGAATGATGCAATTACACATATTATTAGCTTTGTCTTTTTTTTTAAAGTATTTTTATGTGTTTTTGTTTCTATAATTTAGTTGGGAGCAGGGATATTTCCATATGTCATCCTTGACATTATTTATTTTATCTATTTATATTCAAATCTCTCACAACCATAATCTTTTCATTTTCTTACGTTTTTTTGTTTAGGCTCCATTATACCCCTAAAGATTCCAAAGGGATTAATCTTTTCTTTTTCTCTCCTACTTAATTTTATTCCTTGAAGAACATGACCTTAAAAATCAAAACATAAACAAAGAAAAAACCTTACTGTGGTTAGCATACCTTTCAATGGGTTCCCGGAAGATTATTATAAATTTTGGACGATGTTGGCCGTGAATGTATTTCACCAAGTGAGGCGTTAGGATTCGAGGCTCTTGCAAACCTTCGTTCTGCGGTATCATTGGCCATCCACGGAAGTCGTAAACATCCATTGGTGTGGCATCACCTTAAAAGACATTCGGTTTGAAGCTATAAAGAAGTTTTTACAATAAATATTTTAAATTGTTTATATGTGTATTTTAAGTTTCAATTATGTACGAATGTTACGTATGTTACTAATATGATAGTATGATAATAGTATCTATATGGTTATTGCTATAGTAATAATGTAGGGGTGAACAATTGTTGTCAAACACAATTTCCATTTGTTTGGACAAATACAATTATCTTATCTTATAAGATTGACAGATGAATAATCTTATTATACATTTCCGAAAAGTGTTAATCTTCAAAACTTGATGGAATCAAATTTGTTCATTTTTTCAAAACTTTTCAGATTTTTCAAATGAATGTTTTCTGAAGCCTCAAAATTGGGACTCAATCCTATTCAGTTACAAATTGTAAAACACATAAAGATTGTTATTGCTAGTATTATTATTTCAGTCATTTATTGTTTCAATAATTCAGAAAATCCATAATAAACTAGTTTTGAACTAGTAGATCTGTATTAAGAAGACTTTGTATTTGATTAGTCTCATTTGACGTATCATTTTTAGCTCGTTTTCGTTACATAAATAAATTCTTATTGTACTGTAAAACTAAACAATGTACATTGAAGGCACAGTAAGTAATCAAACACCTGTTACAAGGTTTGTTTCATTGCGAGCTGTGATGTTCCCAGCCAACGGACTGAACAAGTCCAGGTAGAAGTCCAGAGTAGCTCTTTGTTCAATTTTCCGTTTAAATGCAAAACCTAAAAACGAAACAATGTTTAACAATATTTGTAATGATGTCGATTTTTAAGAGATTCAAGAAAACATAGCGAACATTTTTTTTAAATCTACTTTTCATTTTTGAGGAGTAGGCAGGGGTGAGATATTTTAATACAATATGGAGTCTGACAATAAAAATAATAATGAGAAAGAGATATTTGAGATTTTCATACAAACAATTTTATTTTTAAAAAAATGATTACAATGTTCATCTGACATGATGATCTATAATAGATTTATAATAACACAGAAAACGTTTGATTAATTATTTAGAGATCGAAATGGCCTAAATTGTACCGATGTACCGTAAAAGCTAAATCTAAACCACAATTAATTATTTTGCTTAAAATATAAATATAGGCAAAGGCATTTTTTAATACTGCCTGTAATATATGTAACACTCTATCAGCCAACACTTTGAACTTGTCAAAATCTATAAGTTGGTCCAGTCTATATACATAGGTCAATGAATATACAGTACGTTTAGTTGTTGTTTTTTTCGTTTGTTTGTTTCATATTTTTTCTTTTAATATTTTGATTCATCACAATTATTTTCTTAGGATTTCTGTTAACAGTTAGTTTCGTTTCGTTGTTTTAAAAACAACGACAATACTACGACTTCTATGCTAAGATTATTTCTTATTGTTAGCTATATGGACAATAATAAAATGTTGAGTATCAATTCAGTACCATAACGTTTCCAGGACCAGAATTCAGTTTCTTTATCCAACGTTCCCAGATTCCCATAGACCTGAGGATGTTTTGTAAGCCTGTTGTGAAAGTCAGTAGAGCCGCTCTTGTCAATGCCGAGGATATAAAAATAAGGGAGACAACGAAGCGACTTGGTGCCGTTCTGAACTATGTCGTAAAAACATGGATTTTTTAAATGTGGTAAGAACTCTGGGAGAACCTGGGGAATAGAAGCAGCAACAGAGTCAAAGCAAGAACTCTGGGACAACCTGGGGAATAGAAACAGCAACAGAGTCAAAGCAAGAACTCTGGGAGAACCTGGGGAATAGAAGCAGCAACAGAGTCAAAGCAAAAACTCTTGGAGAACCTGGGGAATAAAAGCAACAACAGAGTCAAAGCAAGAACTCTGGGAGAACCTGGGGAATAGAAGCAGCAACGGAGTCAAAGCAAGAACTCTGGGAGAACCTGGAGAATAGAAGCAGCAACGGAGTCAAAGCAAGAACTCTGGGACAACCTGGGGAATAGAAGCAGCAACAGAGTCAAAGCAAGAACTCTGGGAGAACCTGGGGAATAGAAACAGCAACAGAGTCAAAGCAAGAACTCTGGGAGAACCTGGGGAATAAAAGCAACAACAGAGTCAAAGCAAGAACTCTGGGAGAACCTGGGGAATAGAAGCAGCAACAGAGTCAAAGCAAGAACTCTGGGAGAACCTGGAGAATAGAAGCAGTAACAGAGTCAAAGCAAGAACTCTGGGACAACCTGGGGAATAGAAGCAGCAACAGAGTCAAAGCAAGAACTCTGGGAGAACCTGGGGAATAGAAACAGCAACAGAGTCAAAGCAAGAACTCTGGGAAAACCTGGGAAATAGAAGCAGCAACAGAGTCAAAGCAAGAACTCTGGGAGAACCTGGGGAATAGAAGCAGCAACAGAGTCAAAGCAAAAACTCTGGGAGAACCTGGGGAATAAAAGCAACAACAGAGTCAAAGCAAAAACTCTGAGAGAACCTGGGGAATAGAAACAGCAACAGAGTCAAAGGAATTCAGGTTTTCAAGATTTGTCTACCTAAGTGATGTCCAAGATCTTTCAGCATGTGGGCCATATAATGTTCGACACTTGTGTTAGTGACCCGTATACCCGCAAAAAGAAATCTCTTAAAATCCAATAAGGCTGATTCACTGTGATTTCACTGCGGTAAAACAAGTCGAGGGGTTCGGATTGCATTTTGTCACGGGCCGCATATGACACGCGGGCCATGGTTTGGACATCACTGGTCTACCCTGCTCATATCATATGTACTCTTATGGCGCTCTCGTCTGCTTTGCTGAAGTAAACATGTGTGGGGACTATTACATATTATGATGTTCGTAGAGGTTTTGAAAACCTAGAAATAAAAGAAATTATGAATCGAGTTTTGTTTTTTTTTTTCAAAAATACATGGTTTTTTTTCCTTGTGTTTTTCTGGGTATTTTTAAGGTAATTAGTAACAAGCTCGGTGTGCACGTTTTTTGAATAGCAACTATATATATGTTTGTAGTGTGGCCAAAACAATGAGGACCTACTTAGTAGCCTCAATATGTAAATCGTAAGTTTTGGTTTAGTTTTATATATTTGCATATTAAGACCCAACTGTCACAACATTCAGATGGTATGATGTCACGATGTGTTGTGATGCCGGGGATTTTACTTGAATTCAATAGTTAACAAAAATGAAGATCTAGAATCACAATTGACAATTCTTTGATAAAACAAAACTCTGGAACTTTATTAAATACAACGTAAGTACAGTTTATGTACAAATTACCAATCAATGAGCATGAAACATATTACAAAGGCTTTTCAAACAGAGCTCTTAGAAAAACGTGTCTATCTACAAGAACCTTATTTTATCGACTGACTTTACTTTCTTACTACCGCCAATTCTCTGGCGCTAACTCTTTTCAAAAATGTCTTTGTTTAAATTCAAATCAACCAATAGATTTCAAACATACTAATTAAGTCCCTTGGGTAAATCCTGACTTGAATGTCAAGTGTCTAAATTTGAGGATTAAATCCCGAGACTCATGTCGAGGGCTTATATTACTTTCAAAAGTGAAATGTACAAACAATTCTATAATGTAATCTGTGACATATTACCCCCCTCTCCATTTAGCATTTGTATGGTAATAGAAATGCTCATATGTATTAAAAATATTTAAATATACACAAAATACCATACATGAAATTATAGAAAAATGGTTGAGGTAACATATGACAAAATAAAGTCAACTTGGAGATAAAAAATATGTAAATGCAGTGAATAAAATTATTGATGACCCTGAACACCTGTTTCACTATACAAGTGGTTATGAAAATGAGACAATGCTTGTCATGAACAATATCAAAAGTTGTACAAAGCATAAATCTTGAATTGAATAAGTTATGAAGCTTCATGATGAAATTAAAAATGACATAACTCATTTGTGAAAATGTATACATGGAAAAAAATATATTGCATATGAAAAATTGACATAGAAAAAAATAATTGTGATAGTACATGACAATCTTCTGAGAAAATAGTACTCAATGTGATATAAATCTCAACATGTGTGAAGCAATGAAAAATTCCAATTGTCTGTCATGTATCTGTACCATTATAATATTCGACCTGAAATAAAATGCACATGATTTAAAAATTAAGATGTCTGATGCATGTCATATGCAAAGATGTTGAAACATAATAAACAAAGTATCTTGAATGAGTGACCTTCCTCAGTGGGTTGCTTGGTGCTAAAATAAATGTAACATCTGATATAGAACTCCTGTGGAAAAAGTGAGTAAACAAATTAATTTATTAATTAAATATAACTGGATAATGTTCTTCCTTGACGAGTATGAATGATAATGGATCAAGTGACACTAAATATGGTATAGTACATATATAAAATGTAAGTGTGAAGTTCAGAATCCTTCTGAATTGCCGTCATGGATGTGTGTACGCTTTTTCTAAACTTGAAGAAAAGGTCTTTCAGTTTATGAAGCTGTTGACTCCATGTCATAATGATCTCACAGATAATGTCTGATTGAACCGCGTTTGAGTTTGGTGAAAATAAGAACTGTCCGAAACCAAAACTCAATTTTCTGGTTGATGAACTTTGACGCTGTAGAACAATGGTAGCAGAATGCTTTGCATTAGAATGTTCAATAGAGCAATGACTGAACATGTCTGAGTTCAATCGGTCAATACAGCAATGTTGAAGAAGTTCATTTGTTCCTTTCTGAAGAAAAGTTGCCCCTTGAGTGGACGGAGGATGAAACTTGGTGTTGTCAATGTTATTGCTTTCTGAGTTTCTTTCAAATTGCAGTACTGGAAATGTCTCAGAAACACTGGTAAAGAAATCTGCATGGTCTGGAAACACTTTAATGTCTTTCACTGTTTGTAGTGTTATGTCATCCAGAGTGATGACCTTTGGAATGTCAATTTGATTTGCTGCTGCAATGTCATCCAGAGTGATGACCTTGGGAATGTCATTGTTATTTGATGTCGGTAATGAAACATCTATCTCAGGAATGGGTGTTGATGTTTCTTCTTCTTCCTCAGGAATAGTTGCTAAGCTTGTAAAATTATCAACTTCTGCTTTGATGTCTTCATTATCTGTTTCATGGTAATGTTCAAACATATGAACATGAAATACTCTGGTAAACTTGTTGACATTGATTTCATAAAGCAGGTTGGAAATCTTTCTGGTGATGGTAAATGGACCTTGCCATTTGTAGAATAGCTTGTTACTCCAATCTGGTAACAGTAAATTGACTTGATCTCCTTGAGCAAAATATCTTGATTTCATGTGTTCATGTAATATTCTTTGACTTTCAATGTTCTTGGTTGTAATGGCTTCTTTAGTTGACTCACATTCTTTCAAATGAGGAATTTTTGTATAAATTTTAGAGTCAAGTTGAACTGTTTTCCTTTTGTCTGTTATAGCCAAAATTGATTGAAGATAAGTTTCTTTAATTTCTGCTTCTGGTTCTTGAGGCTTGTCTTGATTGTAGCAAGAATTTTCAATGAATACCATAGTATTGGTAGATAATGATGCAGATGCAGTCTTGTTCAAGTCTTGATGCATGAAGTCATCATGTGTGAAATATGACTTGTCTTGATGGACTTCAGTTTGGCCAGTTAGAGTTCTTGTATCATTGCTAGAGACTCTGGGCATGTCGTCTTGTTCTTCAAAGTTTAACAATGGACATTCGGGAATTGGAGGTGGACTTATGACCGGTAGGGATGGGCTTGATGTAATTGGGGGTGTCCATGTTGAGTGTTCTTGATTGTTGCTGGCTACTGGACTAGTAACTGGTTCTGTTGCATTTTGCATAACTTGAGTAACTGAGGTAGCCATGTGATTATTTTGGCTAACTTGTTCAGGTGCCAAATGTTCTTGTTGTCTGGACATGGATCTTGTCATTACTGCCAAACATTTTTGACCTTGCTCTATGGCATTTGTACGTTCAGTAAGTTCTTGAGGAGTGCATTCTTTAACTCCTTCTATGTTTCCAATGATTAGGTCCACTGGTAGATTGGGTGTTACTAATGCTTTTGTTTGACCACTGAAGAATGGTGTAGTAACATAAATGATGGCCTCAGGTAACTTGCTGACAGTTCCGTTGAATGCAGTGACTTGGACGTGGTTGCCTGTGAAACGGTTTGCGTGTACGAAGCATTCATGTACTAATGTGGACGTGCTTCCGGTGTCACGAAGAACTTCCACCTTCTTGTCTCCTACAAAGCCTGGATAAAATTTGAGACCATTGGACTTTGCAATGACTGTCATAGTTGAGTGCTCATTGTAATAGCTTCTGTTATATGAGCTTCTGTTTGGCATATATTGTGGTCTGGAGTCCTGTGAATGACTTCTGTAGCGAGGTTTGTTGTTATCTGGTTTATTGTTTCCAGGTGCTTTGTTGAGATTGTATTGCTCTCTATTGCTGTATCTTTGAGTTGGTGATGTGGGTCTATCAAAATTTTGATTTTTGGAGACTGCCTGTTTTTTCCAACATTCATGAGTTTGGTGACCCTTTTTATGGCAAAATGAACATTCTGTGGTTCTGCTGCGGCATTGAGACGTGAAATGCCCTAGTTTATGACATTTGTTGCATTTGACTTTGTCATCTGACTTATATCTTGCATTTTTTGTCTTGAGCAAAGCAGACAAAATTTTCTTCAACAGATGGTTTGACTGACTTGTTTGGATAGGCTGCTCTATATTGTCTGATGATCTTGGTTAATGTCTGTATATCAGTAGGATTTCTCTCTATAATGTAGGATTGAATATCTTCTGAGTGAGCATGGGTGATGTTGTCGATAATAATATGTTGACGAAGAGCTTGGTAACTTTCTTCTATTTTTGCCATGGATACCCATCTATCAAACCACATTGACATATTAGCTACAAAAATTTGAGGATCATCATTTTGCTGTGGCCTTTCATTATAGAATTTCTTTCTATAGTTGGCTGAAGTTGCTCCGTATTGGCGCAGTAGAGCTTCCTTGATATCAGAGTAAGTGCTGCGTTCATTGATGGACAGTTGTGAGCAAATGTTGACAGCTTTGCCAGTCAAAAGGGTGAGGAGTGAGCTCGACCAATGTGCTTCAGGTAGACCGGATGTTGTAGCTATTTCTTCAAATCTTATGAGATACGAGTCCATATTGTCAATGTTTTCGTTGAAAGCCGATATTTTGTTCATTAATCTGTATTTGTCAAACATACTTGAGTGACCTTGAATTGGAATGCTTTCTTTATTTTCTTTATTTTGCCTTTCGAATTCCATTTTTTCTTTTTCGTGTTGCCTTTGTTTCTCGGCGTCTTGCAATTTTTTTTCTTCTAATTGCATGCGTTTTTCAGAATCTTGCCTTTGTTTTTCAGCTTCTTGCCTTTGTTTTTCAGATTCTTGCTCTTGATATTCTTTCTCTTCTTGTTTCTCTGCCCACTGGTCTGGCTTTGAAATTTGCTTTTCTTTGGCAAATTCTATTAATTCGAAGAATCGTTGTGTTCTAGAACTGGAAGCCATATTTAATTTCTTTGTTAGTTTCTTGTAATGGAGCAAAATGTTCAATATCTGGATTTTGACTTTATCTCAGATATAATAATAATATAGATCTAGTGACAAAGTTCTTGAAGCCTCAATTTGCTAATAAATTCTTGACAGTAGACTTGTAGTTACTGGAGTCGTATGATTGATATATAGATCTATTGAGCCGATGTACTTTTTACTGGTTTAACAGTTGGTTAAATCTGGTCTTCTGTTTACTTTGTGCTGCTCAAATGATTATTTACTGGTCTTCTTTATAATGCCAGTTATTTGATTTACTGGTCTTTTTTATACTGCCAGTTATTTGCTTTACTGGTCTTTTATATTGCCAGTTATTTGCTTTACTGGTCTTTTTTATAATGCCAGTTATTTACTTTACTGGTCTTTTTTATAATGCCAGTTATTTGATTTACTGGTCTTTTAATAATGCCAGTTATTATGTATATTGGTCTTATTCCTTTTGCCAATTACATATAATAATAGATTTCGTGAGTTAGACGTAACTCTAACGAAAATCTTTATAAAAGAATTATCGATAACCAACTGACCTGTTAAACACAGAAATTCTGTCCTCCGTTAAATAAGAATGAAGTTCCTTTGAAGAGTTTTAGAAATTGGTCCTAGATCTTGAATAAATTTCGTTAAAAGTTGTCCATGAACTTTTGTTAGTCGGAGAGTGCCAGATGTGACAACATTTTGATGGTATGATGTCACGATGTGTTGTGATGCCGGGGATTTTACTTGAATTCAATAGTTAACAAAAATGAAGATCTAGAATCACAATTGACAATTCTTTGATAAAACAAAACTCTGGAACTTTATTAAATACAACGTAAGTACAGTTTATGTACAAATTACCAATCAATGAGCATGAAACATATTACAAAGGCTTTTCAAACAGAGCTCTTAGAAAAACGTGTCTATCTACAAGAACCTTATTTTATCGACTGACTTTACTTTCTTACTACCGCCAATTCTCTGGCGCTAACTCTTTTCAAAAATGTCTTTGTTTAAATTCAAATCAACCAATAGATTTCAAACATACTAATTAAGTCCCTTGGGTAAATCCTGACTTGAATGTCAAGTGTCTAAATTTGAGGATTAAATCCCGAGACTCATGTCGAGGGCTTATATTACTTTCAAAAGTGAAATGTACAAACAATTCTATAATGTAATCTGTGACACCAAAAATAAATAAAATATAAACCTTTTAATCTTCATCTAAACCAGCTCATTGTCTATTAACGACTAAATGGTTGTGCGAGTATGATACACGGTACTCCGACATTTGTCTAAATATTTTTTTTATTTCAACTTTTTACATTAGGTTCTTTTTGGGTGTGCGCAGACAGATAAATGTAGTCGCAAATTTTTTGATCAAGTTATAACTAATCGATTATTCTATTCTAGTACGAGTTTAACTACTTACAATGCAGTAAATATCTTCGACTCGATTATATTCTGATGCTCGCCGATCAATACATGGATTTTTTTCTGAAATAAAAAATATTATTCTTCAAAAAAAAAAAAAATCAGCTTCAATTTAGCATAAAGTCATTACATAAATATATGTTACTAGCATTACCCACCGGTTACGCCCGATGATTGTTCCAAGGCTATATGGTGTGTTTTTTTACGTACTCATAACAATAATAATATAAAAGCCCACAAGTAAACGCTCCCACATACATTCCTTTGGCCACCGAATTCTAGTATCGACCTCCCACACATGGGAGCGTAGCCAAAAAAAGCACTATATATATCTATTAGCCGGGTATGATCTAATATACAGATAAATGTAAGTATTTCATTTTTATTTGTAATGCCTTCTGGTTGTGGATGAAACATACACTACACCAATATGTGAGGAATATTTATGCCAAGTTATATCAAGATTGGTCAAACGGTTTTGATTTCTATGCGAGGCCAAAATATATATAAATACATACATACAGTGCTTTTTTTTGTGACGGTACACACCGGTACGGCGTACCGGTACCTTTTTCAATTTGGGGAAAAAAATATTACTTATCTTGTATTTTAACGTTATTTATTAATTTATTAGTAGTTAAAAGTAAAGCTATCCATCACTGAGTACCAGCACCTATTTATTTACAAAAAAGCACCGCATACATACATACATACATACATACACACAAATATACATACATACATACATACATACATACATACATACATACATATACATACATACATACATACATACATACATACATACACCTTACATATGCATTAGATATATCGTTCTACTTTATATATAAATAAAATGGGCGTAGCCGGGGGGGGGGGGGTTGAGGTTCAAACCCCCTGCGAAATTTAGTGACTGATTTTTTTCCTTTGATTTTGTTTATTTTAGGTGAGATTTTAAACTATACTATCACTTGCTCCAGCGCAGTCAAGGGGTTTTTGACTTTTGAACCTCCTACCAGGGGGGTTTGCAGTTAAATCCCCCTCTTCTATAAAACAAAACAAAATAATAATAATGCAAAAGACAATACCCAAACTCCAATAGCATAGCTAGGAAGATTATGATTTTAAAACCCCCTCCGAAATTTACGATAAAACCCTCTCATCAATATACTCAAAATGTTATAAGTGTAGCCAAAGGGGTTTAAGGTTTAAATCCCCCCCTTCAGTGGTGTCTGAAGCTTAAAAAATACCTCTTCAATATAAAAAAAGCAAAGTACAAACTCAAAAATCTTTGAGCGTAGCCAAAGGCGTTTTAAGTTTACCCCCCCTCTACAGCAAGTTTGAAGCTAAATAATACCTCTTAAATAAAAAAAAAACAAATTACACACTCAAAATGCTTATAGCGTAGCCAAAGGGGGTTTTGAGTTTAAACCGCTCTGCTAAAAATACCTCTTTAATATAAAAAAAAAGCAAATTGCACACTAAAATTATTTGAGCGTAGCAAAGTCAAAGGGGGTTTTGACCTTAAACCCCTCTCCTCCAAATGGCTTTTTTTTTAAACCCCTAGAGGTGGTTTTGAATTTGAAATCCCCCTACAGAGAGTTTTGAGGTTTAAAACATGTCTCTTCAATATTATTCTACAAATTACAGCCACCAAATTCTATGAGCGTAGCTAAATGGAGTTTTGAATTCATTTAAAAAAAAACTCAAGAAATTTTTTAATTTAAAACCCAACAGAGGACTTTGACGATAACAGTTCCCTTTTCGATATAAAATCTAAAGCAAACTACTGTCAGCAAATTCCAAGAGCGTAGCCAAGAGATGTTACAAATTTCTACCAGTGGCTGGGTCCATTAATAAAGTGCAGTGAATAGTCATCTGCCGAAATTGAAAATGACTAAATGTGGCTCAACAAAGATGGCTAAGACAGATTTTAGAAGTCAGTTATAGAGATCGGGTCTAAATCAAGGAAATCCTATGCCGAACTGGAAGTCGATCCCTTAGTACGGTTGTGTCGCATGAGGTTTGCGGGACATGTTCTCCGACAAAATGAATTACGCATAAAAAGAGTTGCGATGACATGGAGGCCATTAGGAGAAAAGCGCAAACAGAGACATCCTAGTACAACTTTCATGGAGGTCCTCAGAGCAGGTGGGAAGAGGCTTCAGATTTTTGTGGAGACAGCTAGCCGCCTAATGTGCCGAACGGCGCGAGAGGATCGAAGTCAGTAAGAATAGCATATTAGGTTTTTGAAATGAAACTTTTTAATAGCAGGATAATGCAGTGTAGATACCTCAGAATATGCATTTTGTTGGCTTTTAATACCGGAAATAGTGCTTGGCGGCGGAACTATGCCCCGCGCTGGGAGAGCTTAGTAAGCGCAGGTAAGGGCGGAGAGTCTACAACTTTCCCACTAACTCACACACACACACATACATGCACACATACATAAATACATATATATATATGTGGCGGGGGGGAAAGAACATAATTTCCCCCCCTACCCCCCCCCGAAAAAAAATCCTGGCTACGCCCATCATATATATATATATATATATATATAGTTACAGAAGTAGGCTAGTCACTGGGTAAAATCCTTTGGTCAAAGTTCTCAAGGGCCTTGTCTGGATTCTTTATGGATACTACAAAAGCAAGCATGTATTAATACTACTCACCTATGCTCTGAACTTCCTTGCTTGACCAAGCTACCAATCCTTGTCTCACGTTCTTAGAGGTGACCCATATGTGTTGAACGACAAATGTCATTGTCAAGATACCAACCAGTACTAGAAACACTTTCTTGACCTGCCTGAAAGATATAGAAACTCAAGATACCAACCAGTACTAGAAACACTTTCTTGACCTGCCTGAAATATATAGAAACTCAAGATACCAACCAGTACTAGAAACACTTTCTTGACCTGCCTGAAAGATATAGAAACTCAAGATACCAACCAGTACTAGAAACACTTTCTTGACCTGCCTGAAAGATATAGAAACGGCGATGTCAAACCTACGGTCTGCAGGCCATATCCAGCCCGAGAAGAAGTGCTAAATGGGCCACTCGAAACTCCTGCCAACAATGAAATCCCAGTTGACTCGAAGAAAATTTCTCGTTGTGCGTTCTGTGACAGGCTGGTCGATTTATTAACTTTATGTATATAACTCTCTCTCTCTCTCTCTCTCTCTATATATATATATATATATATATATATATATATATATATATATATATATATATTGTTACGATCTTCTCTATCAGGCCTTCTGCAAACACTGCCCAACAACACAACACATCTAAAACATCAACTTGACAACAAGAGCTTCAATAAACAAAGTGGCGGTTTATTTACAATTACATCAACAACAGCCAATACACACAATTGGCTACAGTAACTTCAAATGCTTTGCTACACTACAGAACTGCCTAACTAATCACTACAAGTCTCTCTAGCTCGTACAGCTACATTTTCGAGGACTCACTTCGAAGCACACAGTCCTTACTGCTTGCTGTCCGGGACTCTACTGTCCTTTCTAACACACTGTCTCTCGTCTGTAAAAGGCTTTGTGTCACATGACCATAACATTGGTCATATTGCGTGCATTAGTAGTAATGTCCCTTGTTCACCAGCCCTTGACCTGTGTGATTGGCCTGAATCGTGTGTGTCAGTAGGCCGCACAAACATTAACCCTTTCAGTCCGCCACTAGGGTTACAACAATATATATAGCGGCGTGGGTCGATTAGTATATATATATATATATATATATATATATATATATATATATATATATATATATATATATATATATATACAGGGCCGGTCTTAGGCCACTGCAACCTATGCGGTCGAAGTGGGCACCGCGCTTTCATAGGCCCCGCGCTAATTTTATGTGTAATTATTAATTGCAAAATATATACGAAAAACTCCTGGAAATAACCTGCACTTATTAAAATTTCCTGAAAACTCATAAAAATCTCATGAAAAATAGACAAAATTACCATTTGTGTGTGTCATTCATTATGAGATACGCCATTCCTACGCGCGATAAAAAAAAAAAACACTTTGTCAGCTTTCATGTAATAAAATGTAATAATCGGACGAATTTTCCCCTTAACCGGAAGTTCCAATACGTATTTACTTTTATTGTCCCTGGCATATAAATATGTCATAGGTTGCAAGATTGGTAAAGTAAAATTAACTTGATCGCAATTTTGTACTTAAAAAAGAATAAATAAAATGCAAAGCCGAATTTATTTTCTAATACAAAATCTTAATTTTCACTATTTATCCTTATTACCACCCAGACTAAGCCCCGCGCAGTTTCGCATAGGGCCCCGCAATCGTTAGGACCGGCCCTGTATATATATATATATATATATATAGATAGATAGATAGATAGATAGATAGATAGATAGATAGATAGATCTTTAATTACAAATAATTTATGGGTCTCTTGAGATTACACTTCTACTCTAATAATAATAATAATAAGTTACAGCAATACAGGACAGAGTAATCAGGACACAAAATTGCTAGAAGCATATCCTGAAACTCAATGTTGTCGACAAATGCCGAAAATGTGGAAATGTAGGCGAGTCGATTGAACACATTATGGCAGGATGTCCAACCCTATCAGAATCAGCCTACCTAGGTCGCCATAACCAACTTGAAAACTAATACACCAACACTTGGCTTTGATGCACAATTTGATAGATAAGGACACTCCTCCTTATTATAAACACTCGCCACAAGAGGTTCTCGAGTCTACTGAACATCTGCTGTACTGGGATAGGTCTATTCTGACCGATAAAACGGTAGATTTCAATCGCCCGGATCTTCTGTTTGTTGATAAAAAAAGAAAAAACCGCTACCATTATCGACATCGACGTACCACTGTCTCATAATTTAAGAAAAACTGAGATAGAAAAACAAAGAAACTATGGGAACCTAGGCTGCAGGCCTGCAAGCGTCTATGGAAATTGTCCAAAATAACAATATACCCTATTGTTATATCAGTAAGTAAAGTAAAGTTCCCCTTTCAGACCTTGTGGTCTATAGGTCATCTGATTCTGTGGCCTAAGGTTAACGAGGGTGTCATGTGGCCAGCACAACGACCAACAGCCTTTACTTTTCCCCAACTAATGTCAGGTACCCATTAGAGCTGGGTGAAGTCAGAGGCGCCCAAGGATCCCGAAATAAAAATCCCAGTCTTCACCAGGATTTGAACCCGGAACCCCGGTTCAGAAGCCAAGTGCTTTACCGCTCAGCCACAGCGCCTCCATATGGGAACCTAGGCTTGGAGATTAAGCGTCTACATATATATATGTATGTATGTATGTATGTATGTATGTATGTATGTATGTATGTATGTATGTATGTATGTATGTATGTATGTATGTATGTATGTATGTATGTATGTATGTATGTATGTATGTATGTATGTATGTATGTATGTATGTATGTGTGTGTGTGTGTGTGTGTGTGTGTGTGTGTGTGTGTGTGTGTGTGTGTGTGTGTGTGTGTGTGTGTGTGTGTGTGTGTGTGTGTGTGTGTGTGTGTGTGTGTGTTGTACGCACGTTTATGCATAGGGTTAGGGTTTATTGGGCGTTAGGGTTAGGGTTTGGAAAAAAATCGTCCCCACCCACTCCAAAGTTCTGGATCCGCCAGTGTGGGTGACTGACATTGGTAACTAACTGGGTAGTGACCGCGCATTTTTCTCTCCAACCTTCAGTAGCAGAGACAGAGTGACATGACCTCTACATGGTTCACTGAATTATCTTTTTTTTTTTATTATACAATAAATTTTACATATAAGACTACTTGACTAATTAAAAATATAAAAAACAAGGTTACAAAGACAGTTTGTGTGGAGACACAAACTAAAATTCGGCCCCCGAAGTGGTCCACCCAGACAGGTAAAAAGACAGGTTTCAATATTTTCAGAAAGAATATCAGAACGAAATTCTTTCAAAGGCAAATAACAGAGAAGAATGGAGAGAGAAGGTTGACGGTTCTTGTGTGGTGCCCCAGCGGTCCAGCAGACCAAAGGATAGGTGAAAGTGAATGTGAAGTTAGATGTGAACCTGGCCTAACTAATGTCTTATAATAAATATATAAATGCTCTAATTGTTTTGTAAAGGGACAATCTTTTATTTCTCATGTACAAAAACATTTCCGTAAAAAAAAAAATTCCTTTAGTTTAGTGATTGGTGTATCCTCCGTGTGTTTGGATGTGTGAGTTCACGCGATAATATGAAAAACTAATTATTTATTATTGTTTTAAATTATGTCCAACTTATATGCATAATAAATAGATTTTTTCTCTTTAAAAAAGTTAAACTTTTTTTTTTTGTAAATGCAGTAGTTAGTATGACATAGCGTACTTGATTTAGCAATACAAATGTAAAAAAAAAAATTTCACAAAAAATCTAAAACCGTTTTCATAATTGTGTTATAAATATGGTCGTATAATTGTCTCCCCTACTAAGTAGCATCCAGTTTATGTTACTATTAATAGTAAATAGTTGTAAAAGTGGTGTATTTTTATGAAAAAAAAGTGATTTAAAAAATTAGATTTTTCGCTTTCAAAAAAGAAAAAAGTAGCCGTTGCATCAGAACTTTAAATGGTCTAAAATATTATGATGTGGGATTTTCACTATCTTTTATAGTTTACGAGATCTAAACTGGTCGGACGGACAGACAGACAGACATTACACACAAAACTAATAGCGTCTTTTCCCCTTTCGGGGGCCGCTAAAAATTGTCGACACAATCTGTGCTAAAAAGAGTTTTTAATTAAAGGAACATAACTCCAGAACCAAAATAAAATGTATTCTGTAGTCTCCCCTTCTGACTTTTTCCCCCCTCATTGATGTGTACGAAACCAAACATTCAATAGAAGGTACCCCCCTCCCCTCTTTTATTTTTTTACATAGAAAGAAACGGAACATTGAACTAACCCTGTGAAATAAAATAGTAACCTACTTAAGAAAGAGTTCAAGAGGGGTCACACCAGAAGTATGCTATCCCATCCCCCTCCCCCCCGCTCTAATGTTGACATCTGTTTATTGATCTTTACCCTCCGCGCCCCAACCCTGGTAGATTTTCTTTTTTTTTTTCTTTTTCTTCCACTATTTCCTCAACGGTTGAGACCACGTCAGCAGTTACCATAGTAGTTTGAAAAAAAAAAAGTCTGTGCCAAAACAACAAAACACTAGTTGTATAAATAGCCTGCTCAAACAAGCTAAACATACAAATATATTTTTTAAAGCTTATCTAAGTTGAAGAAATCCATATTAACAACTATCTATCAATGATGTAGACTGTATTTACATCTTTCAACATCAAACAAAACAATTACTTACCAATATTTAATTAATAATTGTTTAATTTTTTAATTGATAAGGTTTTGGTTTGGCACAATAAATAATTGTGTACATTTTCAACTTGATCCGACAATAGGTGTGGGAGAAATAACGTGTACAATTATCTAAAAGGACAAAGCCCACATATTAAGCCACATCTCTTAATTCTAAAGGATTCATTTCTTTATAAATATATATATTAAAAAAAACGGTACCCCGTCAAAATAGCGCGGACAAAATAGCGCCGACAAAATAGCGCAGAAAAAAAATATTTTAGTCATTTTGAAAGAAATACTTTAGATATCGTAAAATATGAATAGAGCCAATATTTTTTTTTTTAATGTCATAATAATTTTTCAGTCATTTTGCAGGAGATAATTTAGATATCTTAAAACATAAATAAGCAAAAATATAAAGCAAAAAAAAAATATAGCATTTATTTATATTATAAAAGTGTACTTCAAAAACGCGCAAAGATACTTGTCAAATTTACACACACACACACACACAAACTTTCACAAAGTTAAATTGTAGGAAATGTCACGAAGAAATTCCTACACTGGCTTGTTTCCGTACATTGGCAATATAGTCATGCATTTTAATTAAAAGTGAAAAAGGTGAATGATTTAAAATTTAAAGTACTCTCGTTCTCTGCAAATATGGCATACTTTCAGATCTATTCATATTGAAAAAGATAGAGACATCAACAAAAATGATGCCCAGGACATTAAATTACTAATAATCCGGTACTTTTATACACATCATATATAAGTCCGCGCTATTTTGTCTTGCGCTATTTTATCGGGAAATTTCGCGCTATTTTGTCGGCGCTGTTTTGTCGGCGCTATTTTGTCCGCGCTATTTTGACGAATCACCAAAAAAAAAAAACATAATTTATTACAAGTAATTAATTGACTAATTGGTTAATGTTTAAGTTCTTTCAGGTTTGGTTTGGTACAATAAATTATTGTGTACATTTTCATCTTGATCCGAGAATGAGTTGGGGAGAAATGACGTGTTTAACATTTGTACCAGACAGCAAGAGAGAGGGAGTTGATAGAAGCTTTGTAACAAGACAGCCAGAGAGAGGGAGTTGATAGAAGCTTTGTACCAGACAGCCAGAGAGAGGGATATGATAGAAGCTTTGTAACAAGACAGCCAGAGAGAGGGAGTTGATAGAAGCTTTGTACCAGACAGCCAGAGAGAGGGAGTTGATAGAAGCTTTGTAACAAGACAGCCAGAGAGAGGGAGTTGATAGAAGCTTTGTACCAGACAGCCAGAGAGAGGGAGTTGATAGAAGCTTTGTAACAAGACAGCCAGAGAGAGGGAGTTGATAGAAGCTTTGTAACAAGACAGCCAGAGAGAGGGAGTTGATAGAAGTTTTGTAACAAGACAGCCAGAGAGAGGGAGTTGATAGAAGCTTTGTAACAAGACAGCCAGAGAGAGGGAGTTGATAGAAGCTTTGTACCAGACAGCCAGAGAGAGGGAGTTGATAGAAGTTTTGTAACAAGACAGCCAGAGAGAGGGAGTTGATAGAAGCTTTGTAACAAGACAGCCAGAGAGAGGGAGTTGATAGAAGCTTTGTACCAGACAGCCAGAGAGAGGGAGTTGATAGAAGTTTTGTAACAAGACAGCCAGAGAGAGGGAGTTGATAGAAGCTGTGTAACAAGACAGCCAGAGAGAGGGAGTTGATAGAAGCTTTGTACCAGACAGCCAGAGAGAGGGAGTTGATAGAAGTTTTGTGCCAGACAGCCAGAGAGAGGGAGTTGATAGAAGCTTTGTACCAGACAGCCAGAGAGAGGGAGTTGATAGAAGTTTTGTACCAGACAGCCAGAGAGAGGGAGTTGATAGAAGCTTTGTGCCAGACAGCCAGAGAGAGGGAGTTGATAGAAGCTTTGTACCAGACAGCCAGAGAGAGAGGGAGTTGATAGAAGCTTTGTAACAAGACAATTAAATACTTTTTAAACAAGAAAAACATTTTTAAAAATACTTTAAAAAAAAACAACAAAGCTTATATTAGGTGTACATTTATTAATTAGTTTGAATTAGTCCTGTGATTAAACCTGTGGGATAAGAAATATTTTGATCAAGTCTTTTTGTTTAGCGCAACTTGATGCTTTTAGCTTTCTCAATGCGCTATGATTCTTTCACTTGTCAGGACCAGCTGGGAAAAAGTGTTGGGGGTTGGGGAAAGATAGGGGGTATCTGAGTGAACGTTACTGTGATCGCTTTTTAAATGCATTTATATATTTTTTTTAAATGTTTGACTTGAATTTGAACAGGAGGGTTCAAGTCTCCTCAATGTGATACACTAACTACTGTGCTAGCGTTTGCTAGCGTCACAATGCCTACGCTATCGGGAAATCCCAAAGCTATCGAAGCGGCTGAGTGAATTGAAGGAATGACACGTGCTAATACGATTAGACCTAGATCCTTGGTATGAAGTAATAGATCAACTAGAGCTACTGCAGAAAAAGGACTACGACTTATAAATGTCACGCACCTATAGAAATTCGACTATTCAAACAAGCCAGATATAATGTACTAGATTGAATAGAGCCAGATTTATGTTTATTAATTATCAAAGTCATTTTTTTTCTTTTCCATTTCACTAAGAACCACTCAAAGATATAGTTTGAATTCTTTCACATCCAGTCAATATCGACCGCCACATAGCACCCAACACTTAAAGTTAAAAAATGCCGCACCCCCCCCTCCCCCCCCCCCTGTTTTCCTTTTTATTTTAGAAAAAAAATTTATTAAGACTGATC
Organism: Biomphalaria glabrata; assembly: GCF_947242115.1. Classification (NCBI taxonomy): domain Eukaryota; kingdom Metazoa; phylum Mollusca; class Gastropoda; family Planorbidae; genus Biomphalaria; species Biomphalaria glabrata. The sequence continues at coordinate 11,922,754 of NC_074717.1, read as the reverse complement.
TGGACACTATACGTAAAGCGCTCTTTGATTTAAATCCATTTTTGTACTATTCCTTTTTTCTTTTCCTATTCGCATCGTAGTCGTATCCCAATTCCCTCTAATATGTTTTATTTTCAATTTTAACTTTGCATTTTTGTAAAGAATGTAATGAGAAAGAAAGGAAACTATGTTTTAATTATAACACACTTTTTAGGTTTTTATTTTTCATTTATATATTCAACACTATGTATAAAATCCAAATTTAGGTAATGAAATTTCACTAAAATGAGTCAGTTTCACAGACTTATATATAATAGACTCAGTTTTTTTTCCGAAATAGTGTTGCCTTCATAAATTGTAAGCGTTGTAAAAGTTTCTTCATGGAGATAGAATCGAAGATGCGGCAGGTTTTCGCTCAAGAGTTTGATTCCGTGAGAGACTCGGCGCTAGGCGTCTTCTGGCCTTTTTCTCTTAGTAATAAGAGAGAATTTTTAATAGGCTAATATTAATGTGTTTTCTTTCAGAACGCACTATTCATCCTAATAAAAAAAAAGTCGATGGCCATATTAAATCTAATAATAAAGAGGCAGCCCTGGCCAATAGTATTATGCGAGGGACATTCTAGGTAGGCCTACATATTGCGTACGTACGTCTGTAATGGGCGTGAGCTTTTTAACAATATTCTTCCTGTTAAGTAAGACGTCTCTGTCATGGACGTTTTTTGTCACACAAAAGTCCAAACTATTATAAAGTGCAATAGGCGGAAGAAATTTGACTATTCTGAGACGTTTTAAAATGTTTTCTTGAAAACGTTTTGACCCATATTGTTGCACAAGCGCCTCGCAAAAGCGGTCTACATTTAAAACGATCGTATTAGAAGATAAGAGATTTTAATTTTTGAACATGTAACTTTTCTAATATTCAAATAAATTACACTGAAAATAAAACATGTTTTCGCCGCCCCCTCTCCTTGTTGTTAGTTGGTCTTTGACTTGTCGCTACAAACAGCTAGCTAGTACAACTGAACCAATGAAGGCGTTTTATATTTGTACTAAATAAGCTTTAAAAATATCTTGAACAAACTTCTTATGTGAACAAAAAAGACCCAATATAACTGTTATTACAATTTTCACGGATTTAATTTGAGATAGAAATATAATATTAATGAAATTTACTGATATTTAAACGAAATCTAGCTCATCACAAAATAACGTCTATATTCTTTCCTGTCTCAAGATTGTCTGACGTTTTACATTTGCATTATGCTAATTTCATCATCTTAAATGCATAACCACCAATCAATCGCTTAACCTCTTCTTAACGCCGCCTAGGAAACACACACACTCTACAACACCTCTTTTTGTCAGGAAGTTGCGCCCCCCACCACACCAATTCGAGATACAATGTGACAATGTTTTAATATTGACATTCTAATTACTAGATCTACTAGATCTACTTACAGGGCGGGCTATTCGACTCGAAACAAATATTACAAACAACCCGCCAAATTCAAGGTCAGGAAAGAGTCGGAGCTTATGGAAAAACCCGTGGGAAACCCTCGCATGCCGCTTTGTTTTTCTTCTTAAGCTTCCAAAATCACTTCTTATTGTATAAATATCGTCTCTTCCCCCCACCCCTCCCCCCAGTTTTCAAAGGATAATGGAAGCAGTAGAATTTAAATAATTTTTTTTTTAAATTATCAAACCAAAAATTTAAAGAAAAATTATTCTTGGAAATGATGTGGCCGCCCCTTACATTCGGCCGCCTGCGTGCAATGCACACATTGCACAATAGGTAGCGGCGGCCCTGTTAGGCCCTATGAATTAGCCAAGCCCAGGAGACATTCCTCCCTACTCCTACAATGTACCACCACTAACCGTGAGAGGGCCACCAAAGCAGCGCGCGAACCTTGTTAAGCCCTATGAATTAGCCAAGCCAAGGAGACATTCCTCTCTACTCCTACAATGTACCACCACTAACCGTGAGAGGGCCGCCAAAGCAGCGCGCGAACCTTGTTAAGTATCTGTAATATTTGTTGTCAAGAATGTAATGTTCCTTTTCCCTGACCGCCTATCCGTCCCAATATTGTTTTTATATTTAGATATTCCTAAATATATTTTATGAATAACGAATTATTTATCTCAATTTGATAACCCTAAGTGCCCCTTAAGATAGGAACTCAACATTCCATGTCAGCTTATAGTTTCTACCATGCTTCCTTCAACGTTTATGTAAAATTAAATCTAAACTGACCCTCCATCTTTTTGGTTGTTGTTGTTTTTTTTTCCTCAAAACAATTCAGGATGTAACTTAACACTGAGAACATAATAGCAAATTTTTTAAAAAGACGCATCAACATAAAGTAAAAAGGTCGTCGCAAATTCAAATCGATGATCCCTTTGATTTTTGACCAAGCGCAGAGTTCTAGAGAAAATTACGCCGTGCCTCGAGTAGCGGATATTGCGTCACGTCGTAGAATTGAATTAATTGGTTGAACTAAAATGTAACCTTGGAATCTATAGGGCAGATGATGTTAGGGTCATCTGTTTCTTTGACCACGGTTAACGAGCAGGGTGTCATGTGTCCAGCACAATGACCAACCGCCTTTACTTTCCCCCAGTTCAAAGTCAGCTACCCATCAATGTTGTGTCGACTTAGGGGCGCCTTAAATATCCCGGATTTCAAAATTCAAGTCCTCACCGAGATTCGAACCCAGGACCATCGCGCCTCCTCTAACTTCAATGTAACGCAAACAAATGAACAGCAAAACTTACCGCAGCATTGGTTCAGCTCTCACTCAATGACCGAATAAATAACAGTAGACTTGTTGACGATATCCGTATTCTTTATTGCACGTGTTGTTGTCTTCGGAATGTCTCGTGTACTGTTCATCTGTCTGTGAAGGAGAGAATGTTGACAAGTCCAATCACCATACGTGTGATAAACGAACTAGATCTATAAGTGGGGGCGAGTGTTATGTTTTAAAAACAATGTTATCGAATCACTTTCCAGTGAGATATAATGAAAAAAGCAAGATGGCCGACAAGTGAGAAAGGAGGGTAAATTGTTTCTTTTTTTTTAAGTTCTCAATTCTTGTTGTGGCCAAACAAAACGGGACACAGTGTTGTTGTTGTTGTGTAGAGACGATGTGTGAATTATTATTTGAGAAAGGGATGTAGCCCTAGTGTCATCTTTTCTTCACTTCGTAGGGTCAATCTTGCTCCCTATTATGAGACTTGACCTAAAGGGAGGATTTTACCTAGATGTCAAGAATAAGAGCATGTTTTTTCACCGACCCCTCTGTCCAGCAGTCTCCCACACACTAAATGCTTACTTTATTCACACCCTCTTATCGTTAGTCACGACTCCTTGAGCCAAGCCCCCCCCCCTTTACACACACACATGCACACCAGTCGTGGCCGGAGGCCGAGCCCACGAGGCGTTGTATTCCTCCATCACAATCAGTAAGAGGGTGGGAGTGCGACGGACTGATGGGTAAGGGAGCCATTCTTACATCCTTACAATGTGGAAAAAACAGAATGTTGAAATTGCCTGTATCTTAATTCTTGAACGTGAATGGTCACGACATAGAGCGCCTTATAATTAACTGGGTGAGTTAAGCTTGAAGAAACAAATTCCTTCTTTATTTTTTTAAAGTTATTAAAATGGCTTTTGTTATTTAAATTCTGTCCCATCCAGATAAAGCCAAGTTACAAATAAATTCTCCAATGAAAGGCTTTTTTTTTTCACAAAGTACTATTGGAAAAAATTGGCTTTCCACGTAAATGATACATTAAAGTAAATTGTTGCAGCGTCTGAGAAATATATATGATCTACTTTTAGATTGTTGTTTTTACAGCCTATAATTTACTAAGATATTGCATTTATGTAATATGTAATATTCCTGAATAAATTTAGCCGTCAGGAGCTACAATTCAACGACCGATTATTAACACTGAAGTAGATTCTATACTATGCCTAGGAAAAATAGGAAATAGTAGTCATTTCCTTACCTGAAAACGCCCTTCTATAGAATGCCTACATTTCGACCTTTGAGATTTGCATTATTCATTATTCAGAAATAAAAGACAAGCGAGATCTATTGTGACCTTCATTTTTTTCGCTGACCCGTCAAACAGAAAACAGCCCAAATATAATAGCGAATTTTCTGTTAGTGTACCGCTGATAAATCACAATGTTTTTTATAGTCAAACATGAAGATCCTGAACTAATAAGAGACTGGTTTCAATGAAACGAATTGAATAACTTCAGCGACTATGTCATACCTGCCAAGCTCAAACTTCCAGCAGGACTTTAGGGGGTTAGAGGTTCACACCCGGGACTACCGAGACGTTAGTACAGAGCGCAAACCGCATGACCAAATCATCCCGAAACAAGTTGTAACGAACGTTAGAGTGACATAAATCCTAAACTTTATTACTCGTAGGTTCCTAAAACTGGCAAGGTCGATTTCAAAGTAGTATAGGCACTTTGACTTGCTGGATGTTGCATGGCGAAGTCCTAGTGGAAAAGCATGCCACTCAAGCTATTGTCCCATCATAAAGTTATACCACACAAGTTATTGTTCGATCATAAAATTATACCATGCGTGCTATTGTACGCAAGTTGCAGTTTAAATTGGCAACACTTCGATACGATTTGTTTTGTTTTTGTTTTGTTTTGTTTTGTCATCCCCCCGTCATCTTGTATATTTCATAAAGGCGGCAGCTGTTGCAGTTATTAAAAAAAAAGTGACACTTCTTTAGAAGAAAGGGAGGGGAAAAGGGGGAGTGATTTCTAATAATAATGAATAATAAAGATGAAGAGCAATGAACCTTTACTGCGATGTAAAATTTATGTTGGCAGCTTCAAGAACATTGTAAACTTCTATTGATATTCATAAACTCTATCTATCTAGCAGGTCATGTATAAGAATGTCAGTTACAGCATGTTAATAGCTTGAAAACATCTTGTGGTCAAATTATTTCACAGATAGTTTTCAAATGTCTCTGTCTTCTGCGCCATAACGCACTGTCTCCAGAAGGGCGCTGCAACGCATTTTCTCTAATTGGCGCCATAATTCAATGCATCACAAAGGCGCCAAAATGTACATCCATAAAAGTGTGCCACAATGCAGTGTCTAAAAAGGGCGTCGCAATACACTGTCTCAAAAAGCCATCACAGTACACTGTCTCAAAAAGCCACCACAGTACACTGTCTCAAAAAGCCACCACAGTAGACTGTCTCAAAAAACCACAATAGATAGATAGACTTAGCAGCCAGGTTTTGTGCAAATGACTAACAGACCCTAGCTAAATGTACTTGTTGGATTAATTAGAAAATGACAGACCCGAGAAAAAAGAATAAACTTATTAATTAATTACCTCTATAATTATTTTGACACCTACCTGTTTGATAATCATCGATGTAGATTCAATCATAGACTGTCAGACAGACAATCAGATAGTCAGACAGATTGTCAGTTAAGAAGGTTAAATATTTTCGACACAGATTTGAACCAAAGAAAAATACTCACATGAAAAAACACTAATCCTTATCTATTTCCAAGAAGATAGAAAATGAATACAAATAAAACCCAAGAAAAACACAGCACTCTCTAACTCGCCTGCATTGCAATACAACCCACGTGACGTGCAAGCTGGCTGTCATTCAGTTATTTAAAAAGTCGGAATCAAAAGTGAAAGTTTATTTAACTTCTTTGTGCTTCAGTTTACCATTATGTCGATCGATTTTTAGCGACCCCCGTAAGGGAAAAAAAGCCGCTATTAGGTCTGTGCAAAATGTCCGTCTGTCCGTCTGTCCCACTCAAATCTCGAAAACTAGAAGAGATATGAAAAATATTATTTCATCATTAAATGCGGCTTGAAAAGTTTAGGTGCAACGGCTACTTTTGGTTTTCTAAAAGCAAACCTTTTAATTTATAAAATTAATTATGCAAGCGATTTTTTCATAAAAATACACCAATTCTAAAACAATTACGTGAATGTAAGGGAGGCAATGTTATAATTTGCTAACAAAGACGGACAATTTATGTGTATTTTCAGTATCACTAAGTCAAATATATTTATAAAATGTACAGGAAATGTTTACAACAATAATAGTTAAAGGTGTTTTTTCTGGTCAACTAGCATCTAAAATTAAAAGAAAACATTTCTGTTTGTTTTTAAAGGCTAATAATGCACTTCGTATGTAAATATCACGCACATTTTTTAAAATGAACTTTTTATGCAGCGACTGTCGTGCAGTAGCATTACGTCGCAACATGATATAATGCTAAACCAATTCCTTAAACTTTTTTAAAAAATCAGATTTTATTTATTTTTTCTTTAGTGCCCCAATCCGAATGAAAGAAGCTTATTTTTGTGCGTTTTGTCTGTTGGTCGGTCTGTCCGTCACGATTAGATTAACAAATAACACCAAAGGCTATTGTAAATCTGATTTAACCTTTAATTTTTCATTCAGAAATATTGCAATAGTTTTAAGTATCTGTAATAGATTGTTCCGGATGTTTTGTAAAAAACAAATCAATGCCAATGATTATTTGTTTGCTTTTCTAACTTATATTAGATTTATTTCCATGCTTAAACGTTGCAAGAAACACATGACCTTTAATATATTGTTCCGGTTTTTTAATGTAAATAGCATATAAATGCTAAATAAAAATATCTATACTGATTTATATTTCATTAACTATAAAGTTGTTCCAGATATTGTTTTATAAAAAATAAATTATGTCAAATAATTGTTTGAAATCGGATAATTGACTAATATTACACTTATATTCGTCACTATAGTTTATTTATCAATATCAATTGTTCCGAATTTTTAACTTAAAATAAATTTATGTCAAATAGTTTTATTTTTTTCAAAAATAGCGACAATAGAATGTTCAGGATTTTAAAATAAGAAAGTAATTTACTAGAAACGATTATTAAAAATCATTTTTAGACTTATTTTACAGTTAATTTTCTTGCCGAAACATAATAAAAGTTGTTTAATCGGTAAAGAATGTTCCGGATTTTGTTTCGAAAAAGAAATCGATCTACATTACCTTAATTTTCTTACAAATCGTTGCCAAAATAATCCGAATTTTAAATGAAAAATCTAATAACGCTAATAAATGTTTGAAATCCCTCTTCTTATAAATAAAACAAATAATTTTCTCATTTACGAAAATTGATTGTTCCGGATTTTTTATGAAAAATATTTTAACTCTATTTATGTAAAATCGCAATTCGCTCATACACTACATTTAACTTTCTAGCTAAAACGTTAGGAAATCTAATTATCGTTAATATTTTAAGGTAAACAACTTCCTAACACCAAAGTATGGTTAAAAAATCTCTCCATAAGGCTATGGTACATCTAATTTTCATAACAGACCATCCCACAAATTTAATTAACGATATTTGATTAATCTGGAATTCTTATTTTCTCTTACCAGGGGCGGACTGGCTATATGGGCAAACGGGCAAATGCCCGGTGGGCCGGTACCAAATGGGCCGGTCTGGTCGCGACCAAAGAAAAAAAAAACTCAATGCAGACAACTTAAAAAAAAAAGTGACAGCAGCAAGACACAAAGGCCCGAACACGTTTTCTTTTTTTTTTTTTTTTATTCTTATTACAATTAATTTTGTTTGAAATTCAACAAGAATATAAAAAAAAAAACACTATTCACTGTACGTATTATCATTTGCAAAACGTTAGACCGTACTTTCTGCTATGCACAAGCGGCATGGACTGCTTTGATGTCTTCGAGGTTGTGTTTGGCCTACTCGGTTTGCTTGTCGGCATGGGCCTTTGATAGCACTCTAATTTTTTTTTGCTCCTTCCCTCCCCCGTCTTTTAATGGTTCCAATGAAATTTAACCAAAAAGAGGGATGAGAGAGGTTAAGTTAGAAAACATTAATATAACGCAGCTAAAAAAAATTTAAAAAATAGGCGCGACAATTAGCTCTTTAACAATACTTAATAGAAATTAATTTTAACACATACACACAGCCGCGAAATTGCAAACCACACAACTTATTCACAGCTCAATATGGGTATAAAGCTCTACTTTCTGCGATTTGAAAAGAAAAAGCAAGTTTTTGTTTATTTTTAATAACATAGATCTAAAAATACTACACTTGGGGCTTACAAAAAATATTATTTAATTAAAAAAGTAAATCTAGATCTAAATCAATTTTTATACTATTATAATTAATGGTAAACTTATGCTTAGTAATGATAATAAAGCTAGTCTTCGAGTCCGAAGATTAGTGAGGAATGCAGTATTTCCCGTGGCTGCACAGCCCCAGCTGAGACCTACATATTTTGCCACATCCAGGGCAAACATAACCATTGTCCGTAGGTGGTCGATTTAGATTTTCTTTGCGCCGTCTGCGTTTGTCCTCGGCAGCAGACTTTCTTTTGTTCTCAAAAGTGTATCCCGCGGCCTTCTTGAGTGACCTCCAGCTGTCTTGTTCTAAGGCCGCATGTCAGCCAAGGAAAGTTGACGCCTAAGCTGGTCTTTGAAGCGTTTCCGTGGGGCGTCTCTGTTACGTCAACCACCTTTTAACTCACCAAAAAAAATCTGCTTTTGGCATACGTTCGTCTCCCATACGGGATACGTGCCCTACCCAGCGTAACTGTCGGACCAAAAGAAGTTCCTCTATACTGTCCATACCGGCGTTCGCAAGGACATCGCTGTTTGTAATGCGGTCTTGCCACCGTATGTCCTTGATGGAGCCCAAGCATCTTTGGTGGAAGCGCTCAAGAAGTCTTAGTTGTTTCCTGTATAGTGTCCATGTCTCGGTGCCATACAGAAGGGGTGAGAAAACCACCGCCTGGTAGACACTGATTTTTGTAAGTAGGCGGAGCGATCTGTTCCGCCAAACTCTCGCGACTGACCGTGTCGAAAGCCTTGGTGAGGTCCACAAAGGCAGCTTATAGGTTTAAGTTCTGCTTTTGCATTTTTCTTGTAATTGTCGCAGAACAAATATCAGATATACACAAAATTTCTATATGTTTACTTTTGGTTGATTTATATTTATAAGAGTACTATGGTACTTTACTTACTTTCGTCACCCTAATATGTTTGTAACTAGATGTTTTCGAAACGTGGCACGCGGGCAGGATATGATAGTTGAAATGTAAATCCTTGAAACACGCCGTCATTTGTGTAAATTTAATTTCGATTTTTAATATTTATTCTTTATAATATAACAATAATAATCATAATAAGATAATAAGAATGTTCTGTAAAAAAAATAATAAGATAATTAGTATACTTTAGAATTTTCGAATTTGAAAACTCCATTAATTTTATGTGTATTTCTTTTTTTACAAAGCTTATATCAGCTCACTCTGTCTGTGTGGTAAAAATTTTGTACATGTCATTTTTCCCACACCCAATCTAGGATTAAGCTGAAATTTTGCACAATTATTTCTTTTACTTGTAACACAAGATTCAAAAGTAAAAAATTACTTAATGAATTATTGGTGATTAATTATTTGTTTGGTATATTGAACAAGGGAAAAAAATTTACTTGACAGATGTGGTAGTATAGGTTGATTTAATCCCCTTGATGACTTTTGAGCCCTGAGTGAACATTTTTTAATGTATTAAAAAATAAAACAACCATGTAACTATTCAACAAGATGCCCCCTCTTTCTCAAGTGGTCCAGACTTGTGACAGGAGCATAGCGCACTGAGAAAGCTAAATCTAAACAGAAACAATTGTTTAAAATAGTTCTAATCGCACAGATTTATTATGTCTTTACTCGCCATTATCAGTCACTGATCCAAAACTAATTGATACAATTACACTTAATATAAGCTTTGTTGTTGTTTTAAGTATTTTTTCATGTCGTTCTTGTTTAGTAAATAAAATTGTCTCCCATTTTGAGCAAATCAACTTTCATTAAACTTTTCTTTCATTACAAAAGCATACAACAAAAAGGTCAAAAGTTCATGGCTTTCAGTTCGTGCTCTGAGATCACTTAAATATCATCCCTCAACCAGTAAAAATAAAAAGTCGTTATCTTTTCCCCTTAGGTCTTTACAGTAAGTCACTCTTTAAAGAGGTGAGGCCGAAGGTCGAGCACCAAGAAAGACCCTCTTGTTTTCATTCTCAATACCACATCCGCCTTTTTAGTTTTCGCTATTGGGAAAACGAACCGACGAATAATGGCGAGTGCATTAGTGACTTAGTGACAGAATGTTGGGCTTTCTTCTATCCAGGCCAGTGCAATGAATTCGGTTCCTTTTGGCTTCCTAACGGGGACTTTGTTTTGTTTTCCTATGGCATGTTTATCCCAACTAACAAACTATTATCCGCGTGCTACGTTGTGGCTGAGAAGCGTCATTCGAGGATTCTGAAAGAGAATAATACTTCATGAAGATGCTAAGCAAGATCTTAAAGATCCGAGAGTTACCAAGGTGTATACAATGAAGAGATTAACAAAGATCAGGACCCTACCAATAAAATCGCATACTATTTCGGCCTGTCGCACTTCTGACACCAATTTCATCTATTTTTGAGATCATTCTAAATCTATACGTGTAGCTTTTACTTGCCTATATATAGTCAAGTTATTAACAAAATTCTAATGTTGAGACTATTTGGGCATTATTCTACATAACATTGCTATGTAAGCAATTCAACTCTACGCTAGCTTCAAAATGCTTGTATTTCATTATAGAATGCTTCATTTTCCATTCGATCCCATCTCTGTATACAACAGTGCAGCTGAAACATTCAGGAAATTAAAATGTAAAAAAATAATATTTTTATAAGAAGTATCTTATATCTGATTATGTAACATAGTCCAATGGTGCCCACATTTTTTATTCCCATAGAGGTAATTAGAAATAAAAGTTTTTTAAAGATTATTTTACTTGTATTATTTGTAACTTCCTTTTTGGCAAATAACAAAACTACATGTATAAATACTTTTAAAAAATATCTTATATTTGATTATGTAACATAGTCCAATGGTGCCCACATTTTGTATTCCCAAAGAGGTATTTAGCCTTTGCCAATTAGAAATAAACGTTTTTTAAAGATTATTTTACTTGTATTATTTGCAACTTCCTTTTTGGCAAATAACAAAACCACATGTAGAAATATTATAAAAAATATATAATGATTTCCTACTATTACTTTTTAAAAATACTATTATGACTTCGCCATGCGCACCGGCCCGCACCGCCATCTAAGCTAGAAGGTGCGCACTGTGATAAACTAGACTGAGAAGGATGTCAACATTAGGAAGAGAGGAGAACGAAGTCTGTTACGTGCCTGAAGCGTTTGTTCAAGTTGTACCTGTAAACAGTACCTTAACTGAAGTCTGTTATGTGCCTGAAGCGTTTGTTGCTGTTGTACCTGTTACCAGTACCTTAATGAGCTGGACAGATCAAGACAACGTTGGGTCTGCGTTCAAGCCTGTTGATATGGACCTTAAAGACCTCTGCCTATCTGCCGGTGCTCACGAGGGAAAATCGAAGCTTGACAACTGCATCCAGAAGTTTAGCATGAACTGTACGTGCGGCGCATCACACATAGAAATTAGATGCCAAGAAAACCACCAACAAGGCATGTGTACTTCTACCATCATCATCGACATTGGCATAGATGAATGTCAATCAAACCACTCTTAATCTGAGCTGTTAAGAGGAAGACATTTTCTTCTTGAACCTGAAGAGACCTATCTTCTCGACGTGAGACTGTTAGCTGAGGATGACTGCGGTGCATTGAAATTTGTTTGCAACGTGACTGCATGTGAACCTGCAGCTCCCTTGAGAGGCGTCTGTCGGGAAGGTCTGCTGAGACAGCGTGTCCGATCAACGGCTGTGCTGAAGAAAACAGTGCTCGACACTATCTCTTTGTGTGTCAAACGGCCACGTCATCGTCGCAACAACAGCCTGGTCAACTGGAGAAAGAGAAAGCGGCACTGGAGGAAAACAATGCGGATGGCTTCGTGGGGAACACGCTCCCTGCCGCCTGTGGCTGCCACTGATAGACCTCCACCTGAACTGTCAAACCTCAGCTGCAATGTTTCTTTTCGGGACGAAAAGTACTAAGACGGGGGCAATGTTATGACTCCGCCATGCGCACCGGCCCGCACCGCCATCTAAGCTAGAAGGTGCGCACTGTGATAAACTAGACTGAGTAGGATGTCAACATTATGGAGAGAGGAGAACGATTTCCGTCAAAGTAGAGAGCCAATATGGAGAAACTGTGCCTAAGGTAGTAGTTGTTTGTGTTCCTGTGATGTCGTGTAAATAAACGTCTATGTCTCGTTGAGTTGCCTCACTTCAGTTATTACAATATTTTTGAAATAGCAAATATTGAAGGAAAAGCTGTTTTAGATTAAAATCGCATAAATTGTATTTAAATGTACAAAACCAATACCTCCCTTTTTTTTCATATATCCTCCCCTGTTGTTGTTTTTTTTACTATTAATAGTATTTTTTTTTAATATGTATTGTTGTGTGGGAAAAAAAGGCTTTCCTATTTAATTCTAAAAACAGAATAGTTGCAAGCTGCTGCAAAATATAATGAAAAACGATTTTCAATAACTTTTCTAGTTTTTGATATCTAGACATCACAAGCGGACAGACAGACGACATAAAACCAATAGCGTTAATCCCTTTTCTGGGGCAGTTAGTAATGTAATCGGGACTTTAAGCAAGATGTAAAGTACTACCACTAAGTAGAACAAGCAATAGAAAAAAAAGAATACTTTTTAGAAAAACACAAAGCTTATCTAAAGGAAAGAACAGCTAATTACTGTCGTTATTCTGAAACTTACAGGGTTTAGCTCCCTTTCCGCTATATAAAACAAAATTAATTAATTGGTTCTAAATGATTCAATAATTGGTTAATTTTTTTGGATCGATTCGTGTAATGTCATCGACTATGAATAATTATGCAAAATTTCAACTTGATTCGAGAATGGGAAGTGGGAGAAAAAAGCGTGCACAAAATGTAATAAGGGGATTAAATCCATATATCTCTCATTAAGTACCATACCATTTATTCCCCTTATTTTGATATCAAACAAAATAATTAATCACCAACAATTAATTAACTAACTTGTTAATTTTTTTTATTGATTCATCTCTTGTCAGGTTCAATGAATAATTGTGCCAGTTTTAACTTGATCTGAGAACGGGAAATGGGAGAAAAAACATGTTCAAACTTTTTATCAGACAGACAGACAGTGTGAGTTGATATAAGCTTTGTAAAAATGAATTTGTCAAAGATCTCCTTCCATTTGATAAGGGTCAGTTTGAGAGCTAATTCATGCCGGCTATTAATGTAAATGAAGTTTGTACACCTGAGATGAACTCCAATTGGTGGCAAGAATGGAAGGATCAGTTCTCCCGTAGAGCCTTGACGAAAAACTCTGTTGTAAGGCGTAGTGCCTTTAAGCTCCCATACAGGTCAAATGACTGTAGACACATTCCCCCGCAGTTCTCGGAGCTGCGGACACTCTTGCAAGATGTGTGCCACTGTTTCCACCAACTCTCCACAGTGTCGGCATCGGGCATCAAAATTGGATCGGAACCGGGCAAAATAAGCACCAACAGGGCAGTGCCCCGTCCTACACTGCGCAATTATCGTTTGTTCCGGCCATCTGAGCCTCCACCTTGGATCGTCGCGGTCCGGGTGACGCAACTGCTGCCAGACTCTGTGGGGTTTGTTGGAGCCATCCCAGGATATCAACCACTTGTCATGTGCCCACTCTCGGATTAATGTCGTAGCTTGAAGTTTGTAGACAAAGATGCTTACTTAATATCTGTGCACGACTAGGGGAGCTGAAAAACTAAAAGAAAATATTGGAGATGATCTCAAGACTTCATATAGTATTCTCGAGCTCTGATAATAACCATGTTTAAAATAATGATCATTAAAAAATGCTTAACGTCACCAACAATTTAAATTATCACTTACATTTAGTTACTCTGATATTTTTAGAGCCAGTCGAACTGCTGACCAGGTGCGGTAATAAAAGCGCTCAGATTTGTTTGATATTTTAGAAACGTTGGGGGGGGGGGGGGGGAGAGAATATGTGCGCCCCAACATCTTTTGTATTCTTTTAAAAGTAGCTTTTTTTTTTTTACTGTCACACGTTGTTCTTTAAGGGTTGACTTCCAATATATAAACATTATTTCATATATACATTGAATCATGAGTAAACACAGCTAGAAGGTATACTTGCTAGAAGAGCTGTTTCTGAGGGACAAAAAATATCGACAAAATACTAGGCCGAAATAAAACGAATATTTTTTTTTCTTAGCTTTGAAAAGGCAACTGAGTGTATTCTGCAGTATTACTCACCAACCAGCTATTGCATACAAGTCGTTCATGCGTGGAGTTGATATATAAAGCCCGCGGAGATATCGCGTGATAGGGCTTGACCCGGTACAGTTCATCACCTTCTGTTGTAACTGGGGCAACACACTTTTAGACCGGCCTGCTCGGCACAAAGCTTGTTGACAAGATGTAGAGATCTACGTGAAAATCAATAGAACTTGATTGAAACGTGAGAGCAGGGGCGTTGATAAAGGGAGGGTAAAGGAGTCAGAATAATGCTTTCAGAATGTAGGCTCGATGTCGGCCTTTTAACAATGTCGGTTTTTGTTTATGTGGTTCTCTATTTTTAGCGGCCCCAGATATTAGTTTTGTGTGGCCTGTCTGTCCACCTGTCTGTCCGTCCGTCCGTCTCCCCGTCCCGTTTAGATCTTAGAAACTAGAAAAGAAAATGAAAATCGGACACCATAATATTTTAAATCATTCAAAGTTCTGATGCAACGGCTACTTTTTTTTTTCTTTTCCAAAAGTGAACCATTTAATCTTCAAAAATATATATGCAAGCAGATTTTTCAGAAAAATACACCACTTTTACAACTATTCACTATTAATAGTAACAAACACGGGAGGCTCTTTAGTATGGGAGATGATTGTTCACCATATTTTTTACACATTTATACAAACGGTTTTATATTTTTTGTCCCAAAAAATATTTTTTTACATTTGTATTGCTAATTTAAATAAATTCTGTCATACTAACTACTACATTTACACACAAAAAATTTAACTATTTTTTTGAAGAGGAAAAATCTACTTAGTATGCATATAAGTTGGATAGAATGTAAAACAACAATTAATAAGTAGTTTTACATCTTATCGCGTAAACCACAGTATGCAAATGGAAAAATGCCACTCAGTAGCTATAGTTTCGGAATTTCGGAAATGTTTTTTTCTTGAGGATTTGAATTAAGACATTGACCCATTACAAATCAATTAGATATTCATTATAAGACATCAGTTAGGCCAGGTTCACATCTAACCCCACACTCACTTTCACCTATCCTTTGGTCTGCTGGACCGTTGGGGCACCACATAAGATCTGTCAACCCCTTTTCTGCATTTTTCTCTGTCATTTGTCTTTCATAGAATTTCATTCTGATGCCCCTTCTGAAAATATTGAAGCCTGCCCTTATACCTGCCTGGGTGGACCACATCGGAGGCCGATTTTGAGTTTGTGTTGCCACACAAACTGTCTCTGTAACCTTCTTTATATATATATATATATCCTTTCTACTATGTTGTCCTCCCGTTAATACTTCTTTGCTTGGACTGTTGGTTAAAAGCTTGTTTGGTTGTTTTCATATAGTGCAATCACATATAACAGATTTTTCTTATCAGCAAGGGGCATGAACATTAGGGTTTCCAGAAAAGGAGAGCTCCACATGAGAGGACACTGTTGTTAGGGAAAGAGATAAGACACACTGATGCCTAAACAGCGGAGGCCTTCACATTGCGGCGTGAGGGGCAGTGAGGCGGTGGACGTCCTCACGAGGCTGTTACGAATGTCGAAGTACCAAACACGTTTTTACAGGCTACGACTGAAATCCGAGCACTCGTGATTCATGAGAAGTGGTTATAATCTTGGGAGGAATCTAAGAAAGCAGTCTGGCAGCATATGCTTCACCCAGATCGCGACGAGACAGAGCACTACGGGAGGGGGGGGGATTAGTGCTACCTGCTCTTTTCCCGATCGGAATTCAACTCAGATGTCTTAACTACAAGAGGGCCATATCCGGCCCTCCGTTTCGTGCGATCCTGAACCTTGAAAAATTTACCCAACTCGCACGTATAGGGCGTTGTCGACGTAAGATCATCTTCGTGCTAAGTAACTTAGTAAGTCATCTTGTCACAGACTTTTTTTTTTTAACGCAAAGCTCAACAACATAACAAGGCATGTCAGTTTTAAAAATTCTACTGCTTTAACTCGAGAACAAGCAAAATACAAAAAAAAAAAAATACTTAGAAAAAAAGCTAATATTAAGTGTATTAATTAGTTTGGGTCAGTCATGTAATTAAATTTGTAAAAGATCTAGACTAAGAATAATAAATTTGTGCTTAGGCCTATAGCTTTCTCAATACGCTATGATCAAATCTCTTGTCTGGACCAGTTGGAAAGGGGTAGGAAGGGTATCTGGGTAATCACTTTTTAAATGTATTATTTAAAAAAAGGGAACGACCTGAAATCGGAGATGTGGCTAAAGCCTTCTCAAGCCAACACGGTAACCACTTTGCTAGCGAAGATTTTATGATCATGGAAGATTGTATAGTTATATGTTGTTTCGATTTCATGTTTTGTGTTTACTCATAATTCGACCTATCAAGGGGAATAATTCAGCTTATATCACCCTTTAGTCAAGTCCAATTTTCTCAATGTTTGAGATATCAAACAAAATAATTTATTACCAATAGTTAATTAAGTAATGAATAATTTTTTTATTGACTCTTGTGTTGTCATGTAAAAGAAATAACTGTGCAAAATTTTAGCTTAATCCGAGATTGGGTTTGGGCGAAAAAACGTATACAAACTTTTACCAGATAGACAGATCAAGTTCATATAAACTTTATAAAAAATAGAAAAATCGCGTTTAGAAATGAAATCTTCAACATGTTTTGGCTAGGTACTGTTGTAGAGAAAAGGCTAAGCATTTTTATAGGTCTCATATCTTACTTAAAATAGTTTAGTTTTTGAAAAGTTTATTTGACCTAGTGAATATTCAAACATGGATTTAGAACTACAATGGATGTACATTTTTTGTCCGTTGAAAATGAAATTGACCGGCATCACCCCTCCCTCCTTTTTGTCAGAAAATCGCATCCCCAGTTTGGAAACGCTACGTTAAGACATCTCTACATATTTCTATTTCTTTATGGCAGGATGGGCTCATTAGCCTTCGCTGGCTACCCACCAAGGAGAAGGAAAACTCTGGATTCAAACACCTGCTGCCTTGCAGTTATGCCCAAAATTGGGAAAGTCTTCGGGAGTCAACCCTGAGCAGAAATCAGGTGCCGGCGACAAATAAGCAGTTTGTAGCACGCAGAGCGTGCACCCTGGTATAGCTTGCGACGCCGATGACCACAAACTGTGTCGCCACTTGCTGTTCCTTTGGATACATCAGTATAGAGGGGGCGGTATTACTGTGTGGGCTACATCATTCCAACCACAGCTAATGCCAAGAATTCATGTCATTGGATTTCTGTGAGATGATCTATAGTCGATATGCAACTGAGGGAAACCAAAGAACCAGGGTCGGATTAAAAGGTGGTCAGAGGGGGCTACTGCTCCTGGGTATCTATAAGAAATGGCCTCCCCACAATAGTGATTTTTAAAATATCCGAATCTCGACATGTAAGAAATTTACCGCGACGGTTAAATTTCTTGAGGAGAAGGAGCGGGTGAATTTAGCTGAGAAATTACATAATTTATGTAAAAAAAAAAAAAAAAAACTGTCACTACTATAAGTTATATATTCAGTTCGTCCATCCTAGTTCGATGATGACCACTTTTGTCATCCACGGGGCTGAGGGCTTTGCACTGGGGTTTTGTGCCTCCTCATGTGGCTAGTGAGACCTATGTGAGCCCGGAATGTTCAGCTGAACACTGGGCAGGTTATTCCAGCTGGAGCTAATGTCATTAGCCTTGCTTTTTTTCTCTGACCCTTTTCTTCTGCCAGCGCTGTTCTCTTGTCCTCAGCAATTTGTGCGCCAGTATTCACAGCGCGACGCCATGATGCTCTGTCATGTGCTTCTGTCTCCCAGGTGGCTGGGTTAATTCTGAACGCTTTTAGAGAAGCTTTGAGGGTGTCCCAAAAGCGTTTTCTTTGTCCGTCTTGTGAGCGCTTTCCTTCCTTTAATTGGCCATACAGGAGACGCTTAGGGATGCGGCGGTCTTCCATTCAGCATATGTGTCCTGCCGTCGCAGCTGGGACTACATCAGGATTGTGTGGATGTTTTACCAGCGTAAATTTATACCGCCGAATGTTGAGAAACACTGCTCTAAATATATTTATATAGTGAGTGTGTGTACTTATACTTAGGATTAGGGTTCGCTATTGGTTAGGGTTAGTGTTTGGGAAAAAATTGCCCCTCCCCCTTCCACGCTCAAACGTTTTGATCCGCTAGTGAGAGATAGGTAAATATTTAAACGTCCAATCAGCATTCTATAATGCGCATGTGAATGTAACATTGTTTCTTAGTATGATGGTTACATATTGCTCTGGAGAAAGTTTTTTTTTTAGGTGATGAGGATAACAAATTAATTTAGAACAATGACTCTAGATTATTAACCTATTAAGTACCACCAGTTACATGTGCATAGAAAGTGACTAACTACAGTTTATCATTTGATGGTGTCATTAGTGAACATACTCTGATAAAGACTAAATAGAAAATTATTTTTGTTTATTATGTTCCCTATATTATAATCCTACATTATGTTTCAAGAGATCAGATAATAAGCCTGCTAAAAATATGCATAAACAAATATTTTAAGCTGTTTATGATATAACATATAAAACACTAAACCATAATCTTCAAATACAAAAACACAACCTAATAAAACACTCAGAAAGACACAAAATCAAGACAATTTCCTTATTCCATAGGCTAGGACAAAGTCATACAAGACCTACTTCTTTCCTATTCCAGTCAGAACATGGAACGGGTTACCTGAATTTGTTATACACAAACCACTTAGGCAGTTGTAATGAAACTCCACTCTTTAAACTAAATTATTTAAATTACTGGCAAATGGAAATTTAATTCTGAAAAACTTACATTTAAAAAAAAAATTCTATAAATCAACATATCACACTGAAGCAGTTATTGTCATTCTATAGAATAGGCATTTTATACACTGCCTCAATCTTCAGGCATTCTATACACCGAATCAATCTTCAGGCATTCTATACACTGCCTCAACTTTCAGGAATTCTATACACTGCCTCAATCTTCATGCATTCTATACACTGCCTCAATCTTCAGGTATCCTGTTCACTGCCTCAATCTTCAGGTATCCTGTTCACTGCCTCAATCTTCAGGTATCCTGTTCACTGCCTCAATCTTCAGGTATCCTGTTCACTGCCTCAATCTTCAGGTATCCTGTTCACTGCCTCAATCTTCAGGTATTCTGTTCACTGCCTCAATCTTCAGGTATTCTGTTCACTGCCTCAATCTTCAGGTATTCTGTTCACTGCCTCAATCTTCAGGTATCCTGTACACTGCCTCAATCTTCAGGTATTCTGTTCACTGCCTCAATCTTCAGGTATCCTGTACACTGCCTCAATCTTCAGGTATCCTGTACACTGCCTCAATCTTCAGGTATCCTGTACACTGCCTCAATCTTCAGGTATCCTGTTCACTGCCTCAATCTTCAGGTATCCTGTTCACTGCCTCAATCTTCAGGTATCCTGTTCACTGCCTCAATCTTCAGGTATCCTGTACACTGCCTCAATCTTCAGGTATCCTGTACACTGCCTCAATCTTCAGGTATCCTGTTCACTGCCTCAATCTTCAGGTATCCTGTTCACTGCCTCAATCTTCAGGTATCCTGTTCACTGCCTCAATCTTCAGGTATCCTGTACACTGCCTCAATCTTCAGGTATCCTGTTCACTGCCTCAATCTTCAGGTATCCTGTTCACTGCCTCAATCTTCAGGTATCCTGTTCACTGCCTCAATCTTCAGGTATCCTGTTCACTGCCTCAATCTTCAGGTATCCTGTACACTGCCTCAATCTTCAGGTATCCTGTTCACTGCCTCAATCTTCAGGTATCCTGTTCACTGCCTCAATCTTCAGGTATCCTGTTCACTGCCTCAATCTTCAGGTATCCTGTTCACTGCCTCAATCTTCAGGTATCCTGTACACTGCCTCAATCTTCAGGTATCTTGTTCACTGCCTCAATCTTCAGGTATCCTGTTCACTGCCTCAATCTTCAGGTATCCTGTTCACTGCCTCAATCTTCAGGTATCCTGTTCACTGCCTCAATCTTCAGGTATCCTGTTCACTGCCTCAATCTTCAGGTATCCTGTACACTGCCTCAATCTTCAGGTATCCTGTTCACTGCCTCAATCTTCAGGTATCCTGTTCACTGCCTCAATCTTCAGGTATCCTGTTCACTGCCTCAATCTTCAGGTATCCTGTTCACTGCCTCAATCTTCAGGTATCCTGTACACTGCCTCAATCTTCAGGTATCCTGTTCACTGCCTCAATCTTCAGGTATCCTGTTCACTGCCTCAATCTTCAGGTATCCTGTACACTGCCTCAATCTTCAGGTATCCTGTTCACTGCCTCAATCTTCAGGTATCCTGTTCACTGCCTCAATCTTCAGGTATCCTGTTCACTGCCTCAATCTTCAGGTATTCTGTTCAATGCCTCAATCTTCAGGTATCCTGTTCACTGCCTCAATCTTCAGGTATTCTGTTCAATGCCTCAATCTTCAGGTATTCTGTTCAATGCCTCAATCTTCAGGTATCCTGTTCACTGCCTCAATCTTCAGGTATCCTGTTCACTGCCTCAATCTTCAGGTATTCTGTTCAATGCCTCAATCTTCAGGTATTCTGTTCAATGCCTCAATCTTCAGGTATTCTGTTCAATGCCTCAATCTTCAGGTATCCTGTTCACTGCCTCAATCTTCAGGTATCCTGTTCAATGCCTCAATCTTCAGGTATTCTGTTCAATGCCTCAATCTTCAGGTATTCTGTTCAATGCCTCAATCTTCAGGTATCCTGTTCAATGCCTCAATCTTCAGGTATCCTGTTCACTGCCTCAATCTTCAGGTATCCTGTTCACTGCCTCAATCTTCAGGTATTCTGTTCAATGCCTCAATCTTCAGGTATTCTGTTCAATGCCTCAATCTTCAGGTATCCTGTTCACTGCCTCAATCTTCAGGTATCCTGTTCACTGCCTCAATCTTCAGGTATTCTGTTCAATGCCTCAATCTTCAGGTATTCTGTTCAATGCCTCAATCTTCAGGTATCCTGTTCAATGCCTCAATCTTCAGGTATCCTGTTCACTGCCTCAATCTTCAGGTATCCTGTTCACTGCCTCAATCTTCAGGTATTCTGTTCAATGCCTCAATCTTCAGGTATTCTGTTCAATGCCTCAATCTTCAGGTATCCTGTTCACTGCCTCAATCTTCAGGTATCCTGTTCACTGCCTCAATCTTCAGGTATTCTGTTCAATGCCTCAATCTTCAGGTATTCTGTTCAATGCCTCAATCTTCAGGTATCCTGTTCAATGCCTCAATCTTCAGGTATCCTGTTCACTGCCTCAATCTTCAGGTATCCTGTTCACTGCCTCAATCTTCAGGTATCCCATAGAATGTCGGATGTCGTACTTTGCAGGTTAACAGAAATAGTAAAAAAAAAAAATCTATAAGTTAAATTATAATAAACTGCATTCTGTAAATATTAATTGTTAGTATTGTATGCTTCATAAAGATGCTTCATATATCACTTTCATAATGAAAATACATCAATGTACATTAAAGCTGCTGTCTACTGTCATGCACACATACAAATATATTTATGTGTGAAAGCAGATCAATACATCAAAAGAAAGACAAGACGAATTTCAATTCCTCAAAAACAAAAATAGAAAACAAAGGTATATAAATATATCAATGCAATAAATACAATCTCATATATCGGGCTAGTAGAAACGGATTTCAGAACGAATAATAGTGCATAGAATTGTCATCTTCTGCCCTATGAAATTTTAATCCTCAATTGATTAGCATGCACGACAGATGGTCATCACATTACAATGCAGAGTTTACACTTTAGGGATACTTTCTGATATAGATTTATCACACATGAATACTCATACATCACTCATTGCAAGAACGTTGGTGATATGGCTAAACTTGAAAACGCTGCAAGGCAGTAGATTGAAAAGTAAAGTAGCATTAATAATCCTAACCCTAAGACTAAACAGAATTTACAATCAGAAAAATATGCGCTAACCCTAAAACCATGGCAAAATACTTTTTAAAAAACACTATCTCATTTATACACCTTATAGAGCGATAGGGCATATCAATAAAACACACTTGCCGGGGATTATATTATTAAACTTGATAACTCAATGAAGTGAAGAAACATCTTTGTATTTTCTTTCAAACTTCTTTAATAATACTTCTTCAACTTTCACATAAAATTAACTTCTCAATTCAATAACAACTTGACTTGATACTTCATAAATAAAACTTAAAGATACATGAAACTTCACTTAGTATAACTTCAACTTCAACTTCCAGTAATATAACTTCAGATAATATTACTTCAACTAATAAAACTTTAATTAAATGGACCCGCTAATATCACAAAACTTAACTAAACCTTTACTAAGACAGGACTTAAGCGATAACTAAGCCAGGACCATCGCACTACAAGAACTACTACTATGCAAGGACCCCGTCTAACTGACTTTCCCTTAATTTATACCTTTCTTAATCGTACATTCCAGAATCATGGAAACTTCTCCCCTAATTATTTTAGTAACTTTGACCTTCTAGAAGCTGACGTGTGCTATTTTTTTCCCTTAACCTCTTTCTTTGATTGGATACCTAAAATTAACTTGTTTACGCTGGACACTTGCACTGGTTTGACCTCGCTTCTAGAAACTGGTCGAAATAGGTCACAGACTCGACTCGTGACAATACACACCAATATGTTTTATTGTTATCCTAATTGTTATGTTAATTTGTAATGTTTATTTCTAGGAAAATCGTTAGAGTCATTTTCGAGATCCGTGTCCAGGATCCGCCTTCCATGAAGTTCTGACTTTCCGCCTATTACCCACGCAAAAGGTTCCACGACGTTATGAGTTGAATAGAGATATTTTAAAAGAAATACTGAGACACAAGGATATAGACATTTCTCTAGTGCCTTATATTAGGACCAACTCAAACTCTTATCTTTTCAAGAAATATGTGAACAGGAAAATGCATTACTGAAATCAGTCAAGACAGTCAATGACTTAGTAGAATTAAAGTCATCCATTGATTAGCACGACTGGGCTTAACATAGCGTAGGACTTGACCATCTTTCATGAAGAAATGTTTTTAATTTATAAGATAAGATAAGACAATACATATTAAGATAGATAAATAGATAGATAGATAGATAGATAGATAGATAGATAGATAGATAGATAGATAGATAGATTATATAGATAGATAGATAGATAGATAGATAGATAGATAGATAGATAGATAGATAGATAGATAGATAAATAGATAGATAGATAGATAGATAAATAGATAGATAGATAGATAGATAGATAGATAGATAGATAGATAGATAGATAGATAGATAGATAGATAGATAGATAGATAGATAGATAGATTATATAGATAGATAAATAGATAGATAGATAGATAGATAGATAGATAGATAGATAGATAGATAGATTATATAGATAGATAGATAGATAGATAGATAGATAGATAGATAGATAGATAGATAGATAGATAGATAGATAGATAGATAGATAGATAGATAGATAGATAGATAGATAGATTATATAGATAAGTAAATAGATAGATGTGATCTAAAGGGAAAGAAACACCAGGAAACATACTCTTGACTTAAGTCAAACACGAGTTCACCTTTCCTTTGCCAAACCGAACTGTTATTAAATACAAACAATATTAGTCCAGTAAAATGCACGCAACTGGCATCTGCAATGAAAACAAAATAATCAAAAAATACATTTTTTCAAAAGACAATACCTCAAGTATAAAAATTAAAATGAATAAAAAAATATATTTAAAAAAAAAGTTTTTTTATTGCACATTCTGGATATCAAACTTGTTCTTTGGCTTCGTTAGCCCAATTATGTAATATAGTTATTTATTGGTACTTTCATTACATAGACATTGTGAAATAAATCTAGATCTAGACTTCTAATCTAAAACTGTTAGGATCTAGTTTAGATCTAGATCTAGAGTTATTTCTTGAACTAGAATCTAGATGTATCTCCTACTAAATTTAGGTCAAATATAAGCAAAGCTTAGATAATCCATCAATAAACTTTAAACAACTACATTTAATAAACAACTCAGTTATTGGTACACTACGGCTGACCACGCCATGTTTTAAACTAGAGTTTTCCTTGTGTGGCCAACGAGCTAGTAATTCTTTTCTCAATGCTATAATCAATTGTTTAATTTCTAGGAAAATCTTTTTAGCCTTTTTTGAGATCCATTTCCAGGTTCCACCCCCCACCCTCCCTGTTCCATGAAGTTCTGAGTATAGAGGTATTGTAAAAAGACAATAAGGATTAGTGCACTTAGGGTAGAATTTCTTTTTCTACTTTATCTTCATCACAATTATTTTATGGGAAAGAAAACCCTAGATTCCCTGGAGCTGAAAGCTGAAAGTATAAAAATCAGACTTTTGTTGTATCCTATAGGCCTACTCTTAAGCGAGCAATTCTTGTATGTATGTATATGTATATTCTTATATGTAGTATCTATTCTGTCGTTGATTAATCGGTTCAGAAATCCACGAAAAGAAGCATGAAGTTTTGAAAAAGTTCCACCCCAAAGATGTAGGCATGCGACTAACTATTTTTGATAACGCGGGTTTGTTAGAAAAAAGGGATTGTGCAGCGACAGCATAAAAAATTTTGCTGAGTATTTCAGAGAGAGAGACGCGGCCTATTTGACAGGTTAAGGCTTTCAGATGGACCCCAAAGAAAGATGATCTATCTTGGAAAATGTTTCAGAAAGCCTGCAATTAGTTCAATTATTATGTATGTAATCCTGCATTATGTGTGTGTAAGCTTACATTTTGTGTGTGTAAGCCTACATTGTATGTGTGTGTATATTCTGATGTATTGTACTAACATCTAAGTTGTTGAAAGAAATATTGCTCAAAAAAAAATCTGAGCTTGTTGTTTTTTTGTCCCTTGATTGATTTATGTCCCGTTTTCTCTCCTCAAATATCTGGTCACCTTAATGTAGTCTAATTTTTTTGGTTATAGTTTCAATACGGTCTCTTACAGTAGGAAGAGAGCTTTGGTCCCATGGTGGAGATTCCAGAGTTATTTTTTCAAGTTGGTGCTCCTTTTTTAGGTTTAGAGATTCCTGTATGAGACGGTTTAAATGCTAGCTTTATGGATTTTAGTTTAGAGTGGGTGCCTCTCTAAGGTTTCCATTTTAGTGTATTGGGAAAGGATTTTAATTTCCCTTCTTTCATCCAGAGAGACCCGGCAGCGGTTTCCTCCATTGCTTTTATAGGTGTTGTTTTCATTATCCTTGGACCAATATTTGTACCTTGTCTATTTTCCTTAGCTTGGTTTGGGCTGCTGAGCCCCATGCTGTGGCATCATATTCTAGAACAGGTCTTACGTAACTGGTATAGAATGTTTCAGAATGTTATGATTGGTTCCCAGTCTGTGCCAGTTCATCATTAGGGATAGTCTCTGGATGCCTTTACTGTGTTTTTTTTATTTGTTTTTTCCAAGTTAATCTCGAGTAAATGGTGACTGCTAGGTATGTAGGACTGTCATTAAAAACCATTTGAATAATGCTTTTATTTTATAAATATTCAAAAATTAATTTATAGGCCCTAAATAATTTACATTGCAACAACCGATTTATTTTCCTAAGGAAAAAAAGGTTCTTTTAAACTCAAATTCAAACATTTGTAACTATCAAATGAAAGACGGTTGTCGGTACCATTTTGGACCATGGGAAGGCGGGGGTATTTTAGTAAAACAATATTTTTATATATATTGTGTGTTTTTTTTTTATAAAAATTAATCCACTCTATCTTGTTCGGGGGGGTGGGTGGAGATCATCCCCTACCGCCCTCCTTGAATCCGCCAGTGGAGCCTACTTATCATATGATGGTTTTGTAAATAGTTTTCTTTGTTTTACTAGATATCATACAATGTTGTCTTCATTGAAAATGTGAGATTGCAAGGAGCTGTTTGACTAGTTTGAGGATCAGGAAGACGATCTTTTTAGTTCCTGAGATTGAAATGGGACAGACAGCACAAACACAATAGCGGCTAGTTTCTTTAAGTGTCTGGAAGGCATTGCTAAAAACACAGCAGTACTTCTATTTAAGTCTTTTTTTCATGGAGGAACTTGGGTGGGTGGTCGGGCAGGCGCTTACCTAAATATTTTCCTAGAAATTTAACAGTTGATGAATATCGCCGAGAAAAGAATTACTAGGCCACATGGGAAAACCTCAAGTTTGACCGTTTAATTTTTCAAAGTAAAAAATAAATAAATGTAAATTTGGCTGGAGATTATATCTAGGTCTACAGCCAACATGGCTTGGTCAGTCGTATTACCGTAATTATGCAATAACTGAGTAAATTTTCAATTTTTCTAAGTTTATAAGCGTTCCTTATATTTTGACGTTAATTTAATATTACTCTATTACATCTAGATTCTAGATCTAGAAGTAGATCTAGACTAGATCTTAAGAGTACTAAACTTTATATCTAGTGTTAGATCTAGATGTTCGTATAATGAACATACCAATACATAATCGCACAAGTATGCCTTCCTAGCTGGCCGAATCATAAAATGCTTAAGTTTTAGCAGCTGGCGGAGTCACGGGTTGAATCCATGTGTTTTTATAAAATTATTTTATCATTGTCTTGTTAAAAAATATATATTCGTGTTACTTTATCATTTCACGACAGCCTAGTCATTGTGTCACTTGTACACACGATTAATAGACAATGAAGGTGAGGAGGTATTAGAGGTGGTGAGGAGACAGAAAGAGAAACAGAGAGAAAGAAGGGCAGAAAGAGAAAGAATGAGTGGAGGAGAAAAGAAAGGAAGTGAGAGAGAGATGCGGGGAGAGAGAGAGGGAGGGAGGGAGTAGATTCAATCACTTTTTTATGCTAAAAGTAAAATCTGTCACACGAAATGAAATCTGAAAGCTGTTGAGTGGATTAGATTAAATGATGCAGATCAATGAACTAAAATATTGATTCTAGGGATTTTTAGCGGCCCCTTGAAGGGGAAAAGACGCTATTAGTTTTGTGTGGCTTGTCTGTCCGTCCGTCTGTCAGTCCGTCCGTCTCATTTAGATCTCAGAAACTAGAAGAGAAAAAGAAAATCGGACATCATGATATTTTAGATCATTCAAAGTTCTGATGCAACGGCTACTTTTTTTCTTTTCCGAAAGTAAACCATGTAATTTTAAAAATTATCTATGCAAGCTGATTTTTTTTTTTAAATTACACCACTTTTCAATGAAAAACTTCAAGGTAGGTAGCTTTGTTTCAAAAGGTCATGGACCTCTTCATTAGTAACTCAAGCTTCATTCATAGATTCGCGGATTGGTAAAAAAAATTTGCTTGTAAGTTCACAATGGTAAAAGTGTCAATGGATCATTATAAAATATATTTTCCATTTATTATCTAACTCATTAAATAGAATACTGATTCAAATGTTGTTTTTTTAAAGGAATTTTGATACGAACTTCGTTTTACTTATAAGTTTAAAAAATAACAAACTACTTTTATAGCGCGCAGTTTTGACATTTCCTCATTATAGGGGCCTACACTTGATGGTCTAAATTAGAATAAATAGGGGAAGGTGGGGCGAAAAGTCACATGGGCAAGTTTTCACAAACACTACATTGGTATAATTTGATGCGCTATCAAAAATGCGAAACTACATTTGAGATGTTTACGGAAACATATACAAATAGTTATAAAGTAAAGTCAATACCCTCCCAAATTTTAAATTAATCAGGCTTTATTAGTTTTCACTGTTAGCTATATCAATGTCTAGTTTGTATGACAAATGACAAAGGAGATATTAATTTTTATTTGCGAGTGGAAGTTTTTTTTTTTTTTTCGTGTTGTCAATTTATCTAATTTTGTTAGAGAAATAAATCGTTTTTTTTTTGTTCTTTATTACATGTAATATGTTATTAATTTTGAATGTATGGATAAGGTTAATAATTATTATTTAAAAAAATATAAGTGTACGCTAAATGAATATATAGAGATGCTGTGGCTGAGGAGTAAAGCACTTGGAACCGGAAGTCCCGTGATCGAATCCTGGTGAAGACTCTGGGTGGACCACTTCGGGGGGATCGATTTTGAGTTTGTGTTTCCACACAAACTGTCTTTGTAACCTTGTTATATTTAATAATAGACTTTCTCATTGTATCTTTTTCTTTTTCTTTTTTTCTCCTCAACTCTCTCTGTGTTTCATTCTCTATCTACATCTTTCTTTGACTCTCTCTCTCTGACACTTTTTAACTTTTTTTCAGACGATTTTTTCTTTGTCTTTTTCTCTCCTTCTAAGACTTTCTACGACTCTTTCTCTCTGACTTGACTTTTTTTCTTTTCTCTCCTTTAATTGTTTTACTGATTTCTTTAGTACCAAACGCATTGTATTAAAATAAAATGGAAGCTATACATCAAACACTCTTTATAATAAATCTTGTATTGTGTTCATTGGATTACGGTGCTATCGTAGACAGGAGGTTCGAATCCTTTAACTTTCACTGCCCCTTTCTCGTCCTATCCAGTTTTGATATTTTTTTCCTTTGAATCTCTCTCTCTTTCTATCTGCCTGTGGGTGTGTCTTTCTTAATCTCTCCCCCCTCTCTCTCTCTTTCTTTCTCTCTGTCTCTCTCCCTGCCTCTCTCTCTTTGTCTCTCTCTGTCTCTCTCTTTGTCTCTCTCTCTGTCTCTCTCTCCCCTTCTCTCTCTCTTTCTCTCTCTGTAGCTCTCTGTCTCTCTTTCCCTCTCTCTCTCCCTCTCTGTCTCTTTCTCTGTCTGTCTCTCTCTCTCTGCCTCTCTCTCTCTCTCCCTCTTTCTCTCTCTGTCTCTCTCTCTCTCTCGGTCTCACTCTCTCTGTCTCTCACTCTCTCTGTCTCTCCCTCTCTATCTCTTTCTCTGTCTGTCTCTCTCTCTCTGCCTCTCTCTCCCTCTCCCTCTTTCTCTCTCTGTCTCTCTCTCTCTCGGTCTCACTCTCTCTGTCTCTCACTCTCTCTGTCTCTCCCTCTCTATCTTTCTCTGTCTGTCTCTCTCTCTGCCTCTCTCTCCCTCTCCCTCTTTCTCTCTCTGTCTCTCTTTCTCGGTCTCACTCTCTCTGTCTCTCACTCTCTCTGTCTCTTTCTCTGTCTGTCTCTCTCTCTGCCTCTCTCTCCCTCTCCCTCTTTCTCTCAGTCCCTCTCTCTCTCTCTCGGTCTCACTCTCTCTTTACTTAGTATACTTAGTATATATAGAGACGCAGCTCACAGTCTTTCATCAGATTACGGGGGGTGCGAGTGGAGTGGACTCAAGTGATAAGCTGTGTGATTTCAATGATATTATTCAATATGTGTTAATAAAATACATCCGTTTTTATTAGTGTGAGTAAAGGTTATTTGATTAGGTTATGTGTGAGTATAGGATTTTGATATTATCAATGGAATTAAATATTGGTACGAGGCTATGTAATCTTTTTTTCTCACCCCCAAATCTCTGTCTTTATCTATCTATCTATCTATCTATCTATCTATCTATCTATCTATCTATCTATCTATCTATCTATCTATCTATCTATCTATCTATCTATTTGTCTGTCTGTCTTTCTGTCTATCTATAGACTATAGAATCTAGATCTTTTTATGTACCTATGTATCTATCTAATCTCTATTGTTGGACATGTTGATATTAAAAGTTATGGGAAGAACCATTCATGTAACGGCATCGCTTGGAAGATTCGAGAGTTACAAATAGAAAGTGAAATAAGCAATTTAAAAAACTCTTGACATTAAATAAATTACGTTTAATAAGAAAGAAAGATTTAGAAAAAAATATTTTTACAAAGCTTATATGAACACATTCTGTCTGTGTCTGGAAAAAGGTTTGAACATGTTTTTTTCTCTTATTTCCGATTCTCGGATCAAGTTGAAACTTGCGATAATAGTTCATTTTACCTTACGAGACATGAATTAATTTTAAAAATAACTAATTAGTTAATTCACTATTGGTAATTAATCATTTTGTTTGATATCGAAATAAGGGGAATAAATGCAACTTAATGAGAAATTTGGATGTATATATGGATTTAATTCTCTTAATATGTTTTTTCTTTCAGTTTCTTTCCATTCTCGGATCATGTTGACATGTTTCATAATTATTTATAGTCGATGACAAAACACAAATCAATCCAAAAATTAACCAATTAGTTAATCAATTAGTTTTATATAGCAGAAAGGGAACTAAACCCAGCCATTTTCAGATAAATGGCAGTAATTAGTGGTTCTTTCCCTTTTGATATATTTTGTTTTTTTTTTAAATCTTTTTATTATTTGCTTGTTTAATTTCTAGAAGTGTTTGTTTTGTTCCCCTGGCAATCAAATCATTAAATAAGAACAATCTGATATAAACTTTGTCACATGAAAATTATGAGTGAGTCTGGTGTGAATGTACACTTTGGTTTCTTATAGTTATAATGTTTTTTGTTTGGTGTAATACACGAATTGTAAGACAAATTTACGTACGGACAATAAAGATTATTATTATTACTATTATTATTATTATTAATGACGCTACTCGCTAACCGCACTAGGTGACACCAACCCTACGTTATTTTTCCTCATTTTCCATTCTTGGATCAAGTTAAAACTTTGCACAGTTATTCATTGTTCCTAACAAAAATTAAATGCATAAAAGAAATTAACCAATTAGTTAATTCAATCGTGGTAATTTATTAATTTTGTTTAATATCGAAAATGGGAAATAAATCTGACAGCATTGATATAAATAGCTGTAATGGTGGGGTTCTTACACTTGTATAAGCCCTTTATATCTTGCTTTTAAAAAACGTTCCCCCTCTCCCCCAAAAAGCCTGCAAGTTAACTGCATGGATCTTTGTCTATAGAAAGTGTGTTCCTCTTCTGGCTGTACGGATCAAGAGAAATTAATGTTCCATTTTTTTTTACTCTTATTGTCATGCATCAATTTAAAATAAACCCAAGACTAAGTTAATTAATTAAACATATTCATGCCTGTAAATCACGAAATTTCCTATGACGTAAGCAGACACCTGTCTATCACTTCTATGACAGTATGAGACTTGACAGGAAATAATTTGATTGGTTGAAGTAAATGATTTCATTGGTCAAGCCAAGTGTAAAAAAAAGTGTAGGTTAGAAAAACGCGCGAAGAGAAGGTCAGTCTGGAATGTAAATCTTGTAGAGATAAGTATTTTTAGCGGCCCCCAAAAGGGGAAAAGACGCTATTAGTTTTGTATGGCCTGTCTGTTCATCTGTCCTTCCGTCCGTTTCGTTTAGATCTCAGAAACTAGAAGAGAAAATGAAAATCGGACATCATGATATTTTAGATCATTCAAAGTTCTGATGCAACGGCTACTTTTTTCTTTTCCGAAAGTGAACCATTTAATGTTTAAAATTAGATATGCAAGCATATTTTTTTAAAAATTACACCACTTTTCAATGAAAAACTTCAGGGGGGGTAACTCTTTTTAAAAGGTCATGGACTTCTTCATTAATAAATCAAGCTTCATTCATAGATTCGCGCATTGGTACAAAACATTAACAACTAAGGTCACAATGGTAAAAGTGTCAATGGATCATTATAAAATAGATTTTCCATTTATTAACTAACTCATTGAATAGAAAACTGATTCAATTGTTATTTAAAAAAAAAAAGAATTTTGATACGAACTTCGTTTTAGTTATAAGTTTCCAAAATAACTAACTGCTTTTTTGACATATCCTCATTGTAGGAGCCTACACTTAACAGTCTAAATTAGACTAAATAGAGTTTGAGTTTTGAGCTTTTTCAAGATTCTAGATGTAGATCTAGACTTAAAGACTTAGATCTATTTCTAGATCTAAACTTAGAGACTTTGATCTATTTCTAGATCTAAACTTAGAGACTTTGATTTATTTCTAGATCTAGGCTTAGACTCTAGATATAGATCTAAAACTAGGTCTAGATCAAGCTAGATCTATGTTTAGTTTGTATGACAATTGACAATGGAGATATTAATTTTTATTTGCGTGGGGAAAATCTTGTTGTCATCTGTAAATTAGGTCAATATTTTTTTTTTCATGTTGCCAATTTATCTTATTTTGTTAGAAGAATAAATATTTTTTAGTTTCTCTTTATTACAATGTAACATGTTATTAAAATAAGAATGTATGGATAAGGTTTAAAAAATTATTATTTTAAAAAATATAAGAGTACGCTAAATGAATATATGGAGATGCTGTGGCTGAGGGGTAAAGCACTTGGAACTGAAAGTCCCCTGTTCGAATCCTGGTGAAGACTCTAGGCGGACCACTTCGGGGCCCATTTTGATTTTGTGTTTGACACAAACTGTCTTCTGTAACCTTGTTTTTTTTTGTTAGAATTTGTAGAGATTAGTCTTGTATTTTATTGAATCTAGTAGTAAATTTAAGTATTTTATTATTGAACTTTGAAACAAAGTTATTATCTGATAGCCTACAGTTTTGTTTCTGTACATAGTGATTCCAAGTTTTGAATTAAAGTTCTGTATTAGATTTAAAAAGGATCTTCATTTATTGAATCTCTAAGATAGTATTTAGATCTAGAGATTTACATCTATAGAATCCGCAACACGTCACAGTAACTTCTTGTAACATCTGACATCTCAAGAAAGAGTCTACAACTTTAGCACTTCTCAGTACTATCAATGAATTAGCACTTCAATCAACAACAAGAAACCTGTGACAGTAGTATTCATTAATTATTAAGAGAAAAACAAACACTCTATAAGTTGTATACTGATCTAGGAGATATCGTCTTTTGGGAAAGTATTTTGTAATGTTTTTTTTTTAAATCTGTAATAACAGCATGTGTAAACATTAGAACCACAAGTTAATTTAGTCACGCCGGCCCCAAGGAATGGCCAGTCAGAGTTGCCGCCCGTACTTCAAAGAAGTAAAGATTGCATTGCGTGGAGTACAATATCCGAAACAAAAAAGATCCGCGAACCCCGCACACTGCTAGGACCTACCCTGAATTGAGGTCAAAAGCTGTTACGCTCGTGATTGTTGAGGCTGGATTTAAAAAAAAAACTGTAACGATCGTGTCATTAGGAAACGTGACGATTTTTTTTTTGTTGTAGGTCTAAAGGTGCGTTCACACACGTAGGTTTAGTTGGTAGAAAACATGTAAATTAATGCGTGTGGCTATTTCCAAACTCGTGTGATGACTGCTAGAAAAATGAAGACACGGGAACACAGACGAAAAAAAAATAATTTCAATTCTAATCCATTCAATAGAAAAGTGTCATGAAATACAAAGGTTTCATTGCAAGAACTGATTGGGTTTGGACTCTAACCACAAGCTCACTGACTGACTCAAATTTACCTTTCCCTTTAATATTTACGTGTATAATTCTAGAAGTTTCCACAAAAATTTCGCTTTCTCTCTAAGAGGAGTCTAGCACCAAATCCACTGTCACTTTTTACAAAGCTTATATCAACTCTGTCTGTCTGTCTGGTAAAAAGTTTGTACACGTTATTTCTTATCAAGCTGAAATTTCGCATAGTTATTTCTTTTACTTGAAACAATATAAAAAAAATAACTAATTAGTTAATTAACTATTGATTAAAAATTATTTTGTTTGGTATCTCAAACAAGGGAAAGAATTTGTACTTGGCTAATGTGGTGGTATAAGCTGAATTATTCCCCTTTTTAGGTCGTCGTCTGAGTCTTAGTGAACACAACATGAAAAATAGGACTTCTTCATCTTCTTCTTCGTTCTCATTTTTCATGTCGGAGAGTTCAGATCAGTGGTTTCCAGATCAGGCAGTTTTCCGTATTGTTTTTCTTCTATAGGAGGGTTTTGGGGCCTCTTGATATAGAACGCATCTTTGAAGGACATGGTCAGCTTTCTCTGGTGATGCTTCGCAAGGACAGGTTTCGCTTGTCCCCAATTTAAGCTTCCGGAACATATGTTGTCTCATTCTGTTGTGTCCGGTTCTGAGTCAAAAACGTATGCGTTGGTCATGTCGAGATCGCTTATAATAGGCGTCCTTGTAATTGGGATTTAGATTATCCAATTCTCATTTAATCTACACTCTATTATTTTCATCATTTTTTCTGGGTAGATAGAGATTGTCATTTGTTTGTTAGATCTTCCATCTTTGGCCAGTGTGTTTGGTTTTTCATTGTCTTCTAATTCAATGTGTGCTGGAGTCCATTGAAGAACAGTTTCCTTGCTGTTGTTGTTAAGGTTTAAAAGAGCTGTCCTGAGTTGCTTTATCTAGCAAGTATCCGAGTTTTTCTGGCTTTGAAGGACTGTTTTGGCATCGGTCAGTAAGACAATTTGGCTGTTTGGTGTACATGGGTAGTTTATTAGTGTGGTAGCTACTAGTTCAAGTGCTTGCCTTTCAGCTCTATGGCAAAATAGGACGATACTATAGAAATAATAACCCTACAATATTCCATGTTCATAGGCTCTCTTCTAGCATATTATGAGAGGCCTGAGAAGGCTTGAGCCATGAATTCAGATCCTTTCCCCCCCCCCCCTTTTAATTTTTTAAATGCTTTTTTATTGTTATTCTAGATCTATTGGAAATTAAATGACATGACTGATCCAAACTAATTGATACAACTATGTTTAATATAAGCTTTGTTGTTTTTTTTTTAATATAAATTATATTCTTGTTTGTGTTTGCATTCCCTTCCTTCCCATTGGTTAATAG
The DNA here is from genome assembly GCF_947242115.1 of Biomphalaria glabrata. Classification (NCBI taxonomy): domain Eukaryota; kingdom Metazoa; phylum Mollusca; class Gastropoda; family Planorbidae; genus Biomphalaria; species Biomphalaria glabrata. The sequence goes on along the minus strand of NC_074717.1, from coordinate 11,887,715 downwards.
TGTAATGAAGTCCATTGTGTTCGCAAATCTATGATATAATGGCACACATATGGATGGCTGCCTGGTCGTGCGGTTTGTGCGCTGGACTGTCGTTCGGATTTATCGACGGTCGAGGGTTCAAACCCTGCCCGCTCCCATCCCCCGTCGTCCTGCGGGAGGTTTGGACTAGGAAGTAAACAATCTTCAACTCTGAAGGAACATCCGAACCATGTCAAACAAACAAACATATTTCTAGATCACAAACTGTAGATTTCGCTGTTTGTAGAACATTACGTTTCAGTTTGTCATTTCTCTTTCATTTTTTTTTCCTGAAATCATTTCAGTTTTAAACAGACGATACTATTAGAATTTGAGAGAAGTGGTGGATATAAGTCCACTGTCTAGCTAGACGATTCCTTCCCATTGGTCTTGGGGCTCGACACCGGGGCCTAAAAGGAACTGCGGCTTGATTTGTTACTGAATAAAAAAAATACTGAACAAAAGAATTAACATTTGGATCCGAAGTAATTACGTTTTATTGTTCTTCAAATCGAAAAAGAATCTGTTTGTACAAAGCTTCTATCAACTCACTCTGTCTGACCGTCTGGTACAACTTTTGTACACGTTATGTCTCCCACTTCCCAGTCTCGGATCAAGTTGAAACTTTTCACAATTATTCATTGTCATATACAATACACGAATCAATAAAAAAATATTAACCAATTAATTAGTGGTAATAAATTAATCATTTATTTTTTATATAGAAAATGAGATAAATCTTGCAGTATAGAGAGTAACCGTGCAGTAGTTGTGCGTTTCTTTCCCTTTGTTAATAAAAAATGTATTTGTTAAATTTTGCTTGTTATATTTCTGAATCAGCTCAAAGAATGCAGTACAACTGAGGGGGGAAAAACGGAATCAACAAAAGGGATACTCAGGGATAAGGATATTTAGTTGCTATTGAGACTAATTCGTTGATGATTCATAAGACAAAGGTATACCTAGGGATAAGGATATTTAGATGCTATTGAGACTAATTCGTTGATGATTCATAAGACAAAGGTATACCTAGGGATAAGGATATTTAGATGCTATTGAGACTAATTCGTTGATGATTCATAAGACAAAGGTATACCTAGGGATAAGGATATTTAGATGCTATTGAGACTAATTCGTTGATGATTCATAAGACAAAGGTATACCTAGGGATAAGGATATTAGATACTATTGAGACTAATTCGTTGATGATTCATAAGACAAAGGTATACCTAGGGATAAGGATATTTAGATGCTATTGAGACTGATGCGTTGATGATTCATAAGACAAAGGTATACCTAGGGATAAGGATATTTAGATGCTATTGAGACTGATGCGTTGATGATTCATAAGAAAAAAGGGATACCTAGGGATAAGGATAGTTGCAATTGAGACTGATGCGTTGATGATACATAAGACAATAAAAACAATCAGTGGTCATTGGGCCTTGTGTACGCCTTTGTCTTTAAGTTCACAGATTTCATGTTTCTGAGGTGCCGCCACTGTCACACGCTGATCTTTTGTGCTAATTGTCAGGTACCGCCCCTGCTTCAGCGAGTCTCAAGTGTGCCTCTATTTGAACAGGTCTTAGAAACAAAAATCACCTCCATTAAAACATAGATCTATGTTTCCTGGATTGAATTACTATAGAACAATTTATTATTATTATTCTACCCAGCTTTTTGCTGCTGAGCCGTGAGCTCTTTTGTAGACTGTGCCAAGGAAAAAATAGTGTGCTGTTCTCTTCAGTTGTGCAGCACTGCCGTACAGGGTGTTGGTTATGTTGGGCTGCAGTGTTAGTAGGGTCTGCCTAAGGTGGATTGGAAAGGGGCTTTAAAGAGGATGTGGTTCTTAAGAGTGATGATATATCAATACCAGATTCTCACCTCTTGATTATACGGCACTGTCACAGAGCCGGATATAAATAAGTCGAGACTCTGTGAAGTTGTATTCTTGAGGGCCTCTTCACTATTTTTGAAGACTTACATGAAAATGATCTGAATACTATAGTCAGGCTTTGCCTGTACAGCGTTTATTCGGCCCTGCACTGTCCACACTTCTAGCACTTTCTTTTCTATCGTCCTTTATGTTTTTCGCAGAGGGCGTGAACTGGTTCACACCACAGTGTGATCTGCTGTCAATGGTGAGCACTTGGTGCATGATGATATTCCTGAGCAGAGTTACAATAATTTCATAAGAGAAAAACAAATTAGTCCGGTTTAAATATCGTATTAGAGTGAAATCGCCCAACACAAGACATAAACACTGATGAAAAACACAGTTCGATGCACATCGTTTGTCGATCATCTATGTCACTCTATGTCACTGCGAAAAACAAATTTATATTAGTTCAAGTGTACTTTAAATATGGGAAAATTAAAGTTGAAGTTGGAAAGTCCAAAGATTGGATGCATGTAAAACTTTGATAGAATCATTAAATAAAAGATTGTAAACTTTAATTCGGATTTTGTTGACCTCAATTGGACGTAGCTCAACACGTGTTCAAAGTGTTTAGTCATTGGACCTCATTCACCAAAACGAACTGTCACGTGATAATATTGATAAACCGACGGAAAATAAAATGTCACATGATAACCATTGATTTAAATTAGATCACAATTTGTGTAGAAGAGATAGGGAAACACTTGGCTTTATGTTGTTTATTTACGATTGGTGAAAGAGGTTCATTGACTACTTCGTTTCGTCTCTCTTCTTTCTCACTCTCTCTTTCTATCACTCTCACTTTTCTCTCTCTCTCTCTCTCTCTCTCTCTCACAGTCTCACTATATCTCGCTTAGTTTGTCTCCATTTCTGTCTCTTTGCCTCATTCTATCTTTCTCTCCTCTCTCTCTCTCTGTCTTTATCTCTGTCTCCGTTATTTTATTTCTACCTTTCTATCTTTATCTCTACTGCTGGTCTGTAACCTTGGCCGGCCACCAGTCTAGGAGATGGAGGATCCGAAATAAGAGTTACGACTACCTGTTGCCGTCTCAGACTTCTGTGCTGCTGTGAACGACATTTAAGTGTAAAGAGTGGCGTTGGCCTGCGCCAACCAATCATCACGTGAAAAATACTGAGTGGAGGAAATGTTTTACTGCACTCCTCCTTAATCTTCGGACAAAGTAAAGCTTTATATATCTTATCTTCTTACCTTATATAATACAGACGTTACTTCAAAAGTGAAGATGATTACGTCCTACGCGTCATGCATCTAGTCATGCATGTCAACCAATGACTTAAATTCTGCCAAGTCACTGGTTTTCCTGGCTGGCTCAGGCAACCCATTGCATGCTCTAATAGCGCTAAGGAACAAGGAGCACTTGTACAGATTTGTCCTAGCATATAGAACGAGGAATGTGCCTTTATTTTTGTGTCTTTCTGATTATTTTATTAAATTTTGTTTTTGTATTTTGAAGATTATGGTTCACTGTATTATGTATAATTGCTACTTTAGTTTTGAGTCTTTTCTCCTGAAGGCTTACTAAATTTAGTGATTTTACTAAAGGTGTTACTCGAGTCAAATGTGAATATTCATTTGTTATGAATCTCACTGCTCTATTTTGTGTCTGTTTCAGTTTCTTAATTTTTCCTTGAGTTGAGTGGTCCCAAACAGAGGATGAATATTCCATAAATAACCTAACCAAGGTTAAATAGCATTTTATGTTTATGTTCTTATTTGATTTATAGAAATTTCTTTTAATAAACCCTAATGCTTTGTTTGATTTTTGATACTTTCATCGATATGGGGATTCCATGACAATTTTTCCATTTATTATAACGCCTAGATATTTTGCAATAATTGGTCATTTGTGAAGCTAGCTAGGTCTATTGGAACTTCGAATGTCCAAGTTATCTAAAGATTCGTCATTTGTGAAGCTAGCGAGGTCTATTGGAACTTCGAATGTCCAAGTTATCTAAACAGAGTCTCCAAGTCATTTTAAGAAAACTTTTTTTTAGCAACAAACAGTGTGAACGCGCCTTAAGAAATATTGCAGCAACTGAAACAAGAAGCGAGTCCTCGTTTTATTCCAAACGCAGCAGTGTTGGACCGTCACGACCACAGCGGAAACCAGGTATTCAGAGCCAGTCATGCGTCTCGCGCAGGGGTCGGCAACCTTTTGAGTCGAAAGAGCTAAAAAAATTACAAAATTTTAAATTTTTAAAGAGCCACAAAGTTTTTCTTGCAACAATAAATAGTAATCGCACATTTTTTAAATGAAAAAACAAGATTATTATATACAGGTAGTGTTTTTTTCACAACAAATCAGATTATATATATATATATATATATATATATATATATATATATATATATATATCATTTTTACATAATTATTTTTTTATTTCGGTAACAACTAAAACAGTTAAACATTTGCTTACAACACTAACTAGAACTCCAATAACAAACAATTGAGTTTACAAATTCAATGGGAGCGTTGGCTTTGCATGGTTTTAGAAAGTTTGGATACATTTGGCTCATAACTTGTTCTTTTTAGTTTAAACGACTCAAGATTTTCAATTGTTAGTTGGCTTCTTACTTTGCTTTTAATTATATTCATGGAAAAAAAAAACGCTTTCTCTCACAAATATGTCGATCCGAAGATAGTCAGCACTCCAGATGCCAACTTCTTCCCTCACTGTAGCAATCTGGAAGAGTATTCCATGCGCCGAATCAACTTGCGGCATTTCTTTTAAAGCTGTCCATTTTTTGTTGCGTTACATACATTTCTGGAATTCCAACTCTTTCAACTCTGTAAATTTTCCACCCCATAAAGCTTTATTTTCTAGATCGACCAATTGCATTTCTAGAGATCCAGTATAATTCTATATGGATACTTTTATATATTTTTACTATTTATGTAAAGAAGATATAATAGGAATGCTAGAAATGTTTTGTTGGTTTAGAACTGCTCAAATCTATCAAGAAATTCATCATTGGTTTTATAAATGTGCTGAAGTAATTCGTGTCAAAAGTTGCTCTGATTTTATCGCGATACTGCTTTGGACATTTAAAATGAAGTGACTTACCGCTCTGAATAAATTCTGCAAAAAGAATTATTTTTTTCTTCAAAACAAACCAACTATTCTACCAAAACATAGGATGGGTTTCCCTTTCCTTGCAGTTTTAGATTCAGCTCATTTAATTTCTCTGTTATATCAACCATAAAATGAAATGTTTGCAAATATTTGTCGTGCTCTAATACAGGGAGATGAATGCCTTTATCACTTAGGAATGTATTTATTTCATTCAAGCACAAAGCAAAACGTTTCAACCTTTAGAAAGCCATCGCACTTTATTGGTAAGAAGTAGCTCGGAATACTGAGTCTCCATTTCGTTTAACAATTCTTTAAACTGGCGATTGTAGAGTGCTTTTGACAAGATGCTTTTAACAATCTTGATTACCAAATTCATTACCGCAACTTTTTCGATCCGAATCGTTTTGGGCACAAAGAGCTTCTCGGCTGTATTATTCAGTAAAACGTAAGAATTTCTTGGTTTATTTTGCTTCGAAAAATCGTTGTTGCCCTTTTATTGTTCTTGTCATATTTCTGGCTCATTCAATTGCTGTTGAAACGATTTTTATTTAAATCGATCTTATAGTTTTCAATGTATTATTGCACGGCATGCACTATATCTTTCCCTCAAGTTTGTCCCGAGAGAGTTTGCAATCCAAGAAGTTCTTCCTTTGGACCTTGGGAAGACATATACCTAACAAAATGGGCAACTTGTGCCGCGTCCTTATGTAGCAAGATTTGCAAGTGATAGTACTAAAGAAAGTTGAATATCTTACAACTGTAAATATGTTACTTTTGAAGACATTTTAAATATTCTACCTTGCAGTGTTTTCGTAGATAGTGGCAAATCTTTGATTTTTTATCAAGATTTCTGGTTTGTTTTTGAAATCACGAAACAGTTCTTCATTTGCACGTAGGAAGCAATCTTTGACATACTCACCATTTGTAAATGGTTTGCCTTTTTGTGCAATTTCGAGTGGTACCGCAAAGCCTGCCAGATTAGCATTACTTGTAGATTGCTTCTAAGTTTGAGAAGATTATTGCTTCTAACTCATTTACTGAAACAACAAACTTTACGTCACAGCCAAAGCACGTGGCGAAGTCGCCAATTCATCTAGCCTCGAAAGCGACTTGAAAGCTACATAGAAACATCCGACGATGGCGTCATTAGAGAGCTTCTGACGGACTGACAACAGATTCAGAACTATTTAAAAAATGTTTTGATAAAATAAATAATATTTGCGAATGGAACTAAAGAGACGCAGCTTCACACCCAAAGAGACGCATGTGGCTCGCGAGACGCAGGTTGCCGACCCCGAGTCTAGCGTAGTGCTGTCTATTCAGAAACGAATTGTGGTGCCAGATTATTGTTATAACAAGAGAGTTAGAGAGAGAGAGAGAGAGAGAGAGAGAGAGAGCATAACTGACCGAGGAGAAAGAAATAGAACTTCTATCACATGACGTGTCTTTTAGATCAGAACTAACACAATGAGGGAGGAAAAAGTCCTATATCTACCTCCCTTTGCCTCAAAGCAACGCTTAGATTTTTTTTTCAATATTATCGTCCGAAATTTTCATTGGTTAAGCTTGTCAGTCACTTGATTGAATGAAGATGGCGGGTGATCTGTGTTACTACCATGTCTGACCCGCATCTCGCATTACTTTTGTGGATTTATAAATTGTGTGAATTTTGTTCTAGAACACGTATTTTGTACTTGCGCATAGTGATATATTTAGAGGGTTACAGTCACTTTCATATCAGTTCTTTGTCACTGATAACTGAGAAACATTTGTGGTTGATAAACATTTAGGCGAAATGGTTTTTTGGTTTGCAATATATTTCGATGAATTTCTTTTTATTCCAGTGTTGAATTCGTGACCTGGGCAATAAGTAAGATAACTTTTGACGTTTGATATTGTGCGAAATTTAGGCCTACTATTTCATTAGTAGACGTTTTACTAACCATTCAATATAATGAGATTAAATTCATGGTCGGGGCTTACAAAGTCTCTCTTCCTGTGTTGTCTACTTCACGTCCCCTCGGAATGGAAGGTCATGGAGGAGCACTGCTGACTGTTTCCCGTGTCCGTGATAACAAATAGTTAAAGTGTTGGATTAAGTTCCCCCAACAAGTTTTGATCGTGTTTTGTTTCTCTCGCAGATCTTGACAATGCTCCAAACATAAACTATGCCAGTCTTGTCTAAAAAGTAAGTTGTTTTTTTTTTTATAGCGCTCTATTCAGAAAACTTGTTTATACGTTAGTGTAAGAATATTTAGCCTCAATCATTGTTTAGAAAATATTGTTTTCTTGTAGTGTGTATCTTTGTATGTATGTCTGTTAATTTGTCATTGTGTGTGCATGTGTGTGTGATTTGTAATTATATATGACCATAAAAAGCTCAAAAAACGAATTACAAAATTACTTTGCATATTGGCGACATCTTGCAATTAAAGTTTGTTCTTTCATCATCATATGTCCTTGACCTTCGGCGTTGGGATGCTGGGACAGTTTGTGAAACCAAATCCTTACACGTTTCCCGGTCAGCAGCTGTTCCTATCAGGACACCAAGAGAAAGGCTGGTCCATTCGTTGACCTTGTCCAGCCAGCTTTTCTTTGGACGTCCCTTTCTTTGGGCTCCTTCCTCTGTACCTTGAAGAATGACTTTTGACAGTGAGTCGTGTCGTACAATAGGACCGAACCAGATCAACATTAGTATCTTCGCAATATTGAGGAACTCCTCCTTTTTGCCAGCCTTGTAAAAGTACAAACTGTGTGTTTCCCCCTGGTATCTGATACTTTACCTCTTGTATTGATCCTCCATCTTTTGTTATGTTTGATCCTAGGTATTTCAATGAGTCAACTTCTAATGTTTGGCCATTCAACATCTCGTATTATCACCACCACAAACAAGTATTTTGCTTTTTTTTCAGCGTTGATTTCCATGCTAACTGCTCTATCTGCAGCAACCAGTTTTGAAGTAAGATTTTGTACCTGGTCTGCCTTTTCTCCAATGAAGTCTATATCGTCTGCGAACCTGAGATTGAAAATAGGCCGCGCCGTTTGTGGTCAAACTAGGAGTAAAACCTACTAGAGTTTCTATCATACTATGCTCCAGAAATAAGTTAAAATGAACTGAAAAAAGAATGCATTCTTGCAGTAATCCTATGGATGTACTAAAACCTGTTTGCAATTTCCTTTACTAATGCACAAAAGTTGGGTTGCAATTAAAGCAATCTAAATTCGGTTGTCTCCGAGTTTAGTTTGTCAGCTTAGCGCTTTACCACTCTGCCACCATGACATTCCACTTTGTACTATAAGATTCCTCTAAGAATGTGGCTATGTTCAACCTGCAGCTTAAACATCAGAAACTCTTATCTATAATGCTGGTACTAAGTTAATCCTTTTAGACTCCCACTGGAGCATTGGGCCGCAACACTTTTAGTCAAACTGAATTTCCATTTGTTTTTGACCAATAAAATAATCTTATCTTACTTCACCGTGGCATTCTGTTCTGAGCGAGTCCATTCAATTAGGTCCATGTCCATCTTTTAGTCTCTTAAGCCTTTCTCTTTCTCTGTGGGTTCCAGTCCAGAGTCTGTTTTGCAATATTTTCCTTTGTTTTTCCCTTTGTATGTTCCATCCAGTCCATTGGCGTCTTTTGATTTCTTTCTTTATTGTGTTTTTAACGTTATTCCCATCCATTCTTAGACCATCTTGCACCTATTAGAATTCGCAAGCATTTGTTGGTGAATGCCTGAAGCATTGATACATAAAAGCACTGATTTCAAATTTGTGTTATGTATGTAGAGGGGTGGTGGGGTGAGATTCTTTAATTCTTTATGTACTGTTTCCTGTTCTCAAACTGTCAATGGGTTTCTGGGCATTTTAGGCGCAATACATCAATAGAAAAAAACAACTCTTTCATTAGACTAATGTGTGACAAGAAACCTAGGGCCGAACCAATAAATGTGTTGACCTTCTTGTTTGAACAGACCAGTCCAACAGATACTTACAGTACTAGTCAGCATCGCTCTGTTGGTGATTACCTGGAACAATGTTGTTGTCTTAAATAGTTTGAAATCTTTACCTGACAAGTTCGCTGTTGTGGAGGACAATGAAAAGTCCACTGTAGTCGTCGACACTGGTCATGAGGGTAAGTAATAAGCAGCTTATAAAGTGCGGATTGTTTTCATGTGTTGGGGGGAGGTGGTTAAGGAAAGATCACCGACTCTCGTAAATGACAATGCGGCCTTAGCAGTGGGGCCCTGGGCGAATGTCATATGCGGGGCCCTGAACCGTAAGTGTAGACTAAGTATATATTGTACGTTACGCTAATGAGATCGTCCGCATGAAGGCATTATTTTTGTTACAAAAAATACTATATTACGTAAGTACTCAACTATTGGTCTTTTAACTACATCAACTCAAAGTGTTCGCCACGTTATGGATCTGATACGTCCATAAAACTCTAAGTAAAAGACATCTGCTCTTTGTAGCTAACATCAAGCGTGCAGTCAAGGATGACGGGAAAAAAATGCCATCAGGTCAATAAGCTCGTTTGGAATCCTATATCAGAGGTTCATGTCGTTAGTCTCGGAGTTCTTATTTCGTCGAAGATGTTCTTGCATGGTTGGGTTTCAATTTGTCAAGCATCTCATCAAGGCCTAAAAACAGACCATTGTTCGGCGCATTAAGTTTCTCTGTTCCCCCAAGAAATAAGCTGTTTATTTTTTGCCGAGGTACTGAACTATCGCTAGATTTCTTGCTTTGCAGTTCTTTTTTTTTCTAATGTGTTCTAGCCCCAAGTTATTGCGCTAGCACTGGACAGTCTCAGAGCTTAACCCAACAAAGCTGACACATAGCTGACACATAGCTGACACATAGCTGACACATAGCTGACACATAGCTGACACATAGCTGACACATAGCTGACACATAGCTGACACATAGCTGACACATAGCTGACACAAAGCTGACACATAGCTGACACAAAGCTGACACACATATTGTAAATATTGATGGCTGCCAAGATGTTCCAGTTGCAGCAGCTTTCGTTTGCCAATTCGCCTCCAGTAGCTATCTTGCCAAACAACTTTAAAGGAAAAGAAAATACTGTCATTAGTCTTTGGTAAAAGTACAAAGTGTATGATAGGAGTTACCATGGTTCATTGACGTTCGCAGATCCGACTTTCTAATAAAAAAAATACATCCGCGTTTGTTTGTTTTTTTTTTCAACTGAATCACGGGTTTTCTCACCGCAACCCGAAGTATATGTACAGTAACTTATTGGGGGTAAAATAAATACATCATGGTCAGACTTTCTGGATGCTTATTGGTCGAAATAACTGTATAGCTCATCAAATAATAATATGCGAGCTAGATCACAGTACCAAACAAGGAACCAACAATTTAACAACAATTTGACAACAATTTAACAACAAATTGACCATTTTATTTGTTTCGATAAAAAGCACAAGTGCTACAAAGACAGTAAAAATTACGAATGATAATCGTCCTTGTCCCTTTTTTCTATGGCGGACTAAAGTAACAGTATATTTTACTGTATTATATTTACAGCACGGTATGACTCTATATTTACGAAATAAACGATTTTGATTGGTTGCTTCCGGCTAGAAGTGTTTTTTTTTATGCCAAGGTGAACTGTTAACAGTGATAGGTGCTAAGAATCGACAGGCCATTAGAAGCTTTACTGAAACTGAACGGTGTATCGAAAACAAAATGTCGTGTTAAGAGCTTATATCATATATCATATAGATGCCAGGAAAGGCTGCAAAGTATTGAGCAACAAGTCCTAGTTTATGAGAAATGGTCGGGTTTTCAAACCTGAAAGTGACAAGGGAATCTCCTATCGCGTGGGGCCCCCCTCTGGCGCGGGGCCTGGGACGGTTGCCCCACTTGCCACACCCTAAGGCCGCTACTGAATCCACTTAGCATACCATACAGAGATATGCAGCAATAACATCAGTATTTTGTTTTCTTTAGAGCTTCTTCCTTTTTCTTTAGTATGCTACGAAAAGCAACGATCCTAACGGTAGAAGCTGGAAAGAAGCTCGCGGAACCTAACGGTAAAAGCTGGAAAGAAGCTCGCGGAGTCTGAAAGCCACTTGGGCACCTTACCTGGCATCCCCCGAAATGGACTATAACAAGAAAATAACACGCAATTATAGCACAGTACAAGGCGGGGTATTGTCGGATAATTGTCCCCTTGGTTCGGGTTCAGGTCACATTTCGACTCACGGTGCCCCCGTCACTCATATTGAGTTTGATGATATGAACGATGAATAATTCATAAACTGCCTTGGAATTTTTTTTAAACAGAGAGAACTATAAAAGTAACCAATTGTTTGGGCAATAAATTGTGTAGGCAAGTGAATGGAGGGATAAATGAAGCATGCACGCTTATTAAACAAGAAAAACAATCAAAATTCAAAGAATCCTCCATTACAACTATATCTAGAAGTTATTTCCTTTATTCCAAATCAAACGTAATAATTAATTACCATAATTACTTGAATAATTGGTATTTTTTTTATTCATTCGTGTTTTGTTAGGTGCAATTAATAATTGTTTATTGAATGTATGTGGGAGAAATATCGTCAACTGTTTAAGGGGACTAAACCCTAATAATTTAGCCATATCTGCGAATACTGAAGGATTAATCGCCCTTGTTGGTAAGGCTTCATGTCTTGTCTACGACAATGAATAACAGTACAAAGTTTCCATTTGATCTGAGAATGGGTGTAGGAGAAATAACGTGTACACACTTTATACCAGACAGACAGACAAACAGAGTATGTTAATATAAGCTTTGTAACAAGATAGTAAACTCCTTACCAATAGATTACATACTAAAGCTTATACTACTAAGATACTCACAATACAGTATCAAGTGAATGTCAAGGAAAAGTCAATGGGAAGGTCAAGAGTACGTTGGAACGAGAGCAAGGCTGCCAGAAAAAAACAACTCTTACGCTTCGTTTTTATTTTCTTTGCATGTAGCAGCAGATCGCCTCTATAATAGCGGAAGGGTGAAGTAAGATGACCTAACTTTAAGGCACAATCGAGTTAGTTTCAATACTTCAATATGCTTATAATGACAAGAGATACATTGTGGTTTCATTTCAGAGATTCCATGCATTGATCTCAAGGCCGTGCAGTATAACAGAGTGGAAGATATCTACTGCACTGTAAGTTTGGAACAAACATTTAGTCAGTAGAATGCTAATGTATCTGTCCAGTAAATAACGTAGATACACTAGCAAGTACGTATACTAAGACACACATACACATATGTTGTTGTTTTTTACGAAACTCACGCGCAGATAAATCTACATCATGCAAGAGGACGTTGTGGGTTGTGAAACGCACCAGTGTCAGAGTTAGGAGGGCTCGCGTCCTTAGGCTATTAGTTACTATTACATACTTTGGACTATATTTAGACATCTCTAAAGTCTATATCTTCGTTTCTCTGTTGTATTCCCATTGGTTCTATACTTCCAAATATAAGTATAGATCAAGTAAAGAGTATTTAAAATGTTTTTATTTAATGTAATAATTAAATGAAGTGTTATATCATCCTGCTAGTACAAGTCTGACACTTCATTTTGTTTTAGCAAGATCATTTGAACAAGTGCGACTCAAGACGTTCTTTGCAGAAAACGTAATTACATCAAAGTCGCGATAGATTTTCATGTCTGTACTTTGACATTTTTCTCGAGTATCGTACTATCGTCACACTATCGACGTGGCGACGAGCTATTGGTCTCCATTGTCCACACGTTGTGACGTTGCAGGTCAGTGTTCAGGCCTTCTATAAACGAATGGTCTTGACCTAACTTGTTCGAGCCCTGGTCTGAAGGTATTGTGCTTGACCTCTGTCGGTGTAGAGCTGTGGTACACAACCCTGTTTTAAAGGTATTGTGCTTGACCACTGTCGATGTAGAGCTGTGGTACACAACCCTGTTTTAAAGGTATTGTGCTTGACCACTGTCGATGTAGAGATGTGGTACACAACCCTGGTCTGAAGGTATTGTGCTTGACCACTGTCGATGTAGAGCTGTGGTACACAACCCTGTTTTAAAGGTATTGTGCTTGACCACTGTCGATGTAGAGCTGTGGTACACAACCCTGTTTTAAAGGTATTGTGCTTGACCACTGTCGATGTAGAGCTGTGGTACACAACCCTGTTTTAAAGGTATTGTGCTTGACCACTGTCGATGTAGAGATGTGGTACACAACCCTGGTCTGAAGGTATTGTGCTTGACCACTGCCGGTGTAGAGCTGTGGTACACAACCCTAGTCTGAAGGTATTGTGCTTGACCACTGCCAGTGTAGAGCTGTGGTACACAACCCTAGTCTGAAGGTATTGTGCTTGACCACTGTCGGTGTAGAACTGTGGTACACAACCCTGGTCTGAAGGTATTGTGCTTGACCACTGTCGGTGTAGATATGTGGTACACAACCCTAGTCTGAAGGTATTGTGCTTGACCACTGCCAGTGTAGAGCTGTGGTACACAACCCTAGTCTGAAGGTATTGTGCTTGACCACTGTCGGTGTAGAGCTGTGGTACACAACCCTGGTCTGAAGGTATTGTGCTTGACCACTGCCGGTGTAGAGCTGTGGTACACAACCCTAGTCTGAAGGTATTGTGCTTGACCACTGCCGGTGTAGAGCTGTGGTACACAACCCTAGTCTGAAGGTATTGTGCTTGATCACTGTCGGTGTAGAGCTGTGGTACACAACCCTAGTCTGAAGGTATTGTGCTTGACCACTGCCAGTGTAGAGCTGTGGTACACAACCCTAGTCTGAAGGTATTGTGCTTGATCACTGTTGGTGTAGATCTGTGGTACACAACCCTGTTTGACCTAACTTGTTCGAGCCCTGGTCTGAAGGTATTGTGCTTGACCTCTGTCGGTGTAGAGCTGTGTTACACAACCCTGGTCTGAAGGTATTGTGCTTGACCACTGTCGGTGTAGAGCTGTGGTACACAACCCTGGTCTGAAGGTATTGTGCTTGACCACTGTCGGTGTAGAGATGTGGTACACAACCCTGGTCTGAAGCTATTGTGCTTGACCACTGCCAGTGTAGAGCTGTGGTACACAACCCTGGTCTGAAGGTATTGTGCTTGACCACTGTCGGTGTAGAGCTGTGGTACGCAACCCTGGTCTGAAGGTATTGTGCTTGACCACTGTCGGTGTAGAGCTGTGGTACACAACCCTGGTCTGAAGGTATTGTGCTTGACCACTGTCGGTGTAGAGATGTGGTACACAACCCTGGTCTGAAGGTATTGTGCTTGACCACTGTCGGTGTAGAGATGTGGTACACAACCCTGGTCTGAAGGTATTGTGCTTGACCACTTCCGGTGTAGAGCTGTGGTACGCAACCCTGGTCTGAAGGTATTGTGCTTGACCACTGTCGGTGTAGAGCTGTGGTACGCAACCCTGGTCTGAAGGTATTGTGCTTGACCACTGTCGGTGTAGAGCTGTGGTACACAACCCTGGTCTGAAGGTATTGTGCTTGACCACTGTCGGTGTAGAGCTGTGGTACACAACCCTGGTCTGAAGGTATTGTGCTTGACCACTGTCGGTGTAGAGCTGTGGTACACAACCCTGGTCTGAAGGTATTGTGCTTGACCACTGTCGGTGTAGATCTGTGGTACGCAACCCTGGTCTGAAGGTATTGTGCTTGACCTCTGTCGGTGTAGAGCTGTGGTACACAACCCTAGTCTGAAGGTATTGTGCTTGACCACTGTCGGTGTAGATCTGTGGTACACAACCCTGGTCTGAAGGTATTGTGCTTGACCACTGTCGGTGTAGATCTGTGGTACACAACCCTGGTCTGAAGGTATTGTGCTTGACCACTGTCGGTGTAGATCTGTGGTACACAACCCTGGTCTGAAGGTATTGTGCTTGACCACTGTCGGTGTAGAGCTGTGGTACACAAACCTGTTTGACCGAATGAGGATAGAGAGAATTTCCAACCAGGATCTAATGGAATCTTCTGCGGCTTAATTATGTTCTGTGGACTGAAAGTTTCGTGGGGACAATTAGCACTGCGTCGCGGTCCATAGTTTGTACAACACTGATGTAGAAAAATGTTTGAAAATCTTTTTGAAAACTTGATGCTGTGTGTCAAGTATCTAATGATTCCAGTTCAACAATAGTTGTTTGTACAAGTGTCTTCAATTGATACACTTAGTGTTGTGTCAAGTAATGTAATTAATCTTGTTCACCCAATAGTTGTTTGTATAACTGCTTTCTATTTGAACATTTAGTGTTTTGTGTTAAGTAATGTATTACTCCTGTTGAACTATATTTTTGTGTATCAATACTAGACTTAAAAGAGTTAATGGTGTCTTCAGCCCATTCAACACTTCACCCATCCTTTTTTTTTTTTTCAAAGATTTGCAGACGTC
Source organism: Biomphalaria glabrata (assembly GCF_947242115.1). Taxonomy (NCBI): domain Eukaryota; kingdom Metazoa; phylum Mollusca; class Gastropoda; family Planorbidae; genus Biomphalaria; species Biomphalaria glabrata. The sequence goes on along the minus strand of NC_074717.1, from coordinate 11,872,245 downwards.
AACAAAACAAAAGTTCTATTCGAACAATAAATTGGTCTATGTCATGGTTTACTTACACTGTTTATATGCCTCTGTTTATTTCGTTGGATAGGCCAACAGACGTGTTTAACACCAACATGCACACTTTCTATTCCTAACAGCTGCACCACCGCAGACATACATTTTAAGTAGTAGCCTATTTCTAATCAAGTTAGTCTTTATCTGCACCACATTGGAATAGTGGGAACTTATGCGGAACATCAATTGATTCCTTTGGATTCATTGGGTCCACTGACTCATTAGGGCCACAAAGACATTTCATACACTGTATCATTTGGTCCACTGATTCATTAGGTCCACAAGGTCATTTCATACACTGTATCATTTGGTCCACTGATTCATTAGGGCCACAAAGACATTTCATACACTGTGTCATTTGGTCCACTAACTCATTATATCCATTAATTCATTTGGTCCAAGAACTCATTTGGTACACTGATTTATTTTGTTTATTGATTTATTTGGTCCACTGATTCATTAGTTCCGTTGACTTATTTGATCCACTGATTAATTGGTCTTCTGATTTGTTTCCTTGTTTCATGTGGTCTATTTATTAATTTGCTCCACTGTCTCAAATGATTCATTTAATCCACTGTATCATTATTATTGATTCATTTTGTTCACTGATTCTTTTATTCATTTGGTCCACTGGTTCATTGGTCCACTGATTTATCTGATTCATTGATTCATTTGGTTCACTAATTAATTTATTCGTATAATAAGGCTTGTCTTCGAGAATGCAGTATTTCCAGTATTTATTCGTATACTGATTTATTTACTCCAATGATTCATTTCAACCACTGGTTAATGCTAATACAATCTCATTTAGTTCTCTGATTTCTTTGGTCCATCAAATCATTTTGTCCTCAAATTCATTCAGTCCATTGATTGATTTAGTGAATCATTTATGTAATCCACTATTTCATTTAGTGGTCCGTCAATTAAGAGAATTTATTACATTTCTGTACTAGGTTGTATTTTTTCCATATTTTGTTCTCTTGCTATTTTAGGTTCTCCCAAAGTTTCTCCCAAACCTCAAAAATCCATGTTTTTACATACTTCATCAATTTGGTATGAAAACTCTCCGCTGTCTGCCATATTTCTACATCATTGGCATGGACAAAAGTGGCTCCACAGACCTCTACTCGAGACTGACCCAGCATTTCCTGGTCTACGAAAACTTGGGAGACTTAGGGAAAGAGGCACAGTTTTGGTCCTGGAATCGCTATGGTGAGTAGAAACAGACGATGTGTGGAGCTTTTTAATCTATGCCCATAGAACTCTCGCCCTTTGTTGTAACAAAAAAATTGTGAGGATACGAGCATAAAACTTTATCAGAATCAGAGAAGCAGAGCGCTTAGAGAAGGAGAGAAGCAGAGAAGCAGAGCGTCTGGAAAGAGATAAAGTTAGAGAAGCTGAAAGGGTCAGAGAAAAGGAAAAAGAAGAGGCAGAACGTGTAGAGGGGGGGGGAGAAATAGAGAAGCCGAACCTAGGTTATTTCTGTTATGATATGTAGTTAAGATATCGATTTCTGTATGAACCGATTGTATCATTTTCAGTATGTACTGATTGAACTGATATTGACTTCAAGTCCCTGAATAAATAAAACAACGGAAGAATCTCGATCACTTTAATAAGTCTTCAAAATGACTTCAACAAATCCTTTGAATGACTTAGATAAATCTTCAAAATGACTTCAACAAATCTTCAAAATGACTTCAACAAATCCTCTCAATGACTTCAACAAATCTTCTAAATGACTTCATTGTTTTGATAAGCAGGGACGAGAAAAAAAAAAGTTCATGTCCCCCAATGTCCCCCGTCTTTTATATTTAAACACAGAAACACAATAGCACAAAAAAACGAGTTTAAATGAGCAGATAAGAGGATCACGAAGTCTTCCTGGCGTAAACAAAAAACACTTTTTTTTTTCGAGCCTTCTGTTTCAGTTGAATGTTTCATTGGCCAGATGTTGCAACTCGAGCCCAGACACCTTTTACGTGAATACACACTGTCACCCTTTTTTTTACTTCGTTCAATATTGTATTTAATCTCACACTCACATAACACATGCATGCACGCGCGCACATTAGTGTGGCAAAGAAATATCGCTAACCGTTATTGATTGTAACTAGAGTTTTATGTACGTTATATGACATGAAACGAGAAGCCGTACACATCTTAATATAAGCTTCATGATTTGTATAGAATTTACTCTTTTTTTTTTAATTTAACAATTTTATTGGTTTTGACACAAACCACAACTACTACGAAAGGTCAAGTTACAAATAATAACAATCTATAAATAATCAACATACTCACAATGATAAGTATGTATATAGTTGTCTTTTCTTGAGTGGGGGAGGGGGGGGGGGGAGAGTGATAGGAAATCATTAAATGTTAGTTCAATTTTATCACTGAACTAAAAAAAAAAACATTATAGAGATCATGAACTCTTTAAAATGATTGTTTTTTTTTTTCAAGTAATAGTTCTTGCCAGAGGAGTAGCTAGCGATGTGCACGTGGTGCGGGCGTGAGAGGTTTCAACCTAAAGAAATGCTTTCTCAGTGTCGTGTACATTTTTCTTTACAAAAATGAACAAAGACAAAGTACTGTATTTGAAATGTAAACTGAAAACTTTATAATCGTGCTACTTTGTTCATGTCCTATGTTCTTTCCTAAATTAAATGTAAGCTCTAGACCAGATTAAATCAATTTTACTAGATTTGTTGACATCTCTGAAGGCATGTACACGCCCACTTTCTTCTGGGGCACATGATACAAGTTGTTCAGGGCACTGTTTTTCTAGATTATTTAAACATAGATCTAAAAATACTACACTTAGGCATAAGGCTTACAAAAAAAAATAATTATTTAATTTTTAAAAATCTAGATTTACATCAATATTTTATTCACTATTATAATTAATGACTAACTTATGCTTAGTATGAAGTCATTAGTGATGGAAATTCTTATAATAATTATAATAATTTATATAGATCTAGCGCTGTGATATCCGGTATTTAATGAAAGGAGATTTATATTTTAAATAATGGGTCATGATATATTCATATACAATTCGCGTTTTTTGAGAATGTACTTGTAAGTGCCTCTCTAACGGTAACCGTTCTGCATTCTCTTCTTTTAATGGAATGGGTTGCCTGAGTCAGCAAGGAAATCGATGACTTACTATATTTTAAGTCACAGATCGACATGCATGACTAGATTGACACATTAAATGCGTAGCATGTAACTCTCTTATTGTTTTGAAGAAACGTCTGTAATCTATAAGTAATAGCAAAAAGTTTCAAACTCATTAAGGCTTCTATTGTATTGTTTAAAGTTTTCAGACTGCTTCCATGTATAAATAAAATGCATTATGTAATCCTACGCAAGCAGACATCCGGTATTCGATGCGTTATCAAACTTTATATATTTTGAAGAGAATTAGACTTACACCTTACACCTATAATAGGACACATGGGCGTAGCCGGGAGGGGGGGGGTTCAAACCATCATTTGCTTCAGACCTCATTGTCTGAAAGGGAAACTTTACTTATTGCCCCAGTGCAGCCAACTTAAGCAAACTACAGTCACCAAATTTCATGAGGGTAGCCAAAAGGTTTCTTTATTTGGTTACCCTTCCGGCCCTCCCCCTCAAATGCAGACGCTAAAGCAACCATAGTTACCATTTTTTACTAGTCGCTGGACTCCATTAATTAAGTGCAGTGAATAGCAGATTTAGTTTTTGAATTTTTTAGCGGAAGAGTAGCAAGCCAATTGCACTGTAGACACCTCAGAATATGCATTTTTAAAGCTTAAAATAACGGAAATAATGCTCGGATCCGGGGTTTTGTCCCGGACCACGCTGGATTAGCTCACAGCGCTCCCCAGACTCCCTAGCTGTTCTTGGCGGTGTGTGCCGTCTTTCCACTAATTAAGGAAAGAGAGTATTCTAGGGTAGAAAAAACGTTTGAAAGAATGAAAGGTCAGAATGTAATGAAGATTAATTACATACACACACACACTCATACATATTGCAGGAGGAGGGGAATACCCCCTCCGAAAAATTCCTGGATACGCCCATGATATGACATGCCATTTGTGGACCGGTTTTTCTGGTAATGCCCGGGCCGATTTTGATACCCAGTCCGCCCCTGCCAATCCCGTAGTCTGTTGGACCGTTGGGGCGCCAAGCAAGACTCATCGACCGTCTTTCTCCATTCCTCCCTCTCTTTTGCCTTGTTTAGAACCTCTATCAATGGCAGGCCCATCCATTCTTTTATGTTGTCCTCCCATCGCTTTCTCTGTCTGCCTCTTCTTCTTTTTCCTGGTAATTTTTAACAGTACTTTGCTGGGATGGCTTATGAGGCTGATGGTGTGATAGTTTTGACAGAGTTATAAATTGCCTTATATATATATATGCGTTATATGGATGCGCCCAGATGAGTCACTGGCTTTGGTTACGTCTTGAGATGGGGCAGGATCTGGAGTGACTGATCAAGCCTATTCTGGAGCGGCAGAGTTTGCCACAGTTCGTGCATGTATATGCATCTGTCCTAGGGATAGCTAACAGGGCAGCTTTCTTTTTCTTTCTCTTGGCTGACGCAGCTTCGTTTTTTGTTGTTGTTTTTTTGCATTCGGTAAAGTTCTTACCAGCACGTACAGTCTGTCTCCATGCCGTTCGGTCTTGGGCTATCTCTTCCCACATACTTCCAACTATCGGGTTAGATTTTTTGACTAATCCCGTTTTCTCTACACGCAGGTATCAGCCATAAACAGAAAGGTCTCAGGAAGTATACTCTGGAGGCTTACATGGAAATGTTTGTCAAACTTGCCAGGATCATTTACATTCAAAATATTACCAACGCCATATCAGGTAAAGACTCTAAGTAGGCTTAGTAAAGACTCTAAGTAGGCTTAGTAAGGACTCTAAGTAGGCCTACCTTTCTTGGCGTGTCAAAAGTAATAACAGAACAGTTTGTAAAAAAAACAAAAACCAAGTGACAATCCAACTAAGATTAGAAGTGCATCTTGTTTCCTTTAGGTGACGCCTCTCCGATGGACATCTATGACTTCAGAAGCTGGACGATGATTCCCCAGAACGCAGGTCTACAAGAGCCGAGAATCTTAACTCCTCACTTAATGAAACATGTCTACCACAATGTCCCTCCAAAGTTTATCATTATCATCCGAGAGCCTATTGAGAGGTAAAATGTTGTATTAAAACATGAAAGAACATTGTTACTGTGGAAGCCAAATTTTGTAATCTCTGTATTTGACAGGCCAATATTATGGGCCGCCTCAAGCGTTGTGGTCGACTGCATTCGAAAACTTAAAAAAAATACCGCCCCTTATTTTTCTCCTGGAGTAAAAGAAATGTTACCTTTTATTTTAAAGTTTCTTATTATTTGTATGATGTCAATAGGAATACAATTTGTTATATTGGCACAGTGGACTCTTAATAGTCCGACATTGACGGCACCGTAGCATTACTGAAAACGTCGGATTACCAAGGATTTGCTGTACTTTACAGAATCTAATCTTTAAGGCAAGGGCATTCTAATTATGATGTAATAAAATGTTCTCTCAGACTTTCAATGTTAAAATATAAACCTATAAACAACAGACGAGAAAGAAAGAGTTTCCTCCAATCGGAGGTAGTAGCTGGAGTTGTTTTTTTTCTTTCTTTTCTTTCGTCTTCAAACTCTTTTCACAAAATATTTTTATTTTCTGCTTATTTTTCCCGAAGAGATCATGCTTTATGCTTATGTTTGCTCATTTCTCTTGACATCATACCAGACTTAACAAAACTTAGCACTAACAAATACGCAGGTAAACAGTCGAATAGTAACAGAAGAAAAAGCATGAGCCTCAGCTCTGGAAGAAAAGCGTGCCTTACGTAAAATGGCCAGCTCCTCTAATACCAAAGCGAAAGTTACCTTATATAGTAATACTTTGTCGCAAATAGACAAATCTGTTGTGGACAGTAGGAGCAATGAAAGATTTACTCCCCCCCCCATTATCATAACATAAGTTTCTAAGAAAGCCTGGCTGCATGGTCGTATGGTATCCGCTTTAAATTGTCCTCTCGATAGCCCCAAGTTCAAACACCGCCCGTTGTTATCCCCCCCCCCCCCCCTATCCTGCAGGAGCCTTAGGTGTAATTGGTAAACGATTAAGATAAATATTTTCTAGTTCTCTAACCAAATTTAAACTCATTTCTTTTTATACTTTGAAAAATTATAGCAAACTAGCATTTGTAACAGTCTAGCCAACGACCTGGTAATTCTTTTCCCAGCGAAATACATCAACTGTCACATTTCTAGGAAAATCGTTAGAGCCGTTTTTGATAACCGTTTGCACCCTTTGACCAGAAGGTTTTGCCGTCTCCAAATGTGCGACCTAGAAAGAGGCATTGTAAAATAAAACACAATAGTTTTCGTTGTTACTTGTTTCCTTTCTGACCATTCATTGATTGATGTGTAACTCTTTCATCCACAGACTTTATTCAGATTATGTTTTCCTAGAGTACGGAAATAATACTTTAGACTTTCACCATCACGTTGTGCAGGCCATCAGAATGATGGAGGACTGTTTGCTCAAGCATTCCAAAAGGTTTTGTTTTTTCGATGACCAATTATACCAACAACTTCCAGTAAGCAATTACTCAATGACAATTCTCTTATCTTATCTTATAAACTACAGACGTTACTTCAAAAGAGAAGATAATTACGTCCTATGCAAATCTATCTGTCAGTTTAGTCATGCATGTTAACCAGTGGCTTAAACTTTGCTAAGTCGTTGGTTTTCCTGGCTGATTCAGGCAACCCATTTCATGCTCTAACAGCACAAGGGAAGAAGGCGCACTTTTATGAATTTGTCCTAGCATATGAAATAAGAAATGTGCCTTTATCTTTGTGTCTTTCTGAGTATTTTATTAGGTATCGTCTTTTGTATTTGTAAATTATGGTTCAGTGTTTTATGTATTATTTGAATTGTAATTTTCAGTCTTCTGTCCTGAAGTGTCTCTAATTTAGTGATGGATTTTTACTAATAGTGCAACTCTAATCCAATGTGAATATTCGTTTGATATACATCTTACAGCTCTATCTATTCTAGTTTCTTTATGTTTTCCTGAGTTGTTGGGTCCCAAATAGAGGACATGTTCTAAAATTGGCCCTAATCAAAGGTTAAATAGCATAGTAGTTTTATCTTCTTGTTTGATTTATACAAAATTCTTTTAAAAAAAACCAATGATTTGTGTGATCTCTTAATAATTTCGTCAATATGGGGATTCCATGACAAAGTTTGAGTTTTCTTTTTTTAGCGGCCTCCGAAAGGGGAAAAGACACTACTAGTTTTGTGTGGCCTGTCTGTCCGTCTGTCGTCCGTCCGTCCCGTTTAGATCTCAGAAACTAGAAGAAAAAATAAACATCGGACATCATGATATTTTAGATCATTCAAAGTTCTGATGCAACGGCTAATTTTTTCTTTTCCGAAAGTAAAACATCTAATTTTAAAAATTATAAATGCAAGCTGATTTTTCAAAAAATTACACCACTTTTCAATGAAAATCTTCAGGGAAGGTAACTTTTATTATTGGACTTCTTAATTAATAACTCAAGCTTCATTCATAGATTCGCGCATTGGTACAAAAAAATTGCATCTAAGGTTACAATAGTAAAAGTGCCAATGGTTCATTATAAAATATATTTTCCATTTATTAACTAATTCATTGAATAGAATACTTATTCAAATGTTTTGTTTTGTTTTTAAAACAAATTTTGATACGAACTTCGTTTTAGTTAGGCCTATAAGTTTCAAAAAATAACAAACTACCTTTATAGCGCACAATTTTGACATATCTTCATTATAGGGGCCTACACTTGACAGTCTAAATAAGAATAAATAGAGCCCGGATCTATAAATGTATAATAATGTATTGATAATTTGAACACAATTTTAATTATTAAGGCAATAACTTATCTTCTGACTTTATTATTATGCCTCGGAATACAAAATAAACACTAGCAGGTGTATTTTGATGAACTGGTTTCTTTTGAAGATCCTTGAAAAAATGAACACCTGTTCAAGAAATAGGTTGTCAAAATAAATAATTGTGATCTTTCTAGCTGTCTGTTGGTGTGTTTGTGCAATGAATCCAAATGATATGAAGGAATAAAACCGATTGATGGAAAATATTCACTGTTGAGAAAAAGCCGGACATTTTTACACTCTAGGCCAATGCCTGCCGGACGGAGGACACGACCCCAAAAAGGAGGACATGGCCTCCTTTTGCCGGACGTCTGGTGGCCCTAAATATACAATTTCTTAAATGTAAAAAAAAGTTGCGTTAAATGTTGGTGTAGATCTAGATAAATTCATACCAACGGCTGGCTGGTCGACTGGTTTGCGCTTCAGAATGTTTTGAGTTCGAACCCTGACAGACGTCATCCCATGCTGTCCTGCAGGAGTATATGACGTAATGCTGTTCCTCTCTGAACACTACACACTCAGTTTGTTGAACGCTTTTCTGTATTGTTTTGTTGGACACGCAACACGCCTGGTCGCTGGAGCAATCAACATGACCCGTATCCTTTACATCAATGAAAACAATAACCTGCTTTGAGTCTCATGGCCAACTTGATTTATTACACTGAACTCTTGGAATGTTTTGACGGATGTTTACATACACAGTTCAATATTGCCGGCAGATGATTTCTGCATAAACAATCTCAATCATATTTTTATCGTATGGAGGAAAATAGCGAGTGTGTGTGTGTGAGTGAGAGAGAGAGAGAGGGAGGCTCATATTCACACATACTTGGAGAAAATATTGTGAACTAATAGAACATGGCTTCTATCGTAGTTTAAATTTCTTAAATGCTTGCAAATCTCAGGGCTCGCAAAGACCTTCCTTAGGGGAACAGTACCAGGAAAAAGAAGAAGAGGCAGACAAAGAAAGCGATGGGAAGACTACATCAGAGAGTGGACAGACCTATCACTGAAAGAAATTCTACTTAAGGAAAAAGACAAAGGAAGACAGTAGTGAGATCCTGTTTGTTTCTCCAACGGTTCAACAGACTTCGGGATAAGTGATAGGTGAAATTTAGAAAATGGAGAAAGAGAGCTGCCAAATAACCAAGGATGGTAGTATACTAGAATTGATTTCACTTGTGTTTTAGTGTCAATAAATTATTACTTATTATTGCATGCTTAAAAAAAGGGAGGCGACTGTGTTCGGCAAGCTCACCAACAGTTCCCGCCCCTTTTTATTTTTTTATGTTAGACACAATCTGTTATGTAAATCAATAGAAAAATCAACCAATTAGTTAACCAATTACTCGTCGTTAATTAATTTGGTTTTTATATAGAAAATGCTCTAGCCTTAGGGGGGAGATAAGCCCTGGGTGTCATGTAACTTATAAGGCCTAAGTGTGACACGTTCAATGTTTGGGGTCACAAACCTTCTTTCTGACTGTTTCGTTGCTTGCGTAACAATATTCTTTACTGAGGATATTCACCTTCTTCTTTTATTATCTTATCTTTTAAAATACAGACGTTACTACGAAAAAAAAATGATTACGGTAATACGGAATTTTTAGGTCAATCTAGGCATGTATGTGAAGTCATTGGTTGTCTTAGCTGATTCAGGCAACCCATTCCATACTCTCCTAGCACTAGGGAAGAAGGACTGTTTGAACAAATATTTTCTAGGATTTGGAATAAGAAGAGCCTTTATCTTTGTGGCTTTCTGGGTATTTTATTAGGCTTTTTCTTTTATGTGTCTTGTATGTTATTCTACTTTTTTGTGCGTTTTAATATAAGCATTTTTACAAAGCTTGTATCAACTCACTCAGTCTGTCTGGTCAAAAGTTTGTACACGTTATTTCTCCAACACCGCAATCTCGGATCAAGTTGAAATTTCGCACAATTATTTCTAGTACCCTGACAAAACAAGAATCATTTTTTTTTTAATTTACCAATTAGTGAATTAACTACTGGTTATTATTTTTTGGTATCGAACAAGGGAAAGAAATCATACTTGACAGATGTGGTGGTATAAGTTGAATTGGTCCCCTTGAAGAGACTTGAGTCCTGAGTTCGAATTCAAGCTGCACAATATTTTTATACATTTGAAAAAGAGATCACGGTAATATTGACGCAGATAGCCCCTTCTGTCCCATCCCCTCCCTGTTACCAACTGATCCAGACAAGTGATAGGATTATAGCGCATTTAGAAACCAAAAAGCATGAAATTGCGCTAAACAATGAAATTGGTTAAAACATGTATTTATAATCGCACAGATTTATTATTGTTAGTTTAGATCTTTATATTACAAATCTAATTATATGACTGATCCAAACTAATTGATACAATTACACTTAATATACGCTTTGTTGTTTGTTTGTTGTTTGTTTGTTGTTTGTTTGTTTGTTGTTGTTGTTTTTCGTTTTGTTTGTTTGTCAAGTATTTTTAATGTTTTTCTTGTTTTTGATTTCTTTTACTATATTTTATTTTGTACTCTAAACTCTCAAACTTCCCAGGTGAGAATTCATGTCAGCTGTTACTCTGAGTTCTTAAAAGTCTGGCTGCAAGTTTTCCCTAGAAGTGCTTTCCATATTTTCAGGACCAGGGAATATACCAATGAGATGGAGACTACGCTCAGGGGTATATTTACATTTCTACAGCTACGTAAGTTCTGCTTTCAAGTCTTTCTTCTTTTGGTTTTTTGAATTGGCCACATACAAGGAAGGTTTTTAGCCACGCTTAAAGAAATCGGTCATTTTTGTTTTGTTGTTGTTGTTTTTACCTATCTATCTGTCAGTCTGTCTGTCAGTCTGTAACGTTTAGATCTCTAAAGCTCAAAGTGAAATAAATTGACCATAGCTTGGGCCGAACACTGCCGCATTCATGTAGACTAGTCTTGGTCATATAGCAAAACAAAGCTTCAGAAGAAGTGGTCAACGAAATTTGCATGAAATAGTCATGATCACGGAAGGTAAAGATTAATTCAAGCGATGCAGAGGAAGGTCAGCATATCGGCTTCGATTGGAAAGATACAGGTTTATGGTCGTCTTCAATTAGCAATAACGAACGTGTCGAAAAATTATCGATTGATTTCGATATAGGTACAGATATGTTTTTAATAAATTGCGTGATTTTGAGCAAGTAATTATGAGAAATCTTTTATTCTATGGCATAACCAGCCAGTATCGAGACACCTAGAGCAGCCATCTGAGTGGTTACGCTAATATTATTAGGAACATTTTGGATTTCTGAGAAATCAATCGTTATTACCCCCTTCGACTGATATCACAAAATATCACAATCACAAATATATGTTTTCCTGGTTTGTTTTTTTAAATTAGTACAGATCTATCTCAGTAGGTGAGGTAAATGGTTGACTCCAAAAGGCCTACTTTTTTGTATCAAATGTTTGTAGTTAGGATGGATATTTTACTTTAACAGATTTTGTGTTTATGCAATATAATTCTTTAGTGTTATTATTATTCAGTAACCAAATATCGGACATTCCAAGTTATTTTGTTACAGCTCAAGTCACTCAACCGGAAATGAAAAACATTCTCAGACAAAAGCGTCTTCATGTTACAGCCAAAAAAACAGGCACCATACTGCCAGAGACTAGAACTCTCCTGCGATCATTCTACTCTGGGTGTAATGAAGAACTGGCTAGTATATTGAAAGATGAAAGATATCTTTGGCTTGATCATTATTCTTGATAGTAAGCCTTATATATGTTCCTGTACATCCGCTGTAAAATGTTAGAAGTTCTGTTTATATTACGATATGTTTTTTTTTTTAAATAATGTATAAATGTACATTGATATTGTGATGTTTCTAGATGAACTTTAATAGTGTGCTAATTATAAATAAATGAACTATGCTAGTCGCCTGTTATGGAACATGTAAAATGTTAGAAGTTCTGTTTATATTACGATATGGTTTTGTTTTAATAATGTATAAATGTACATTGATATTGTGATGTTTCTAGATGAACTTTAATACTGTGCTAATTATAAATAAATGAACTATGCTAGTCGCCTGTTATTTAATTGAATTTTAACAGTATGATTAGTAGGCCTACTGGTGAGACAATCGGCATTCTCAGATTAACTTATAAAACGATCTTGCATTTACTTTTTGACAAAGGTGGGCTATAAGATGGTACACCAGTCGAAGTGGTCGGTTCACACATGGAGAAGTAGCCTAGCTACATACACCTATAGGCTACATTTTCTCGCTAAACAATTTTCGCTTACGCCAACTCCAACGCAGTGACTTTTTTTTTTTTTGACTTTTTTGTAATAAAATCTATATTATAAGCGCAAAGGGCCCTGAATGATTCAATGACATATCACTAATTATTCCGTGTACCGTGAACGAAAAAAATACAAAAAATATAATCAGTTATTATTTACTGTATTCATTGGACAACTAAGCACATTTTACGATCGAAACCGCAGCGATCAATTTTACCAAAATCGATTCTTAATTCGCAATTGAGACCCAATATGTTTATTACGCCGACATATCAAAAAGGAGATTAAATGTTCGTCCGTTTTTAAGCACTTTTTAAACTTTTTGCGTACATTTTTCCTTGGCGCGAAATTTTTAATTCTTATTGTATAAAATAATCTCTTTTTTTTTTTTATGAAGCCGACATTGACAGAATACATGTTTTTGTATGTCCAAATGTCTACAAATGAAATGGAGGTAGAACTCTTTTGTGTGCTGAAGAGGGAGGTAAAAAAAAAAAGAGAATAGAATTCTTGGGTGGGAGGGGGGGGCGTTACGATGTCAGAGTGGTCACTCAAAAAGGGGGTTTGACCAAAAGCAACACAGAGCTTATGAAATACTGAAATATGAACCCGAAGAAAGTCAGTGATAAATTATTTTTTTTAGGGATTGTGACGGGGAAAGCTAGAAAATTAAAACTAAAACTAATTCTCAGGCCAGAAGTATGTTTGTATGTGTGGGAGGTCGATATAAGCGGGACGTTTTATTCGACATAATAAACTATAAATCTTGTATTGTAATTATGTTTCCATCGTTAAAAGTGCTTAGTTGTCCTAGGAATACGGAAACTTGTAGCTGGTTAAATTTTCGTATTTTTTGGCTTTTACGACAAGTGAGATAATTAGTGATATGTTAAACGGCCGTTGCACTGCTGTACATATTTTAAATGCAAAAGTGTGGGGGCGGTTCGCCAAAATATTATGTAAGCGTTCGATAATAATAATAATAATAATCTTTATTGTCCGTATGGAAATGTGTCTTACAATTTGTGAATTACACCAAACAAAAAACATTATAACTATAAGTGTAGGCTATATTCCCACCAGACGCACTCCTACTTTACATGTGACAAAGTTTCGATCAGATTGCTCAGGATGCAAGGATTACACAACAATGGCTCATGTCGAAAAGCGTCAGAGAGTCTTTGAAATATTTTCATAAAGAGTTGAAAAGTCGATGAATACTCAGAGATTTTAAGACTATTTCCTGAGGTGTTGGTTGGATTGGGAGGGGGGGGGGTTTGGAATAAGTGATGCCGGTAATTGAATTCTCGGGTAAAAAGTATATGTTGGTAGTTTTAGCGTTATAAAGTGGGCCGTGCCAATTATATGTAATAGATTATAAAATTCGTGTTTTAAGCGGAGCGGTGATGGAGCGAAAAAAAAAAGGAGAGAGGGGGGGGGGTAATTGATATTGAATGGACAGGTCAGAAGCGGGCAGTTCCAATGGAACGTATCACGTAGCAGACTGTACTGGCCAATAAAGGTGTTGCTAAAATGCGAAACGTTTTATTGAAAGTGTTTTTAAAAAAAAACGGGGGTGGATACGGCCAAAGTATTATGTGAGCATTTCGATTTGCAGGATGTACAACGTAAAAAAGGCCCAGGACAAAAAAAAACAAACTATCAAATATTTCGAAATACTGAAAAACAGTCAAGAGTAAATAAGATTATTTGTTCAAGCAGATGGGTGGGGGGAAGATACTCGAATTGAAGGGCCGGTCCGAGTGATAAGTAAGAAAAAAAAAGGGAGGGAGTCCATGGCAAAATCAACAATATATAGCCTGGGAGGCGTGGGGGCTGAGCGGTCAAGCGCTTGACTTCCGAACCAGGGGTCCGGAGTTCGAATCCTGGAGAAGACTGTGATTTTTTTTATTTCGGCATCTTCGGGTGCCTCTGAGTCCACCCAGCTCTAATAAGTACCTGACATTAGTTGGGAAAAGTAAAGGGGGTTGGTTGTTGTGCTGGCTACATGACACCCTCGTTAACCGTAGGCCACAAAAACAGATGACCTTTACATCATCTGCCCACAAGGTAAGGGGAACTACTTTTACTTTTAAATCAATGGGCGTGGCAGGTGGGTAATGCTAGCATTCACTATATAATTAAAGAACATTAATTCTAACGTATGGCCATTCGGTGGACTGATCACATATTTACACTTACAAAGACATTTCAAACCAAATTTCTTAGCAGAGTTTGACCTTTCAAAGTCCTTTCTAGCCTCTTTTTTTTTTCGCCAGTAAAAGCCACTCTATTATATTATAGTGTCTGCATGTCACGTTTAGAGCTCATTTATTATTATACGCATTGTATTTCAAATATCTACAACAGTGCAACATTTGTACACATGCTCCTTCTTCCCTAGGGCTATTACAGCATGGAATGGGTTACCTGAGCCAGCCAGGAAAACCAATGACTTGGCAGAATTTAAGTCATTGGTTAACATGCATGACTAGATGCATGAGCGTAGGATGTAATCATCTTCTTTTTTGTAGTAACGTCTGTATTTTATGAGATAAGAAGATAAGACGACCACTCAAGGTTTCTAGAAAACGTGAATTTATTATAGTTGCTATTGTGAGCATTTTGTATGCGTATACCTATAAACCAGTTTTGAATCACGATGAAAAAAATGAAGTGTAATTTAATAGCTGTGGGAGAGCTATGCAGATAACATCCACAAAATATGTCGACTTAGCTCCTTTTTCTACAGCAGTCTGTTAATAATGACTGTTAATGACCTCATAACTGATCAATGCATGGTCAATATTGTGAAAGTGACGTGCAAGTGGGAGGGTTTAGTGCGCTAGAATGAAACGTTTACTTTGGATGTATTGTAATCGCCTTATAGGAGTGTTCAAATGTAAATGTCGACTTAAGAATGCTGTGGCTCTATACAAGCCAGAGCATGGCAATGAGTTGTTTTATTTTTTACACTTTTCGTTGATTGCAATAAATCTTATAAACAAGTTGATAGAGTCTTGAATGTGTTGTTCCCATGTTGTTGTACGCGCGTAAGAAGTCCACAGCTGACTAGAACATGGAATGGTTTATAATGGTAGAGTTAGAACATGGTGATGGGAACAGACTTCTGAAAGGAAAGTTTTGGCTCAAGGATGCTGAGGTACCGTAACTCAAATACTGAATATTTTTAAATTACGGACTTTTCTTCTTTTTGCGCTATGAATCTAGCTTTGTAGCTGGTTCAGTCTGAGCATGTTAGAATTGTGCTTTCATGTAGTCTAGATTTGTAGCTGGTCCAGTCTGAACATGTTAGAATTGTGCTTTCATTTAGTCCGGCTTTGAAGCTGGTCCAGTCTGAACATGTTAGAATTGTGCTTTCATGTAGTCCGGCTTTGCAACATCTTATTCAGACAAGCTTAATAAATATTTGTCTGAATTTTTAGAAAAACATTAGTCTATGGAAATTTTAGGAAAATTCCTATTACCGTAATCACAAAGACGCTTTAACTTGAATACATTTCCAAATATTCACGTGGGCTCGATTCGTCAACATTAAAATGATCCCACGTTATAAATAATTAATTATTAATTAGACTCATGATACTAAGTTAACCTTAACGAGGCCATTTCCAAAGTTTCTCCTGAATACGTCTCAGGAAGACTTCTGTTGACTGGTAAGAGTCTCGCTAGACTGATTTCCAAAGTTTCTCCTGTTATGGCACGATTAGGAATTAATTCTTTGTTTCGGAAATAGGGGAAGTTTTGACATAGTGACAATGACGTGATTAGTAAAAACAAGAACGGGTTTTAGGGATAGAACGAAATATCAGCCGACGTAAACAGACTACTTCTAGGACAACGTAGAAATAGAGATAGATTATATAAACGTCTAGAGTTAGCTGACATTCGATGGTTCCCTTCATTGCTATTAAACTTGTTCGGCCTTTCGCCGGTGCTATTGGATTCTACATTATTACGTTGAGTGTTACCTCCATTTGGTTTATTTCCATTAAACACCTCGGAAGCGCCTAACACTCCTGAAAGTCTCAGACACACATCTGTTGTCTGATAAGAGTCATGCTAGACAGATTTCCAAAGTTTCTCCTGAAAGTCAGACACACATCTGTTGTCTGGTAAGAGTCTTGCTAGACAGATTTCCAAAGTTTCTCCTGAAAGTCTCAGACACACATCTGTTGTCTGATAAGAGTCTTGCTAGACAGATTTCCAAAGTTTTTATCCACACAAACTAAATCTGTAATCTAATTAAAAAGTTGTGACTTGTTCTAAAAAAAAAAGTGGAATAACAAATTGGACATGCATACAAAACAGCAGACACAGCCTTTAAGAAAAGCATTTTAATTTTGCACAAGTCAAAACTTGGTCAGCTGTTTGGAAACTACAGTAATGAGAAATATGTTTTAAAACAAAACCATTTTTTTGCTTTATTAATTATAAAGAAATCAACACACAAAAAAATGACCATGTTTGTTAATGACTTCTTGTTAAGTGCATTGCCTAAGGAGAACCAAAAATTAAAAAAAAATATGGTTGTAAAATTGTGGTAAAATAAAATACAAAAACTTTGTGTGTACAAAATAAATCTTGAAAATCAAAAATATATATAAATGCAAATCAATGATTGGACTTCATCAAATTAATACTACTATTACTCCATTGAGCATAGGTTAGACCTTTTTTTTTTTTTGAATATTGCACTTAATAAAAAAAAAAAGACTTAAATAACTTGAGTGACTGTGGCCTACAATAAAACGGATTGTTTGTCAAGTGTTTGGACTACAGCAGACAGAGAAAAAGAGAAGAGCATGTTCACATCACATTGCAGAGAGAAAACCTTTTCAACAGAGGACTAAACATACAATATTCTTTTCATTGATGAATTTTTAAATCCAGATCAACTAACAACATCACAATTATCCGTCATATAAAAACTGTCATCAATCTAACATCAGGAAACAGAAACATAACCTTATTTGAACACCCAGGCAAGTGAAGACATGAGACACATGGTGATGTATAGTCTACTCTTTCATTCTACACTTGGGGTGTAGTTAAGTGTTTCTGATCACAATTAGCTATTTAAAAACATTGGAGAGCATAAAAACATTTTTTTTTTCATTACAAGATAGCATTGCAATCATTGGACTACAACTCAATGCTGTTGCTAGACAAACAATAGACCAGAGCTCAATAGACTTATGTTGTTGCTAGACAAGCACTGGACTAGAGCTCACAGTAGGCCTATGTTGTTGCTAGACAAGCACTGGACTAGAGCTCACAGTAGGCCTATGCTGTAGAAAGAGCAGACTATAATATCTTTTTTTTTAAGCTCAAGTCTGTTACAAATAAAGTTGAATATATGTGAAGAACATTTTACACTTTACAATGTCAAATTTTTTTTTTTTCATGTATAAAATTTATAGGTATATATTATAAAAACAAGCAAAAAATGACTACAAAAGAAAATATTAGAGTCCATCAATCACAGCCAAATGAAAAAGTATGAAGTCATACACATAAAACAATAATATATTGATGATCAGGTAATATTTAAGTTTGATTCAGGAAGTTGAAGCACCGTTTAAAAACAAACTATATCAAATAATATATATTATATATATATATATATACAGTTGGTACAAAAGTACAAATGAAATAAATACATCAAATCTAAACATATTAATATGACATGACAAAATACTAAATGCTCTAATTCATACTGTGAAATGCCAAATTATTAAATATCGAAGAATTTAGATCTAATATGGCATAAATATATACTTAATGTTCAAGGTACTTGATAGGACTCTTAACCATGGCAAAAGACACAGAGGAATGGAGAGAGACATGTGGTGCCCCAATAAACCAGCAGGCTAAAGGACTGGTGAAGGTATGAACATGGATATGACATGATCAAATATTGAATGTACTGACACTGTACATGACATTATATACAAACCCGACAAAAAGACTTGAACTTAGCATACATTACAACTGTATTTAATGTTGGGTTTTTCTTGGCCCCCAAGTATAAAAATAAACAAAATACAATAAACAAGCACTTTTAATCACTATAAATGAATTCAAGCTGTTTAATAATATTGTGCTAATAACTCTAGAGACTTCATATTTTAAAAGATCACCTGCACTAGCAGTAAATTTTTTAGAGTGTGACTTACCTTCTTAACAGTTTTGTTTGAAAGTACTTTTTAACGTACAAGTCTGCTAATTAAATTGGACATAGATACAATTTCTTCCTGCAATATGAATGTTTTTAAATAAGACGCTGAGCTCAAAAATATGGAATTCCATAAAACAAAGTATCAAATGTATCACAGGTAAAAATATCAACTAAATCAAAGGAGAAGCTCTCCTGGCAATTCATAAAAGGATTTCACAGACAGAAATGTTAAGTACACAGGTACACATGTCTTTCAGCAGATCCCAACCAAAAAAATTGTAAAGTTTGTATGTAGTGACTCTATATACAACGAGATTAATATATGTATAAATGATTTACATTTAACACAATTAGTTTTTTAAGCATCAATGAATGATTCCTTGTGAATTGCTATACATGTAAACAAAGCAAGAGGAACTTGGTTGACCCTCCACCTAGGAAACGAAAACTCTAAACTATGTTAGCTGTTGTCAATAAGGACAATAACAGACTATGAAATATATGATGAAACTTGGACCAATTAAGAATTGCACAACTGGTGATTCATGAGAATCAAAATAATTTCTTCCTTCTATTATTCATTGAGACAATGCATAGAAATCATGATGACCATAGTTACAAGATGAGAAGGTCAGAATTCATCTCAAACCTGATACTTTGCTGAAAGTAGATCCTGGGGACTAAAGGGCATCACACAATTGTGTAGTTAATGCTGAGTCTGCACAGGGTGATGAAGAAACAAAAAAGGCTCTAGGCACTGACTCTAGAATGCTGTATGAGATCATCTGTTATACAGGTGTGCAAATCCCAAAATTGTTTTGTGACCACCTCCATAGTAAAAACCAACTTCTATTGGAACTAAAAGTTGTTAATCTTTTTAGAAACATGGGAAAAACAAAGAAAAAATGGGAAAAGATCAACAAAGCAGATGATCAAGATAAAATAAAAAGAACTCTATGTTACACTAGAGACTTTGAAGACTATGTCTAAAAGTCAAATACCAAAACATAAAACATGTTTAACATGAAATTAATATCCAATGTAAAATGTACAGTTCTCCCCCTGTCCAAGAATAACTATAATATGACAATTAAACATTTGCCACACATGTAAAACTTCTGCATAATTTTAGCAACACTTTATGCTCATAAATGTAGGCATGGTGGCTGAGCGGTAAAGCACTTGGCTTTTGAACCGGGAATCCCGGGTTCAAATCTTGGTAAAGACTGGGATTTTAAATTTCGGGATCTTTGGGCGCCTCTGAGTCTATAATGGGTACCTGACATTAGTTGAGGAAAAGTAAAGGCGGTTGATCGTTATGCTGGCCACACAAACCCTCATTAACCATAGGCCACAGAAACAGATGACCTTTACATCATCTGCCCTATAGAGCGCAAGGTCTACTTTAACTATGCTCATAAATAGCCAACAAAAGTCTAAAACTTTGTCCCCTCAACCACTTAAAACCAATGTGATCTAAGACAGAATAAAGTCAATGGGTAAGTTTACAACAATCTTTACTTGGAACTCATTGCTAAGGAGTAAGAAGGTCAGAAGAAAAGATATAGGAAAAGAATGTTTAGTACAATGTATATTTGTAATACTTAATGTATTCAAGTAGCATGACCAGTGAGCAACGAGTACAAAAAATAATACTAAAGATTAGAAAAATTGTTACATTAATACCATATGACAAAGTTTTCAAATGTTGTTTTATAATATAAAATGGCATCATAAATACTGAAAAGTAAAGAGACATGAATTCTGTATAGCACTGGCCTTAAGAGTTTGTTGAGTTCTCCCCTTAGTTGTCAACAACTAACATATATACAAGTGTCATTTGAGGATCAGCACACATCTACTTGGTTGACTCTATGCTGAGACTCTGTAATGGAGGGAGTCATAGCTGGGGGGTGGTGGAAGAGATGAGACAGGCTGCTCAGTTATTGGCACAGAGGTGTATCCATCAGCTGTCAAAGGAGGAGGGTGAGGATAATTGTTAATAACCTGATGAGCAGCATCAACACCAGAGGAAGTGATGGCAAAGTGCTCACTGTTGTAGTAAGGGTAGCTAGGAAGGCGTCGCAACCTGCTGCGTCGAGATGATGTTGCTTCAGTAGCTGAGGCGTCCTGACCAGTTTGGCTAGCATTCTCTTCAACATTATTTTCAGCTTCTCTCTCTTGGGATTCCATTCTGCCAAATACACACTCTTCATAGGATGGTGGCACTATAGAGAAATAAGTTATAAAGCGAAATGATCGCTACATCATTTTTTGATGATACTATTTTATAACCTTTAGTTTTTCACAGGCAGCAATTTAAAAGTTACACATTATTAAATCAATGGTTGAATGCAAGGCACAACTTCAAAATTTGTCATAAAATAGTTAATTAGGAGCCTAATTTGTTTTAGGCACTGAAGACTGTACCTATCTATTAAATATTAATAATAGTATTATACATAATTCCTCTACTGAAAAGGCCAAAGAGTATCCTGAATATGACTCTGTTAGAAATGTTTCATATTATAACTAAATAAATAAGTGTTTTGTTTTTGTAATATGAGACAATAACTAAACAATACTAAAAGAAAGTGATTTGTACAAAGCAAAAATAGTTTGCCAGGCTAGATTTTTAAAAAAGCTTAACTTCATAATATGAATATTCCAATAAAACTAATTAACTTATAAACAATGCATACAGACCGGATAAAAATGTGTTCTATATCCTAAGCTAGAACGAGAAGCAACTACTTACATTCGAAATTCTGTCTGAATGGTGGGGAAGTAAGTTCATCTTCTGCATCTGGCACTTGGGAATTGGCTCTAAGAGGAATGGTGCCAATAAAAATGTTGCCTTTGAGAATAACCACTTTCCAGCCCACTGGGACTTCAACCTGATTTGAATAATAAAAATAGGTAAAAGGCCAGTTTTATTTTAAATTGGCTTCTCTTTAGTCAGAAATATTAAATACTTATTAAAAGTGCAAATATTTAAAGTCATTTCTTTAGAATTCAAAATGTAAAATTATAGCTATTTACTAAATTTACTAATTTTACTTAGCAAAATCAGCAGCACTTTTCAAAGTTCTCTGACACAAACTACAGGGCATCCTCTGCATGTAGTTTTTTAGTTTTTAATTTCTCCAAGATGATTATGTTACTGTTTTTTTTTTTTAAAGTTATCTTGATTCATCTCTTTCTTACCTTTCAATAAGCATGAACCATGTATTATATACAGTAGGTCATATTTTATATGACTTTGTTCTGATTGTTATTGAATTAAAATTTATTTTTTCTGATTTACTTTTGATGAAACAGTCAAGTGATAATCTATTATCTATATCAGGGGTTCTCAACCTGTGGGTCGCAACCCCCTTGGGGGTCGATTGACGATTTGCCAGAGGGTCGCCAAAGACCATCGAAAAAAATTTATTGTTTCTGTCTATTCTTCTACTGCTGTGTGTGTTTGCCGGGGATTGTAAAAAGGGGTCTCTGAGCATAAAAGGTTGAGAACCGCTGATCTATATGTTTTATTTTCAGGAGTTTACAGCTGTAAAATAAACATTCTTTACTGATAAAGCTTTGCTGCAAGTTAAAAATGTTTTATAACAGAAACTTCTATATAAATGATTTCTCACACATAACAGCTTGCAAAATTTGACTATTTAAAGCAGATACTCCTGAGCCAGTGAGCAGTCTAATTTGTGATGGCTGCAAAATTTGACTATTTAAAGCAGATACTCCTGAGCCAGCGAGCAGTCTAATTTGTGATTGTTACAATTATATTATATAACCCTTTTTATTTTAAAAAATATATGTTTGTTTGCTAAATCTTTTAGCATACTTTACTGTATCAAATGTATTTCCATTCAGTTTTCAGTATTTAATGCATGATTTTACAATTACATTTTGATTTAAAAGTTCTGGTTCAAAGTCATGTCTAACTTACTTGTATTTCATACATGATGTCAATAATATTACAACCTTCAAGTAATGATGGGGCTACTGCTGGTATAGTGCAATAATTGACATAACGACAAGCCTTTCCAGCTCTGATTTCATCATCTGTCTCAAAAAGCACCCAATTGTTGACTTTGTCATGATATTTAGGATTCCCAGAGGAAAATAAGCTGTCACTGTAGCCAGTATAGCGCACAGTCTAAAAAAAAAATTTTTTTAATTATTTTAATACAATTTTTTTACTGTTCAAAAAGAAGAAAAAAATGTTGCAATATATTTAGACAACAAAGTTTAATACTTGAAAAAAAAAAAAGAAAAATTAAAAAAAAATAATAATCTTCAAAACAATAGAAATATTATATGTACTCTTCAATGACATTGATATATGGCTGAACCTAGGACAAATGAAAAATTCTTCCAATCCATTTATACTAACACTAACTTTGACATGCTGTAAAATGATCTAGCTCACTTTTTGTGTCAACAATGAATGCATGAATATGAGGTTAGGGCTAGAGATAACTATTGTATGTTGGACCAACAATGTACCATGAAATCAGATCAAGGCGATCACTGTGTTGTCAAGATAGTGTCAGTCCATAGGGAAAGACCCAAACATGTCTATTATTTATACTGGTACTATTTTTATCCGCAGAAAAATAGACTTTTAAGCACTTGTTGAGGAAAGTAAACCTTTTAGCGATAGAAGATTGCAGATGGTAAAAAACAACTGAAAGTTCGTAATAAAGTATCTATTTCAAATATAACTTATTTTACAATTTGATTGATCTGACAGAATGTATATATATTTACTTCCTACAGAGTGGTTTAGTCATGCAACAAAGTAAATGAGCCCAGGTTGAAATCAATAGTATTTTAGAAATCCAATTGACTCAGTTTGGCTTTGTACTATTCATATTTATTTTTCATGGTATAACCAAAATTGAAATACTAATGGTGAACAGAGCAAGGAATGATGATAGTTCAAAACATTGATTTTAATATAATTTCAGTGAGAGAAAAAAAAAGGTGGCACTCAGGTTTCCGTAGTTTAAATGACATTGACCAGATGCTTGAATGTAACAGAACCAACAAACTAAGTTTCCTTACCTGAAACAATGACAAGACCACACCACAAATGGAGGATGTGGCCTTGTTATTAACTAAGATGTCATAGTGTAATGGCTCGCCAGGAACAAAGCCACTCTTCTCCAGCCAAAGATGTGTATAAACACACCCTGAATCACAGCAGCAACCTTCATAAGTCTGCTCCTTCTCTAAATACTGTGGTAGCTGCAAAATAGAAGGTTATTTTTTTCTTTTTTAGTTTTCTATCTATTTGTAAAAACTTGACATCTTTTATTTTTCTTTTACAACTTGTTCCTTTAGACTAAAACCAAACAAAAAAAAAAAAAAAGTTGTTATCAATATTTGTTTGTTGTCTAATTAATATATTTGCACAAAACCTGATTCCAATATGCTTAACTTGTTTCTGCGACAGGAAAGATCAAAAGAAAATTGCAGTTTGGTTGCTTTAAGTATCAGTAACAGGAGGAGGAGAGATGCCTATTTGACAATAAGAAACTTTTATAACAGTGCTTGTAAGCCCACAGGTTACAACTCTATAAAGAAGTCTGAACTATTAATGTAACTCTATTGTAGAGATAGGTTTCAAGTTTGTAACCAAAAACAAAAGGTTTAGTGTAAATCACAAGGAATAAATGTATTTAAGAATCAATTTCTCTAATGGTCAAAAATGAATGGTCACTTACAGATGCACCCTGCACTGTAGACAGATCCAAATGTCTGATAACTGTCAAGTCCTGCTCCATCTGCAGAACACCCTTCCAGCCTCTGTCTAATGTGACAGTACACATGTAGCGGACATAGCCTCTGCGGCCTTCAAAAGATGAAGGGACATCTGCTGGCAACTCAAAGTCAAATGGAAACACATGCATACCTTCAGGAATGTTGTCAGTTTGACCTCACAAAATAAGAAAAAAAAAATAACATGACATTTATTAAGAATTAAACACTTTTTATTTGATTCTCTAACAATTATAGTTGTTATATGAGAATGTGAGATTTATTTGGTGCAGTTCTGTAAACGCACACTTGCACTTACATTAATTTAAAATCCTTCTAGTTCCTTTCAATACTTACTTCTGCTTTTGTAGAGCTGATATTCACTGTCCATGTAAATCTCTTGAGCTTGATAATGTTTGGATGATTCGCCATTAGGCACATCCCATTTTGATCTGGCTATCCCAGTAAACTTGATATCAATAGCTACAAAATAAAATACCCTTTTATGAAAACATTGGCTTCACAATGAAACTAAATTGTTTATTAACATGAATGTTAAAATACATATAAGTAATGTTATTTATAATGAATTCAAGTACTACACAATTTAATCTGCAAGGTGATTGGGGATGAGGAGGTTTGTATTGACTTTCCTTTCTCATACAAAAGTTTTGTAATATTCCTCCTGTTGTACATAAACGTTTGGTCGCCCTGCTTTTGAACAGATTGTGATGAATTTTAAACTACTTAAGCCCACATCATTAGCTAATAAACAAAATAGCTCCTAGATAGATTACTTGATGCTTAAATAGTTAGATCTGCTTTAGAAAGTGATGGAAACTGTCTCTTTTAAGTTAGAGAATTTATTAGATAACTGATAGAGACAAACTCACAATTTATCCATGTCTTTTTGGCAAGCTTAATCACTACACTCCCACTCACAGACTGGCCAGCAATATAAATAGCATTTGCTCTGCTAAAGTTGAGTTCAAACAATTCTATTCGCATCTTCTTGACCTGGAATAAGACAATTGTAAGTAATTCTTAAAGGGCTTTGAAACATCTCTTACTTTCCTTATCTATATGTAAGTTTGTAACATATTTAATTAAACTTATTTCGAGATAAAAATAAGAAAAAAAAAAGTAAAGTTTCCCTTTCAGACCTTCCGATCTATGGGACAGGTGATGTTAAGGTCATCAGTTTCTATGGCCAATGGTTAAGGAGAAGGGTGTCATGTTACTAGTACAATGACTAACTGCCTTTACTTTCCCCAACTAAAGTCAGGTACTCAGAGTTGGGTGAGCAAAAGCCAAGCGCTTAGCCACTCAGCCACCACAACCTTAGCTAGAACTAAGTCATGCTAAAATTAAGCACCTAATAGCCTATGAGCTATTCCAACATAACAAAGTATCAGCAAGTTAAAGCTTATCAGCCAAATATAGATGACTATATTTAGTTTTTTTATAAATGTAGCATATTTAATAAAACTTATTTTTAGCTACAACTAAGCCATGCTCAAATTAAGTACCTAATAGCCTATGAACTATTTCAACATAATAAAGAATCAGCAAGTTAAAGCTTATCAGCTAAATATAAGTGACTATTAGCTAATATTTAGTTGTTCATAAATTTAGACCTTTTATTCATTAAATTTTACTATTGTTTCAGTTTTAAAAGTAAATTGACAAGTAGACATAAATTTTATAGTTTATCTGGTAAAAATATAATACTTTTTATGCATGAGAGTGAGTCAAAAGTATCATAACAAAGCAAAGATTTTTTTTATCGAACAAATTTACTTACAAAATTTTTAACCTGCACTATTTGCAGAATTTCTTAATACTGCAGAATGTATTACGTAACCAGCTTTCAGCTCTCCTATGCTTGAAAGAAGACTGTTAATGAAAATAAACTATTTAAATGTCTTGTTAAATTTCAATATGGGACTTGCGAAAATAGTAAAATAATAATTTTAAAAATATATAAAAATATGCATACAAATTATAAAATAGTTGACAATCTGTTCACATAGTAGGAGAGCACTCATTAATTAAATAGCATTGATTGATTCAAAGTGGTAATATTTATTTTTCTTAAACTTAACATCATTCAATATATTTTATTAAATAACTGATGAGTAGAATGTCAATCTTAATAAACAGGGTGAAATGACATAAAAACATTCTTCTAAAGGCACAACAACTCTCCTACCATTGATTCGAAACTGTTTTTGTGTTGGATCAATGCTACCATTTTCAGTTTTACAATAAATAATAATTTGTGTTATATAAAAAGAGCATCATTCTTCTTTAATTCTGATAAAAAACAAAAAAGTTATTGAAGTTTAATGATAACAGGATAGTGCACTAAGAATGGGCAAAATGATTAATTCAATTGAAGTGAAGAAAAAAAGATAATTACAGAGAGAAAGAATTAAATTGCATAGTATACATGTGACAAAATATCAGTGTTTTATTTTAATAAGGTGGCTGCATTCCTTACAATGGTGTCTTCATTTTCTTCCAACATGTTTTTTTCAACTGAGATATTTTGGATCTAAAATACTGTACAACATGTATAATTGGTTACTAATATGAGTAAATTAAGAAACTCATTGCTACTTCACTGCAGTATTTCAAAATTCACTATAAATTTAGAAGATGCATACAATTTATTAAACATAATATGTGTGCATTCTTATGCATCAGTGCCACATAGCTGCCATTTAAAGGCTATATAGATATAGCCTGCTCTGCTAAAGGGCTTAGCCATTTGATCTTAAAGTGTCAGTGAATTCCCTTTGGAGCTTAATATATAGCCTTATAACCAAAACTACACTCCATTTTCTCAGGAGGCAAAATAAGGATGTTTCATGTCAGTGCACTTTGAACTCAGGTAAAGCTCTATAAATCATTTATGAAACTAAATGTGTTCCCAAGGAGATTTTTTTAATGGAGTGTTGCAATACCTCAGTCAGTAGTATCTTGGTCATAACAATCAAAATAAAAACGTAAAAAAATACAGTGAGGAGTTCTATGTGGGAGACATATCAGGGATGTTCAATATGGTTGTTTTAGTCTACCAAATTTACATTTAGACTATATATATATATACTATATTAGTATATATATATATATATATATATATATATATATATATATATATATATATATATATTATATTATTCTTAATATTAAATCCACAATCCCCTACATAGAGTCTAGTAGCAGTCTAAAGTAGATTTGATAGATAGAGACTAGACTGTCTCTAGATTTACGACTATGACACTACCTACAGTTATAATTCAAGCATCCAGACAATGTAAACATGGTTGCATAAACTTGATGAAGATGATCATTGCCATATTAATGCTATAGCATAGTGCCTATAGATTGTTATTGATCATGGTCAAACTAAGCTGGAAGCCAAGCCAGTGGTATCTGTGAAGGCAGATCTAGATCTAGATTAGATTTCTAGTACATTCAACTCTGACTGGCATTGAACACTAAGCCTCAACAGTTTTTCATGAGCTCAGAACTGTCAGAAGTGTCAGTCACTAGTCACTGTAGACTGTCAGTGTCACTGTTTTCACTGTACACTACAGTGTAGTCATGTAGTGTGAGTACTATCTTACTATGACTATGAGTTTATGAGAGAGTCAGTATGAGTGTATAGGCAGGCTAGTATAGCAGTGAGTCAGAGTCTCTCACTCTCACAGCAATGTGAGTGTGGTGAGTCAGTAAACTATAATGTCAGTGTAAATGTAATGTCCATGAATGTCTAATCAGTAAATGATAAATCACTAATCGTCTAATGACTGAAACTGAATCACTGATGAGTGAGTCTGGTCAGTCTAGTCTGGTGATGGTCAGTCTCAAATCACACTACACATTACACAACACAGGTCTGCTAGAGCTAGATTCTAGCGCTATATAATTTCACTTATACTAGACTCTAGATCTATTCTAGATCTCTAAATTCTCCAGTGACTCTAGATCTAGATATAAATATACTTAGAGCTATAAATCTAGATCTAGAAAACTTTATTCTCTTTATTTATTATTATTATACGCTAGAAATGTTATTTCTGCTACAACCGGAAGTAAATGTATGTTCAAGTTGATTTCTTCGCTAAAAAGAGCGAGAAAATATTACTGACCCATAAAACTCTTTAAATAATCATTATAATTACTTCCTAAGCCTATCCATGTGCTAATCTGGTCGTACATGTTAATTGAAGTCTAGATCAATCAAGTCTCTAATGATAATAGGGAAGAATGTGTGTCCTAGCATATATGCTATGACTTATAATCCCTGTCTTTCATATTATTTCATTGGCTTGTGTAAATGTGAATTCAAGTTGTGTTCAGTGTTTTATGTGTTATTGCTTGCTACTTTATTTCTGTCCCGAAGTGTTTGTAAGTTTAGGAATTATAACAGGGCTGCCGCGGGGACTGTGACCGCCTGCGTGCGAAAATTACAAACAACGCCGCCCCCCTTTCCCCAGAGAAAAATATTCCATTGAGACTGAGCAGGACACTGTTCCATACGTGCCCTTTCATTTAAATCCTTTTTTTTTTTTTTTAGACCATTCCGTTTTTTCCTTTCACATTTGCATCGTTGTTGTATCCCTCAAGTAGGTCTACAACTGTGAACCATGCACTAGGAACAATTTCGGATTTAAGTGCCTTCATACATCTGACATTTTTGGTTCTTTTGATAAACATTAAAAAAAAAACTTATCTCGTTCTGTCTACTCGCTTAAGCTCCTGTATTTGTGATGATGAATTTATAATTGATGAGCTGCGGCAAGTATATTACAATGAACATTGTACTGTAAATGATCAAGATCTATATACAATTTCTCGATAACTTTGACTGTTCAACAGTGTTACATGATCTGGACGTGGATATGTTAACTTGTTCATTATTATTGTACGTTAAACTGATATTCAAACAAAATCTACCTCACAGCAAAAAAGTATTTACTCTTTCATGTCTTAAGATCGTCTCACATTTGCACTATGTAGGCCCTCGCTAATTTCATCATCGTGCATAACCACCAATCAATCGCTTAACCTCTTCTCACTGCCTCCTAGCAAACACACACTCCATAACACCCCTTTCATGAACGTTGCGCCCTCCCCCCTCCACATGAGAGGAACTAGCGCCCCCCCCCCCCAGTGAAAATGTTTTTAAAATTAACTTTTTAATTACCGGTACTAGATCTATTTACAAGGCGGGCTATTCGACTCAAAATAAATATTACAAACAACCCGCGAAAATTCAAGGCCAGAAATGAATAGGCGCCAAATGGAAAAACCCGTGGGAATCCCTCGCACGCTGCTCTATTTTTTTTTGTCCTAGTTTCTAAAATAGTTTATTTTGTACGAATATCGTTTATATTTTCAAAGGATAATGGAATAAATAGAATTTATATAAAATATTTAAGAATTTGTTTTTATTTAACTATTTTTTTTTTTTGTAAAGTAACCTTGGAATAATGATTTGGTCACCCCCTAAAGTCGGCCGCCTGCGTGCAATGCACACGTTGCACAATAGGTAGCGGCATCCCTGGATTTTAGGCCTACTAATAGTATTTTGATCTAGTTTGATGTGAAGTCATTTAAATTGAATTTAAATTAAATTTAAATCTCACGGCTATGTTGCGACGTCTGTTCTAGCTAGTTTCTTTTTTTTATTTAGCGCTAATTTTAAACACATTTTAATTATGCTCTTTTCGTGGTAGATCTATTACTCAATTCATTTTTTTAGCGGCCCCCGAAAGGGGAAAAGACGCTATTAGTTTTGTGCGAAATGTCTGTCCGTCTGTCCATCCGTCCCGTTTAGATCTCGTAAACTAGAAAAGATATTGAAAATCCGACATCACAATATTTTAGACCAAACAAAGTTCTGATGCAACGGCTACTTTTTTTTTTCTGAAAGCGAAAAAATCTAATTTTTAAAATCAGTTATGCAAGCAGTTTTTTTAAAGAGAAAAAGCTAATTAGTATGCATTATAAGTTAGACCTAAATTAAAAAGAATAGTAATCTTGTAAACGTCATTTTCGTGAATAATTTTTTTTTTGAGCCTTCGAATAAGAGATTGATCCTATTCAAAACATTACATCTATTATAAGACTTCAGTTAGGCCAGGAGAGGTGCGGTAGCTGAGCGGTAAAGCGCTTGGCTTCCGAACCGGGGGCCCCGGGTTCGAATCCTGGTGAAGACTGGGATTTTCAACTTCGGAATCCTTAGGTGCCTCTGAGTCCACCCAGCTCCAATGGGTACCTGATATTAGTTGGGGAAAAGTAAAGGCGGTTGGTCGTTGTGCCGGCTACATGACACCCTCGTTAACCGTAGGCCACAAAAACAGATGCACTTTACATCATCTGCCCTATAGACCACAAGGTCTGAAAGGGGAATTAGTTAGGCCTGGTTTACATTTAACTTTGCATTCACTTGCACCTATCCTTTCATCTGCTGTACCGTTGGGGCACTACACAAGATCTGTCAACCTTCTTTCTCCATTCTTATCTCTCATTTGTCTTTGATATAATTTCATTTGGATGTTCTTTCTGAAAACATTGAAGCCTGCCTGGGTGGATCATTTTGGGGGCCGATTTTGAGTTTGTGTTTTGTAATCTTGTTTAATTTATTTTACATTCGTAATACATCTAGACCAACAATAACGAATCTGCGCGATTAGAATATTTTTTTAAGGAATGGGGGAAAGTGGGGTAATATGAGATGGTGGGTATTTGTGGTATTGTTTTCATAGGTCAGTAGTATATAAAATTTGACGAAGCGGAAAAGAGGCTTAAGCTAAGAAACAACATTCGAAGTTTTAATACACATTGTGGATTGCAATAGTTAGTCTAATAAAATGTTTTGAGAAAATTGGTGGTTATCTTTACATTACATCATATCATACTATATTAGGTATATATATATATATAATCCTATCACTTGTCTGGACCAGCTGGGAAACATGCTTTTAAAATATCCTGTAATCAACAATTTGACAACGGAAAATTGGAATTACAATTAATACAGAAAAAAAATCTACAAATAAATTCGATACGATTATGGAATAACACCTTCAACGTATTCAACAATCCAGTTTGTTTGTTTTTTAATTGCCTTATTATATTGGATTTGAAAAACAAAATGAACTGAATTTTATTAATAACAAGTGAAATATCAAATAAAAGCCTTGAAATTGTGCGAGCTACCAAATACTTTTCCATAAAATTAGATTGTACGCCAAATGAGTCTCATAATGAACATCTCAAGTAGAAATGCAAGAATATTTTCTGGCGATTTGCCCAATTAATGACACAACTGGAGGACTTTGTGACTTCAGGATAGAAACAAAATTGCAAAGTTAAATCTAGTAATAAGGTTACGATAACTTTGCAATTATTAAAAGAAAAAGAAATGGTCAAAACAAAAGTGAAGTACCCCTTTCAGACAATGCGATCTATGGGGCAAATGAAAAATAAAGTCAAGTACCGATTAGAGTTGGGTGAAATTTTTATATTCAGGTCTATAGGAGGTGGCAACGAGCTATTGGTCTAAACTACCCACAGGTTGTTACGGTGCAAGTCAGCGTTGAGGCTTTCTATAACCATTGGTCTCGGTCCAGCGAACAGGCAGCCAGACAGAGACAAATAACGATCGTCCCATTGTGTTAAACATTGTATAGGATAACCATTGGCATTATAGCATTGTTGCCATTACTTCCTAGTTGTGTCCAACTCGTGTTTAGTAGGTATCAATTCAAAGTCAGAAATCTGGTGTAATCAAATCAAGAACATCAAACAGACTGACACATTCATCCGGACAATATTAAGAATAAGCAAAATATTTTTTTAAACACTTAAAAAAAAAAACTTATAAAGGAAGTAACTGCACACTTACAGCCAATCTCAGTACTGTAAGTTATGCTCTTTTCGTGGTAGATCTATTACTCAATTGTAACTGTAAGTTATTTCCCTTTATCTCAATCAAACAAAAATGTATTTATTGCCACTAATTAATTGGGTTATGTTTTGTTAGGGGAAGTGAATAATTGTGTACATTTTCCATTTGAACCATAGGAAGTGCTCAAAATGTGTAGCAGACAGACAGGCAGAGTGTGTTGATAGAAGATGTCAAAACAAGACTCTTTGTAATCTCTCCATTGGTCTTTATTTCAAGTTTTAAAACATTTATTTTGTCAAGAAATCCACAAATTTAAAACAATGAAAAAAAAAGGTTTATGTATAGATATATATGGTATAATAGTAATTCGGCAAATATATATTTTAAACTATAAATAGATGTAGATTAACAGGGCAAAACTAAAAATAAGTAAAGCTAGGGAGCACTGAACAAAAAATCTGAACTATAGATTTGAATAAATGACAAATTTAAAGCCCATTTATGCTCTATGCATTCTTTTTTTCCCCTAAGTGCACGTTTGACAGGAATGGTGAATCAAATAGTTTTCAACATAATCTTTGAGTAACTAAAAGGATAGAAATTAAATTAAGGGTACAAATAAATAGAAGAAAAAGAGCAATTTTAAGAAAACACTGCAGATAGTAAACTAAATGATGGCTATATATATTCTATATTTCTTCTGCCCCATTTATACTAGGCAGGTTCACACAGAAGAAAGAGTTGCAGGTAGACATCAATTAGTTCAATCAGACAAATTTCCCAGTAGTAAATCAATGAGAGTCACAGAAACACATTTTTCTTCAAGGCCTGGTCTAATTTTGTGCGAGCCCCATCTTATTAGTTGGAAAATTCTATTAGTTTCTTAATGACATGGCTAAGATACAGAAATATTTTCATGTTTTTTTGTGGATACCAGACTTTTATTTTAGATATAAATGACTTTTTAAAGTTTTTCAGATGTTCAGGAAATAATTATAATGACATAACTCAAACCTCAAGCTGGACAGCAGAAAAGGGCAGTGGGCAGGACTCAAATCCAGGAACATTGGGACAAAAGTCAGGAGCATATAAAACAGGGTCAGACAGCCCCCATCAACAAAAACAAAAGTAAATAAATTTCGACATTTGAATGTAAAATGCACAAAAGGTTGTTGATAAATGAACTCAGGAACTATATGATCCTCAAGAATAATGTTTAAAAAATTAAAAAAAGAGAGAAAACAAGTCTTAACATCTAACACAAAACATTCTCCATAGAAAAATAAAACTTTATTGGCCAATCTGTCACTGCATTCATAACATAAATTTGTTAGAAATATGTACAAACAAAAATTACCAACACTATAAAAGAAAATGTTCTAAAGACCAGAAGTTGTACAGACTGAAAATCTGAAACTAATGACTAAACATTTAATACTATGAGCAAAAGTCTGTTTCATTACACTGCATCCAGACATCTAGGTCTTTAGAAAGTCTGTACAGCAATTCATACATGATTCAATCCACCGCATGCAAAATTAAAATTACCCTACATCCTTATAAAAATGTCTTTATTTATAAAAAGGTAAATAAAAATTGTAATTAGAAAATCAAAAGTTTAAACTATAAATTAATTTCTCAAGACTTATGAAGTGATAAACTTTGAGGTGCCAATTCAATTTCTCATAGGAGTCCTTATAAAGAAAACTAGTTTGAATATTAACAGAACATGCTTCAATTCAAATAAAAATCTTATAGCAATAAATTAAAGGTCATTTTGCTAACACCTAAAAAAAAAAGATGAACTTCTTACATTAGCATGTTGTATAGACCCTAGATTTATAACATCTTTACAAGCAAGCAAACTTTTTTAATATATATCTTTAAATACATGAGGACTCTAGTATTATTATGGATTACAATTATTATTAATTATTAATAAAGCATATGTAAGCAAGTCCTATTCTTGTTTTTTTTAAGTTTAACACAGAAAACAAAACAAAAATTATAATAATAAATCCAAGCCCCTAATTACAAATGGTAAAAAAAAGCACAAAAAATAATGTTATTACAAAATAACAACTTTATTTTAAAATAGAGCGCTGAAAACAACAACATAGTATACGCATAGAATTAAATTTTTAAGGTATCTGCTTTAATTTGAACTCATTTGATGCAATGATAAAACACTAAGATCTGCTCAGTCAGCATTTTTAAGCAATTTAATTTTAATCAACGGTACTTCAATTTTAATGTTGTGTTTTTTTAAACATTCCACATTGTGATTAATATATATAAGAGGGTGATCTTTTGCAGCATTTCCAATAGAATAATTTTTTTTTAAATCCTAATTTAACCATTTTTATATTATTTTTTTTTACATAGAAAAAAATCTAAAAGAGAAAATGAAACATTAAAGTCTTTTGTTCTTAGTGTGATGTCTCTGGAAGGACATTATGTCACCAGACAAACTGAAATAATTCATAGCCTTGGTTATCACAAGGTACCTCCTTCAGTGCTGTGAGAGTTTGGATTTGACAAACAGATAAGTTATAACAGACTCTTTTACAATGCAATTGTGGTGACTGACAAGATTCTTGTCTGCCAAATAAAGGAAGTCATGTTCAAACACTAGAGGAGGATGTTAAATTGAATTGGAAAAATGAAAAAAAAAACGTCTGACCAGACAATACATAACACAGTTGAATGTTAAAGATAAAAAATTTGTTCAGCATGTTGTATGAATGTCAAGTTTATCTGCAAGTACATACAAACCAAAGGATTAATAAATAATATCATTCTCACATCAAATAAAGGCAAAGCTTAAAAAAACAAAAGGCATTTTAAACAAAACGAATACATGTAAAAAATACTTTCAAAATTTAAAAAAAAAATAAAAATTATTGATGAAATGGACTCCAAACACTCACATTCATAAAAAAAAATTTGAACTATAAGACATTCAACTCAAATAATACTGAACCACATCTATAGGTAATGTCATAAAACACAAACACTACAAGTCTACAGACTACTAGGAAAGGGTATGAACAGCAGAATAATATTCATTCATCTTGGAATTTCTCAAGTCAAAACTATATAATTTTATTTTTCCACAATATTCATTAGATATTTTTTTTCTTTTTTGAAAGACATCAAGTAACAATTTTTCTCTATATGACAAAAAAAAATCTTTTAAAGAATTTCAGAGATACCACAGAAAGTCACAAAAGTTAGTTGTTTTTTTTTGACAATATTTGATGTCAAACATGAAGATTAGTTACTAAATCAACAGGAATAAAAAAAATAATACATTTGAATCAACAAATTTGCTAAACGTTTCATCCTTCTCACAGCCAAATGCCAGACATCTGTCACACTGATGGTTTCAAATAATGGTGAATTGATACATTTTAATAATATTACTTGTTTTTCAATTCCGCTCGCACTCTCTTGGTTACCCGCCCACAGCTCAGCCCAACAATGAAAATGATGCCAACAACAGTGAACAAAATGGCAAAAAAGTAGTTCCGAGATGGCGATTGGGATATTTGTTCATACAGCTCTCCAAAACTTTCAGCTGGTGCCACCTGAGGAGGAAATAATACAATTATATCACTAGTTACAAAACTGCAGAAATAGTTTATTTTTCAAAGCAAATATTTGAGATCAATCTTATTTTTTAAACTAAAACCCTTTAAATGAAATTTAAATCCATGTCATTTTTTTTTTTAATATGGCAATACAGAGAATTAAAAGTAAAGCCAAACAAACAATTTTTTACAATGCATATTTACCTTTGCAGCATATTCCCACAAATCCTTTCTTCGTTTCAGCATCTCTCTGCAGTTTCTTGACAATAAATTTTCTTCACTCTCTAAGTAGGCCAGCAAACAAGACATCTCTGGAGGAAAAAAGATACAAAAAATATAATGATGATATATATTATTAATAGTATATTTAGAAATAACTAATCAATTGTTTTTTTTATAATAACACCATCGCTGCTGGAAGTCATTGCTAAAAGCAAAAGAAATAATTCCACAGTTTGGATACTAAATCTAATATGTAAACTAACTCCTAAAAGCAGGCAGGCAATACATAATTTTTTGATGGTCAATTGAGAAAGTAGTCTATTGAAATAAACATGATGGCAAGCCAAAGAGAACACTATGAGAACACTATAGCACACAATAATTAATAAAGAATGTAAGATTGCAGGCAATACTCTATTGGGCTTAAAGAAGAAAAGCAGATGGCAGATGATGTAAAGGTCATCTATTTCTATGACCGACACCAATCAACCACCTTTACTTTCACAAATTAATGTCAGGTACCTATTAGAGTTGGTAGACTCATGGGCGTACAAAAAATTCCAAAATTTAAAATCCTGGTCATCAAGATTCAAACCCGAGTCCCCCTCAGTTCAGAAGCCACTCAGCCACCACGCTCCCAGGAAAAGTAAAGTTTGAGGTAATAATCAAGGAATGAAGTTGTGGGTTCAAAACTTGCTACCTACTCAGTTCAACTTTTTTTACTCCCATTACTCTTGACTTTTTTTTGTTCTTGAATGCTATGCTATTATGTTATTCATCTAGCACTTAAGTTTCCCTAAAGGTATATCACTTTGTAAATAATTGTGTTTGCATTGCATCAATACAAAAAAAACAAAAAAAAACATTAAGTATCGAGACTCACGCCGTCCTTGTCCTTGAGCCACTGTCTTACACAAGTGTATCAGGTCTTTCTGGCATGTAGCCTGAAGTATTGGATCTACCTGAACATCAATACGACTTTCTGCAATTGTGAAGGCAACTTCCTGAAACAAGCATAAAAATTGAAGTGAAGTTCAATAGTACACAAAACAACAAGCCTAGTAAATAAAGTTTATTTGTAAGCTTTTAGAGCTACAGTAAGGTACTTAGTTTGAATGCCCCTTCCTAATCTATCTTTGACAGACCCTACAACCACTACAGCCCAATATAACCAACACTTTGTACGGCAGAGCTGAACAAATGAAGAGAACAGCACACTATTTTTCCTTGGTACAGTCTGCAAAAGAGCTCATGGCTCAGCAGTAAATAGCTGGCTAGAGGAAGAAGACAAAGTAAAGTACTTAGAAGATTCAGAGTAGGATTTTATAAAACAATTGCAAGGCATGGGGACTTCTTCTAAACTTGCGTGGTGATGAAGATTTGGCTTAATTACACCTTTTACCTTGCTATTCTGACAAACATTTAAATGATGTCCCTGATGAAGCCAAGCCAAAAGTTAATGAAAAACAAAATAAAAAGAGCCTAATATGAAAAACATACATTTTAAGGTCAAAACTAGAACACTTGGGTGTCGATTAAAAAAAAAAAAAGAACTGGATATGAAGATCTATGAGGTGTAAATAGAGCTGCTGGAGTGGAACTATGTTAACAAAATAATTTTTTACAATGACGTGAAAAAGGATTGAAGATGATAACAATGAAGTTTATTTATAAAGAGACTATGTTGGCCTCCATTAGTCGTAGAAGGACAAGGGATCATCTCATAGTACACTTTTTCATGTGATTGTGGAGCTCTATTTTGGAGAGACAATCCCATCCAAATGTATTGCAGGTTAAGGTGGCATTTGTAATTCCAAGGAGAAAGATAAAACCCTCAACCTATCATGACAAAGTGTAGATGTTATACAATTATATGAAATATTTTTTTCATATTCTCGAAAGAAGCCCATTAAAATATTGTATATGGGAAAGATGAAAAAAATGATGTCCAATTATATCCTTACTATTTAAACTATTGTAAAACTTTTGTGTAAACAACTAAATTCTATGTTCTTTCAATTGTATAACCTTGTTTAAAAAAAAAAAGGGAAAATTCGTACGTACGTATTTTATTTAGTCAAATTTCTGGGAAATGTTACATTTAAAAAAAATTATCACAAGAAAGTAAAACTTATCTAAATGAGTATTTTTTTAAATTTTTTACTTAAGAAACTATTTAAATAGTAACAAAGATGCTGTAGTAAAAAGTTACCTTTTTGCAATCAGGATTTTTCAGTTTGAAAAAATTTCTTTTGAGACATTCAATAATGGTTCCTTCCCCATGTGTAAACTTGTCATCCCCATCGTCCTCATCTCCATCTTTCTGAAATTGCTCATTTAGACAGATGGCTTTGATCTGGGCAAGTAAGATAAATAAAATAGCATTGATTTATTTTAGGTTTGGGATGGAATAATATAATTTATTAAATCTTTTCTTATTGTTTTCTTCTAATATATATATGTATGTATTAGAAATAAATTATATTTTGTTTGTATGAAAATATTTGAACCATAACTAGATGCTTTTTTTCTACACACATTGTCTTGGAAACGACTAAATTTTAGAAAGCATCAAATTAGTTGACAGTGCTTCAAAAAAATCTTCATACTGATAACTAAATAGAGTGCATATATATATATGCATATATATATATATATATATATATATATATATATATATATATATATATATATATATATATATATATATATATAATATATACATACATATATATATACCTACATATATATTATATATTACATATGGTATATAAAGGCAGCACTAGGGACCAAGTTTTCAATGAGAGAAAATCATGAATTAAAAATAAAGAAATAAGGGACTGAACTGACCAGGCTTATCTAATTACATCTTATTCCCTTCTTTGATATCAAACAAAATAATTAATTACCAATAATAAATTGACTAATTGGTTAATTTTTTAATCGATCCATATTTTGTTAGGTATAATATATAATTGTTTAAAATTTCAACTTGATCTGAGAAAGGGTGTGGGAGAAATAATAATGGACCAAACAATACATATCTAGCCACATGTCAATACTGAAGGATTAATTTCCCTTGTCAGAATCAAAAAATTAATTACCAGCAGTTAATTGACTAATTTACTATTTTTTTATTGAGCAAAGCCTTGTCAATGTCAATGAATATTTTTGCAAAGTTTCAACTTGATTCGAGAATGGGTGTAGGAGAAATAATGTGTAAAAACATTTTACCAGACAGACAGAGTGAGATGATATAGCCTTACTAAGCTGACAAGCTCCATCTACCTGAAGCTCCCAGTTGTAGAAGTGCCAGTTATCTGCAATGATCCATTCAGCTTTCAGTGGAAGCAGTATAGAAGGGCTTATTGTTAAAACGTGAACATGCCAGTTACTGGACTGAAATGCCAGAGGCTATTTGAGATACATGCTGTTTAGGAGTATGTAATAGATAATCAGAACTTATTCCCATTGACTGCCCAGGCTCTAACACCCTTGGATACCAATCACAAAAAAAAAGAAGATTAGATAGCTGATTTAAAGGACTGAACAAGAGCCTCCTATGTATGTTCTTTGCAATGATCCATGCAGTGTAGCCATGAATCAAGTGCAAGCAAACCCTACAGTGCTGCCTAAGATAACAAAGACAATGTACTTACATCAGACTTGCAAGTCTTCATCAAGACAGGATTTAAGTTAATATCCAGGGCAGCCTCTTTGATTTGAGCTTTGATCTCATGCTCACAGTCTGTAGACAGGCTCTGTACAATAAACAAAACATTTGGTTACATTTAAAAAAAAACAGTACAATAATTGTTCAGGTTATATGAGCCTTAAGGAAATTCAATTGAAAAAAGTTATTACACAATTTTAAGAAAATACTCATATATCTTTTGTTAGAATGTACGTCTATTTTCTGATTACCCCACTCTCATAGTTCATCATATGTCAACTCAATGGGGATTGTCTGAATCTGACTTTTGCCTTTTTATGCAATATTCTAAAAAATGTTACTGAATCTTTAACTAGATTCACTGCCTAATAGGTGAGAAAAATGTTTGTTTTTTAGCGGCCCCCGTAAGGGGAAAAAGCCGCTATTAGGTTTGTGCAAAATGTCCGTCTGTCCGTCTGTCACACTCAGATCTCGAAAACTAGAAGAGATATGAAAAATATTATTTAATCATTAAATCCGGCTTGAAAAGTTTAGGTGCAACGGCTACTTTTGGTTTTCTAAAAGCAAACCGTTTAATTTATAAAATTAATTATGCAAGCGATTTTTTCATAAAAATACACCAATTCTAAAACAATTACGTAAATGTAAGGGAGGCAATGTTACAATATGCTAACAAAGATGGACAATTTTTGTGTATTTTCAGTATCACTAAGTCAAATATATTTTTAAAATGTACAGGAAATGTTTACAACAAATACAAATAATAGTTAAAGACGTTTTTTCTGGTCAACTAGCTGCTAAAATTAAAAGAAAACATTTCTGTTTGTTTATAAAGGCTAATAATGCACTTTGTATGTAAATATCACGCACATTTTTTTAAATGGACTTTTTATGCAGCGATTTTCGTGCAGTAGCGTAACGTCGCAACATGATCAGGTGCTAAACCAATTCCTTAAACTTTTTTTAAAAATCAGATTTTATTTATTTTTTGTTTAGTGCCCCCATCCGAATAAAAGAAGCTTATTTTTGTGCGTTTTGTCTGTTGGTCGGTCTGTCCGTCACGATTAGATTTAAAAAACTAGAACTCTAAAAGCTATTGAAAATCTGATTTACCCTTTAATGTTCCTCCCATAACATCTCAATAGTTTTAAGTATCTAAAATTGATTGTTCCGGATATTTTTGTGCAAAACTAATCAACGCCAACAAATGTTTGTTTGCTCTTCTAACTTATATTACATTCAATTTCCATGCTTAAACGTTGCAAAAACACATTATCAATAATACGTTTTTTATGTAAATAGCATATTAATGCTAAATCATATCTCTATACTGACTTATATTTCATTAAGTGTAAAAATGTTCCGGATATTGTTTTATAAAACATGAATTATGCCTAATGATTGTTTGAAATCGCATAAGGCTTTTAAAAAAGTAATTTACTAGAATTGATTACTGAAAATTACTTTTTAGACATTTAATTTTCTTGTAAAACATAACATAGAAGTTTTGTAATCGATAAAGAAAGTTCCGGATTTTGTTTCTTACAAATCGTCGCCAGAAATTTCCGAATTTATTTAAAAATCTACTAACGCCAAATAATTGTTTGAACTCCCTCTTCTAATTAATAAACAAATAATCTTCTCATTTACGAAATAATGTTTTTACGGATTTTTATGAAAAATATTTAACTCACTACTCTCTTACAGTATATTTATTTTCTACCTAAAACATTAAAAAATCTAATTATCGTTAATATTATGTTCCGATTTTTAAGGAAAACAGAATCCAAACACCAAAGTAAGGTATGAAAATCTCTCCATGTGGCTGTAGTACATCTAATTTTTATACGAGACCATCCAAAAAATTTAATTAACGGTATTACATTTATCTGAAATTCTCTTTTTCTTTTACTATTTATACAAACATCCGGAACAATCTATTATATAAACTTTTCAATTGTGTTCATACCTAAAAATTATTGCGATGTTTTGAAACGTAAAATAAAGGTTAATCAATTTTTAATAACTTTTAGTTGTTTTTTTTTATATCAAGATAACGGACAGACCGACTGACAGACAAAACGCAAAAACAATGTGGCTTTGATCCTTTTTAAATAATATCTATTAGAACCAATGCACCAATGTCTATGAACCCTCGTTAAATATCTCGTGTAAATAAAGACATTTTTTTTATGGTACCGGTACTAGCCTATTGTGAGGTAATGGAATTTTTTTTCTTTGACGTCATATGAATGGACTCTTTAAATGTAATGTTAAAAGAACGCACTTGGTGCACCAATGTCTATTAACCCTCGAAAAAAATTGCTTGTATTAATGAAAACATATTTTAGTCTAACTAAGCCGTGTGACGTAGTGTTTTTTTTTCCTTTGACGTCACATGGAATGAATTCTTTAAATGAAATGCTAAAAGAACGCACTCGGTGCACCAATGTCTATGAACACTCGAGAAATGGCTCGTGTTGATAAAGGTGATTTTTAGTCTAGCTAGGCCTTGTGACGTAGTGTTTTTTTTTTTCCTTTGACGTCACATGGAATGAATTCTTTAAATGAAATGCTAAAAGAACGCACTCGGTGCACCAATGTCTATGAACACTCGATAAAAGGCTCGTAATGATGAAGGCGATTTTTATTCTAGCTAGGCCGTGTGACGTAGTGTTTTTTTTTTCCTTTGACGTCATATGGAATGAATTCTTTAAATGAAATGCTTAAAGAACGCACTCGGTGCACCAAAGTCTATGAACACTCGATAAATGGCTCTTATAGATGAAGGCGATTTTTAGTCTAGCTAGGCCGTGTGACGTAGTGTTTTTTTTTTCCTCTGACGTTATATGGAATTAATTCTTCAAATGAAATGAAAAAAGAACTCGGTATAGTAATGTTTATTAAGCCTCGTTATGTGACTCGCGTTTAAAAAAGGAATGATATCTTGATTTAGATCTAATCTAGATTTTTTAAACTAGATCTAGATTTTTATTACAGTATATCTAGATCTGGATTTATATTCTAATTAAAATTATTTTAGAGTCTAGATCTAGAATTTCTAGATTTAGTTTAGACTAAAATAGACTAGATTAAGATGTAGAATTTCAATTTCTAAACTTAAAGTGTAAAAAAAAAGTGTAGATTTTCATTTCCAAATGTTTTGATCAATATTGTAATGTTTTAATATACTAAAACTAATCTACTATTTTTTTATTAAATTTAAATTTAAATTTACGGCAAATGAATCTTTGAAACATTATTACTTTTGACCATCGGATGGCTGCCTGGTCGTGCGGTTTGCGCGCTGGACTGTCGTTCAGATTTATGGATGGCCCAGGGTTCAAACCCTGCCCGCTCCCATCCCCCGTCGTCCTGCGGGAGGTTTGGACTAGGAAGTAATTATCTTCAACTCTGAAGGAACATCCGAAACGTGTAAAACATTTTACATCAAAATTAAATCACCTCTTGAATATTATTTGCGAATATGCAGATCCGACAGGGATCCGACTTCGACGGGGGCCGCCTCTGAGTTTGTGTAACACAAACTCTCTTTGTAATCTTGTTGTAAAATGTTTTACATGTTTTGGATGTTCCTTCAGAGTTGAAGATAGTTTACTTCCTAGTCCAAACCTCCTGCTGGATGACGGGGGATGGGAGCGGGCAGGGTTTGAACCCTCGACCGTCGATAAACCCGAACGACAGTCCAGCGCGCAAACCGCACAACCCGGCAACAAATGGAACGTACATATTTAATGTAATTTCCCTTTA
Organism: Biomphalaria glabrata; assembly: GCF_947242115.1. Lineage (NCBI taxonomy): Eukaryota > Metazoa > Mollusca > Gastropoda > Planorbidae > Biomphalaria > Biomphalaria glabrata. Next base: position 11,828,762 of record NC_074717.1, on the reverse strand, counting down.
CAATACTATAAAACCTACATAAGTACTGAGTTAGAAGGTAGAAAGAGATACACTGTGTAAAAAAAACAAAAGTGATGACACAGCACTACATTAATGTTTTCACTTTTCAAACATTTAATACTTGTATTGTAGCTAACAAGAAATGATTGAATTCCTCAAAACTTAAAAGTTGTGCCTGCTTACATTGGCCTTCTTTGCATATTGTTTCTTCAAGCAATCAATCACTACCCCATCCATCTCTTTATCTTTGCTAACACCATCATAGAGTTGAGAACAATATTTTGGAATGTCAAGCCGGCAAGCTTTTTGCAAATGAGGGTTCAAGCGGTAATCTGCAGAAGGTGTAAAAATGCATTTAACAACACTTCACTGATTTCTAATGGACAAAATGTCTATATAATATATTATATATAACCATAATATATAAATATATAATATATAATAATCAAACAACTAAAGGTCAGACTCAAGGGTATCTTTAGAATGAAATTCCTAACCAAATAAAAACTAATCTCTTACCTTGGGACTGTTCAATCTGGCGACGAAGCACAATCTGGCGGCAACGGTCATCGAAATCAATGGCATTTTTGTTAGATTTCAAGCAGCTCATTATGTCGTCTTCATTTTGATCAGCAGCGCAGAATTTCTATGGTTTACAAAAACAAAGTACTTTATTAAACTCTATCCTCACAATGCAATACACAAAAATTGTTTTGAAGAGAAGAAAAAAAAAATGTGAAGTATTAAATGTTGGCTTGTCTCAAAGTTCCTCCAAAGGATGTCAAATTTGTATTAGTCTCCATTGTTACTATTATATCCGATCCCAGCACTATTTTTCCCACGACAAGAAGAAACAAATTTCTTTTAATTGCAGTTGTCAATAATAAAATCAAGAAAGCAAAAATGTATTTAAAATCTTGAAATGTTGTTTTTTTACCTGAATCATTTTTCTACATAAATGATGGACAGTGTAGTCCCCAAAAAGTGCCTCATCTTTCTGAAAAATAAAAAAAGAAAGACAACATATTAGAGAATCAACTTACAGTATCACACATGTGGAATCCCTATTTGAAACTAAGGTTTTAGAGAAATAAATTTTAAAAATCATCATAACATTTTCATGTCCAAGAAAATTAAAAAAAATAAAAAAGGTTCACACTATTCTTCTGCTTTACTTCCACATGACTCCAATACAGTAACATACATTACAGTAACATAAATGTTGTGTTACAAATCAGGTGAGTAATAAAGGACCTACCTCTCTTTGAAATAACAAAACGTGACATGTTTCTGTTAATTTTTTCCTGCGACCTCTGAGACATTCAATAATCTGTCAATACAAAAATCAATGCAAGATTAATAAAAGATGTTCAACCAATGTATTTTAAATTAAATCTGGAAGAGTAACTTCAGCTGCCAAGTAAAATTAAAGCTGCATTCTTTATTAGTGGTCTCTGTAGTCCTGTATGGTTGTGAAAGTTGGACAATGAAAGCTGAGGCTTAAAGAAGAATTTAAGCTTTGAGAATAAACGCTGGGTATCAGATACCAGGAAAATAAGACAAATGAGTTTGTACTTTTTACAAGTCAACACTCTGGCTGGCAAAATGGAGGAACTCCTCAATACTGTGAAAGCTGATGGTCATTTAAAGAAAAGCTGGCCGGATAATGTAAAAGAATGGACTGGCCTCTCTCTTGATATCCTGTAAGAAGAGCTGTCGACCAGGAAAAGTGGAGGGATTAGGTTATGCAAACTGTCATAGCACCCCTATGACAATTGTCAAGGAAAAGATAATGGTGATGATGAATGTTTTTTTTTTTAATTAGATAGTTATCTATCTTTTATGTCCAAAAATATTACTATTATTCAAAATCTAAAGACACTGCTATCACTCTAAAGACAATTCTATCATGTTAAGTCTAAAGACATGGCTGTCATTTTAAAATCTAAAGAGGTGGCTACCTTTTTCAAATCTAAAGACATAGATATCAGTAAAAGTTTAAAGACATGAAGATCATTCAATTCTAAAGACATGAAGGTCATTCAATTCTAAAGACGTAGCACCAATTTAAAGTCATACAAAGTCTGAAGACATTCAAGAAAGTGGAACTTACTTCCCCTTCTCCCTGTTTTTTGCTTTTGCAGAATTTTGAAATATCTTCATGACAAGCAGCCTTTAGTTTGGGGTCGAGGTTGATAGACTCTCCCTATAGGAAATTAAATTCATAATTAAACAAAATGTTAACATATTCATTAAGAAGCAACTTTAGTTTGGGGTTAAGGTTTATGGACACTCCCTACAAAAAATTAAATTCATAAGCAAAAGGTTAACATAATCATTAAGAGCCTAACTTTATGATAAATCACAATAAATCGATGTCTCTAAAAACATTGATTTTCAATGCCAAAAGGCCTGCAAATTTCAAGCACTGAAAAAAATCTATTTGGGGTTATAATTTATATTCCTAGTTACAATTTTCATGAGAAATTAATATGTTAAGAAAATATCCACAGGGCTGCCCAGGTGAATGCCATCAAAATTTGAAGAAATATCACACACACTTTGAATGCAACATAAAATTTGAGAATAGGGCTATGATACTGTCTAGTCTTCACAATAGTAACATCTAGCTATGGATAGAAGACATGGACTGGCTCCTTTATCGAGTATTTATGTGTTTGAACCTAGATGCCTATATCCTGTTGGTTATTTCAAGTTACTTTTACACAACTTATGTCTGTCTGGAACAAATCTTGAACATGCTATTTCTCCTAGTTTCCATTCTTGGATCAAGTTGGAACTTTGCACAATTATTCATTGTCCATGACAACTTATGAACCAATAAAAAAAAACAACAGTTAAGTAATTATTTAATTTTGTTTCATATAGAAAAAGAGATAAATCTTGCAAAACTGTTGCACAGAAGCAATTTTGAACTAATGTAATAAGGATTAGGGTTGCACATTTTCAGCTTATTTTCGCTGTGGAGTGTTTTCAATGAAATGCCTTTTTTTTTTATTTGTGTATATTAGAGATTTTAAAAAAAAATGTGTTCATGATTTTAAAACAGGTTATTTTGTGACCTAATTACAAGTAAATCTTCATAGTTTGAAACTTCATAACCTGACACACTCAGTAATCTGACATGAAGCAGTTGAAAGCTTAAGAACATCTCGCCTCTTTTCATTTGTTTCTTTTGAAATGTTCTTTTAAAATGAAGGATGTTTTTATTCTTAATGCAGCATATGTATGCAGACAAGGCATGCCTTTAACTTAATTAAGTCTTGGGAAAGTATTTGGCTAGAAAACCGACTCCTCCAAAAGAGTGACAGCGGAAATAATATGTCTCAAGATAACAGCTATATTGTGGTGTATATACTCATACTATACAATGATATTAACACTCCAAAATAAACTTCAGAAGGCCTATGAAGATAGTCTAAAAAAAAACAAGACGTCAAGGCTAAGGCAAAATGCACACTCAGCAGTAACGATGGCTTTAAACACTTTGACATGCTAGTGCGAACAAAGTTGCAAGAAATTTAATAAAAAGCCATGATATATGGTTTGCTTAGCAAGAAACAAAAGCCAATTACAGAGTTTTTAAATACATCAAGGTAAATTCATGTAAATTAATGTATACTGTAGTATATATAGTTTTAGAATATAGGTAGGCTTAAATTGTAATTTAGTTCAGTATGTGAAAGCTGAAATCATGTTTTGTATTTTTTAAATCGATACATTTTTCTTTTTGTCTATTTTTAATTGAATTTTTTTGACATACAAGATGAAATTTTTAAAGTAAAGCTAGCTTGAGTAATCCAACATTTTCTACAACTCGACCCCCCCTCCCATCTAATTAATAATAATAATAATAATCTTTATTGTCCGTATGGAAATTTGTCTTACAATTTGTGCATTACACCAAACAAAAAACATTATAACTATAAGAAACCAAAGTGTACATTCACACCAGACTCACTCATAATTTACATGTGACAAAGTTTATACCAGATTGTTCTTATTTAATTATTTGATTGCCAGGGGAACAAAAGAGTGTTTGTGTCTGTTTGTCTTTGCTATCTGTGTCTTGTATCTCTTTTGTGATGGTAAAATCACAAAATCCTGACACAAAAACTTAATACCAACCCTTTGCAGCAGCTCAAACTTCAACTGTTTCTGGCAACCAGCTTCTATCCTCTGCTCTTTCTCTAACAGAGTGTCATTCCTGACATGTTCACTGAGGCAGGCCACCACTTCATACCTTCAAGACAAGAGAAATGATAGTAAGTAACATTCAATTCAATCTCCTTACACATAGCTCAATTAAATTTTCACAGTCATAACATGTCTTCAATGAACTCACTTTGTTTTCTTGTGTGTGCAATAAGTGCCCACTGCAATCTGACATGCCTCACGGAACTTGTGGTTAAATCTAAAATCTTTCATTGAAATCTGAGAAATATTTATACACAGAAACTAGAGCGTCAATTTACATTAAGGTGAAAAGTAATAGCTAATACATAAAAATTTTAGTCTGAATGAAAATCTTTAAATCTAGCCAGACATTATGGGGAAGGGAAAATGACTTAAAATGTTATTTTGATACATAACGAAACAATGATAGCAGATGCAATATTTGCTATCATTTACACATTACACAAAATAACTTTTATTTTTCCTACTTCTAATTTAAGAACATTAAAGAGTTGAGTCCCATAGTGAAACTTTTCATATGAAATTAGAAAACAAAAGTTTTAAAAAATATTTTTATATATGTGTTAGAAGTTTAATATTGTAAAATGTCACAAAGAGTTAAATACAATATTATTTTTTTTACACATCTGACTATGCTAACATACATTCTTGCTAATTATAAGATACACATTTACACTAGATGCTCTTTTATGAAAAAAATCTTTTAATCTTCCAGAACTTACAATCTGATGATGTTCAATCCCAGCAGCACATTTGTCATCCATCTCAAGATTGTTCTTGTGTTCTATTAAACAGTCTAGAACTTCATTGGGCATTGCATCAGAATTCAGCAGTTCCTTAAACAGACACACAAACAGAAATGGATTTTAAAAACACAAAACAAACCAACAAAAAAAAAATTATCTGACAGTGACCTTTCAAATGAACACAGCTCTTAAAAAATAATATTCTTTTAAAGTGTTTACATATTCTGTGAAAATGTAAATATGTGACTAAAAAAAAAAGTAAATACATTTAAAAGTACTCTGCTACTATTTAGAAATGTTAACTTTCAGGCCATCATCATTTTTTTCAAATCTATAATGGCTGATGGTAATGCGCTAGGCTAACAAACCAAAGGTCTCAAGTTCAAATCTATAATGGCTGATGGTAATGTGCTAGGCTAACAAACCAAAGGTCTCAAGTTCAAATCTATAATGGCTGATGGTAATGTGCTAGGCTAACAAACCAAAGGTCTCAAGTTCAAATCTATAATGGCTGATGGTAATGCTCTAGGCTAACAAACCAAGAGTCTCAAGTTCAAATCTATAATGGCTGATGGTAATGCTCTAGGCTAACAAACCCAAGGTCTCAAGTTCAAATCTATAATGGCTGATGGTTATGTGCCAGGCTAACAAACCAAATGTCTCAAGTTCAAATCTCAATGATTTTGAATGTCAGAATTTTTAGTATGATAGTGAGTCCAACCAGCTCTGACAGGTATTTGACCTACACAGGGAAGTAAAGACAGTCTGTGTGCTGCCAAATACACCCTTGTTAACTGTCAGTCATAGAAACTGATAAGCTTCATCTTCCCCGTAGAAAGCAAGATCTGAAAGGGTACTTTTAACTTACCAGACTGAAAATAGGTCAACAAAAGGTTAAGAACATGAAGTTTTTTGTTAAAAGTATGTGTATATCAGGTATCACATAGTTATAACAAATTAGGACTGCATAACAAAGGAAGAGTTGGTTACTAAAGCGATTTGACCCCATGGTGACCTGCTAACTATTGTAAAAAACACAAACTAAAACTCTATGGCCTCATTACAAAGTTTTCAGAACTCATTCAGGGAACAGTACCAGGGGAAAAAAAGAAGAGGCAGACAGAGAAAGCGATGGGAAGACAACATAAAAGAATGGACGTGCCTGACATTGAAAGCGGAAGAGGTTCTATCCAAGGCAAAAGAGAGGAATGGAGAAAGACGGTTGACAAATCTTGCGTGGTGCCCCAGTGGTCCAACAGACTAAGGGATAGGTGAAGGTGGTAAAGGTAAGCAGAAGAAAAGAAAAATACAAACAAAATTTTTTTTATAACTAAGTAAGTGTAATTGTATCAATTAGTTTTGATCAGTCATGTAATTAAATTTGTAATAGATCTAGACTAACAATAGTAAATCTGTGCAATTAGAAATATTTTTACCAATTGTTTTTGTTTAGTGCAATATCATGTTTTTAGCTTTCTCAATATGCTATGATTCATTCAATTGTCTGAAGCATTGGAAGGAAAAGGGGGGGGGGGAGGAAAGAAGAGCTATCTGGGTGAAGGTACCATGATAGCTTTTTAAAAATGCTAAAAGTTGTATGACTTGAATTCAAACTCGATGGCTCAAGTCTTCTCAAGCCAATACACTAACCACTGTGCCAGCAAAGTGCTTATAGAAGGTTTCATAGTTGTTAGTTAGTTTCAAACTTTTAAGTGACAACCTAATTCTCTACACAAATGGGACTAATTCAATTATACCACTACATCATTAAACACCAATAATTAATTAACTAATTGGTTAATTTTTTGTATTGATTCTTGTTTTGTCAGGTATATGAAATAATTGTGCAAAATTTCAACAAGATACAAATTGGGTGTAGGAAAAAAAAATAGTTTCAGACAGACAGACACACAGGCAGAGTGAGTTGACATTAGATTTGTAACAATAAGTGTAGCTGCAGCTACATACTCTGCAAAATGTTTTAATCATGGGAGTACAGGCTTTCATAAGGATACGATCCATCTCAATGTCTTCCATTTCTTCCTCTGTGAAATTGGCCACCACAGCTTTGCATCTCTCTCCAAGGTCATCAAAATTATCTTGCAGGCACTCCATTTCCTGGAAAGTAAAATGCCATTAAGATTGTACCATTAATGTAAGCCATACAGGAACAGGCTCAGGACATGGTGGACACGACTATCATTAAACTATCATTTTTGTTTTGTTTTATGTTTCCTTCATAACTGAAGAATATTTCATCCTAGCCCAAACCTCCCACAGGATGGCAGGACCTTCAAGACGACAGTCCTCATGACCAGGAAACCCCTTTCACAATGGTGATACTCTTTGGCATTTAAGGACTTAGAATGAATACTCCTATCTCTTTCACTGGGTTTATACCTTTAAAAAGAATTACCCCTTTTACCTTTAATTCCAATAAACAACTATTTCTGATATATTTCATATATTAGAAGTTAACAATAATAAAAAAAATCTAAGCTAAGGACAGAATGTTGGACTTAATACAACTGGACAGCTTGATATAATGAAGTCATATTTATGCTTACAGTTTAGGCTCCATTATGTGTTGACCCTAAATATAGAAGTGTTTGTGAGGACAATTGTGAAAGGAATGTGGGCAGGCTCTGGGAGAGGTGCGTAATCATGTGACCCTGGATAACAATGCTTGTCCGATTAACACTACTGACTTAAAAACTTTAAAATCTTTTAAGATCAGATAGTCAACTGAAAACAATTCTACAGGCACAGAACCAGGTTGGCCAGATGTAAGAAAGCAAAGAAGACAATTGGATGAGGGATAAACAAGGCTTTCCAAGAGAACAAAAGAGTAACAAAAGTAATGTCATGAAAGTTGAAACACATGGAATTATGGGATAACAGAAAAAAGAATATCCTAGTGTTATGCTTAGATAATGGCTTAAACACCTTATCAGCTTGCTTATGTTCTTCATCTGAGCACATTTCTGCGAGATCCATCATGCAGGCCTCTTCAACCTCAGGAATAAGTTTCACTCTAGTGGAGCGCTCTCGTAAAACACGTTTGATCTCATGTACACATCCTCGAGAGGGCTGTGGGAAAAAAATTGACACTATTTTCTTTAACATTCTTTATTTTATTACAAGTTTAAAAATGATTTAATTTTATTTTTATAGCCCTTAAAAGTAAAGTGACACTTTCAAAAGTAATTTTTTTCTTCGATCCAGAAATCTTATTTATAAATGTAGATAGGTTTAAAGTAAACAGAGGGATGAAACTTTTCAATGTGTTCTCAGCTTTACTTGATTTATTTAGAATAGTCAACTGGTTTTTGTACTCTCTGGCCTACAACAAAATATAATCTAATGTGTTTCTTTGATAAAATTAAATTAAATACCTTCATATCATTAGGATTTTTGGAACGCATTGCTCGGTGCAGGCAGGAGAAAACTAGTGGGCCATGCTCAGGTTCCATGGTGTTGGGATCAGCATAACCATTAGATTTACAAATTTGAAATGCGTCTTTCTGACACTGTTTAAACAAGTGGTTGTCAAGTCTAAAATAAACACAAAACAATCATTCATACAAATGTGAATGAGCAGCATCATTATGTTTCAAGATAGTTCATATACCACCATCATAAGACCATTTTCTGACAGTTCAAGTTGCAGTGTCAGCTATTAAAGCATGACACAAGTTCCTTATAGTACACAAAAATTCAGCAAAGAATGATAGATTGCTCATTGCTTATGCATCCTGTAAGAGACTACATAGTCTTTTATGCTTACAAGCAGTGTCCTAGTCATTGATGGTAGGGTATCACATTCCTTAATAAAGAGTCAGCACAGACTTTATTTTCCACTACTAATGTAATGAATACATTAAAGATGTGTGACGTGGCAATTTTAATATAAGATATATGAGACCATTTACCAGAAGAACATTAGCCTTACAACTGAGCACATAAAAAACAACAAAAAACAATTATTAAGAAATAAAATATAATAATGCATCAATATGGGGATGGGGTGTGCGTTGGTTTATAAAGAGCTTGGCTCTCAAACCGAGGTGTCTCTAGTTCAAATCCTAGTAAATTGGTATTTTCATTTTTGGTATTTTTAGGTCATTCCTGAGTCCACCCAACTATAATTAGTTGCGGAAATTATAGGCGGTTGGTCATTGTGCTGGCCACATGACATCTTTGTTAACCATGGGTGACAGAAAGAGATGATCTTTACCTCCTCTGCCCTATCAATCACTTTACTAAATACAACAAGCATTTCAAAGTGAGTTTATAATAATAAGTACATAATAAAAAAAAAAAAAAGATAAGATGCTTACCTAAAATCTCTGACAGCAAAGTACTGTATGAGAAGCAGCTGTTCCTCACACTCATCTGTCATATCCTCATGATCAATATTTTCCAACAGACATGTAATAACACTGAGGAGGATGGGTGAAAGGGGGGTGGGGAGTCAGAAATGAAAATGTCATAAACCCTAACAGATGTTTTTACAACCAAAGCTGCTTTAGTAATAAGCTTTAGTAATCAGCACTAGTACTAAGTTATAGACTAGTCAAACTAAAGAAGAAGAGAAGTTAGCTAACTAAATCAAGTTGCATCTCTTGTTTTTAAAGCTGAAAAATGCTTTGCTAGAATGATTGCAATTCATCTAGTTCAATAACATTTGAAACTGTTAGATTGCTTCTGTATTAATTTGGACTCAAGTTTTAGTTTTACTTAATCTGCAGGTTCAATTTAATATTCAATCCTTCGTAGTCCTAATACCTGGATGTAGTAAACCCAAAATAGGTGTGAATTAACATTTAAGGTAAAATTCTAGTGAGAGGAGGCCTCTAGCAGGTAATGTAAAACATTTAACAACAAGACAATAATATACACACAAAAAAGACTTACTCTCCGTGTCCAGCCTGGAGATCATGACATGCCTTTGTTACCACATCACCACAAGCTCGCTGAAGTGGGAGATCCAGACGAATGTCCTCTCCAGGGTTGGCCACATGAAGAAGTTGACTCAGCTGAATGTCCAAGTATGCAATCATTAGTAAAGAAAAAGCTGATACAAGTTTATTTTGTTTGATTGAAACTATAAAACCAGCAAGTTAGATATGATACATACTGATGTATAGTTACATTTGTTGTTATTGTACAAGGTTCATTTGTACATCTTTTGACATTTTTAAACAAAAGACAGACAACTTCTAAAGTTAATTCAAATCATTTAAAATTATTTTTTTGAGACCCACCTGAGCTTTGCACTTGGAACTTATCAGCTCAGGTTCATCTCCCCCTTTATGTTTCACGACTGCCAGCTTCATCAGACAGTTGATGGTATATCCACCTGCATCCAGACCTTTGCATTCCTTGACAATCTCCTTCTCACAGCTACTGACTAGCTCAGGACTGATCTTGAAGTCCTGCATCAGTTCAGAACGCAGCTCAAACATGGCCTGGATACACATAGGACTCACTTTTTTCTCTCCTGGAATGTTGGTGAAATGAAGAGAAATAAAAAAGGTGTTGATTTCACAAAATGTTGATTCAATATTTTTTGAGTTAGGTAAGGTAATTTCTTCTGCTATAAGAGTGTTTTTTTATTGCTAAAAGATGATTATCTTTTCTAAAAATTCCATAATCCCTCTCCTCATACTAATCTAACATTGAACTTCAAATATAAATATATATAAATACAGTGCTTTTTTTGTGACGGTACTCACCAGTACAGCGTACTGGCAGCTTTTTGAATTTGTGGAAAAAATTATTACTTTTCTTGTATTTTAACGTTTATTATTAATTTATAAGTAGTTAAAAGTTAGGCTATCCATCACTGAGTACCTGCACCTATTTATTTTTTACAAAAAATGATAGATCAATATAAGAAAATGATGCAAAGAAAGTATAGTTTACAACACTAGAAAAACCTATTCCTAATGAAAGATTCATAATTGTATTAACAAAATGACTAAAGCTTGTAAAAAAAAAAGAAAGAAATGTAGTATAAATTTTTCTTTTTAATTTTGAGAACAGCTGACTATTAATAGTCTAAAAGTTACAGGATTTAATAAAGGGTGTCAGTTACCAAAGATGTCTGATTACCAAAGGTTAGCTGTACTTCAAAGAATTTAACCTTAGTCTATATTTCAAGAAATGTATACTTATGATGTAATATATTATCTAAAATTTGAAGAGCATAAAATAGCTAAAAAAAAATTTAGAAATAAAAAATCACCCTTTGGGTCAGAATTTTGTGATTTGACCATCACTAAAGAGATACAAGACAACGATAGGAAAGACAAACAGACACAAACTCTTTTGTCCCCCTGGCAATCAAATCATTAAATAGAAACAATTTGATATAAACTTTTCAAATGTAAATTATGAGTGAGTCTGGTGTGAATGTACATATTCTAGTTTAAATGTTTTGTTTGGTGTAATGCACAAATTGTAAGACAAATTTCCTTACGGACAATAAAGATTATTATTATTATTATTATAATACATACAAGAGTTAAGTCAAAAATAAAAAGGCATTGTAAAGTACCATCACTCTGAGCTTCTTCCAAACAAAGCAATACTGAAGACCGTCTCAAATTGTCATCAACTTCATCATCAGAGTTGTCATTCTTCTTCAAACACTGATTTTCTTCAATGTCACGCCCACATGCTGTGTAGAAGGACTTGTCAGCTTTGACATCCTCAGCTATTAAAGCCTGTCTGGCTTCCAGTTTTTCTTTACACTGATGTTATGACCAAAAAAAAAAAAGTATGTAGTTTACATTTCACAAACATTGACTCGCTCCAATAGACTTATTTAAACCAATTATTCAAGCATGATGACTTATATAACAGCACTTATATTCAGGGTGAATTATATCTAACACATTTATTCTTTTTCCTTGTCCCTTATCAACACTGGGTTTTTCCAATGGCTTTTCAAAAGCTTACAGCCCAACACCCATTTAACTGAGTCAAATAAGAAATCTAAATCTGCACCCCCTGAATTCCATATTTTTATGCATAAGTTATTTAGTCATAAGTAGGTTTATCATGAATATGTTTAAGACTCATTGTAATCATAATAATAATAATATTAAACACTACAAAAGTAGTAATAAGAAAAAGGCTAATTACGTCAGGAGTCAGTTTGGGATCTCCCAGATGTTTATAAAGACATTTAAAGACAGCGCCATTGCCAGATACAACATCATGACAAAGGTTTTCCCTGTCTGCTTTACAGGAATAGTACAACGGCCTGTCCAGGTGGTAGTCATCAGACTGAAGCTCCGCCACTCTCAACAATGCTTTCTTGCAGGTCTTGGTCAAGTTTTTTCTGTGTAAGTTCAGGCAAAAGATGGTCTTACCCTGCTGGTGGCTGCTCTGGATAAAAGAAAAGTTTATTGGGAATGGTCAAAATAAAACAATGTCAGGGATGCCAAATTGAAGTTCACTGTTGCCAACTAAATTTGAAAAAGTGAGCTATGGTTTTAACAATACCTCAAGGGAAGCAGTTCATCTTTGTATCAACTCTGCTTTATTACCACTAAGTATTTTGTTATACAAGTGGAAGAGATAAGACAATTTATTTAAGCAGTGCAAAAAAGTGATAAATAGTATCAATCATTCATAGACCTTTTCAAGACTTCCTTTAGCTAGATATCTATAGTTTTACTGCCACGTATGAAAATCTCCAATATATATTTGTGGGAATTCAAGGACATGAAATAGCATATAACAAATATTTTAAAAATATAATCCATTGCAGTTCTTCTTAACTTTTTTACCAGAAGAGGCTTATACATTTCTTAAGAAAATTATATGAGCATTTCATTCCTATTGTACCTTTTAATTTGATGTACATTACATAAAGAAATTCTACATTTATGCTGTGTTATGAGTCATCCTACAAAATTAGCTATTTACTCTAGGCCACCTTCATAATGAGAAATATAAACTTTTTTTTTAAGATGCTTATTTATGACAATATGAGTTTATTAATTTTTGTAAATAAATAATATCACTTGTTTTACAATGTATATAACAGAATTTCTTTTATTAAGCGCAATGAGATGTAGTCCAGAAAAATTAACATTTAATTTTATTTAACAATTTTAATACATTTTTGTTTGGGATATAAAATTTAGGAACTTATCAAATAAATTTAATTTAATATTATTGTAAAAACTTAACCAGTTATTTGAGTTTCTTTTTGATATTAACAAGCTTATAAAATTGTGCAAGCATTTGAAAACAAGTTTGGCAATTTTAATTTACCATAACATTTTTCATTTGGGGGAAAGATAGTTTTATGATGATTTAAAACTATTTGAAAAGCAGTAATAAGAAACACATTTTATTTATTTGTTTGTTTGCAAGGTCTATTGAAGACATACTTAATGTTAGATTCAGACAGAAAAAAAACTAATTAGAAAGTTTGTCTAGACAAAACAAAAACTTATTAGAAAGTTTGTCTAAGAAAAAACAACTAATTAGAAAGTTTGTCTAAGACAAAAACAACTAATTAGAAAGTTTGTCTAGGACAAAAACAACTAATTAGAAAGTTTGTCTAAGACAAAAACAAATAATTAGAAAGTTTGTCTAGACAAAACAAAAACTTATTAGAAAGTTTGCCTAAGAAAAAAAAACTAATTAGAAAGTTTGTCTAAAAAATAAATGAATATACATATGCTATGAGACATGTTGAGGCAGAGGAATCAGATTAGATTCTACCTTCACCCAACATCAATGGGTTCATGACATTAGTTTTGTTCGACAGTAAAAACAAAACCTTTTTTTGTTTTATCAACATAATGTTCTCATCAGCATATGACCACATATTCTGTGAACTTTACTTCAACTGGCCAATGAACTTCTCTATACAGCTAATACCCTTAGAAGTATTTAAACATTCAATGAACAATGCAAACATGAGCTATGTCAGACATACTTACTGTAGACTCAGGTTCCAGGTTTTCAATTCGCCCACACTGTGTTCTCTCAATATCCTGACTGCAGTTCTTCATAAAGAAATCCATGAAATGAAAGTCACTGAATATAATGCTGGCCATCTTGTTGAGAAATGTAAGGCAGGGTTTGGATTTAACCTGTTCATAATGATCTATCAAACATGGGATGATTTTGCCTTCACCCTTCGGCAACTTTTTGCAATCAGGAATCTGCTCAAAAAAAATATTTTACAAATTTGTTCATAAAATTTAAAATTGTGTCTTTTTTCAATGTTAAAATTTCTATAAGTTCTAACCTAATTCTAACCTAATTCCAGGCTTTATAGATATTTTATTAGGATATATTAAATACATGTAATAGAAGATAATACTTTTTTTTTACAACTCTACAATACTATCACCTATTTGAAGACAGGTTGCAAATTAGAGGAAGACATGTACAAATGTGTGTCTCTTTCTGCATAGTGTGAAAATGAGTGGCTGATCTTAATGAGTGTGAAGAGAAGACCAGGAATGGCTCATGCTGTCTGTCTGGTAAAATGTTTATAAACATTATTTCTCCCATGCCCAATCTCAGTTCAAGCTGAACATTTTGCACAACTATTTCTTTTACCTGACAAAACAACAATCAATAAAATAAAATAAACCAAATAGTTCATTAACTATTGGTAATTAGTTATTTTGTTTGGTATCAAACAAGAGAAAGAAAATGTACTTCAGTGATGTGGTGGTATAAGTTAAATTAGTCCCCTTTATACTTTGTATGCTGCTTTAAAGTTTGAAACTAACAATAAATAACTATAAAACCCTTCTATGTTCATAAGCACTTCGCTGGCACAGTGGTTAGTGTGTTGGCTTAAGAAGGCTTGAGCCCCAGAGTTCGAATTCAGGTTAACTTTATATTTTTTTTAATAAATGTATTTAAAAAGCCATCACAGTAACATTCACCCAGATACCCCCTTCTCTCCCACCCCTTTCCCAACTGGTCCAGACAAGTGATAGGATCATAGAGTATTGAGAAAGATAAAAGCATGAAATTGCCCTAAACAGAAGCAATTGGTAAAAATATTAGTTTAGATCTATTTCAAATTTAATTAGAGAACTGATTCAAACTAATTGATACAACTATGCTTATATAGGTTTTTGTTTTTGTTTTTTTAAGCAGATAACTCACCTTTTTGTTGCATGACAAAAGTATGAAAAAAAAATGTTGCCACTGATTTAGAATTTAAGTGTGTGACATGTACCATTCTTAATCTCAATATCTTGCTACATCTAGAGCTTACCTTCTCTAATTCAGGAGAACAAGCTTCATCTAATGCACGATCAAATCGAATATCTTTAGACAGCTTATTTTTGTATTTCCACAAATACTGTTGAATATAGTTAACAAAATCAAGATAATAAATTAATGTTAAAATAAGCTAGGATTAATTCCACTCATGAATTTACATATTCTAGAAAAACTAACAAATGAAACCTAAAAGACAAAATAGATATGACTGTGAGATCACAGCAGGGATAAGGGATTTCACTCTATATAAATATACTACATGGGATAGTTTATGACAAAAAATCAATGTAGTTGACTCTTGTCAAAACTTATTAATTGCAAAAATGAGATAGTATCACCTCATGCTTTTCAAAAGTATTAATGTCAGAAAGTCTCAAGTTACTAAATAAGACAAAATGTATCTTATAGGTTGCCCCTCATTAGTTCAAAATGATCTGGAAAGTGGAAATTCAATTGAGGAAAGAATACATTAAATGCCTTCAATTATATCCAGAAACATATTACCACTGGACATGTAATTGATTTATATTTGATGCAGACTTTTTTGTTCTTTAAAAAACTGTCGTGAAATTTGATTGTCGCCCCTAAGGTTTGTTTACATTTGTTAGACTGTGTACTGGCCATATTTCGTGTTGTGATCTTTACTATGTGTGTAGTTGTTTGTCATTCAGTGTAATAAAGCTTTAGATGTACCATGGTTTTTGTTATGCTGAAGTACGACAAAAACGTTCTTCCTACTTTATTTGTTTAGTGACAAAAAAATGAATTATTTATATTTAAAACAAATTAAAGTAAAAATTAAACAAATTTTATAATTTTATAATAATTATTATCTGTACATACATGATCACATTGGGAAGAAAGACTTTCTGTTGCCTGTATAAAAAAAATAAAACAGGATTTTAAAAAATGCATATGTATAGAAATACAGCAATTGTGTCTTGATCACAGACAAAAAAAGAAAGCTCTATGTAAGAAGTGAAACAAAACAAATTTCTATGTCTGTTCATCTGGTATTAAAGCAAGACTCTCTGTTCTAACATAAGTGCAATGGTTGAATTCAAAAATATCACCATCCTAATATTTATTGAGATACTATTCTGCAATCAATGATCATCCTAATACTTACAGAGATACTATCCTGCAAGCAATCCAGCACAATAAAGTTGTTGGCTTTAGCTTTATCTGCACACAGCCTCTGGACATCTTCAAGACACTCTGGGCTTTCAGCAATCTTGATAGGCTTAGGTTTTTCAGGAATTTTTGCCATGTTGTCTGCCAAAGGTCAAATAGAAACCTTGATGAGCCTAACTGAACTTAAATTAACTTAAAACTATATTATAGTAATTGAACTTAGTTCATTAAAAAGCATGAAGAAAATGAAGCATGCACACAAATCATGAAACACATGGCAGGAAGTAAGAGTGAAAAGTTAGATACTAAATCAGTTGTGGGGATCTAGAAAAGGGAACTTAGCTCTTGTAGAATTAAGTTATCATGTTATTTCTAAATGTGTATAGTTATTTCATTAAGAAACAAGTATCAGTATTTAGAAGTTATATTTCGCATTATGGATTTATATAATGTTAGTGTTGCAGTTACGCCACTTTCTTCTACAGGTGATGACGCCATTTGCTGTATTTATATTTTGAGTAGTAATTTTTTTTCCCTTGTCGTTTAGTTATCATTTGATGTGATGTCGAATTTCTTCTTGAACATTTGGTGCTTTTTCACCATCTTGCTCTAATTTTTGTGGTCCTGAATTTTTCCTTTGCTTTATGTTACTGGACAGCCTTAGAGATTGTCTTGGATCTATTCTAGGTAGGACTATTTGACCAGTTTAGGGTGAGTTTTAGTTCATATTGTATAGATATTTTAATATGGATTCATTTGTACTTGTAGTTGTATATTAGACGTTAATCATTATTTTTTGGTTGGAAGATTCTATGCTACTTTCAAGAATTGATTTGAATAGTACCTGTTACAGAGATCAATCTTTGTCTTGAGTTGGGAAACTAAAATGTTGTTGACATCAATGTTATCAAGCAACATAATATAAGGTGTTTATTTTTTTTTTTAAATACTATATTAAGTATTTACTTAGACTGAACTTATGCTTTATTATCTTCATATATATGTATTTGTAATTACCTATCATTCAGATTATTCATTTTTCATATCACTGTATAAATATCATTGTATTGAATCCTAATTTAATTTTTAAAAATCATAAACATCATTTATCAATTCATGTAAAACTGAGTGTGTCTGTTAGGCTGAACTTTTAGGACTGAAATAATTATCAAGCAAAAAGAAAACATAATTAATTTTAACACACACACACACATATATTGCAATTAAAATTACACTTTACTAGCTAATATCTATCAATAACTAATCATAGTCCTGACAGGATTTACATTTCATTATTAAAACATTACCACATTAAGAATTATGTATTAGTAAATTAACAAGAGTGTTATGTGGCCTTTACTTTCCCCAACTAATGTCAAGTACCCATTAGAATTTGATCTCAAAAAGTCTTCACAAGATTTGAACCTAAGCCCCTCAATATGGAAGCCGAGCCTTTTACCACTCAGCTACCATTATAATCTTAATGTAAATAAATAATGTTCATGCAATGAAGAGTTCTAAAGTTATTTATATGTGTCAGAGTGAAGTATGCCTGTGAGTAGCTCCAGTTGTCAAGAATTTTACTAAGTCCTTGAATACACATTACACACTAAAAAAAAAAGTTATCCTAAATTTTTTTAATATTAATGGAATCTAATCATTTAGACCCTCCTAACCTGGTGGTAAAGGTTGCATAAGCCCAGCAGGATTGGTTGGATCAGAAGGTGTAGATACAGGAGCTCTTTTGACTCGAATATCTGGCAATCCTAGAACTTTGGCAGTGAGACAAAGACAAACCAAAGCAGCCACAAGTGTTCTAATCATCTTCAATGTATCTATGAATCTGTGAATAATAATAAAAAATGTATAACTTATAAATGTCAATAAGATCTTTCTGTTTTTATTAAACATGTAGACTCACATTAAAGAAAATCTTGTGCATTTTGTTATATATATATATATATATATATATATATATATATATATATATATATATATATATATATATATATATATATATATATATATTGTGTTAGAAAATAGAATTTTAAATTTGTAGGTCAGGTTGTTGTTTTTTTCCTATGTTACCGAATAACTTTACCTCTTCCTAGGTTTTCATTTTTTTGTTTAGATTGGCTGTCTATTCTAATGAACCCACCAAAATTGATTCTATTTTTGGAGTTGATTCACAAGCCAAAAATTTAACAGATGTAGATTTATATAGAGAGTATTATAAATATAATAATATATATATAATATAAATTATGGTGTTCAAAATTAAATAAAATAAATCCTTATAAATCCTTATATATATATATATATATATATATATATATATATATATATATATATATATATATATATATATATATATATATATATATATATTCTCCTTAAACTTAAGAACATTTTGGTACTTGAATTTCTATGATGTCAAACCATTAGCAAATAATAAGTGGTCAAAGTCAAACTTTGAATGATCTAGTACAGTTAGTCTGTTAGTGTTAAAGGTCTAGGACTAGATCTAAATCTAGTACTCAGAACTGTCTACCGAGACTGACACTGAGAAATACTAATTGAGTTACACTTTTACTAAATTTAAACTTGACTTAAGTTTAAGTTACAATAGGTCTAGATTCTAGATAGTATTAAGATTAAATCTTATTATAAAACTAAAAGTGCACAGACACAATTGACAATGGCAACACTTACAAGTCGCACTAGATCTATGAATGAGACTATCAAACGCAACAATGATCAGTGAGTAAGCCTTTGACTTTGATTCTTCTCTTGGTTAAAGTACACACTGTTTAATGACTGTTACAGTGTTAAATCTGGACTGTCACACTCACTCACAGTAACAGTTCAGTCTAGAAGTACTGTAGTATTCACAAATCTAGTCTAGATTTAGATTCTAGATAATGATAATAATGTTACTGTTTATTATAGTTATAGTTTATAGTCTACAACTGTTACAGTGTTTCACTGTTTGGCTGCTACGGATTCAAGTCAGTCACTGTGTAGAGTAGTGTAGACTCTTGAACATATAAGTCATTATAAGCAACAAAAATAACACTAACAGAACAGTCACTGTCAAGTTACAGTGTTACGGTAACTGTTAGTGTTAGATATATATATCATTATTATAGATTTTACTGATTTACTGATTTAGATAGATTGAATTCTAGTGACGGTAAGTCTAGTCTCCTAGAGAATCCAACTCAGTAACTGCTAAAGCTAAATTACTAGAGTCTAAATATCTAGATCTAGATCAGAAGTCTAGAGCTAAGATCAAGATCTAGAATAATTTGATCTTCTATAAGAGACAGTGTATCACTGTATGTCGATCTCTACTGGTCTTCTAGATCTAATGAAATAATCCTTTTCAGCTTTGACGTGTTCAGTGAACTCAAAACGGATGTCTTTGCAGTTATTCCTCTTGTGAAAACAAAAAATATAATGAATTTCAAATGGCATAGAGTAGTGTCCCTTTACTAATGTAAAGTGCATTTTATACAAGACTAAACGTTATAAATGTACGTTACTACAAAAGAGAAGATAATTACGTCCTAATTTTAAGCATACATGTGTCTATCTAGTCAATGTTAATCAGTGGCTTAAAGTCTGCTAAGTCGTCGGTTTTCCAGTATGATTCAAGCAACCCACTCTATTCTCTAGATCTATATAGTAGGCCTACTAGGGAAGAATTTAAAGAACACCTCTCTACTATTTTTGTTTTTGTTTTTTTTTTGTTGCTGGAATAAGAAATTTGCCTCTATATCGACCTGATATCAATAACTTATTATCTTCAAGTACTTCAAGAGACATTATACAATGAAAGTCATTAATATATCATATGTATATATATATTATATATATATATTATATAGGCCTATATATATATATATATATATATATATATATATATATATATATATATATATATATATATATATATATATATGGCATTTTACGTCTCGAGAGACGATCTTTACCCTTTGCAACTTCTTGTGTAACTAAAGAGGCCAATCCTTGATACACAGCTGCGATCGCAGGTTGGGCATATATAGGCTAATCACCAGGCGCCGTTGCATTTTCACCCTTCTTTCTGCTTCTGTTGTGTATGACATCTGCAATCCGTGACACTTCCTTTATGCTCTCTCTCTCCATGTGGATCTGTCCAGTGCCACCTCTTCCAAGTTAAAATTGCCAGTGTCGATTTTGAAGAGCTTCATGTCGCGTTTGCATACATCCGTATAACGTAAAAGTGGGCGACCAGCGGCTCTCCTGCCTTCTATTAGATCGCCATACTGGATGTCCTGTGGAAGTCGACCTACTGGCTTTCTACGAACGTGGCCCAGCCAGCCAAGGCGTCTGCTGCTGATAACAGAGCGGATGTCCTGGCACCCTGCTCTTTGTAGCACTACCTCATTGGTTATTTTATCTTGCCACCTAATTTTAAAGATTCGCCTTAGGCATCGGAGGTGGAAGACATTCAGCTTTTTTTAATGTCATGAGTAGGTTGACCATGTTTCACTTCCGTATAGCAAGGTGCTCAACACACAGGTCCGGTAGACTAGGGCTTTAATTTTAGTACTGCTAGTCAGCAATAAGTTGTCCCAGACTCTTTTCTGCAACCGTGACATGGTGGCCATTGCCTTGGCTATCCTGTTGTTTATGTCTTTATCCAGTAGAGTGTTGTTGGATATGATTGAGCCAAGGTAACAAAAGTGATCAACAATTTCTAGTTGTTGGCCATTAATGCTTACTTGAGGTGCAATGTTTGTGTTTTGGACAAGTATCTTAGTCTTGCTTTGACTGATGTTTAAGCCGAACTTCTGGCAAGCGGCAGATAGTTTGTCCACCAGGGACTGTAGCTGAATATCAGAATCAGCCACAATAGCTGCATCATCAGCATACAGGAGTTCCGCAAGGTTGTCATTGCCGGAAGTGGTAATGAATGTAAGCACTCCACTACCTATAAAATGCTTCCAAATGGCATGCGTCTCGAATAGCCTCTGACAACCAGTCCAACTCCTAGCTTTCACGTGTGGCTCAGATATTAAGTCCGGCGGAATTGTTCTCACTAACAGGAGAAGGGGCAAAGGCGAGTAAATGGCGCCTTAACCAGTAAGCTTCGGGTAGGAGGGGTTCGTTAGCCATGGCTATCTACCCACCTAGGAGAAGGAAAACTCTGAATTCAAACCTCTGTTGCCTTGCAGCTATAACCAATCTTGGGAAAGGCTTCGGGAGTCAACCTTGAGGAAAAATCAGGAGCTGGCGACCCTAAGGTAGTTTGCAGCACCCCGTGCTACACTCTGGCAGAACCTGCGATGCCGCTGACCCCAAACTGTATCGGCACTGCCGTTCCTTTGGATACATCAGCTGCGTGGAGAGGGGGGAACTGATGTGTGGGCGACATCGTTCCGACCACAGCTAATGTCCAGGCATTCATCTCACCAAGATAATCCATAGTCGCTTCGCGACTGAAGGAGGCTGATATAGCAGAGAGCACCTGGCTGCATGCGGCGCCGGAACGAGACAGCTGGAGGTCACTCACGAAGGCCGCGGGATACACATTTGAGACCAATGGTTATGCTTGCCCTGGATGTGGCAAAATATGCAGGTCACAGCTGGGGCTGCGCAGCCACGGGAAATACTGTATTCCTCATTAATCTTCGGACTCGAAGACAAGCCTTATTATTATTAATATATCATCATCATCATCATTAGCCTCCTTCAGTCGTAGAACGACTATGGTTCATCTCAAAGCACACTTCCTCATGTGGCTGTGGAGCCCTATTTTGGAGAGACACTCCCGTCCACAGATAGTGCAGGTTAAGGTGGCTTTTACTTCAGTGATAGAGGAGCTGGCCGTTTTTCGGATTGTACGTTTTTCTTCTTGAGCTGAGACCCATGTACACTGTCCATAGCTTTCTTGGTCACTGTCTCTCTCCATCTGTTGCGGTCTAGAGCTATGTCTTCCCAATTGTCAGTATTGATGTTCACTGATTTGATGTCACGTTTTATTACATCTATGTAACGGAGGTGGGGGCGACCAGTTTTTCTTGTGCCAGTCGCGAGTTGACCATAGAGGAGGACTTTTGGGATGCGCTTGTCCTCCATCCGGCGAACATGTCCAAGCCAGCGCAAGCGGCGTTGTCTGAGAGCTGTAAAGATGCTGGGAATACCTGATCGCGCAAGGATCTCAGTATTGCACGCTTTTTCTTTCCATGTGACATTCAAGATCCTACGGAGACATCTCAAATATAATGAGTTCAGTTTTCTCTCTTGCTTTGCGTAAGTGGTCCATGATTCACTGCCATACAGCAGTGTACTCATAACGCATGCCTTGTAGACTTCCATTTTGGTCACCGTAGTTAGCTTATGGTTTTCCCAAACTCTTGGCCTGAGTCTAGCGAAGGTCGAGGCAGCCTTCCCTATGCGTTTTTTTTATCTCCTCTTCTAGAGACAGGTCATCTGTAATTGTGGATCCCAGATAGCAGAATTCGTTTACGGCGTCCAGCTTGTTGTCGTCAATGAGGATGGAGGGTGGTGCTGTAGCAGGTGGTCCCATAACATTTGTTTTCTTCGTGCTAATAGTCAAGCCATTTTCTTTACAGGCCTGAGAGAAGCGGGGCATTAGTGACTGAAGTTCCTCTTGCGTGTATGCCACTACCGCTGCGTCATCCGCGGATAGCATATCTCTTAGGAGGGTGGCTCTGATTTTAGTTTTGGCCCTCAGTCTGGCAATATTTAGGAGTTTGCCATCAAATCTTGAATGGAGATATACCCATGGAGATATATATATATATAAATGGGGGGTGGGGGTGAAAGGACATATATATATATATCATATATATATCCTTTACATATATGTCCTTTTTCCCCACATGAAGCTACTCGAGAATGGATAGGCCTATAGGGTAGGAACGTAAGTGAGCATCCGCATCTGGTCAAAATTCTCCATACGCAACTGACCTGTCGAAAGCCTGGTGAGATCCATAGGCAGCGTATAGCGGTATAGAGTCTAGCATTTTTCTTGCAATGTCGCAAAGGATAAAAACAAATATCCTGTCAGGCGTACCTCTAACGGCTCTTATAAAGTTTAATTTATTTAGTATTCCGCTAAATACTCCTAAGATGCTAAGTGTTCCATTATGGCGAAAAAAGTTTGGGAAACACCGCTCTAATCAGATGTGAATATCGGCCTACTCGTTTGTTATAAATCTAACAACTCTATATTGCGTTTGTTCTAGTTTCTTTGTTTCCTTGAGTTAAACGTTCCCAAACATGGGATCCATATCCTAATAGGCCCCTATTGGCCTTGCTTACTAAAGTGAAATAGCATTTTAGTTATATGTTCCTGTTTGATTTGTAAATATTTCTTTTAATCCTTTCATTGATTTTTTTCCAGTTATATTTTCATCAATATGAGTATTTATTAATAACGTTTCATTTATTATTACACCTACAACAGATTTAAAAGCCTTATATTGTGGGTCTGGGTATTGCTCATCGACCTCTTTAGTTGTCGATGAGCACAATCTAATTTCCTATGAACTTGAAGATGGCAATGGAGTCCGATAAGACTCCACCTTCGCTATGAAAGGCAGCTAAGCCGCAAATAAAGCACCATTAGGTTGGTACTGTTGCCAAGTTTCATGCTTTAGTTCTCTGCTTTTTAGCGACTTCCGAAAGAGGAATAACTACTATTATTTGTGGTCTGTTTGTCCGTCCGAAATGTGGTTTTATCGTCTCTACTTCTGCATGAGAAATTTTGAGGGAGAGGCGGGTTGCTATACACAGTATTCGTTGATCTAAAGAAAGTGGTGTATTTTTTTGACACGGCCCTGCCAAAACTGCTAATGGACATTGGATGTTCTCATGAGGAAACGAAACATACTGTGAAATTTATTGGAGCCTATAATAAACACCTTTTGGGTCAGTAGCGGGATGTCTATTTGCACCTAATCTAGTTGATATACATTCCTTCTGCCTATTAATGACATCAACGAAGTGTAGTTATTCATACAAGATCTCTAAAAAAAACTCTTCTACGTATCCAGATTGTGGGCAAAAACCAAAGCTAGAAAGGTGTTATTCAAAGAACTTCTCTATGCTGATGACGTATATCTATTGTTGCTGAATCTGCTAATCAGCTTCAGACCCTGGTTGCTGGATGCCATTAGTCAAAACAAAACAAAATACTAGCTCAAGATACTGGGTGACGATTAATGGCCAAGATATGGTTATAATTAAGGGGCGCAGTGGGTTCAAATCCTGGCGAAGACTGAGATTTTAAATTTCGGGATCTTTGGGCGCCCATGACTCCACCCAGCTCTAATGGGTACCTGACATTAGTTGGGGAAAAGTAAAGGCGGTTGGTCGTTGTGCTGGCCACATGACGCCCTTGGTAACCGTGGGCCATAGAAATAGATGACATTTACATGGTGGTAAACTTTTGGTTATAATTGGCCTTTTCTGTTACCTTGGCTTCATCATTTCCAATAAAAGGATAGCAAAGTTAACAAAATAGATGCATTTGATTATATTGGCTCATAAAAAAATGGATGAGTACAGGACAAGTACTTGATCAAAAGACTTCTAATCATGGGCGCCCTCAGGATTTTTTGCAGGGGGTGCAACCTATTACCTATGGCCAAGGACGTAGCTTCCACTTTCTTATTACGGAGAATATTAAGAAAAAAACAAGATTACAAAGAGATTGTGCAAACAAAATCCAAAACATTCTTTACGGATTAAAATTTTTTTGTTATGTTTCAGCAAGAAAATGAAATTTAAAATAAGTCTAAAAAGTTATTTTCAATAATCGTTTCTAGTAAATTACTTTCTTATTTTAAAATCCTGAACAACCTATTGTCGATACTTTTGAAAAAAAAAAGTCATTTGACATAGGCCTACATTTGTTTTAAGTTGAAAATACGTAACGATTTGATATCGATAATTAAACTATAGTAACGTATTGTCAAAGAATATAAGTGTAATGTAAGTCAATGATGCAATTTTAAACAATCATTTGACATAATTTATTTTTATGTAACAATTTCAGGAACAACTTTATAGTTAATGAAATATAAGTAAGTATAGAGATTTTCATTTAGCATTTATATGATATTTGCATTAAAAAAACGGAACAACATATTATTGATCATGTGTTTTTACAACGTTTAAGCATGGAAATTTAATGTAATATAAGTTAGAAGAGCAAACAAATATTCGTCGGCTTTGATTTGTTTTTCACAAAAACATCCGAAACAATATGTTATAGATACTTAAAACTATTGAGATGTTTCGGAAGGAACATTAAAGGTTAAATCAGATTTTCAATAGCATCTAGAGTTGTTTTTTTTTTTTTATCTAAACGTGATGACAGACCGACCGACAGATAAAACGCACAAAAATAAGCGTCGTTTATTTTAATTCTGATGGGGCACTAAACAAGAAATAAATAAAACTGATTATTTTAAAAAAATTGAGGGAACTGATAAAGAAATAGGCAGAGCCAAAGAAATAGCAACTAGAGGAGTTATATCTAAGTTTTCATATTTCTAAGAACCAGAAGTCAACCGAATTGGCTGAAGAATACTCCAAGTAATGAAAAATCACAATTTATATTTAAATATACTGTGAGGCCAATGAGTGGACAATGGACATTATAATGCTATTGCTGCATCAAAAACAACCGTTTGAGCATTATGTCCACTGTGCTAACCACAACTTAAACTTGATGGTAAATTATTCCGTCGGCAGTGTTGCAGATTTTTGATGACTTGAACAAAGTGTTTTTTGTTCACATCATTTCAAGATGGGCGCTTCTTCAATCCAATAGGAAGAACAAAGTCGTTTAATACTGTTAATTATATTATACTGTTATTATATTAAGTCTAAGAAAATGGAAACAACAGGCATAGCGCCATTAAAAGATGAACATAACATAATACATAATGATAATGAAACTAAAGCAAACATCCTAAACAAATACTTTGCATCAGCATTCTCAGCCCCAGGAGACAAAGACATATTACTGAATTTGAACCAAGTAGACAACATAGAAGATATAGTAGTACAAGAAAATGGAATCCAAAAGCTATTAGCCAACACCAAACCAAATAAAGCTTCTGGACCTGATGGTATTCCAGATAGATTACTCAAAGAACTAAGCAATGAGCTAGCCCCAGTGTTCAAAATACTCTTTCAGGCTTCACTGAACCAGGGCAGAGTACCAAAGGACTGGAAAGAAGCTAATGTCACCCCCCTATTTAAAAAAGGAGAAAAATCTGACCCAGGGAACTACAGACCAGTATCACTTACCAGCATCACATGTAAAATCCTAGAACACATAATATGTAGCAACATCATAAACCACTTAGACAAACATAATGTCCTCACACCATACCAACATGGCTTTAGGAAATATAGATCATGTGAAACACAACTAATAGGACTAATTGATGATTTTTCAAAAGGTTTAGATAATAGTGAACAAATAGATGCTATCTTACTAGATTTTTCTAAGGCTTTTGACAAAGTTCACCACCATAGTTTGCTTAAAAGATTAAAATATTTCGGCATTAATGGTCCACTGCATCAGTGGATTAAAGATTTTCTGATAGGGAGAGAACAAACTGTAATAATAAATGGCTCTAAATCAACACCGATAACAGTAAACTCAGGTGTACCTCAAGGTACAGTCTTGGGTCCACTACTATTTTTAATTTACATAAATGATTTACCAAATTGCATTAGTTCAGGAACAAAAGTCAGATTATTTGCAGACGATTGCATAATATATAGAACAATAAAAACAACACAAGACACAGATATTTTACAAAGAGAATTAGATAAATTACAGAAATGGGAATCAAATTGGAGCATGTCTTTCCACCCAGAAAAATGTCAGTTGTTAAGAGTAACAAAAAAACTAAAACAAATTAATTCCACTTATCTTATTCATGGCAAACCAGTATCACAGACTAAAAACGCAAAATACCTAGGTGTTATAATAAATGAAAAACTATCATGGAATCCACATATTGATGAAACTACAAAAAATCAAACAAAGCATTAGGATTTATTAAAAGAAATTTCTATAAATCAAATAAGAACATAAAACTAAAATGTTACTTAACCTTGGTTAGGCCAATAACAGAATATGCATCCTCCGTTTGGGACCCCTCAACTCAAGAAAACATTAAGAAACTGGAACTGACACAAAATAGAGCAGTGAGATTCATAACAAACGAATATTCACATTTGACTAGAGTAACATCTTTAGTAAAATCACTAAATTTAGAAAGCCTTCAGGCTTCAGGACAGAAGGCTCAAAAGTAAAGTAGCAATTATACATAAAACACTGAACCATAATCTTCAAATACAAAAACAAAATTTAATAAAATACTCTGAAAGACATAAAGATAAAGGCACATTCCTCGTCCCATATGCTAGGACAAATTTGTACAAATACTCCTTCTTCCCTAGTGCTATTAGAGCATGGAATGGGTTGCCTGAGCTAGCCAGGAAAACCATTGACTTGGCTGAATTTAAGTCATTGGTTAATATGCATGACGCGTAGGACGTAATCATCTTCTTTTTTTGAAGTAACGTCTGTATTATATATGATAAGATAAGATTCAATAGCTGAACATCATCGATTTTAAAACCACTATTATTGTACTGATTTGGAGTCCTAACTGAATCAAACGTTAAACTTTATTCGTTACAAAAAGGTCAACTCTTTGCATTGGAATGTCTTTTCTAGACTACCTATACATATACACCACTCGATTTTGTTGTTACACGCTAAATGTGTCTTTAATGTTGGTAGGGGGGCCCACCAGGATATTCTTGAACCCAGGCCCATGGGTTCCTTGCTACGCCACTGCAAAAAAAGAGGTAAATTTAGCACCAAAGCTCTCACTTGGGACTGTTGCGGAAGAAATAGTCTTCTTGATTCACTAACACTATGCATAACTGAAACGTCATTTTGGGTAATTGATAACAAGGTTACGTTTGTGAGACGCGCAACGTAGGCCTACAATTGCTGCTTTTGGATATTCTTCACGAATCCTCGCCTGGACCAAGTTCTGAATGCTTACCTTCACGTGCTAATTTTTTAAATTTATCATATTGAAAGGCAGCTAACAAAGAATTTCTCCTCCAATGCAAACAAACACTCCAAAAAAAAAAACCCATCATATTCTAGGCCTTAGCTAAATATAGGCCTAATAATGATCTATTTATGTGCAAATGAAAACAATCGTCACGACTACCTTGTCATAGAATATTTCACTCCCTTTATAGTGCAAAGAATTGCAAGCCTATAATATAGATTTGAAGGTGTAAAAAAATGGCTAAATTTTGACTACTCAGAAACCAACGTACATTGTCGGCCATCAATTCCTGAGAAGTCAAGGCTGGTCTACTACACCATTAACGTATCCTTACAACTGTACATCAGTGGAAGCACGACTAGTTCAGTTGCTACTTAGAAAATAATCGATTTGATGGTGCCAAAAATTGGCTAGAATTTGGCAACTCAGAATCCAGGGGTCGCCCATGCCTCTAATCCTAATAAATAACTAAGGATGTGATTTGTATACTATATAAATAATTAAGTAACAACACTAGTCATCAATTTTTTTTTTTTTTAAATTAGACAAGTAACTCAACACAGACACTATTACGATGAATGAGAGCAACACTCACAATCTTAATACAGAATTTCAATGGAATGTAAAGCAACTTTTTTCCCTACAGTGCTTGAGTGACTTAGGGAAGTGTGAAAATATATGCAATTTTTATTACCAACCCTGTAATCCCTTAAAAAAATATATCTACACAATTATTATATTACAAACATAATCAGCATTTGTAATGGAAAATGTAAAAATGCACCACTCTTATTAGGAAGAAACTACTTTTGGCCTTTTAAGTGCACTTTTAAAATGCATTTGAAATATTTTTTACACATTAGTATAATGTAAAAACAAAACAACAATAAAAAAAATATAGCATAACCAAACATTGTTCTAACACTCTTGCGTAATGATGTTGACAGTTGAATAATTATATTAAATCTTTGTTATATAGATGGTGAAAAGATTCTTTTAAAACTATTGTAAACAGTACCTCAGTCTGAAGATATTTCAGAAAATAAGTGGCTGACATTAAAGCAACCAAGACAGTCAATTGAGATTTAACTATTAAGTGCTAGTAAGTAACATACAAATACAACTTAACAAAAAAAATTTAACATTACAGTCTTAATGAAACATTGAAAATAGCTAAACTTATTGTCAGTCCATTGTAAAACATTATTTACTGGAATATTTCCTAGCTAGTCAAATGTTTTAGCAAATTTAAGAAATGCAACATATTTCAAAATGATTAAAACAATCTGAAACTTACAAGTTTGTGAAAACAAATGAACCTGTATGTTCAGTCATGCATGTCAAGTCTTACTCATCACACTAACAGCATTCACCAAAACCCAAGCACAGAAAGCTGACTTGAAATTAAGAGCAAATATTTTTTCCTTAACTGACAGTATGTATAGAAATAAATCAAATTCCTTAGCAGAGAGAAATGTATTATTTCTAGTTTTTTTTAGTGTCCTAATTAAACAAGCTTTCTTGGAATACAAAGACATCTTTTTAAAATCATATCAAACATTTTATCTCATAACATCCTGGAAAATGTATACATGACAACATTTGTAATGAGAAAGAAATTGAATTAAAATAATGACATCTTGGGTTCGTGCCTAGAAGAGACTTGACTTATGTCACAGTCTTAGTTGACATTGCATGATCTAAAGTTCACGTCATGTTAAGAGTTTAAAAGACACGTGGAATTCCTGATGTAGAAAACAGGAAGTAGAATGAATAAAGTTAGACTTAGAGGTCAGTCAGTCAAGTAAAGCAGACAAGTGAAGTCAAGTTAGATGTCAAGTGTTATTCTTTGGACCGTGTGGTCAAGTAATATTTTAGTCCGCAACGGACAGTAGCGACTTAGAAAAGTCTGTAGTAATTTCAGTTAGAAAGTAACTTGTGGGCAGTTGTTGCCAGTGGTCTTTTGAGACATGTATTAGTTGATCTATATTTCTACACAGTGTTACCCGCTGAGATGCGGACGTGATTGATTAGTAACTGACATATATTGGATACTTTTGATACCTCTGTTATGCGGATAGGATTGTTATTATTTCTTGACTTGTAGCACTAACAAGGAGTGCAGTGTATTATTATTGTAGTAAAATAAACTTCATGTTTGTCTGCTGAAACGAGCTTCAGTCAGTTTATAATATTTGTCTTGTCACGTGTCTAGAGTACTTCAGGAAGCAAGAACCCAGAATTACACGACATTCGCATTCTGCAACGTTACACCATTCAACGTTCATTGACATTTTGGTGACCAGTATGTTGTGTTCTAGACACGCACGGACTCAAAACTCAAACACCACTCAAGCGAAACCAGTCACAAGTATTCAAGTAGATCATCATTGAACTAACCTGAGCCTGCAATTTTTCACCGGTTGACTTGACTCGTATTTACTAGAGTCCACTTTATCATTGACCAATTCGAACTTAACATCAATAGCTTGTATATTTAAACCTGGTCAATGCCTATTTCTCCACTATTGTCGACATCTTGAGATTTAGCACGGCGTGACATCACCATCGGCAGAAACCGAAGACAGTTGATACATTTGTGTGGGTGAAAAACTCAAGGCGTCGCTCGAAGACAGCTGATACATTTGTGTGGGTGAAAAATTCAAGGCGTCGCCTGAAGACAGATGATACATCGTTTCTACGTGAGTGCTCGTCACCAACTTCTGACACGCTCCTGCATTGTTGAAGTTTCACCTTACATTGCTATACAGAAGGTCCTCCATTTAGACCTCTGTTCACTTATGGTCATTCTATTTTTTCAGAGACTTTACATATTTGGATTATCTAAGCGGAAGTTCTCCACTTAAGTACTGTTGGATTATTTATACGAATGTTCAAGTACTTTTGGATTATTGATCTTTGACGTTGAAGTTGGACTAACTTGTACCTATTGGCGCTCTCCTAGTCATCGTTGTACGCCGAAGAAATAACACGTGCCTGCATTACTACACTTACCTTTTGGATTATCTTATTGGATTATTTGGATTACCTGTTGGACTTGTGTTAATTGTAGAGGTCAAGCGGAAATATTTTTTGACATTACTTGAGCATTTGAGCCATCTTATGGCATATGACTGGATTATTTTACTACTACTTTGATGCTCACATTGATGTGTATTCTTAATCGGATTACTTAGTTACCTTACCCATGGATTATTATTGAACTACTCAAGCTGTATTTGTATTTGACAAGCTACAAGAGAGGATGAATCTACACTAGTCTACAAAAGAAAGAATCTGTAAGTAATAATTAAGAATTGGATATATGATTAATAAAGTACATTGATTTTGCTGTGGTATAGCAGTAATTGAAGTTGATTATATATAGAGTTAGTGATTGATAACTCTTGGAACCATATTAAATTGATTTTCATTTTTTATATTTGTTACTTTAAAGGGCGGTCGGCGTGGGTCTGTCTTATGTTTTGAGACTGAGGCGGCACAATTTATTTGTTCCGTTCCATTTCATTTCATCTGATAGGGATCTTTAGGGATTTTCTTTTTGTTCTCCTAGTCCTAATAAGGTCCGAGTAGACCAGCCTTGTTCGGTAGGGACTTCTAGATCATTTAGAAATTTTTTGTTTAGTCGTATTTAGTTTTGTTTGTACAATCGTAGTGTAATTTCTCTTCGTATTCATATTGTTTGTTTGTGTAAGTCTTGTATTTACACATCTGTGATTCTCCTGTCAGAGTCTTTTATTTATTGATTTCTTTTAAAGCAGACTGTATTGTTATCTATATTGTTTTTGTGTTTGTCATTTATCCTTTAATTTATCTCTTTATTCTCTTACTAATTTAATTTTTTTCATTTCATTTTTTGATTTCATTTTTTTTCACTGCACTATAACATGTTACAATCGCATATTTGAAATATTGTGTATATATATGCTACTATTTGAATTAGAGCTTTATATTTTTCAGCTCTTGTACTTATTTCGTATTGATACATTTCTCATACTATGATCACATCGTGTTGATACATTTTGACACAACACTTGTTAATCCTCATTACTCATCTATGGAATCTATTGATGCCAAATTCTACGTAAATGCTGATTGTATTCGCACACATGACACTTCAGAAGGTCATATGTGTTCAAATTTTTGCATATGTGTAAATTATTTTTTCATACGAGTCATTTGAACAGAACTCAGTCATATTAGAACCTGAGTATGTGACACTATTGAAATGTATTTTTCATTTTTTCAAATGTACATAACCTTTGTAAATTGTAGATTTGATTGTGACATTGATCTTCACTGATGAATTTATTTTTCCCACATATCAGTTTTGAAGACTATTTGAGCTTAATCTATGGCTTGAAACGATATACTTGATGACATGTAATGCAAACAATGATTTTTTGAAAAGAATATTGTATTTAATTAGTGAGATCTATTTGAGCATTACTGATGGCTTGAAATATAAGTGATACTGTGTAATGCAAACTGAATCTTTGAAAGAGAAGATTGTATTTAATATGAGAAGTATTGGAGCATTATTGATGGCTCATGAAGTAATATATATAATGTGTGGTGTAGACACTGATTTTTTGAGAAGAATATTGTATTGATATGAGAAAATTATTGGAGTATTATTGATGGCTCATGAAGTAATATATATAAAGTGTGATGTAATCACTGATTTTTTTAGGAGAAGATTGTATTTAATATGAGAATTTATTGGAGCATTATTGATGGCTCGTGAAGTAATATATTTGATCATGTGTGTCGTAGACACTGATTTTTGAGAAGATTGTATTTAATATGAGAATTTATTGGAGCATTATTGATGGCTCGTGAAGTAATATATTTGATCATGTGTGACGTAGACAGATTTTTTTAGAAGATTGTATTTAATGAGAAAATTATTGGAGCATTATTGATGGCTCGTGAAGTAATATAATGTGTGATGTAATCATTGATTTTTTGAGAAGATTGAATTTAATAGGAGAAAACTTTTGGAGCATTATTGATGGCTCAAAGCAATATATTTGATGATGTGATGTAAGTACTGATTTTTTGAAAGAACATTGTCAATATTTTTTCATTTGACCATGTAACCATTGTCAATATTTTTTCATTTGACCATGTAACCTGATTGGATAAACCAAGTATATTTGTATACGAGCATTTTTCACGGCTACTCACTCTTTTGTAAAATTAATATTGAAAGCACTCTATTGATAAATTGAGAATTTACTTTGAAAGTTTGTGTAAAGAAGAAACACTTGCTTTTTAAATAATGTTGACAACTATGAGTACTGTCTACACAGACAAATTTTTTTTCAAATATTGTGAAGTCAAATGAGACCATATATTTACTTACTTAGACTTACTTAGACTTAGGTCCTCCCGCGCCGTTCGGCGCATTGGGCGGCAAGCTGTCTCCATAATGATCTGTCACTGGCAATGTCTGGAGCCTCCTCCCATCTGGTGTCCACTGTTCTGAGGTCCTCCATGAAGGTGTGTCGCCAGGTAATACGAGGACGTCCCTGTTTGCGCTTTCCTCGTTTTGGCTTCCAGGTTATCGCAACTCTTGGTGTGCGTAATTCATTTTGACGTAGAACATGTCCCGCAAACCTCATGCGACGCTCAGTCACAACCTCACTAAGTGTTCGACTCCCAGTTCGGCATAGGATTTCCTTGTTTGAGATCCGGTCTGTGTAACTGACTCCCAAAATCCGTCTCAGCCATCTCTGTTGAGCCACATTTAGTCTTTTCTCAATTTTGACAGATGACTTCCACGTCTCACATGCATATGTAGCAGTTGGAATGACGATTGTGTTGAGAAGGTGTATTTTTGTCTCGAGTCCAATGGCTTGGCTAGTCCAAATAGGCTGCAGCCTTTGGAAAATGCTCCCTGCCTTTCCTATTCGACATGCTACATCATGGTAAGCATCTCCATCATTTGTTATGATGCTGCCAAGGTACGTGAACTTGTCCAGCTCTTCAAGCTTTGACTCGCCAAGTCTGATGGGGACACCCTTTGCCTTATATCCCACTCGCATAATTTTAGTCTTATCCAAGTTTATGCGGAGGCCAATTTTGGGTGCCTCTCTGTCTAGGCTCTCCGTCATTTCTTGAATGCATTTATTTGTAGCCCCTAGTAGTGCAACATCATCAGCAAAGTCCAAGTCCATCAATCGGAGTTGTTCATGCCATGGAATACCAAAGGCAGTCTGGTTCATTGCTCTCCTCATTATGTAGTCGATGGCTAGGAGGAAAAGGAAGGGAGATAAGATGCACCCCTGTCTCACACCTGTCTCGATTGTAAAAAACTCTATTGTTCCCTCTTCTGTTTTAATGCAGCAACTAGACTGACTGTAAAGGCGTCGTAGGATCTGGACGAATTTTTCTGGGATACCGTATTCTCTAACTATTTTCCATAGTGATTCTCGGTGGACACTATCAAACGCTTTTTTGAAGTCCACAAAACTGATCATTAGCCGTTGTTGGTACTCAAGACTTTGTTCTATGATATTTCGTAAAACGAAAATCTGCTCTGTACATGATCTGCCTCTTCGGAAACCTGCTTGTTCTTCTCTGAGCCTTTCATCTACAGACTGTTGAAGCCGTCTCAACAAAACAGTGCTGAAAACTTTGCCTGGGACAGAGAGGAGAGTAATGCCCCTCCAGTTGTTGCAATCTGCCAAGTTGCCCTTTTTTGGAAGCTTTACAATCACTCCCTTTTGCCAGTCCTCTGGGACTTTTGAAGTTCGCCAACAGAGATTTAAGAGATCAGTCATTCTGTTAACAATGCACTGTCCCCCATATTTTAGCATTTCTGCTGATATCATGTCTAGTCCTGGTGCTTTGTTATTCTTTAGCACTGCTATGGCCATGGTAACCTCCTCAGCAGTTATTGGGTCTGTCTTGACCTTGAGATCATGTATATATATACTATTATATATTAGTCTCATCAAAATTTTTGATAGCATGATAGGACATGTGCAAGAGATTGTAGAACACATTGTACATTTGTATAGATTATTTTTTCTCTCAAAAGATGTGACTGTACATATAATAGTATATCATCAACATTTTTGATAGCATGATAGGACAAGTGCAAGAGATTGTAGAACACATTGTACATTAGTATAGATTATTTTTTCTCTCAAAAGATGTGACTATACATATAATAGTTTTATTACTTAAATTTTAAAAGATTTCTACAAAATCTTTTTTTGAGGGAAAGGGCGTAATGTCACAGTCTTAGTTGACATTGCATGATCTAAAGTTCACGTCATGTTAAGAGTTTAAAAGACACGTGGAATTCCTGATGTAGAAAACAGGAAGTAGAATGAATAAAGTTAGACTTAGAGGTCAGTCAGTCAAGTAAAGCAGACAAGTGAAGTCAAGTTAGAAGTCAAGTGTTATTCTTTGGACCGTGTGGTCAAGTAATATTTTAGTCCGCAACGGACAGTAGCGACTTAGAAAAGTCTGTAGTAATTTCAGTTAGAAAGTAACTTGTGGGCAGTTGTTGCCAGTGGTCTTTTGAGACATGTATTAGTTGATCTATATTTCTACACAGTGTTACCCGCTGAGATGCGGACGTGATTGATTAGTAACTGACATATATTGGATACTTTTGATACCGCTGTTATGCGGATAGGATTGTTATTATTTCTTGACTTGTAGCACTAACAAGAAGTGCAGTGTATTATTATTGTTATTATTATAGTAAAATAAACTTCATGTCTGCTGAACGGACTTGAGTCAGTCGTATAGTTCATTAACCATTTACAACTTAATTTCATCATAATGAATTCACCAATTTTCTCTCATTAAAAATATTGTCTTGTAGTGCTGCCATTTTATATTTAATTAACTCCAATATGTGTATTCAGTGTTTCTGCACTATGCTTCACATTGCTATATACATCCTGGAAAGAATGAGCCAATAGCTCAATGAACTGAAGTGAATTGGTCTCAGAGAAGGCTAAAAACTAAAACATTCTAAACATTCAATGCATAGAACAAAAAAACGAAGTAACCTACATTATCAAAAGCCAAAAAGCTTAGGGAACCATGAACAGAGATCTTCAGCTTTAGAATTAAAAAGCCTACATGGAAATGTGGAAGATGAGCAGTTGACTTTAATGTTTGTATCAGATTATTTTTCAGACTGTGGAGGGTAGAATATAGATGGTAGTGAAGTTGTAAAAGGGTTATTAACAATGCATCATCAGTATTCGCAATGAGTCTTAAAGTTTCATTACTCTTGTATCATTCAGATTTAATGTTAATAATTATGACACAAATTCTGTTCATCAAATTCAATAGTCTGACTTTAAAAAAATAGTATTTTAGAAAAGGTAGACAATAAAAATTTGCAGAATACTCTACAAAAATGCTTAAAGGTAATACTAGCAACTAAAAAGATAAAATCTTAAAAAAAAATCACAATTAATTGTCAAAAATTGCACAACAATATCTCAATTAAAAATTATAACAACTTACAAAGTATGGTAATCATAATACAAATTTCATCAATGTGTTGATATCATGAAACATTTTAAAGAGACATGAAAAAAACAACATTTCAGTTTCAAACAAGATTAGCATCTTTAGCCATTGAGTAGAATGTGGATTGTTGATCCTTCAGAAGTGCTTGTGGTGAGTCTATCTCCTTAATCTTACCTTTGTCCATCACAATCACTCTGTATAATTGGAAAAAAAATAAAGATTTCAGTTACTAATATACCGGTACTACATTTTAACCCAGATGCCCTAAACTTGATTTGTGTAAAAGAAAGATAAAGACATCTAAGAAATGTAGCATTGACTCATTAATCATAAATGACTCAAGAGTCACTATTTAGAAGAGCTGAAGTCTCTAATTAACATTCACAGCTAGATTAGCTCATGGATATGCATTAGACATAGGCCTATTATCTTCTGTTTTGAAGGGAACGTCTGTAATTCACAAGATAAGATGAATCATTTTAAATGATGTTGTCCTCTTTTTTTTTAAAAAGCTGATATTAGCTCAACAATAGATAACTATAAAATCTTCTATTTTTATAGACACCTCACTAGCAGAGTGGTTAGAACGTCAGCTTGAGGACGCTTGAGTCATGAGTTCAAATTCAGGACGCTTTTTTTTTTAAAAATAAATGCCTTAAAAAAACTATTACTCTAAAATTCACCCAGATATCTCTTTCTTTCATCCCCCTCCATTTTCCCAACTGGTCCAGACAAATGATAGGATCACAGCATATTGAGAAAGCTAAAAGTATGAAATAGCGCTAAACAAAAGCAATTGGTAAAAAATATTTCTAAACGTACAGATTTATTTATGTAGGTCTAGATCTATTACAAACTTAATCACATGATCCAAACTAATTTATACAACTACACTCCATATAAGGAGCAATGGTGGCTGAGGGGTCCGGGGTTCAAATCCTGGTGAAGACTGGAATTTTTTACTTTCAGGATCTTTGGGAGCCTCTAAGTCCTCCCAGCTCTATTGGATACCTTACATTAGTTGGGGATAAGTAAAGACGTTGGTGGTTGAACTGGCCACATGACACCCTTGTTAACTGTGGGCCACAGAAACAGATGACCTTTACATCATCTGCCCTATAGATTGCAAGGTCTGAAAGGGGAACTTTTACTTTTTTTACACTTGGTATAAGCTTTTTTTTTTTTTTTTTTTTTTTTTTTAAAGTATTTTAAAAGTTGTTCTTGATTAATGTACACAATTAATTAAGCAGTGGCCATTTTTTAAGCAGCCAAGAGAAGATTTCTGATCCAGAAGTCAAGAGTTCAACAACTATTGGTAGAAAATACATTAGTTTTAACCATTTTAATTGTGTGACATAAAGACACCCAGAAGCTTTAGGGAGGCTTTGTCTTACCTGTAATACACAACTTTGGGCTGAACTTAACTGTCACAATGTTGTCCAAAATTTGACCTTCTCTTGACAGCTTTAATTCATGATAGTGTTTAGACTGTAAACATAACTTACCTTCTATTATTCAAAGTTCATCATGATTTTCATGTCTTTAACAATATTCAGCCAGTAAGCTTTACTAACCATAATTGTGGGCTGAATTTACCTGTTGACTTAACTGTTCATGTTTCTTTCAAGTTTAAGGCTTGACTTACCTGTCATAGTCCATGATGGTGTTCAGCCTGTGGGCTATGGTCAACACTGTGCTGGACTTAAACTCCGTGCGAATGGTCTTCTGAATCAGGTCATCTGTTTCCATATCTACAGCAGCCGTGGCTTCATCAAGCACTAGAATCTTGGATTTGCGCAACAGACACCGGGCTAGACAAACTAGCTGCCGCTGACCCATGCTAGTCAAAGACAAAAGGTATTTATATTTCACTAACACACAAATTGGTATAACTCTTATTTTGTCAATACAACAAAAAAAACAACAACAATAAGCTGCCTGATTTTTAAAAAAATGTTATCTTGAATTACCAGGTATGTTGAACACAAAACAAAACAAAAAGAGAATAAAAATACTAACTTAGTTAAGGAAACCTGATTTGAAATTAAAGCAAAAAAGATCAGAATAAATAAAAAACTAAATCTAAACAAAAGTTTGTCCCCATAAAATGAGTTAATTAAAAAAAAATGTTTTTTAAAATTATGTTGAACATGAAACAAAACAAAAACAGAATAAAAATACTAACTTAGTTAAGGAAACCTGATTTAAAATTAAAGCAAAAAAGATTAAATAAAAAACTAAATCTAAACATAAGTTTGTCCCCATAAAATGAGCTAATGAAAAAAGAAGAAGAATTCAGATACCTCAAGTTTTGACCTCCTTCCCCACACTCGTAGTCCAACTGCGATGGTAAATTTGTTACGAAACCTTTCAGATGGGCATGCTCCAAAGCCTCCCAGATTTGATGGTCTGTGTACATCTCAGCCGGGTCAAGGTTCATCCTCAAAGTTCCAGAAAATATGACAGGATCCTAATTAAAGAAGAAAGTAGTTTGATTTCATTCCCATGATAATTGCAGTCATTTTATTATTTATGATAACAAAAAAAAATATGCTTACATATTCCTAAAGTTTCGGATCATACCTGAGGAAGAATGGTGATATTTTTACGCAGGTCATGAAGTCCTAGGGTTGCAATGTTTTGATTGTCAATAGAGATCTTTCCAGAAGCAGCCTCCACCAAACGAAAGAGTGCCACTGAGAGAGAGGATTTACCAGCACCTGTTCTCCCAACAATTCCAACCTGTATTAGGTTTTGAAAAGTATAGGCCAATTTAATTTTTAATAAAGGATATACAATTTAGCAACTTGACAAAAATAAAAGTATTGTTTTAAATTACTGAAATATTTAATAATCAAATTAAAGAACATTATTTAGGAAAAAACAAATATTGAATACCAGTACAACCAAATATTTTCAATCTGCTGATGGAAATATCATCACATAACAAGTTCTGCGAATCTTTGTAATTTGGTTAAATTAATTTTAACATTTTAAAAAGCTTAACTGTCAATTGTATAAACAATAAATTATTTCCCAATTTCAGCAAATAGTTTCAATATTCATTTTCTCATCATCAAGTTAGAGGGTTCTGATAACCATTTCTGTATCAGATGAATGACACCCTGGATTCCTGATCAGGAATTCTCCAGACAGTTAATCTTCCTAAAGCTGTGTTCTGACTTCTTGATAAAGTATGCAGCTTTTAAAAATGTGGTTGGTATTCTCTAGAGAAACTTTATAATGAAATATTCCAACAGTTACATTTTTTTTCTTATCAACTTGCTATGACTTCACTGAAGAGCCTAACTCTCTACACTTTGGTTAAGCACACTACAGAGAACAAACAATAAAATTAGCTTAAGACCTAAGTCCTTTCAACTAACCTTTTCACCACCTTTAATATTACAGGTTATCCCTCTGAGTACCAGCTCAAGGCCCTCTCTGTATTTTATTTGCAGGTCATCAAAATCTATTTCTCCATCTTCAGGCCATGGCTCAGGAAGTCGCAGTTTCGGGTTCTTCCATGCAGCCTGAAAAATTAAAGTGTTTAAGCTAAACTGTATGGTTTCTTATCTTTGACCAATTCTATATTAAAAGATAATGACATTTTGAATCCATTTTATCAAATCTCTTTATAAATGAAACTAAAAGCTTTTCAAGACATGAGTTGGAGCAAATATTGAGAATATGAAAAATAGGGAGCAAACATAGACAAGGTAGACACCACTGATAGAGGGCAAACATAGACACAGTAGACACTACCTGGTAGAGGGCAAACATAGACATGGTAGACACCCCAGGTAGAGGGCAAAAAGAGGGATAGGTACCACAAGGGAAATGAAGAAAATCACCATAGAAAGAGCTGATGAGTTGAAAATACAAAATCATTTTTTCTAAACGTGGATTGGGCATAGAAAGTTGATGATTAGTTAAGTACCTCAGTTTCAATCTCTGAATACTCTAGAATTCTCTCTGCAGACACTATATTAGTTTCAGCTTGTGTAGCTACCTGGATCACCTGGGATAGAGCTCCTGTTACCTATTGATCAGAATGTGTAGACAAGATTTACCTCTGAATGACAAACTAGTCAAAGAATCATATTGAAAAAAATGCACAATCTTTGACATGTATGTAAAATTAGCCAGATTTTAAAAAGTTAGCCTTGAAATAATAAAATATTTTCTTTAGCTCATTTGCGTACATTGCAGTAATAAGTTTTTCAAATGCTGATATTGATCATTCAAAGAATGTATAAGGATTTAATCATATCTTGTTTTCAAAACAGTAGCATTTTACTTGACCAACAAAGCAAATCAAAGCATATAAATATAAAATCTATTTGTATGCACTTGGGGACAGAAAGTATAAATTGAATGGTAATCTGTAATTACAGTGTAAATAAACCTTGCAAGCCCACATGGTGACTAGAACTAGGAGTTTATACAATGTACAAAACCTCTCCTTTAAAAAAACAATGTTTATTCACTATCTGGGAAGAATGCTGTTCTGATTTTTGTAGTGCCAAAATCCAAACTTAACCAACAGTTGCTTGCTTCAACTGTTGTGTCATCAGGTTTTGTGTTTATTAATTTCTTCCAATCTAACAGTTATCTTTCCTTATTATATAAATATTAAATATAAACCTCCAGTAGATAGTTTATTCATTTATTCTTGTATGTGTTGTAAAAATTGTGGATGCACCCCCAACTAGTTTAAGTGCCTTTAAACACAAATGTAGCATAAGAATCTGTTAGTTAATAAACATACCTGCTGAGCATAGGACACTGCCAAGCCAGCCAAACCTGCAGTAAGTCCAGTGTCAGCCTGAGCAAACATGGCTGCTGCCAATACTATTACATTACCCAAGAACTGGAGTCTGATTTGAAGCCAGCTAGGTAGAGACAATATTTTTTTTTTATTGAATTTCTGATATTGAGGATAAAATGTTAATTATGTAAGTATGTCAGCTTTCTTAATCCAGCATATAACAGAATGATTTTGCTAAATGAGTATTATCATCAAACAGATATGTTAGAACATAATTTATTATGTGTCAAAGGAAAGGTTTTTCAGTGGCTTATGGTTGAAGAGTATTCTTTGGTCAACACAACAACCAACTGCTTTTACTTTCCTTATCAGATTTCAGGTACTTATCATATATACAAATTATATTTACTAATTCTATGACGAATAAAGTGTTCTCTTGTTCAGTAAATACCTTGTTTAAATAAAACATTGCAGAAAATTGACATCTTTTATTTTTTTTATACTGGTATACTGTCAGCATCTAAAGTAAACTGTTGAGCAGAGCTATTAAATAATACATTTTCTTTTCTTTACCTTGAAGCTACTATACTTCCAAAATAAAACTTCATATTGTAGTCCACCAGCCTCATAGAGTTTTCATAGAATCTCTCCTGGGCTGCATAGGCTCTGATGCTGGACACCCCACTCAAAGTCTCAGAGAAATGTACATAGATGGGAGACTTGGTGGTGGAGTCAATACGACGGATTTGTCGAGATGCAGGGATGTACACTCTCTGTCAAAATAATGGAGTAGGAGGAATATATTCAACAACCCTTAAAGCACTTTTATTTGGCTAATAGTATTCTACTTATTACACAGAATTAACATTAAAATTCCTTTCATAGGCTTACTACAAGCAGTTCCACCAAAACTAATCCAGTCCAAAAAAGAATGAAGCAAAACATATATCAAA
Organism: Biomphalaria glabrata; assembly: GCF_947242115.1. Taxonomy (NCBI): domain Eukaryota; kingdom Metazoa; phylum Mollusca; class Gastropoda; family Planorbidae; genus Biomphalaria; species Biomphalaria glabrata. The sequence continues at coordinate 11,785,999 of NC_074717.1, read as the reverse complement.
ACCAGAAAATACAAACCATCTGCAAACTTGATCTTAAATTCTGATTAGCAGACCCTTCTAAATATAAAACTTTATGGATCTAAAAATCCAATGTCAGAGAAATGATTCAGTATAGAAATGAGTCCATTTTTTAAAATATTTCTCCAATTTCTTAAATATAAAAAAAAATAGTTTCAAACTTTTACCAAATTAAGTAATTTTATTAATATCCACAAAATGTTCCTTTATATATATCTCATTTGCTTGATGCTTTGAAATTGATATTTTTCTACCCTCTTTTTAGTTTTCAGATAATTATTTAAAAAAAGCTTTCAATAAATAAATCTTTTACAAAGTTTTCTTTTTAGAAACATCTAAAATGACCAAAAATTTTTTTTTCTATTCATGAAATGTTATGTTAAGCAAATAATTATTATGAAATGCATATAGATTACCTGCATCAAAACATAGAGAATAACAACTGGTACTATAACACTGAGTACTATTGGGGTACTGTAAGAGATGTTGATCAGTGAAATTAACACACGGCCCATACTCTGCACACTTTGCCGCAATACATTTGGCAACATGTTGTCCAGGACATCCACATCTTTAGAGAAACGATTCACAATTCGACCTAGAAATTAAAGTTTCACAAGAAAAAGTTACAAACACAAAACAACTTGAGAGCATACAACAATCATTAATTTACAGTAACATAAATGTTAAGCAAAGGTCTAGTTCCAGACCTAGCAGACACATGAGGATATTTTCCACAATACTGTAGACCACAAATGAAGCCATGAAACATGTGTACTTACCAATGGGTGTTGTATCAAAGAAAGACATAGGTGATCTCATAATGTTGTTCAACATTGCATTGTGAAGTACATTAGATGCTACCACAGTTTTCACCAGCATAGATGCAGAGAAAGAGTAAGTGAAGATACCTGGAAATAGTGAACAGATTTGTTGGGAACATCAGAGAAAGTAAAAAAAAGTAAATAACTATGTTCTACATGGAACAGCATTCTGAAGTATAACTTATAAGGTATAGTACATATACACAATTATAAATGACATTAGTTACAATTCAATATATATATATTGATACAAATGTAATCTTTCATTGTAAAAATGGGCTCAACCTCAATTTAATTAAATTTCTGACAGGTGATTGAAATAAGATTGAAAATTACTAAGTGATGTACATTCCTGTTGTAATGAAATAAGTATCATCATGAATATTTAACTTACTATATACACCCTTGAATGTGGAAATACATTTAATTTAACATCCATGGCAGTTTATTTCATCATTGAAAGGTGGAACTTAACAACCATCAGTCACTCTAAACATATACTAGAATTAGACCAGATCATACTGTAAATAGGAGGTGCGGAGCTGATAGGTAAAGCGCTTGGATTCTGAACTGGGGGTCCCAGGTTCAAAGACTGGGATTTTGACTTTCTGGATCTTTAGGGTGTCTCTGAGTCCAACCAGCTCTAAAGGGTACCTGACATTAGTTAAGGAAAAGTAAAGGTGGTTGGTCATTGACACCCTCATTAACCATGGGCCACAGAAAATGATGAACCTTTACATCATCTGCCCCATAGATCAAAAGGTCCTAAAGGGGAACTAATCATGTAAATAACCCACACTGCATGGAATGGCATTTCTTACCCTGAATGACACCCAGTCCTCCATAGAGACCAATGTATAAATTTGTTTTGTCAGCATACTCCTCTGTATCACTCAGATTTCTGTTGGCCAGGTAAGTATCATCAGTCCACATGCTAAGCCAAATGCCAGAGAATATATTGCTGCCCATGTAGATCAGATAGCACAGGAAACTGAAGATGGTGGAGTAGGAGCCGACAGAACGAATGTAGTCAATGTAAACTTTCATCTTGACCTGCAAACAGATGATATTGGCAAAACTATATATTATCTTTTGAATGATGAAAACAAAAATAAACTTTAAAAATTAAAGTTCAGCTAAATGGAATGTCTGCAATCATTGATCCTTTATATTTTAACAGGAAATTTTAACCCACCATAATTAACTCTTTCTTGTGATGTCACAGATCTTAAAATATTTTTTAATAGAAAAAGAAGCACTAATTCTCTTTTATAAGTTTTGGAAGCTTCATCATAAATGAAGATTATTACGTCCTAGTCCAGAGCTCCTGCAGGACAGGAGGGGGTGGCAGTGGACAGGGTTCAACTTGGGACCATAAAGACATCAGTCCGAAGTACATACCACAAGCCCAGGCAACCATCTCTCTATTTCAGTTTTGATTAAATGATTAAAGGAGGCTTTAATTAACAGATAATCCTGTCAGAACTCAAGATTACTTATTAAGTATTGTTTAAGGCCTAATGTGACAGACTATTTATATATAAAGTGGCAAAGAGGGATGAAGGCATTGGTACAGTAAATATGCTAGCCATTACAACACTCTCAACTCATAGTAAATAACATTTACTTTTGATAAGAGACCTCAACTTTGTAAGTTTCAGATGTTCTTTCAGGAATGATTATTATGTTTTAGCCCAAACCTCCTGCAGGATGACAAGAGATGGTAGCAAGCAAGGTAGGTACCAAAGACCAAAGTGACAATAGTCCAGAGTACATACCTCATGGCCAGACTGCTACACTTTACAATGAGTAATCAAAACAATGAAGTTATCGTCATGATTACCCAATGGCAGGTTTGTCTGTCCAAAACATTATTTCTCATGTTTGTCTCAACAAAAATTCTGTTATTCTCATCAGTTTAAAAATTTCACACATCACAGAGTTGCTTTCTTTCAAAGTTTTTCAACCTCTAAAAGCTGACAACACCAAACAAAAACCACAAACTATATTACATATACCAACAACATTTTGTAAACACTGTAAATAAATATGCAGCTTACCCCACCAGTCTCTGCCTTTTCTGCTTGAACCAATCTCTGACCTTTCACAATTTTAACGGAACCTTTTTCTAGTTTTTCTGGCTTTTCCTCCTCCAAGTCTTCATCTATCAAACCATCATCAAGATTATCAACTCTTCTGTGAATGCCTTTGCCTCGCTTTTCTTCCCTTGAACCAGCTGATTGACTTCCTCGACGCCTCAGTCTATTAGAGCCAGTCAAGCTTTCTTTAGTGGATAAAGTCAAGTTGGTGGATGCTGTCCAACTCTCTCGTCTTGCAGACACTGTGAGTGAAAGTTTCCTCTTGTAAGACTGGTCATCTTGAGACCTGATTGATAGGACATATGCAAATTTTTTTATTTGAGACAATATTTTTTTTTAAATAGCACATGGGTAATGGGGGAGATTGGTATTTATGTGTATTCACTATATATTTATAATAAGTAATTAGTGATGGGCAAAAGTTAACTAAAAAGTTGCTAACTTTTAGTTTAACTAAAAAAAATTAGTTAAGGCCAAAGTTTAATTAAAAAAAAAAAGTTTAGTTAAAATCCTAGTTTAATTAATTTTTTTTAGTTACAAACTAAAAAGTTTAATTACAAATTTTACAAACTTTTTTAACAGACATACCAATAAATATTTAGATCTATGTAATTTGGAGAATATATGTAATAAATAATAGAGAGGAGAAATAACTAGAGGGTGCACAGGTCACTAGAAAGCCTTTTGACCTTTACCCTATAATGGTCGCTATTCCCGCCAATTCAATGTATTTGAAAGGCGAGAAAAATAAACGTGTTCATTATATTCTAGCAAGTTTCGCTGCTTGATAAATCCTGATAATTCCTTGCTTCTATTGATCTACATTTTGTTGCTTTTTTTTTTAAACACCAGTGTGTTCCTGTATAGTTGCAGACAAAGAATTTTGCTTTACTATAGATCTAAAAGAAATGTCGACTCTTTCTATTTTATTTTAAAACTTTTTACTAGTAGATAGATCTAGAGTCTAGTGACGTCTAGTCTATTAGTATTAGAATTAGTCTAGACTACTATAGTCATAATAGTCTATATTTAATTATTTTAGTCTCTAGGCTTAAGTAGAGTCTAACTCTTAGTAGTCTTAGATCTAGATGTAAATTTAAAATTATAAGTCAATAATATAGATCTAGGTAGTTTGGTATTCCCCCCGAGTCACGTGGTTGTGTGTATACAACGCGCACCGTGCTTAGTTTTAGTTAGTTTGTAGTGGGAATCTGAAGCGTTTTAAGTCAATATTTAGTGGTTTCAATTTACTCATTAGCGCTAAACTATAATTTGTTAATAACAGGAGAATCTACAGATAATTTTTTTTAATAGTTTCAACTAAAACAAATAGTTAAACCTTTGATAGAAGGTACCGAAGCGTTGGCCTATAATCTGCCATACTGAGATCAAGATTTCTTGATCTACAATGAATGACTACACTTACAGTTCTTAGCGTTCGGGTAACCAGTCCTAGAAAAAAAAGTAACACTTTCATCCCCCCCCCCCTTTTTCCTCTCTGCCCAAAAGTAAACAAGCTTGAACTTGAGTGTGTGTATTGGTGGTCAGATAGCTCTAGGGCTAGTGTGTAGTCGATATGTCGACTAGTTGTTATAAAAGATAAAAAGACTGCCATGTGTTTTCCTTGTGCGTAATAGGCTTGAGTTGTTTAGCGAACAAATAACACATCTGATAGTCAAGGATAAATCGAGATCTACTCTTACAGTTACACAGGCCAAATGTGTCTTACCCCGCCCTTTCATTGTTAAATTTGGTTTCTAAGTAATAAAATAGATCTAGATCTATTTCGTCAACGCATTTTTGAAACTTTAATGTAACATTTTGTGAATTTCTTAAAAATGATAGAACTTTTAATAACATAATAATACATCATGTATCCAACACAATAACCGCAAAATGAAATACATAACGTTAAAAAATAGCTGAAGTTTATGAAAATAACAATGTTTCAACTAATTTTGCCCATCACTATCTAAAATCTAAAGGTAACTTATATTAGAACTTGGACAATTACTTCTAATTTCTTTCTATAATAGTATTCTAATTCTAGTGATTCTATTAAGATCTACATCTATCCCATAAAGACATTTAAATCTTGTTTCATGTGCACAAATAAATGTTTATTACATTTTGCTAAAGAGATTGGTTGTGCTTTATATTTTTCATGTTTGGCTGCTTCGTCCTTAAAAAAGGTCAAAATAGTTTGTAAAAGTTTAACTAAAGTTTCTTAGTTTAGTTTAACTAATTTTTTCAATTTGTGATTAACTAAAAGTTTAATTACTTTTTTTTAGTTCAAACTTAGTTTTAGTTTAACTAAAAAAATTTAGTTTAGTTCCCATCACTATAAGTAATGAATGTAATGAGTTAGTTTAGATAACTCATAGCATTAGACATTATATAGGTCATAAGGTGCTATGATTTTTATTTAACTTTCATTTTCTATAGAATCCTAGAATATGGTAATTAAATGGCAACCATTCTCATAAGAGCTTAAAAAAGCTGTGAAAAGGATAAATATATTGTTATGGCACGATTAGGAATTAATTATTTGTTTAGGAAATAGGGGAAGTTTTGACTTAGTGACAATGACGTGAATAGTAAAACAAGGATAGGGTTTTAGAGACCTTCACCTTCAATGAAGTCCTGTAGGGAATCAGCGCCTGCATGAGCACTGTGATCCCGTTGATTGTTAGAAAGGCTTTTATCCAATAACCAGGCCTGGACATGTAGTAGCAGCCATAGTGGTGACTGGGCGGAAACCAGACCATACCACGCACACAACGCACCACCCCCGGAACAGGCCCACTTGCTATAAGTGGCCGAGAGCAGCACTTACCATGGGGAGCTTGTCTCATATTCCTATAATGTTACTGCCTCTGTTCTGTGCGGGAACCGCCACTTCAGCTAATTCGGTCACTGATGATGGCCCCCTTTGTGGAACAGTGTGGCAGACTTTTTGGACTAAGTTGAGGCTATTTGTTCCATCCCTCACCAGAGTGAGAGAAAATAAACAAAAGCTCACCCAGGGAATCCCGCAAGAGCTTGGTTTGCTACTCGTACTTGGCCTATCTAGGTCCACTACAGACATTTCCACGTTGCTGAGGCAACGGGTAGCTGGAATCCTCCAAGTTTTAGAGACAGAACGTAATGGAAGGGGACGTAAACAGACTACTCTAGGACAATGTATAAATAAGTAGCATTTTATGAATGTATATAGAGTTGGCTAACATTCGACAGTTCCCTTCATTGCTATTAAACTTGTTCGACATTCAGTATCAGCTTTGACTAACTTGTATTAATTGTTTAGCCTTTTGCCGGTGTTATTGGATTCTACATTACTTTGAGTGTTACCTCCATTTGGTTTATTTGCATTAGTCACAGTGGAAGCGCCTAGCAATATTTAGAAATTAATTTATTAAATATTCAGTAAACATTACTTCTTTTGAAATAGCAATATTTAGAAATTAATTTATTAAATATTCAGTAAACATGACATCTTTTGAAATATTGTTACATTTTAAATTGTTGTTTATGAACTAAGCTGTGCTATTATAATTGTTTTTTACCAATACTGTAAAATATCTTACCAAACATAATTTTTAAAATTCCATTAGTAAAGTCAAGCATCCTATAATCATTTATCATGTATCTGTAAAGATAATAGTCATGTTATTGAAAGTTAAAATGTGTCTCCTTACTTTCCAGCTTCATCAGCAGAAGAAGCTCCAGTCAATGATTCTAGTCTTGTCAAAACTTGTTTCTTTAATTCATCAACTGAAACAAAATAGTTTTGATAAAACATTTTATTTTTGGTTCAAGCTTTTGCTCATGACAACAAGCTTTACAAAATTCTTTTGAATATTGAGTCGTTCTTTGCTCTGAGTTTTTTTTTATGCACCATAATATTTTATAGTTTCCAAAGATGCACTCTGTAATTGTCATTGCTTCTTTTCTTTAGGCTTGGTTGGCTGGTTCTTGTTGGAGCTTCTTTTTGTTGTTCCCAAGTAAATTAAGCTTTATGTTGAGTAAGGAATTAATATTTTTCTTGCTTAGGGACTCAGGCTTGGGACTCTTTGGAACACTCTTTCTGAGTGAAAACTGCATGGGCCATTCTTGGCCATTATGCATGGACCATAGTTGGTTTTGGGCAACGTGAGCCTGGAGTGTATCGCTGGCATTGTGACTAAGGTGTGCCTTCATGTTACATATGTTATATATTTGTACATAAACCAGGCTCACTGAAAATAGTATTTACTATGTTATATTTACTACTCTAGATCTAATTGCTAATTATAACTATCATTCATGTCATGTCATATTATATCATTTAATCTTTGTTATGCAATGACTTGTTATTAACTATTATAAGTTAACCTATTGACATTTCTTGCTTAAGTAATGTACAAAGTGATAGACTGTCAGAAGTACTCTGGCAGATGTACAAGGCAAAATACAACCCTGACAAAATTTAAATATTATTGCAGTTATACTTAAACAGATATGTGTTAGCATTTTGAAAGTATTAGTGTGAATATTTAATTATGTATGTAAATGATATGTTGTACAAGCCTTAGAAAACAGAATCTTTAAGAAATTTATCATCAACTAACTTTCAGGGTCCTGTGATTTAGCCGTGTCATCTTCACTGAGTGCGTCAGCTTCTTGTATAAAGTATTCCTTTAGAAATTGGGCAAACTCTCCATCATGTGAGACCAGCTGCTCATAACTGCCCATCTCAGAAATGCCTCCATTCTTCATGACTATGATATGATCCACCATGGGCAACCAGTGAACTCCATGTGTAACCATAACCCGAGTCTATCAAAAAGTGAACAAATCACAATGTGTCATGTGATGAGATCTACACTGAGATATATCTTAATAGAAATAGAAGAAATAGTGTGATTGTAAGATATCTATATAGATATAGAAGACAGTGTAAGGAAATGACATTTAATAGAAATGAGAGAACAAAAGGTAGAAACAATTAACAGAAATGTAAGAAATAGTATGAAAGAAAAATGTTTTTATAGATAGTAAGGAAATAGAGCGAGGAGGAGATTCATAAACAGAAATAGAAGAAATTCCTAAGAAATGTCATTTTTTCTTTAGTTTCTACTTGATTTCAAATCAAAAAAAATATTTTTAGCCTTCTATAATTAAGCATGTGGTAAAGTCCTTGGCTTCTGAACCAAGAGGTCCCAGGTTTGAATCTCGTTGAAGACTGGGATTTATAATTTCAAGATTTAAAGGGCACCCAAAACTCTATGTTGGGGAGAAGTAAAGCAATTGATCATTATGCTGGCCACATATTGGCCATAGAAAGATGACCTTTACTTAATCTGTCATTCAGATTGCAAGGACTGAAAGGGGAACTTTACTACTTTACTTTAAATAAGCAACCTAGTTTAATTGCATTGAATTTTTTGTAGAATGCCTTCCTAGATTTTCTCTATGTTAAATGAACAATTTTATAATTAAATATACAAGCTATATGTTATGTGAGAATAATCTGAGAGTGCACACATTACTTGTCATAAAAACAACAGAGCTCTGATGAAACTACTAAATTTGTAAACAAACAACATTTTAAATATACAACAACTTTGAGTTATTAGTAGAACTACATGCAATGCTTTCCATTATTCTTTAAAGCTGTAGTGCTCACCTTGCCTTTCAACATTCCTTTGTTACTGATGACCTCCTGGAAAATATGTTTACCAACATGGCTGTCCACAGCACTTAGTGGGTCATCCAGCAGGTATATGTCAGACCGACTGTATACAGCCCTGGCCAATGATACTCTCTGTTTCTGACCGCCAGATATGTTAATACCCTAATTTACATAAAAAATTCACATTTTATTTTTTAAGACAACAATAGGATAAATGTTATAGTTAGTTAGTAGAGCTAGTAGAGTTTGTAGACAGATATATTGGCTATTGCGGAGCTGACCTTTTCTCCAATCTCTGTTTGATCCCCACCAGGCAGTATGTCTAAATCTGATTTTAAGGCACATGCCTCCACAACTTTACTGTACAGGGAAGACTTGAAGTCAGTAGCAAACAGGATATTGTCTCTCAGAGTTGCATTCTGAATCCAGGCTTCTTGAGGTACATATGCCATGTTGTTATACTGACATTGTGAATTAAAATAACATATAATTTTAAACTTGGATAATTTTAAATACATGTCACCTAACTAGTTTATTTGACCAATCAAGGCAAAAGATTTGGCATTTAATGTAAAGGTCACATGCTTCAAAAATCATGCACATAGTTCTGCTTTAAATGATATGTATAAAAGTATCAACATTCAAATCTACACCCAATGCAATACCATGGGTATTCATTTTGTTATAGCTCAATCGGCTGCTAAAGTGAAAGTCTTGATTTCAAATGCCAATGGAATATAGTTATTTTTTTGGATTTCAGAATGTCTCTGAACCCATCAAGTTTTGATGAGTAACTCACATAAGTTGGGGGAAGAAAAGTATCACATATACTGGAATTCAATGCTTTGACAATGTCTAACCCATTCCACATGTTTCTAATTTATAAGGAATCCTTGATTTATACAGCAAAAATAATTAAGATCTATTTATATTTGATATGTCATGTAAATAAAATGTCTTCAGAAAAATACTTCTTTTCAACAAGGAAACATAACTCTAACCTTCACGGTCACTTTGCCTTTAGTCTTGTTCATTTCTCCCAAGATGGCCGACAGCAATGATGATTTACCACACCCCACTGTTCCTACCACAGCCACCAGTTTCCCTGGTTTGAGTTTAAGGTTGATGCTGGAGAAATACAAATCCAACTATCTGATATAAACATTTTAACATGTAATGTTTGAGAGTGAAAATGGTGTGAATGTATATTTCATCTTCTATTGTAATAATGTTTTGTTATTTGTAAGGCACACATTGTAAGACAAATTTCCTCAGGGATAAAAAAGATTATTATTATTAAACACACAATAAAAATACTTCCATTTTAAAATATGTTACTGTTTTTATTTGTGGATAAAAAATGTCATTTTAAAATTGATAAGGGAATTATAATCACTTGATGAAGTTTAGGATGGGTTTTAAACATTAACATAAGAGAAATATAAGAGTTTATAAAAAAATATGGCATTTTTTAATTTTTAAAGTAAACTCTTATATATAGGAGCACAATGTTAATGCTGTTAATGCTTAAAAACAACTGAACTGGCCAATTATTTTCTATTATAATTTGAAAAATCCTACTTTTTAAGAGTTGGTTCAGGCATCACATTGTCCCAAGTAAATGTTCCATTTTCTATTTTGATGGCATCCTCTGTAATGAATAAACAATATTAATTAGTGCAATTTTTTTGCTATGTGTGTTCAATTGACATTTTAAAATTTCAACTGAGTTTAATAGTTAATTGTCCCAAAGCTGCAACAAAATTGAATAAATTTCAAGATTGTTATTGAAATCCAAAATTATACTGTCACCCTAATCTGGTCATGTGGTAGTAATCCTAGATGTTTGAACATACCTGACCTTGGATCATATGTTCTTGCATCAGGACTTAAATCAGGTTGTCTGAAGAATCCAACAATACGTGTAATAGAAACACCAGCCTGGAACAAGAAACTTGAACTGTTATAATATCAAGGCACATTCACACTAAATAATTTTTTTTTTAAATAGTGGCATTTTACACAACTGAAGTTAAGACAAATTTTATATATTATTATTTTGAATGGCACATAGAAAGGGGAGTTGTGACTGGGTAGTAAAGTGCTTGGCTTCTAAACCAAGTAATTCACAGGATTTTATAGGACAAGATGTTTTTGATTATGTGGTTAAGGACACATATGAATTACAGGACTAGCTTATCATAATAATATTGTTTAAAACACATCAGGACATAACAAAAAAAGCTTTTCATAATAATGTAGTTTAGAGCACATCATTTTAATTTTAGCCTATTAACAGATGCATACAATATTCTATAATATATTGTTACAATCTCTCCTAATCAGGCCTTCTGTAAACACTGCTAAACACAACACAACACATCAAGAGCTTGACAACAAGAGCTCCACAATAATCTGGTACTTTAATAATGGTCAATTAAAACAGCCAATATGACACAATTGGCAATACATCAACACTAAAAATGCTATACTGTACATCACAGTACCAAACAGATAAACTCTACTGTCTCTATCTCTTCCTGGACTCATACATTCACTTCAGGACTCCACCAGGACCGACTTCATGGCAGACTAACAGTCCAGGTCTACTCACTGTCCTGTCTTGAACTGCACTGCCTTACACACACTGTGTCTCTCGTACACGCAGGCTTATGATCAGATGACCATAACAGTGGTCATTATTTGCATGCAAAGTTCATGCCAGTACTGTCTCTTGCCCTTCGATAAAGCATGCTATACTGAATTGCTGGCCTGTGTCACAAATGTCAGCTGATCATATACAGTTAACCCTATTGCATTGCGAATAAGGTTATAACAATATAATAGGTAGATAGTAGTGAGATACACTAGGAACTTCCATTAAGTAGAATAAAGCTCAGCCATAATACTCAATACTCCTAGCAAATAGTGATACTTGAACATGAGTGCATTCTAATTCACAAGAACTATAGACATTAAGAGTCTTTGAATGTAAAAAATTAAAAAATCTCTACATTGAAATTCCCAGCAACTATTTCAAACACTTCAGTTTCACAGTAACTTAGAATGCAAGCAGAATTTCTCCATACTGACCTGGATGAGGGCAGGTATAAACATTGGCATCATGCTGAGAGCTGAGGTCAGGATGTTGAAGAGCGAGATGGAAACAAAAGCCTTGCTGGGGTCTAGGTAGCCATCCACTGCTATGAATACACCAAAGGAAGCTACTTGAACCTTAAAGAAAAGAAAATAATATCAGCATTTATTACAACCATTATTTCTTAACAGTGAATATAAACCTTTTTTTAATTAATGTAAAACTAATTTAATGACAAAAAAATTTAAAATAATGAAATGGATAGTATTGTTGAAGAGAGAAAACAGGGGTATAAAAGAGAGATGCTAATGAAAAAAGGCTAAGAGTGTCATACACATATTTCTGATGAGATATGGGTATTAATGAAGAAAATATACAAGTATGATGCGGAGATTTTATAGATATATTGGAAGAAAGACTAGTAGTATTAAACAAGATAGTATCAAGTTAATAATGTTGAGAGCATAGAGATATATAAGAGAGTATAGTTGAGATATTAAAGAAAAGAGTAAAGAGGTATTTAAGAAGAGAGTAAACAATTAATACAAGAATAGATATTTATAATGAAAATATAGATGTACTAATAATGAGAGTATAAAAGTATTAATGAAAAGAGTATACTGGTATTTAAGAAAGGAAAGGATTAAACTTAGAAAACTTACAAAATAAGGAATGATTTGAAATATTAAACTGAGTGAGGCCATAACAAAAGACAATTTAAAGATCAGTCTGATCTCTTCACTTCTATATGTTGAGACTTTCTTCTCAAAGGCTTCCTCCCAGCCATAGACTTTAAGAACCTGAAAAAAGTGAAATTATAGGTAAAGGTTATCTAATATGGGTTAATATGAGCCTTTGTTACTTTAGTTATTCTGTTTTAGGAGTGTAAAAATGCTGAGTTTAAAAGGGCAGTCTGCTATATAAATTAAAGAACCAATAAACCAACTGGGCAGTCTGCTATATAAATTAAAGAACCAATAAACCAACTGGGCAGTCTGCTATATAAATTAAAGAACCAATAAACCAACTGGGCAGTCTGCTATATAAATTAAAGAACCAATAAACCAACAAAGACATAAATGATGAAGAATCTAAATGATGGCTATCAAAACAAAGTCAACAAAGCTGAGTTTTTTTTAGTTATGAAACTTTTTCTTAATTTGTCTGTTTTTACTATAATTTTATTTAGACTAGATGTCTATAATGTGCAATGTTTACACTTCCTGTGCTAATATGTTAATATTGCATCATTGTTTATTATGAATGTTTTGTGAGAAAGGATGTGACGTAATAAAAAGAGAAAGTAGGATGTGACGTAATAAAAAAGATAGTCTTCTATGTCAATGTGTATAAACACAAAGTCTCTGTTATTATTATTGTTATTATTGATTAATGTCTACAGTATGTTATATATTTATCTGTGACAACAGAACACTTACATAAAATGTATATATGATTAAGGAAATTTGATTGTTTGTTAGAAACTATTTTCAACTCTGTTGAATGTTGATAGTTTTTTTAAATAGCTTTTATATGGTGCAACTTTCAGACTTATAGCATGCTCAGTGTGATATGGTCTAATCTCTTTTGTGGACCAGTGGGGTGAGGGGGTATCTGGAAGAAGGTTTTCGGTGTTGTTAGCAAACTCTTATAGAGTTGGGTTTTGAACTTGAGCCCCCTTGATAAGTAGCCAAGCCCAAGCCAAGTGGCTTAAGCTCCTCAGCCACACATAATTAAGAACCATAACCTAGTCATTCAAATGTTCTCAGAAAATACTGATTTTAAAATTGCTTTCCCCATTTTTATAAGAAATACATTTTTTTTTATAAAGTACTTTGAAATGAAGGATATCATTTAGCCAACTTAAGTATCAAACTTAGAATCATTTTTATTAATATTTAATTAATTAGAAACTAACAATTATATACTGTCTGCTAGAAGCTAAACTTAATGACACAGACATTAAATTATTTATCATAAGAAAAATCTGTAATGAAGATTGCATATTATTCACTAATTAAAATTCTCGATTCTTGTGTAAACTAACCTTCATTCCATTCAGTAATTCATTCATAAGTCGAATTCTGCGATCTTTTAGTTTCATCATTTGCCTATTAAACTTGCGCAAGGAAACTGATACAATTGTGTTCATTGGCATAAGTATGAGAACCACTCCAAGCCCAGCAAATGTGGCCACACCAATTTGATCATACAGCATATATAATGCTATACTAATCTGGAGACAAATATAGAAATATACAAGTCTGGAAACCTTACAAAGCTAAATTAATGCAAAGACCGCTATACCAATCTCCATTCTGATATATTAATAGGGGGACAGCTGCAGAGTAGTGGCCATCTAAAAGTAAATTAACAATAAGAGCTAAACCAATATGAGTACATTTACAGAGCTATACTAATTCGAGTACTTTCAGAGAGCTTTACCAGTTTCAGAATATTCACAGATATATACCAGTTTGAGAACATTCACAAAGTCATTCCCATTTCTGAATGTTTACAAAGGTTTAGGGTTTACCCATCAAATTAATCAAAAGTACAATGAAAAAGAAAAGCAATATTCTGTGAATTTTATTTATCTTTTTCATTCTTAAAATAGGCTACATTTTCTGCTGATAATAAAAGTAAGTCCATAGGATGTCCAACATTGAAAGATCATTTCTCTTCATGTATTCATCTACTAAAATGTAATTGATGTTTTTAATTGATTTGTTTTTTACTTTTTTCCCCTCTTAACAAGGCAATATTTAAAAAAAATTCCTTTAGTGGTGAGTTTCCCCATGTCATCCTTCTTTGGATGTCACAAAATCTTCTCTCAGCTCTAGAGCAAACAACATCAAGGTGAATTAAACTATTAAACAAAATAACATCGTCAAATATTTTTTTTTTATGTCATAAGCATTTTTTTGACAATGATTATTTTCAAAACAAAGTATCAAAAGAACTGCTTTGTAAAAAAAAATTAAAAAATTGATCACTTTCCTATTAAAGATTTTAATAAATAACTAAAAAAGTTTCTTGCCTGAAAGGGTGCAGAAAAAAATATGTAGCAATAATTCATGACATTCTCCAGCCTCTGACAGTCTACAGACATTAAGTTGACTATTTCTCCTAAAGTTGATTCTCTTTTGGCTTCATTACTGATTGTCAATGCCTAGTAATTATTTTGAAAATTGTATACATTAATACACATAACAGGTGTAATAATTTTAGAAAATTTTTTTAGAAGATAGCAGGTAAAAATATATTTATATCAATTAAAATGCTTTAAAAATCAAGAAAACCAATGTAACATGTTTTAAATAAAATCAATTCATTTACTAATTATATAATAACCAATAAATCAGCACACATACACACAAAAAGATACATCAGCAATCTATGACCATAATACATAAAGGAAAGAAAAAGAATATTCTACACTCTTCTTGGAACTACCATCCTATGCTAATGCAATAAGAAGAAATATTAATTGAGAATAGAGATTTTTTTTTCATCTTTATTTAATGCATAACACTTCTAATTTCTATGGCACAATAGTGACAAGTATTTTCATTAATTAAGGTCATGAAAATGACTAAAAAACTATAAATATATAAATGTCCAGTTTTGTTTCTAAAAATATTTTACATGCTTTGGATTTTCCTTTAGATTATGAAAATGGGAGATGATGGGAGATGGAAGCAGGCAGGGTTTAAACCTGATACCTTTTAGACCACAAAATGGCTCTCCAGAGTGCATACCACATGACCAAACAGCCATTTCTTAAAAAGTTTACATCTCAAAATTTTCTTGTAAAAAAAATCAACTAAAACATTGTTTTATCATTGCATAATAAATGTTCTTTTGAAATAAAGCACCATTAATAAAAGAAAAGGATTTAAAGTTCTCACTTAATGGTTTACGGTTGGAAAAGACCTACCAACCTTTAAAATACTGTTTTGACAAATTAAAGTGCAATAAAGTCTATGCATGCATACACAGACTGGATGAGAGTTGCTTTATTCAAGATATAAATGATTGCCTTAGCAAAGCAAAGATCAATGAGGAAGAAGGCATTGAAGTGAATTCTTACTTTCTTATAGATGGCAGCAGTTATGGAGCATTTGATGTGCATGCCCAGTCTCTTGTTCCTGTTGAGTATCTGATTACTGCAGATGGATGTAATAGAACTGACCACAAAGTAGGATGTGGCTAGTAGATAACCTTTCCAGATCTCATTGTCCCTTTTTTCTCCTTGAATGTAAGCTAGCAATGCCCTGTAACCGACAAATAGACATACTACAGTTTAGACAATCTTATTTAATACAAAACTATTTGTAAAATGTAATTGTGATTTAAGAAATCACATGACTATTATTTCTGAAAGCTAATTTAAATATGTATGGTCTTGTGGTAATAAGGTTTAAAGTTATGCAACAATATGCTAAGTTTGGTTGTAGCTACAATTTCCAACAATAATTTTTTTTTAAATGTATTATTGTTCCTGTTTTTATCAGCTACATAACTAGTTAAGATATTTTTTAAAGACACAAATAAAAAAATACAATATTCTAGAAAATCAAAACTGCATATTATAAGTATCAGAAAATAGAATCGTTTTTAAACAAATGTAAATAATACGTGAATAAAAGAAGCTTTTATATATAATACATTATGGCTGATGTACTTATTTCTAAGACCTATTTAACATAGGAAGATTTCATTGTAAACACTATTATTTAATTTCACACTGGAAAAAATGAAATTACCAGAATGTGAGAAGAAATTTAAAAAGCTCATTGAAAAAGTATAACAAACAGTATATGATTTCACATTACACAACAAAGCTGTTATAATACATCAATTCAATGGAGTGAGATATAATCACAATCTATAAAAAAAAATAGAGAACAAATATTATGAACTATTATCTCACTCAGTAATTTTTGGAGTAACAAAAGACAAAAGATCAAAGCAAGTTCTTGTTATCTGAAAAAGAAATTTAAAATCATAATCAACAAACAACATTTTAATTCTGTCACAATACTTCTTACATTAGATTACCTTTAATGAAAAGAAAACAACAAAACCCAGAGCAGAACATAAAATGAGGTAAACTACCTATTGCCAAAAACAATATGTTTATTAATTGCGGAAATACAAGAAATATTTTATTGAACCAAAAGGTGGTATTTAATGAAAATTGTTGCACAAGACTCTTATACAAGTATCAGTATCACCTGTACCATTTACCTGTAAACAAACAAGTTCCAGTCCATAGACTTTAAACAAGACTCTAACGAGGGATGGCTTCTTTAATGGAGAGTCATCTTTCTCTTCCTCATCTCCCTTTTCCTTTTTATGCTTTGGCAAGAGTTTTGACTTCTCATTATCCTGAACTCTGACAGTTTTTTCAATTGATGAGTTTCGATTTTTGGGAGGGCCATGTAGACTGCTAAATAATGAAATAAGAATGTACAGTGTTACTCAACTTCGTTTTTTGTAACGTGACCTATAATGAAATAATAAATAAGATAAAATGCATTCCCCTAAACGAAACTGATTTCTACTTAAAATTGTTTCTATCACACTAAAACTAAACCTTTTGCACTTAATTTAAGAAACAATCCATGTTAGATTAGTTAGAATGTCCTTAAGCAATATTTATGAGATGTATAATTTATATGAGCAATATTTGTAAGATGTATAATTTATAAGAGAGTACTGTAATACTAGATTCTAGTAAAAGAAATCTAAAAAAAATAATTTTAGTTAACATGAAAATGAAGTTTAAATATTTTAATTTTTCAGCTAATATTTTTTTTAACAACATACAGTTTACAATAACTAACAAAAAACTCTTAATTATAATATCTACAATTATTGACAGGGTATAAGTATTAAACAACAAGTTACTTTTATTCTCCAAATCCTTTAATGATAATTAATAAAGTAGCTAACCTTTTTAAAATTAGGTTGTAAGGGTACCAATAATTATAAGACAAAAGGTCTCTTACATGTATAACTTGTTGAACTGCTCACATCTTTCCACTTCCTGTTGCCAGGCTTTTTCAAATCTTGGAACTTGGTAGCTGCTAACATCTTCAGGGTGAAGGTCATTGACATCAGATTCTGTCAAAGTTTTCTTATAGCCAGTCCATATTAATCTAAGAAAAACATGCCAAGTTATATTGAAGTTTTTTTTCACAGAGTCGAAATAATTAAGGCACTAAAGAAGAAATAAAAAAAAAACAGGTCTCCTCCTTAAATCTAGTTATAAACTGTTTGCTACATGACCCAGGGAAAATAAAGAAAGTGTAATAAGTTTTCTAAATAATGAGTCAACATTACCTTCAACTTAAGAAAATAATTTAATACATTTACATCTATCTTGCTTGGGGCATGTTTTATGTATTTGGTTTAAACAAGTAAAAGTTTAGAAAAATGATTTTATTTGTTTAAAATAATTTGGATGTTCCTTCAGAATTGAAGATTACAACACCCTAGCCCAAACCAGACAGCAGGGGATGGCATTGTGCTGGGTTTGAACCTGGGCCATCATGACAACAGTCCAAAACGCAGCCTTTTACTAACTTAGTGAGTTTATAGCCTTACATTCTGCTAATAAGAAAAATAATTTTCAATGTTTCTTCAGATAAGAAATTTTTTAAGCTCTGAATATTATTGAGGATGTATCGCTTATGCACAAAAATGGTGAGAGCATAAAAAGCTTTTAAATTAAATTGTTGACTATTTGCTCTGTTGATTATTTTTTTAAACCAAAGCCAAATAAAATTTGCTTAAGAATCTACATTTTCAAAAACATACTTTGAAAAGGATAGATAAAAAATGTTAAAACATAACATGAATGTCACACAGAAAGCACAAATCTCACTTGTTAGTCCACCAAAATGAAAACATACTTGGCAGTGATGCTGTAAGTTCCAAAGATGGTGTTTGAGACTACAACAAAGTATATGACAATGTTATGCCAGTATTTTGTGAATCAATCTTTTTAAACTTACTTAAATCTCTCAAGGAAATGACACTTTTAAAGATCATTTAGAAACTAAAACAATTAGGAAAAAAAAAGTTGCCTTGCACAGTTAAATACTTAAAATGTAGGCTACATATATAAATTTTATCAAGCAATAAACATTTGTCAATGAACCTTTGTGAAAGAAAGTATTGAAGGTAATTAAAAAGCATTTTCAAATTTTATTTTGTTGGTTGGTAATTAAACTATTTATTGTAAAAATACAATCAATCTCTCCTGTACAGACCTTAGACAGATCAATATATCCTTGACGCCCTCGTTTTTCCGCAAAACAGAAAGCAAAAAATTGTATTATTAGTAGTATCGAGATACAGCATTGTGTTCCAAATTCTGTTTGATCAGTTTCATAAACCTAGACAAGAAGAGTTTTAGGTTATATTTACTTTGTGTTACATTAACACCTTTAATTCATTTAGGTTTAAAGTTCAAGATGTATTCTACATTGGTTACCTTTTCCATGAAGTTAGTATAGAAAGGTATAATATTTGTCACTGCCATCAGCAGCCAGTAGAAAAAAAGAGGTAGTGAGTTGATTCTACCATACCGCCGATCTATTTGCACAATAATAATGCTCAGTAGCTGGCAAAAAAAAAGTGGCAGTTGTTGTGTCAGGATAAAACAGTTTAGTGAAAGACAACATATAACTCATCTAGAAAGCTAGCTATCAAGAACTAATTTGTTTAATAATGATTTGATGATGAAGAAAGTTCAGTTTTTGTCATTAAAATAACTAAAATAGTTTGTTTAATAAAAATAAAAATAGAATGAAGCCATACAAATGTTACAATCTTGATTATATCAGCTACGTATATAGCTGTGTAGGTATTACTGTCATCTGTGTGACGTATCAACTGTATAACACATAACGCACAAAGGAGGACTGAAATAAGCTGTTGGAAAGAGAAAATACAATAATAAGATATTTGATATATGCATCCTAAGAAAGAGTTAAAATAGTCAAAATGTTTTAATATTTTTAATTACTTATAATTCTATAATCTCATATTTCTTTACTTTTAAGTAATAACTGCTTGAATAAACAAATTAGTTGCATTCAAAAAAACATTTCCAATGTTGTCATACTTTTTTTTTACTAGCTTTCTCATTCTTTTGGAGTTAATAACTTAATTTAGGTTATAAAATATAAATTTCATGGATCAATGTTCTAACATCCTTTTTAAATGGACTTTAGGCCAGAACAAGTTCAAAGAAAGTGTTAATTTATAATGTGTTCAAATGTTGAGTGCTCATCTTACAAATAAAAATAAAATAGAATCCTGATGGATGTGTGCATATCATTTTTAGTCAGAATTTTTAAAAATCTTTAGTCCAATCCCAGAGTACCTAAATGAATATCTAGCACCTTAAGGAAAACAGGATGCCACATTTTGGAGGCAGTAAATGGATGAGATATCTTGAAAGAGTGGGAGAGGATGATAGTGGTAACAATGAAGGGCAAAATGTTCTATTCTTACTTAAATCACTTTGACAAATATGATAATGATTGACCTAGACTAAGAATTTCCCTGGCTTTATAATGATGTTATCCACATATCACATATATGGGGCAGCATCAAGGCTTACGTAATTTGAGGTCCTAGGCAAGGTGGATTCGGTCACCCCAAATGAAAAAACAAATAAATATAAACACATTTTAAAAAATATAATTATGCAATTCATAAAAAAAACAAGGGTCTTCTAAAATAAATAGTGAAACAAGTAGATTTAAACATTTGTAAATAAATCTTGAGTCATGGTAGAGACTTAGAGCCCTAGCAAATGCTCTCTTTTTGCTGCTACATTTGAAAGTTGATACAAGTTTCACAATGATTCTAGTCCTAAGTGAGGACCCTACAAATTGGAGGCCCAAGGCAGCTGCCTAGTTTGCCTATGCCATGGGCCGGCCCTGCCAGAAGGCCTTAAAAAAGAAAATTTACTTAAACTATTATGGAAAACTAAATTATTAATAAGTATTGATCTTGTCCAAAACTAAAATTCTGTGTAGCCAAAACGTAACTCTTCTGTTTAATTATTAAAGCGCAATGATCAATACATCCATTAAAATAGAAACTTCAAATGATGTTTTTGGATAATGTCAAAATAATGTAGTGTTGCTTATATGTGCACATAGACAAATGTCTTACTGTTTTTGTTATATTTAAAGTCTGGATTGGGTTTGGAGGTGCCTTCTGTGTTGCTGTCAGAAAGATCATATATACAGGTAGACTTATCCATAACAAGCCACAAGGTGCCCAAACAAGGGCTGTATGAATAAAACATTCTGTGAATTTGGGATAATTGCTTTCAGTCAAAAGAGATTCATTCTGAAAATAAAAACAAAAAGTAAGGCTAGGTTGAATAAAAGACTTTTCATTGCAATATAAAGAGTTATAAATCATTCTTCAAAATTGTTTAATTTTTCAGTAAAATAACTTTTGCATTTCTTTTGAGGGAGTTGGTGGTGTTTTCTTTTGAGAAGGTTGGTGGTGTTTAATGTGGCTCTATACACAGTGATATCTTGTATTGTGGTTGAATGTTTAAAGAGTTACAAGGATCTACCTATATAGATCAAGATTATAGATATATCTATAGATCTGATATAGAAATCTAAATTAGTTATATTAGTATATAGATCTCAATCCAAATAGATTCTAATTTAAATTTAACAAAACAAATGAAACAATGATTCATCTTACAATGAGTTACAATGTAAAAACCACAGTAAATTAAACACAGTAAATTATACACTAGATTCTAGAAGATCTAATACAGACCCATCACACTGATCTTGATCCTAGATTAGATCTAGAATGTTTGTAAAATGTTTTATATGTTTCGGATGTTCCTTCAGAGTTGAAGATAATTACTTCCTAGTCCAAACCTCCCGCAGGACGACGGGGGATGGGAGCGGGCAGGGTTTGAACCCGGGACCATCGATGAATCTGAACGACAGTCCAGCGTGCAAACCGCACGACCAGGCAGCCATCTATACAATGGCATCACTGGGAGGGTGGAGGGAGGGGTGCGGAAGAAATGAGGGCCTTAGCGGACGACACCCACCAGGGGTGTAACACATGAAACAAAAATGCACTTTACTTTGCAAAAGCATGAACTCGCAAATTAACACAAACAGTAGCTAATCGCAACAACGGCATCACCGTAATCCGGCGAAATAAATCTTCAACTTCATGGATAATTCATTAATTGTAGCATTGAAAATCATTGTCGATAGATAAAAATTCATATTTTTTTTTACCTGTTGAAGTGTCACGCTTCTGACACTTGATTTTTTATTATTCGCTCTGTCGGTCCCATTTAACGGATATTTGGTCATAATTGATATGCAGACCTACTTACTTAATCCTGAATACCCCTGGTGTAACATATAGGGCCACAACCACACGTAACTCTCCAGCGAACTCTGTACTGAGCAGTTCTCTTCGTCTTTTCCCATGTCTTTTAGGTATCCTTAACTTCGCGGATAATCGACCTCTTCTGTGTTTGCAACATTATTTGTATTCAATAGGAATTGTTTTGGTAATTTATAAATTGGTAATAGTAAAAGGCTGGTCCAATTAACTGTTAATTAACCAAACTCAACTGTATTAATAATAAGGCTTGTCTTCGAGTCCAAAGATTAGTGAGGAAGGCAGTATTTTCCGTGGCTATGCAGCCCCAGCTGTGACCTACTTATTTTGCCACACCCAGGGCAAACATAACTATTGTCTGCAGGTGGTTAGGGTTAGGGATTTTCTATTCGCTGTCTGCATCTGTCCTTGGGAGCAGATTTTCTTTTGGTCTCAAATGTGTATTCAGCTGCATTTATGAGTGACCTCCAACTGTCTCATTCTGAAACCGCTTGCAACCAGGTACTCTCTTCAATGTCAGCTAAGGCAAATTGACGCCTAAGCTGGTCTTTGAAGAATTTCTGTGGAGCGCCTCTGTTGCGTCAATACCTTTTTGGCTCACCAAAAAAAGACTGCCTTAGTCAAGCAAAAAAACTACATTATTTCTAATTTTGAAAGAGAGACGTTAGCAAAAGTTTTTGTTGTTGTTTTATTTTTAAGAAGACTTATTTTAATGCGATTCAACTAACCTCTTATGTCAAAACGTTTTTTTTTAATTGCTGGGTGTAGCACTTCAAGTAGAAGCACTTTTCTGTCTTGCTCAGGATTTTTTGTTTCCAATTTTTTAATTATTTTTTTTTATTCGGATTATAGCCCTTCGTTAACTTACAATAACACACAAGACAAAGTCACAAACAGGTTAACGTGTCCACGTCTAGACCATATAACACTGTCGTGCACTCAAGGTTATCGAGAAGTTGTAGGCCTATATATTTCATATTCATTTACACTATGCAATGTAATATTCCCGCCGCAAGTCAGATGGGTTTTTTTTTCTTTTTAAGCAGTTAAGTATCATGCCCTCTTGGTACTTAAAGTTAAATTGTTTTAACGACATGCGAGGAAGTCATAGAGAGTAAAATCAATATGATGAAGATGTGCTTAAAATAAAAGCTTAAATTCAGTGATTCCCAAACTTTTTTGTCTCTTATCTTATATAATACAGACGTTACTTCAAAAAAGAAGATGATTACGTCCTACGCGTCATGCATTTAGTCATGCATATTAACCAATGACTTAAATTCAGCCAAGTCACTGGTTTTCCTGGCTAGCTCAGGCAACCCATTCCATGCTCTAATAGCACTAGGGAAGAAGGAGTAGGGCCTATTTGTACAAATTTGTCCTAGCATATGGGACGAGGAATGTGCCTTTATCTTTGTGTCTTTCAGAGTCTCGTAGACGCCTTGTCATGTTTTTCAGTTTCCGGTAGACCCTCTTCACTTTTTGGAAAATTCATCCACTTCAGATGTTTATCTCGCTAATTTCTAAGGTACAAATCATTATTAGGATATGAAATTAATAAAGTCTCGGCACGCTTAAATGAGATCCCCTATCGTAGACCCCCATTTACAGGTCATAGACCCCCAATTTATTTATTTCCTTTTTTCTTTTTTTTACTTCCATAGACCTATTGGAAGTCCTCATAGACCCCTGGGGTCTATATAGACCACTTTAGGAATCACTGGCTTAAATCCGTATAGAAAGACGAAAAATTTTGTAAGCAAAATGGTTACGGTTTTATTTCTAACACATTAAACAAAATACTGAAAAGGCTTTAGACCCTTGACCATGATAGAGCCTATTAATTTAGAGATTGGCTATTTACCAACCCCTATTTGCAAAAGTCCAGTATCAACAAAAATTACTAAATGATAATTTAATGACACCTGTATTACGTAGTAACGCCCTGTAACGCCTTCCCTGAGAGACTAGATGTGGAATTTCACGTGACTCATTTATATTCCTACAATGCACTGCCACTGTTTGTTCGAAGGTCACCACCACAGCTAGCGACAACCGCGAGGAACGGTAACGGTTAGCGAGCCTTTCTTTCTTCCTTACAAAGTGAGTGTACTTCGAAAGCGCTATGAAGGTTATTGCTTATTCTCTATCATAGTTCTCCGTTTCCTCTTATGAAAATGGATAGGCCATGATAAGGGCTGGAAAATATTTAGTACCAGATTTTGCCATCAGTATTTATCTCATTGTTAAATTGAGAAAATCCTGCAATATTGATGTTTGCCTTATTCAGAGGAAAGGTTACTGTAGATATGACTTCTTTCAATGGAGGTGAGTGATGGCATGCTTTATGGAGGTGGATAGGATTATGATTATAAATATTTAGTTATTTTTAGTTTCTAATATTAGTATTCAAAAAAAGAAAGTAGCGAAGCCTGCCTTTTTTAACGACCCCCGAAAGGGGAAAGACGCTATTAGTTTTGTGTGGAATGTCTGTCCGTCCGTCCCAATTAGATCTCGTAAACTATAAAGGCTAGTGAAAATCAGACATCATAATATTTTAGACCATTTCAAAGTTCTGATGCAATGGCTGCTTTTTTTTTTTCTGAAAGCGAAAAAATCTATTTTTTTAATCAATTATGCAAGCAGTTTTTTCATAAAAAAGACACCAGTTTTACAACTATTCTCTATTAATAGTAAGAAACACTGTAGGCTTTTTAGTAAAGGAGGACAAACAAAACTATTACCATTTTAAAAACATATTTATGCAAATGGTTTTAGTACATTTACAAAAACAATTTTTACTTTTTTTTAAAAGAAAAAATCTATATACTATGCATATAAGTGGAGCATAATTTAAAACAACAATTGATAAGTAGTTTTTCCTATTATCGTGTGAACTGCATAGGTATTATGTCGCCATGGAACACTAAAATAACTGGATTTTTTTTTTTTACGGAAATTTTTTTTCCTGGGGCTTCGAATAAGAGATTGACCCTCTACAAAACAATTAGATCAATTAGATACTCATTATCAGAAATCAGTTAGGCCAGATTCACATCGAACTTCACATTCACTTTCACCTATCCCTTGGTCTGCTGGACCGTTGAGGTACCATACGGGATCTGTCAACCTTCTTTCTCCATTCTTATCTGAATGTCTTCCACCCCCGTTGCCTAAGGCAGATCTTTAAAATGAGGTGGCAAGATAAGATAACCAATGAGTAAGTGCTACGAAGAGCAGGGTACCAGAACATCCGCTGTGTTATCAGCAGCAGACGCCTTGGCTAGCTTGGCTTGGTCACATTCATACCAGGGAAAAGATCGTCTCTCAAGATGTAAAATGCCAAAGACTTTTATAATATTGTTTCCAGTGCCAATTTTAAGTTTAATTTAGTGAATCCAATCGAAAGTTGTGTAAAAAAGAAATGCACTAGAAACTGTAGTAGAGTTCAACAAATTTCAGTTAACGTAATTTTCGTCATAACGTACATCAACCGGCACATTCATAGAAAACTATCTGAGAATATTTAACTGGGAGAGCTAAAAGATGAGCTAAATATTCAAACCGGTGGTGTCCAATGAGACGACAAGGGTAGCCTACAAGTCTGGTAGGCGTTAACCGTATATTGTTAATTAATCCTTATTTAAAAAGTTGTCTAAAAGAGAGAATATGCCTACGAGAGGGTGACAACAGTATATAGGCTACCTTTTAACCTTATAAATTATATGAAAACCTGATCGATATTTTCCAAATGTCATTAAATATATTAAATAACTACTCTAAACATAAAAGAAAAAAATGTGGAAGGAAATTTACCAAAAATTTACATTGTCGTTAAATAATACCGGATTATACCTGTAATAAAAAGTAAAATGCAAAAAAAAAAAAAGGCGATTAAAATCTACGGTTTTGTCGGTTAAAATAGGCCTATCCCAGTACAACAGATGTTCAGTAGATTCAAAAATCTCTTGCTGCGAGTATTTGTAATAAGGAGGAGTATCCTTACCGATCAAATTATGTATTTATAATAAGGAGCAGTATCCTTACCGATCAAATTGTGTTGTTGCGAGTATTTGTAATAAGGAGCAGTGTCCTTACCGATCAAATTGTGTTGTTGCGAGAATTTGTAATAAGGAGCAGTGTCCTTACCGATCAAATTGTGTTGTTGTGAGTATTTGTAATAAGGAGCAGTATCCTTACCGATCAAATTGTGTTGTTGCGAGAATTTGTAATAAGGAGCAGTATCCTTACCGATCAAAGTATGTATTTATAATAAGGAGCAGTATCCTTAACAATCAAATTGTGTTGTTGTGAGTATTTGTAATAAGGAGCAGTATCCTTACCGATCAAATTGTGTTGTTGCGAGTATTTGTAATAAGGAGGAGTATCCTTACCGATCAAATTATGTATTTGTAATAAGGAGGAGTATCCTTACCGATCAAATTATGTATTTATAATAAGGAGCAGTATCCTTACCGATCAAATTGTGTTGTTGCGAGTATTTGCAATATGGAGCAGTATCCTTACCGATCAAATTATGTATTTGTAATAAGGAGGAGTATCCCTAACGATTAAATTATGTTGCAAAGCTAATTGTAGGTGCATTAACTTTGCAACTTTGTTTTGGCGACCTATGTAGGCTGGGTTGAACATCCTGCCATGATCCTGCCATAATGTGTACAATTGACTCACCCATATTTCCACATTTTCAGCATTTTTCAACAACATTGGGTTATTAGTATTATTATTATGTTAGAAAAGAACGATTAGTCATTCTCTGGCGCAGCCAGGGTCGAGTTTCGTTAAAGGGAAACAAAATTCATCGTAGTCCCTTTAACAGTTTCCACCGAGGAATTTTCTGGTGATGTGGCAGGTCTGCAAAAGTACCGCCCTCTGACAGGCAACGAAGATGTTCCTAGGAATGTTAAGGGCCTTGAAGGTGTCTGTGAGGTCAGTTGTTATTATCCCCTCGGTTGATATAATGTGGTATATTGACCGGGTCGGGAGCAGTCCAGTTGTGTGTTTTTGATATAGCTGCTGAGACTTCCTCGGCTGTGAAATCCTCATCAGGCATTTCTGGTATTTGGTTGTTTGTTGTTTGGATTTCGTCGATCCAGTCAGCCAGTACGTTGTAATGTAGAGGGTCAGACCAAAGCGCAGACCAATAGTCGATAAACGCGCCGTGTTTAGTGCTGTCAATGTTTTGAATTTTGTCAGCATCTTTATCAGCTAGTTTACGAAAGAGCTGTTTTCTCTTGTGTTGAAATAAAGCATTGTGCTCTTTCCTTTTAGTGGTTTCGTTATAGCACTTTAACCTAGCTCCCTTTTAGTTTAACTTTCTGTCTCAGTGTATCTTTCAAAGATAAGAGTCGTGTGTGGCTATCACAGTCCGTCAGTTTGATTCCAGTTGTTCTTAATATGGACTTCATTTTGTTAAGAATGTTCGCGGACTGGTTGTTTCCAAGATATTGTCCAATTGCATCCATTTTGCTCCTCATCTGATTAATATTGCCTTCAAGACGCTTTTTCCATGCTGGCATATGTTTTTTTTTTGGTCCCTGGTTTATTGGGCTCAGCTCGAAGTTCTTTTGTCCAGAGAGCTCCGTGACAAATTTCTTGGTGTTTCAAAATAGTTGACCAAAACTTTATTTATTTCATTAATATAAGTGTTTGTCTCTTTCTTGACATTTAGCTTAGGGATACGAGGCCTAGAGTTAAGATTGGTGTTTTTGTAGCGGTCCATGAGAGTACAAAATTTTGAGTGTAGCTCATTGCTTATTGCCGATGTTGAATCATTCTCTTGTTGGTTGGCCGGTCTACAAACGTTTTCGTTGTTCGGCTGAGTGGGTGTGTTATTTACATCTGAGATGATTATTATTATTTGCACTTCCAATAACATGGCCCACATTTCAACGCTCCCTCTAAATACCGTAATGATCTAAGGGAGGTAACTCGACAAGGATAGGTCTAATTCACTGGACATTACAAACGCATAATAACAAGGTCTGTCTTAATCAAGCTCATAGACTCAGATTTATCTTCTATTAAATCGTATTTAATGTAAAAATTCTTCTCTAGTTTCGTTCCTAACAGAGCATAACTTCTGCAGAGACGAAACGTCAGTGCGCATCACAGGGTTATAAATCAGTTACATTTTACAAAACTTTTAAGCTTCTGAATTCCAATACCAATTGAATTGCACGGTACACTCTTTCTCTACCTTTCTTTATCTCCTTCTCTCTCTCTTGACCCATCTTTCTCGTCATATTTTTTATTCTCCTTCTCTCTCTCACTCTCTTTGTGTTATTAAACATTCGTATGCGGCCTTTTGGGGAAATGCCAAAAATAAAATACAAAGGTTTAATAGAAAGCTTACGTTTTTTTGTTAATCGCGGCGCTCAGGCTGCGAATCTGTCAAAACCGTCTCTTAACGAGCACATTATCTGTAAAAAGAACCTATGTACAAAATTGTACGGCAGCAGCAGAGATCTTTTGATACATAGGCCCTACATAAATGAATGAATCAGTCAGTGGCATCTTTTTACCTTTGCAACTTTTCATGTGGCTAAAGAAACCAATCCTTGATTAGTCAGTGGTATTTTTGAGATTATAATTATAATATAGATTGACGGAATGAAAGTTGCGTATAGATTATATTACTGGGAGAGATTCAGATAATTTAAGCCACTTACCCAAAAGGAGCTGTTTCCACAGAAGTCACCAAAATCCACGGCCATAGCACAGGACACTGGTGGCTAATTGGTTTGTGTCTTTCAGTGATGCACAGAGAAACGAATATAATTTTGTAATGTATTTTTTTCTCTTTCAATTCAATTTCAACCAATAGTAATGGGTATGTTAAATCTATGACGAATACTAGGCCTAGTCATTGATTCCAGAACGCTTGAGCTATGTATTGTAGGAATATCCCTTTAATCCAAGTTAGGCATTGAACTAGCTCGTGTATCGAACAGAGGATGACTATAAGAAAATGTTGATACCTAATTGACTTAAATTATATATTTGTTTAGGTCAGTGTCTACTTAGAATTAAACTATGGGCTTACTTTTTCACCACGTCTGATAATAGACAGACTATGATAACTTCATGCAAAGCTTTTATTCACTGTGCTCATATAACAGAATTACATTTGTGAGAACTATTTTTAAAGTAAAGGTCTAAATGTTACATCTTGGTTGGGAAAAAGTGCGTGAACATTCTCATAACAATAAAAAGAATTATATATAAATCTATTATCTAAGGATGGACATGCCCATAGCTCATTTTTTAACTGGGGGGGGGGGGGGAGAACAGTATAAGCTAATTCTAACTTTTGATAGATTAGTCGATACTTTTTTTTTTCACTCAACAAACAAGACTGTGTTTAATATACACGCGTGACTGATTTGATAAAACAATACCACCAGCACCTAGGAATCAGCTAGAGTTACTTTATGTTAATGTTTTCCTGTCCACCATCGAAGTTTACCAGAAAGAAGATAAAATAAAATCAACAATAAAACTCGGAAAAAAAAATGATCGCTAAAACTGGGCTTACAATTTATTTGATAAAACATATTCAGTACACCATTTTATTAAGTAACGTATTCCTTTGATGAATTAAAGCGACTTTTCGCCTGTCCAGTGAACTCCAAGCCCATCTAGTTCTTACTGCTGCCAGTCGGCACCTTCAATATGTGTCACGGAGGTCACGAGCCAGTAGGCTCCAGTATTTCTCTTCTTCGTGTATCTGACATTTACACAATGAGATTGCAAGCACTCTCCACTTCAAGTCACTAAGAAAAATCTGGAGGATTAGTGAGTTGCATATCTCACTGAAAGTCGAGAATCTTCATAATAAAAAAAAAAAGCAAGTAGACCTAATAGCATATCTTTATCCATTTCTCCATTTAATAGCCTATCTTTATCCAATTCTCCATTGTGAAGCTGATGGCGCTCAGCCATTTTTCATTTTATTTATTTCTTGAAAAGCTTCTTCATTGTAAGGTGTTTTCCCAGTAAGATTTGCACCAACTTCTTCAGTTAACAGTTCATCTAATGATTCCTACGTTAAGCGTGGCACAAAATGTTCATGGACGTCAATTTATTTATTCAACTCCTTTTTGAATACAAAAAACAAAGCAAAAAAAAAAACATTTGAGTCGAGTTTGGGAATTCCCACTGGATATTATTTTTTTAAAAAAGGTAAGCCCAATATAAATTTAAGATGATTATATTTTGAAAAATTATAACAGTAAAAACAAAGTTTTCCATGTGTGACAATCGGGTATTTTATATACTGTTATAAACCTGGTGGTGGCACAGAGAGGGGTAGTGGTGTGTGTGTAGTCAGACGACGCAAATCGCCCCAGGCCAGCGCTAGACGAGCGGTCAACCGTGACGAGCTACGACGATCAGCCGAGACGAGTGTCAACACGGCGGTTCGGGAAGGATCGGCGGCAGTTCGGGAAGGATCGCCGACGTGAACAGAGCTCAGGAGCGTCACGAGAGTTGTAGTCATCTGACCACCTAGAAACGTCGAGCGGCGTTCTGTCCGGTTCGAGAAGGCCAGTAGGGACCCTATATAAGAGCGGAGGTGACGCAGTCAAGACGGTTCAGAAAGCGGGTTCACGACAGGAGTTCAGAACACGGTCGACTACAGCACAGTTCAACGGTGTGGTTCTGTACGGAGCATTACGACGGTTCAGTGCGGAGTACTGTCAAGTACAGTTGAGACGAACGGCGTCTTGATCTTGGTCTGCGATCGAGTCCGACCCAACGAGCCTAGTGTGTGAAGTCAGTCCTGAACTGTTGAACCTAGTGCAAGCCCGGAACGAGACGGAGAGGCCAGTGCAAGAGTTGATACTGCGGAACGGTGTTATCGGAGAGATATTTGTACAGTGTACGTGTTGCCAATTGTACAGTATTGGCTGTTATTTATTCAACTATTAAAGTGTTACGTTACTTTGGAGCCCTGAGTTGTCAAGTTCTTTAAGTTGGTGGTGTATGGTGCAGTTTGCAGAGAGCCTGGATAGTGAGATTCGTAACAACTGGTGTCAGAAGTGGGATCGGATCGGAATCGGATTGGATCGGATCTACTATGGCTCGTCTGAAACTGCTGTACGAACTTGAATTTAGAGAACTGAAGGAAGAACTCCGTGGACGAAGGCTGAAGGTATATGGTAACAAGGAAACTTTACAAGCACGGCTCCGAGAAGACATGTTGGAAGAAAGAGAAGATCCGGAAACATATCTTTTTGAAGTCGAACCTAACTTGCTGGAACAGCTCACCAGTAGCATGCAGCAAAAGATCACCAGTAGCATGCAGCAACAGATCACCAGTAGCATGCAGCAACAGATCACCAGTACCCGTATCATGCTAGACGAGATGAGTGCGACATTGAAGAAGAACACCGAGGAGTTCTGTAGAGAGATTAAAAAGATGGGTACCTCAGTGAAGGAAGTGACGAGCCCCGTGGTGAAAACGATGGACGTGGTGGAAGAAACCTTGTACGACCAAGGAGACTTGAAAGATGAAGGAGGTTCACAATCGTTGGACATTGAACAATTACCCACCCAATGCTGTGAATCAATAAGCAGTAACAATGGCAATGCTGATGAAGGTGGTACTGCCTGTGAATCCGAAGACAAGGAGTACAGACCTGAGAATCAGAAAGAGAGCGAAGAAGAGACAAGAGAAGCGGCCTATAGTCCAACAGAAGCTTGTGATGCAGCTGTACCTGATATGAGCACATCAAACAGCAAGACAGATCAAGTGAATGTTTGCTCCGCGTCCAAACATGTTGCTGAGGAACGTTTGCATGTTGAAAGTGGCCTACAAAGGTTGGACCCTACTGACGTTTGCCCAGATTCTAAGACCAGCGAGAGAAGCCCTGATGGTGATCATGAGAACCCATTGAAACCTGACGAAGCCGTTGAGAGACATATGCAAGTCGAGAGATACCAGCCAGGTCCGGACCTAACAGACGTTGGTCCAGCTGCCAAGACTGGAGATGAAAGTCCTGATGGTGGTAAAGAGAATCCAAGGCAGTCTGACGTGGACTTTGATGGACATTTGCAAGATGAAAGTCATCGACCAGGTCTGAAACCAACAAGCGATTGGCCCAATACTGAGACGAGAGAGAGATGTCCTGATGACGGTGAAGAAAGCCGATTGGAGCCTGAGGCCGAAGACGAAGTGGAGTGTTACCAACCTGCCCCACGAGCATGTCCTCCAGACACGGCTGAAAATGATGACTTGTCCCACTATTCCCTGTCCTATGGATTTGAAACCCATCCCAACCCTTCTCCGCAAAGCCCTATGACGTCACCTCTTTGGCCAACGATCTTGGTATCCCCAGCCCTTACATCCTATACTTCTCCATGTGTCAAGTGGCTGCCCTCAATACCGAACGACAAGAGAGCGACGCGACCACGACATCACTGCAGTCACATGAAGGCCAACTGGCGGAGAAGAAGAAGGCTACTTTTGTTGAATGCAAGATGGATGACGATGCAACCTCGATATCACTGCAGCCACATGAAGACCAACTGGCGGAGAAGAAGAAGAAGGCGACTTTTGCTGAGTGCAATATGGATGACCATGCGATCACGAGGTCGATACAACCAGATGAAGGCTAACTGGAGGAAAAGAAGAAAACGTTTTCTGAACTCAACGTGGATGGCGATGAAAGCACGACGGCGAAGCAACCAGGTTAAGGCCAACTGGATGAAGAGAAGGAAGCGACCATTGCTGACTGCAACATGGATGGCTCCATCAAGCTCAAGAGGCAAGCCAACTGCCACTGATCGCCCCCCGCCTGCAGCGATGAAACTTTACAGCCAATGTCATGATGTTGATTCTGTCCGGGACGGACAGATCTAAGGAGGGGGCAGTGTTATAAACCTGGTGGTGGCACAGAGAGGGGTAGTGGTGTGTGTGTAGTCAGACGACGCAAATCGCCCCAGGCCAGCGCTAGACGAGCGGTCAACCGTGACGAGCTACGACGATCAGCCGAGACGAGTGTCAACACGGCGGTTCGGGAAGGATCGGCGGCAGTTCGGGAAGGATCGCCGACGTGAACAGAGCTCAGGAGCGTCACGAGAGTTGTAGTCATCTGACCACCTAGAAACGTCGAGCGGCGTTCTGTCCGGTTCGAGAAGGCCAGTAGGGACCCTATATAAGAGCGGAGGTGACGCAGTCAAGACGGTTCAGAAAGCGGGTTCACGACAGGAGTTCAGAACACGGTCGACTACAGCACAGTTCAACGGTGTGGTTCTGTACGGAGCATTACGACGGTTCAGTGCGGAGTACTGTCAAGTACAGTTGAGACGAACGGCGTCTTGATCTTGGTCTGCGATCGAGTCCGACCCAACGAGCCTAGTGTGTGAAGTCAGTCCTGAACTGTTGAACCTAGTGCAAGCCCGGAACGAGACGGAGAGGCCAGTGCAAGAGTTGATACTGCGGAACGGTGTTATCGGAGAGATATTTGTACAGTGTACGTGTTGCCAATTGTACAGTATTGGCTGTTATTTATTCAACTATTAAAGTGTTACGTTACTTTGGAACCCTGAGTTGTCAAGTTCTTTAAGTTGGTGGTGAATGGTGCAGTTTGCAGAGAGCCTGGATAGTGAGATTCGTAACAATACATAAACTGTCAAACCGGAAAATAGTAGAGCCGTTAAATATACGTTTGTCACAGTGTCATTTTCTAAATACCAGTCCACCCAGTTTCTAGTTAGTTTCCAACTTCTTAACCTATGCAAAAAAAAAAAATATATATAAAAAAAATGAAACAAAAATTCTAATAACAACTCCAAAAATACATGCGTTTTTATTCAGCAGCTTTCAAGCCATGAAACTGACGAACATCGTAGAATCCCAACAAATATCAACTACCCATTGTTCACTAGCATACGAACCTGGTACCTCGTGAATGACCCACCACGTCCACGGTAGATAAATGACTCCAGAACGGGCCGGGTGGTGAATAAGTTATTCTATTTACATTTTTTTGTTTTATTATTTTATTTTCATTGTATCCACTCGGTCATTGAGGAGTAAAGCGCTTGGCTTCCGAACCAAGTGCCAAGTGTCCCGGAGTCGAATCCTGGTGAATGGAATTTTTAATTTTGGGATCTTAGATCTATATATTGAAAGGTCTCAAAGAGGAACTTTTTTTATCCACACGGGTGCATCGCTCCTTTCCCAACGCTAGCTGTAACAAAAGAGCTGTGAGTCGTGACAAATATATTTACTATATTTGGTTAAGTAGGGCCTAAATATACCCAAGCGTGACGGTACTTTCTGCAAACTCAGGTAGCCTATAGAGAGATAAATTATGATAAGCAGATAGTGTGTCGTGCGCTGGAAGTGGGGCTACTTGACTTTTTTTTTTGTTTTGCCCGTGCGGAGTCTACATTTGATAACGAATTTTAATATTTACTGTGCAAACAGTTGGTTCAGATCTCTGATGGTTCACTTCTAACTTACTAATGACGTCATTTGCCTAGATACTCGTAGACCCGTATGTGACGAGCATGGTTCATGAGTTTTATAAGATGCGCAGTCCCGAAATCTCGACACCAGATAATTTAATAACGTAGGCTTAAGTTGGTGATGGACTTGGGTCTTTGTATTAACGCAGAAAAACACTTGCAGTGCGGAAGACAACATGATATTATTGGCAGTTAATTTTCATTACATAGTCTTATGATTTCATAAAGAATGTAAATATATTGGGCGCTACTGTAGGCCCATCGTGAGAAGCCCCAGAAATTTAATACTTATTGTGACTATTTCCCCTTTTAATGGGAGGAAACTCATAATTGATAAAGTTGCAATGATTAATGATTTTTTTTTCTGCCAACCAATCTTGAAGTAAAGTTTATATTCCAAGTAAGCCTCCTCCTCCCTCTTAATCGAGACTATTCGCTATAGAAGGCCTAAACACTGACCTGCAACGTCACAACCTGTGGGCAGTTTAGAGCAATAGCGTGTAGCCACGTCACTGACCAGTACGACTTCTCAACGAGCTATTGGTCTCCATAGGTTGTGACGTCGCAGGTCAGTGATGAGGCCTTCTATAGAGAGTGGCTCTCACCCCAATCATCAAATCTTCTTTTATCGTTTACAAATCATATGCACACTAGAAAGTTTTTTTTTTTCATGTCTAGAAGTTAAAAGCTTATAAGTGACTTAAGATGGCTTACTTTAAAGCCTTAGCAACTTAAATCATACAAAATGTCCTTCAGTGATACCCTAAACAATAATGCAAAATAAAGCTCAGTTTTATCGTCTTTCGATGTAGCCTTACAGAGGGCCTACTTTTAGTACTTATATTGACTATTGACCGAACTTCTTGTCTTATCACGTTGATGGCACTCGTTTTTTTTCGTCATGAAGACATAGACTTTATATCAGTGGGTCCCAAACTTTTTGGACACATGGCCCCCTTACTGAATGTAGGCATTACACATTACACTGTGTCGTGCTGTGCCCATCTTCAAAGTGCAGCGTTTGAAATGTTGGCACCACTTAAATGTTTCCTTCTTGTTAGAGGACTCTGTAGTGAAAAGCTGGAACTTCTTGTTTCTCTATTGTTTCGACTTCTCTTCAAGGTTTGTTTTCCCCCTTGTTAGGGTAAGAAACGGTTGGTTTGATTAATGTATGTAAAGCCGCGGGATACAAATTTGAGGCCAAAAGAAAATCCACAGACGGCGAAAAGAAAATCTAAATTGACCACCGGCGGAAAATGGTTATGTCTGCGCTGGATGTGGCAAAATAAGTAGGTCGCTGGGGCTGCGTAGCCAGGGGAAATACTGCATTATTATAATAGTTTCGCTATCGGTGGTCGCTGAAAGTTTTCTTGTTGCTGTTCTCTGCTGTAGATTTCGTTTTTTAGTCTGAAAAACGATTTCCGGAGCTTTTTTAAAAAGAGATCTCGTCTCGTTCGCTAGCTGCATGCTGCCAAGGGCTCTTTTTTATGTTGATAAAGCAAACAGGTCTTTAAAAGAGTTACTCCGACCACCTTTCAGCGCGGCTAAAAATTATTGCCTCTGCCAGCGCAGCTGTTAAATAAGCAGTCCCTTACTCCCTCTACACTGTCCATACCAGCATGGTACTGCTGGTTGTAGTGCAGTCTTGCCATGATTTGCCCTTGAAGTTTGGTAAGATTAGTCTATTCTGTTTTCTTATTAATAGGGGGGTTGAATTAATAAATTTGTAAGCAAAAAGTCACAAAACTTAGAAATGTTTTGACCAATTATTAAAGTGTGAACAAGATCAAATGCTAGACAAAATACAGCTAAAACTATAAGCAGCCTTGATCCTTCATATTGTTAAAAAGCAACTGAGAAAATTAAAGGCAGATGGTCGTTGTGCTGGCCACTTGACCAACACCCTCGTTGACAGTCGGCTTCAGAGATGAGTAAATTCTATTATTGTCTATGTTCAGAAGATAAACTTCACTTATTTTTACTTTGAACTCAACTTTAAAATTAATCTGCCAAATACATATTGTTATAAACCTGGTGGTGGCACAGATGGAGGTAGTGGTATGTGGGTAGTCAGTCGACGCAAATCGCCCCAGGCCAGCGCTAGAAAAGCGGTCAACCGTGACAAGTGTCAACATGACGGTTCGGGAAGGATCGGCGTCGTGAACAGAGCTCAGGAGCGTCACGAGGGATGTAGTTATCTGACCACCCAGAATGGTCGAGCGATGTTCTGTCCGGTTCTAGAAGGCCAGTAGGGACCCTATATAAAGAACGGAGGTGTCGCAGTCAAGACCCTTGAGAAACAGGGTTCTATACAGCACGGTTCAAGGTTCACTACAGTCCGGTCGACTACAGCACAGTTCAGTGTGGTTCAGCGGTGTGGTTCTGTACGGAGCATTACGACGGTTCAGTGCGGAGTACTATCAAAGTACAGTTGAGACGAACGGCGTCTTGATCTTGGTCTGTGATCGAGTCCGACACAACGAGCCCAGTGTGTGAAGTCAGTCGTGAACTGTTGAGTGTTAAACCCATTGCAAGCCCGGAACGAGATGGAGAGGCTAGTGCAAGAGTTAATACAGCGGTACGGTTGATACGGAGAGATATTTGAACAGCCTGTGCTACATGTTGCCAATTGTTCAGTAATTGGCTGTAATTTATTAGACATTAAACTGTTACGTTACTTTGGAGCCCTGAGTTAAGTTCTTTAAGTTAGTGGTGTGTGGTGCAGTTTGCAGAGAGCCTGGATTCATAACATAGAATATTTTTTTTTAAAGCCATTTGATTAATTCCCGTTTTTTTTTCTGAAACTTAAATTTTTTTTTGTTTAGCTTATTATATCTATCTTACAAGCTCATCATAATTCTAATTAAACACTTTTTTTGATCAGGCATTTATCATTTCTGGCCATTAATTCGAACTGATAGGTATGGAAATCAGGTTTTCCATACTTGTGAGTGAAATGTGTTCTAGTGAGGTCCATACTATCATCCAGTGTGGCGATTTGACTGAGGCCTTGTGATATCATGAAGTAATGAGACACAGGAAAGTTTGAACAAGTTTTTAAAATGCCATTATATTTCGCTCTTATTGAAATAACAAAATGAGAAAGAGAAACATGAACAAAAATGCTAATAAAGCAAAACCTAGACCACAATTAAACAAAGCCAGATAGTAATTGGTTTTATTTACATTGTAATGTATTTTCTTCATTATATGTGTCATACATCAACCTTAAATTTTCAATAAATTCTTCTATTCCAATAAACTTTTTAGCAGAGAGTCCTAAGACAGGCATTGTCTTGGTAAGACTATGACTTCCCTCCTCACTTCTGATCTTATTCATTTCTTGTTTTAGATACTCCAGTTTCTCAGCTGCTCCTATGACATCAATTTTGTTACCAATCAGGAGATTCGGCCTGTCGGCCAATCCAGGCTGATACTGATTTAGCTCAAACCTGAGCCAATTAAGTTGTTCAAGGGGCTCCTCAATAGACAGGTCAATCACATAAATGAGACACAAGCAGCGTTCAATGTGACGCAAGAATGAGATGCCGAGACCTCTGTTCTGGTGAGCTCCAGGAATAAGACCAGGAATATCCGCAACTGGAAACATAAAATATTTTCTTAGATAGTAAGAAAGAAAATCTACATTAAGTTGAACTTTGTTTTACAAACATGGCTCCGTCAAGAGAAGAAAAGTGAAAAGTAAATGTGGTGAAAACAAACAGATCTTTCTATTAAAAAGTAAATGTGGTGAAAACAAACAGATCTTTCTATTAAAAAGCAAATGCTTTAGCACAAAAAAAAAACAACAACCTTGCTTATCCACAAGTATATTAGAAAGAAAATGTTTTAGTATTGAAAACATAAAAATTTTGCTTACCAGCAATCTATTAGAAAGCAAATGTTTTTGTATTTGTCACAGGTCAAAAGATTGCTTACAGTGTCACTCAAGTTTATCACAGCATTAATTATTATTTATTAATTCCACTTAGATCATTCCCAATTTCTATGTTGAATTTTACCACCAAGCCCTACTTTTTCTTCTCGCATGACTAATTACATTAGCTGGCAACCATGTTGTTGCGCCCTTTCACTTATCACCCCTGATGAAGGAAAGACAACATTGTCCAAGGACGGGTGCTGGTCATGGGCGCCAGGTGTATGGCAGTCATTGTTGACACCAACTGGACGTTACCAAGCACACATAACCCACCCCATACTTCCAAGTTTTACTCCTCTCTATAAGCTATTCTCCACCCCATACCCCCCCCCTCTTCTTTTGGTAAAGAAGATAATTTGTTTTAACACTTCACTTAATAATCCTAGGTGTGACTTTAAATCTTATTAAGTCAATCTATCAGTGTGGTGGAGAACCTTTAATTGCTCCCCCCCCCCTTTCGCCTATCTCTTCTGGTACCTTTATAAATCTGCCTTATTTAGAAATCTACATATTTCGTCATTTCTCCAGCTTGCTGACAAACGAGTGATACATTCTATTCATATTTCTCTCTTCCATTGGAATACCAGGTGCCATGTAGACCAGTCACTACTACTACTTGATAGTACTACCACTATGACCACCTCTACAATGGCACATTACTGCTCCTGTCGATAATACCGCCCATGGTAGATCAGCTCTGCCTGCAGTACTCTTCGTGCCCACGGTAGTCTGCCACCCGCACTACTATGGCCACAACCGAACCAATTGACTTTGGATTGACACTCCACAAGCACTGAGTTACTGGTGACCCTCTACCCGCTAAAGCGCAAACCTCGAGCTGCAAGCCCTCCACCAAGGAGCACAGCCAGCTACGATGTCAATAGAATTCTAAGACAAGTTCAAGAGCAAAGAACACTCTCTCTCATACTAGTGCTAAGAGTTATGATTAAATATTCCCATTAAGAGATATGATGCAATCTCCACTCCTTTATTTTCTTCATCTTTTATGTAAATAAACATCTTATAATTTTTTTATTATTGTATCTTTCTCTATTGTCTATTTGTTGCATGTCTGTTTCTGATTTATCTTTGATGACCCAGCATATTGCACACTCAATCATCCCATTGACACCAAACAATCCAAACATACAAGCAATACCTTGCTTATACCAGCAATCTATTAGAAGCAAATGTTTTAGTATTGAAGACAACGACCTTGCTTACCAGCTATTTGCTCATGATCCTGATACTGAACCATTCCAATGTGGGGATTTAGAGTTGTAAAAGGATAAGCAGACACTTTGGGCTGTGCACGTGATATAGCTCGAAGCAAAGTAGATTTACCAGCATTTGGGAAGCCAATCTATGAAAATAGTTGAAGTTCCATTTTATAAATACTGATGGAGAATGTAACATTACAATAACATATTAACTATAAAAACAGATATACGAAGTAAAACACTTTTGGTTCATTATTAAAAAAGGAAGATTAAAAACTACTTGAACAATCAAATTTGCACTTTAAAATTAACTTTATGGTACAATCTAACTAGTAGGATTTATTCATTTGCATTAAAAATAACAATTTGGCAATTAAAAGAAACATAGCAGAATTCTACATTCAAAATAGTCCAATTCTTATCAGGCTATAGTATTAAGAAAAGAAATCAGAAGCCAGGTGTTTCTATTTGATGGCAGATGACAACAAAATTAGCTAAAGCAATTAAAGTTTTTTACCAAATCAACATATATATGTTAATAAAAAGTAAGTAGTTTTTAGGCTCTTAATCCTTTTTTTTTTTTGTGGCAAAACTGATACTACCAGTACTAATTAAAGAGTGAGCATAAAAAAGATGTTATCAAAGGAGATATATTCATTATATAGGAAGTACTACTTAACTGATCAGTAGCATCCACAAGTTTCTTAACAAAAAAGAAAAAGTCTCAAAACACCATCTAGGCAAGAGAGTAAGATTATAAAGACAACTTGGCTTTCTCATTAACTCTAGACTTTTGTTATAGGGTAAGTGGAATGTGATAGGGGAAACAATCCACATATATACTGTAAATTAGAACTAGTAAATATGACAAGCGTATCCATTCTGATAAGTTGATCCTTTAACTGCAATTAGAATGGAGTCTCTCAAAAAATGATTTCATTTAATGACAAGCTACTTTTGTAGAATGCTAAGTGAAAATTCAAAATCCAAAGAAAGAAAGTGGATCCCAGAGGATTCACACTGGTCATAGGGTTCACAACAAGGAAACAAAATTTAACAGCTATAAATATGTAGAAAAACACAATGCATCATCTCACCAGGCCAGCATATGCCATGGTCTTCAGTTCTAAATAAAGATTTCTGCATTGTCCTTGGGCCCCTAATTCAGCAATGGCAGGTGCTCGGTTTTCATTGCTCAGAAAGAAGTAGTTTCCTTTGCCCCCTGCGCCACCTCGGGCAGCAATGAAAAATTCTTCATCATTGTCAAGTGAAGCTAACAGTTGCCCATCTTTTGCCTTTATAACAGTTCCGAGAGGCACCTAT
Source organism: Biomphalaria glabrata (assembly GCF_947242115.1). Lineage (NCBI taxonomy): Eukaryota > Metazoa > Mollusca > Gastropoda > Planorbidae > Biomphalaria > Biomphalaria glabrata. The sequence goes on along the minus strand of NC_074717.1, from coordinate 11,744,881 downwards.
AGAAACACACAAGTGATAGAATGTAAACAATTTTAGTAAAATATACACACAATCTACTATTTAAATTAAAAATAGTTTTTTTTTCCCCCCACAGAATTACATATTAGATAATAAAACTTCTTAAAAAATTTTTTTTCGCACAAAATGTTTCCAGTTTTTATCAAGACTTAAGGAAACAGGGGGAGATCACAAAAGGAAAATATCTTTGGACAATGTGAAGGAATAAAATGTATGTCCTAAGTTATGCTAATGTGGATGGCTTCTAGTTGAAAGGAGTAAAGCCTCTTGGTTTCATGCCTCATTCACAGTAATCACAAAATGCAAGTAAAGGGTTCAGTGATGAAAAGAGATATTGACAGCAGATATTTCTTTATTCAATTATTTTCTATCCAATACATGAATTAGTAATTCAACTGTAGTTGTATTCTAAGTAAGCTCTACATTCATTTGGTGTGTCTGTGTGCATGTTTCTGTGACAATGTGAGCAAGGTTATCTACTCTCCAGGGTCAGAAACCTTTAGCTTAAGAATAACAAAACAGGAAGGTCAACTCAGTCACATTCTGCAATCATCTTTTAATCTGACCACCATGGCTTGTTCCCTCCAATGAATGTTTTTCACCAGTGTGTCTAAACCAGTCCAGCTTTTGTGGCTTTACAGTATTGAAACAAGCTTCACGCTTGGCTGCCAGGTTGTGGAACTTACAGCATGACAAACATTTTAAGTCAAGAGAATCTATTTTAGCATTCCTTTTTTCACTAATGTCTCCAAACCCTACATTGTACATTCTTATTCAAAATTTCACAAACCCAGGGTTAAACCTTCCATCAACACAGGGTAACAACTGTTTGTGTTTATAATTACACTTAAAATAGAATGTCAGTAAAAGTAAAACTAATAAATCATTTACAAAAACCAATATAAGATTTGTATGTGACGTGTTAATGTGATAGTATCAATGTTCATGTTGACTGACTTCTTTCAAGGTAAAGTGTGTGCAATATTCACAAAGCACATGGTCTAACTATGCTAATATTATTTTATCGAGTCCATAAAAAATTTTGTAGGTAGTTATAAGGTCTTGAGCTAGGTAACAAGGGCTGTTTTCATAGCACAGACTATGACTCTAAGAACACAACTTGTTGGAAAAAGAAGCATTTGGAACATATGCATTTCAACTTTTGCCACCCTGACTGCATGCTATAAGCATGAAAAATATGCAATACAAAAGTAAAAAAACAAAAATAAAACCTTTAAGACCATATGAACTTAACAAATGTTTAGATTACATTACAAACTAAAATTTAAACTTGGCAATGGTAATATAATAATAGAAGCTTTGAATATGCTATCAATATAGATAAAATACTTTTGTCATCATTATTTAACATATATACTAAATACTATTATAAAATAGTGAAGAACAAAAAAAGGATAATACTAATTGAAACTTTTAAGTCTTGTTAGAAAAAATACAAAAACAAAATCTAGTGGGATATATTTACAGAAGTGAAGATTAGCTTACATCAATATATCGATGCTCTGCATTTTTTCCATCTCTTTGTTTTGATAGTCCTTTTCTTCCATTGAGTGCCATCTCTTTATTGCTTAGATGATTCAAGGATTTCTTATTGTGACTAGCTGCAAAACATAAAATGGAAAGCACATTTAACTTTTGTCATTTATGTCAGTAAAAAAAAAAAAATCTTAATATTTTTTGACTGTCAAAGGTTGCAAAATTACCTATTGAAAATATATATATGATGTTCCATTCTAGCGTCATTTCATGATTAGTGAGATTTTGTGAAGTAGGGACTAGTTAACTTAAAAAAACTTGAATAAATTTCTTTGTGAACAATACTAACTTTATTTATAATATAGACAAAATCTACTTATGATGAAATGAATGTGGTAGACTTTAGTAATTATATTTTTTTTAACAAAATCTAACTCACTACAATAACACAGCCTTTTAGTCTTATGCTCTGGAGTCGTCTGTCCTAACTAAAACCAAGTGACGACAATGCCACTAATGTTGTGTCATTCACAACCAATGGCTAACCTCTTCCCATCATCACCATAAAAACACACACACTCTCCATTTTTAGTAGTTATGGAATCCCCCCCCCCCCCCCCAAGACTCTAATATATAACCCTATTCCATTTCTTCAATAATTGTTTTTGTATATGTACATTTTAAATACTTCTATTTACATGTTGATAAAGATGTTTGAAACTTTTGAGTAATTAAAGCATTCAAGATTGAAAAGTTTGGTTTAGGCTTTGGTAAGTTTTTATTTACTTTTAGTGATTGAGCATTACTCCATTTAGAGAAAATGTTTACAAAACTAGACTAAACATTATGAGTGATTTAAGGTTCGATTTATGGAAGTTTTTTCAACTTAAGTTTATTTGAAAAAGTTCTGTTGGGTAAAATAATGGTTCAGCAAAAACTGTCTGTAATAATAATAATAATTATAAATGCACTGACTAAACAATACGTATATAGGTAATAAGGCAATATATCTGCAGAGAGACAAGCAGAGATACATGATACTAGATCTACCATAATTATATGACATTAATATATTTATCCTTTACAAACAGGTTATTTAAAGCCATTTAGAAATTTTGTTTCATTAATGGTGAGAGCACCAAAAAACAGCCAATCTGCAAAGGCTTAATATAACTATTATTAACTGAATATATATGTATATCATATACAGAGAAAAAAGAGAAATAAAGACCACCTTTAAAAATAACATGGCCACCATGGCCTCCATTGCCACCGTCTGGTCCAGCCCACTCTTTCTTAGGTAGAGACTGGAATGAAAGCATACCATCACCTCCTTTACCCCCTTGTACTTCTACTTCCAAATAGTCCACAAAATGGTGCGACTGAAAAAAAAATGATAAAGGCAAGAGGTCATGAACTCAAAATTCACTTGATATTAATTGTACTAATCTGTCTCAAAGTACTTCATTTTCTCATTCAATGTAGATCAGTGTTTCCCAAACTGTGTTCCGCAAGGCCTGAACAGGTGTTCCCGAAACTCCTGGAATAATTAAGTATCAGACCACCATGAGAATTAATCATGCTAAAAAAATAAGCAAAGTGTTCTGTTAAATATTCAGAATGTGCGAAGTATTCCATTAAGGAAAAAGTTTGGGAAACACTCGCTCGTGTAAATGATCCAGATTTCTTTTCTTGATTACTTGAAGTTAGACATGGGTTGAATTAACTTTGAGTAATTTTAACCATCTTTTTATCTCGGCTATTTTTTTTTAAACCAGATATTCCCACACATCACACTGTGCTTATGATCTAACTTTTACCTTGTGGATGGTTTGTTCAACATTCTTTAATAAATTCCTTGCAAGTTCTTTTATACCTTGTCAACTAAGTGATTGAATTTTACTGCACTGCTCCTGTAGATGAGTCTTCTGAGGGCTTGACTAACTTTTGTAACGTATCTAACTTTTGGAAAGTAATCTATGATCCATTAAATGTGTCCTTGATTCCCAGTGTACAGGTAGCATAAGGCTGTAACAGTACTAGGCCATATTTTTTTTACCAATCTCCTAGATGTTTGCTTTGGTCTCTCAGTCTTTCTCTTCCCCTGTGGGTTGTAATTTAGAGCCTGTTTTGTTATTTTTTTTTCTTCTGTTCTTCACATGTGTCCTAAGTCAAGACCTATTTACCTTTGCTTTAAGCAAATTCATTTTAAAAGACCTGTGAGCTTAATAACATGAACAACAAAATCAACAGACAACAAACCTTTTTGTCTTCAATGCCCTTGCCTTTTTTTGGCAAAAGATGCTTAGCTACTAAAGAATAACACCTTGAGCAAATCAGACTTCTTCCAAAGTGAAATACATCTTGCCCAAGATTAGCTGATCTCCAGTTAGTGATGAGAACTTTTCGTATGCTGTAGGACAGCATGTTGGTTACTTAACTCTGTCATAAAAAAGAGGAGATAATGAACATTTTAAGTATGGATTATGAAACACTTTAAAATAAATGGTAACATATTGTGTATAGAGATGCAATTCAACAAATTGTGACATTTCAAGCTGCTAGACTAGATTTTTTACTTTTCATTATAAAAAAAATTATTTTCATATTTACAAACTTTGAAATCTTGTAAAGAATGGATAGACTTTAAGCTGAAATTCAATATATAGAGTACTATCATCTAGACTAGTCTTTAAAAAAAACTATGTGAATATTGAAAGTTTGTTTTTCCTATATTCTGAGATTCAGAAATGCATTTTCTGTGCTTATAACAAATATTCTGCTAATATTCTAACAAAAAAAAAGTGCAAGTCAAATATCAGATGTACTATTTGTGGCATTTAAATTAAAGTGAAATAAGCAAGGGTGGCCATTGAAAACATAGAAAGTCATGTGACCAATAATTATTTCTTGTTGGAGGATGTACTGTTTCTCCAGTCTACAAGAATTGTGTAGAAAAAGTGCATTATCTCTGACCTAGAGCGTGGTGGTGAACTGCGGCTCTCAAGCCGCATACGCTCTTTGACTAAAAGATTAGTGCAGGAACAAAATATTATTTATTAACTTGCCCTGTCAGAGTTTTTACTTATTTTGTAATTTGTGTGTGGCATACGTATGTGTGAGTTATAGGGTATTTCTAATTGAGGTAGGGAGTGAGTATGCAGATAATCTGCTGCATAACAGGGGTTTTGTTTTTAAACGTTTCCTTTACTGTTTACTGAAATAAAAGTATTTCTTCTTGAGAAAAGTGTGTAATGAAATGATATGTTTTTATTGGAATTTATTTCATGTTGGATGTTACAACTCATCTAAATTAGTTTAATTGTCAGTTACGAAGAAACAGAAACATTTTTTTTTCAATAGTAGAATAATTAATTTCATTCAAAACAAACTGTAGCTTTTTGCCAAAGTTTTTGTAAGAGAAACTCTGATTTACTTTCCATGTCTACTGAAATATTGCAAGAAAATAATTCTAAGATTGATATATTTGCTATTTCAGAACAACAGTGTTAAACATGAAGTTAGCTTTTCTCTGCAGGTTGAAATACTTTACAAACAAAGCGACATTAGACTTTATTTTAAAAAAAACACTCTCAATGCCACTGTAACTGAAATAAAATGTTTGACCTTTAATATTAATATAAAGGCAGTTTTGAAAAGCAGTTGCTATACTTAAAATAAAAGAATTATGGCATTCAAAGTTCAAGCATACGTCTTTTTGACAATTTTGAGACATTGAAGAAAAAAAAAGTGACTTATGTTTACAGCAAAATCTGCCAGCTCTGAGAGCTGAAGAAGGAAGATGTTTTTATTTTGTAACTTCTGGAATAGTATTCCTGGTTCATATGATCAAACTGAAGAAACTAGCACTTGCTGTTCTTTCCTTATTTGAGTCCACACATTATTTGAACAATCATTTTCAAGCATCATATTAATCCAGAGTAAGTTAAGAAACGAGCTTATTGATGAGAAATGTGTATTGTGTTTACCCTTACTTTCCAAGAAAATCTAAAGCCATTGTCAACATTATTTGTAGTTTTAAAAATATTGTTTAACTTGCTATATATGCAGTTTAAAACTAGTGTAAATTAGTTTTTCTCAAGTTGTTGCTTGGATTCTTGCTAATTTACTTTATTAATGGAGCCTACCAAATGGTATGAAAACAGATCAAAGTGTAACATATTTTATTAACCCTTCCTTGCAATTTGGTGAGCATATATTATATATGATAATTTTTTGCTTTAGTTTTTCTTAAGGAATGTAGGCTGTTTATTGAATTCTAATATAATAAAATATGCTGTCACTGATAAGTCACATGCATGTCTTGATAGGTCTAGAATTTATAGATCATCTAGATTGATACATGAAACGCTATAGTCACTATAGATTTTATAGATATAGAATATAGACCTAGATCTAGAAGTAGAATAGATCAATATTAATACTGAGCACAACACAACTGGCAGGATTCTTATCATTGGGGCCTGGGTTAAGGTGATGAGGTCAAAGAGCAGTACTCTGCTTGCTTCTAAACTTAAATATCAAACATGGTATGATTACGTGATAAAAAGCATGCCTCTCAAAGTATCACCACGGTCCACCGTCAGTAACAATACAATCAGTCTATCAGAATGCGATGAATTAAAATCTAGACTATAAATTAAATCTAGATAATCATAATGTCATAAGGACTGTAACGTCTATAGATCTAATCTAGATCTATATATTTTATTTGTATGGCTTTACTTTCTAGAGTAATCTACAACAAGAGTAGATTTAGAATTAGATCTATCAACTAATCACTAGGCTATAAATAGTATAAATCTATAATCTTGACTAGAGTACTAGAGTCACTAGAGTGACTAGACTTGTCACTAGACTGGACTCTATTCAAGTCTAGTCGGATAAGTCTACCAGTCTAACACTCCAGTAACACCCCTTTGCCTTTATCTTTAAAAATTGAATTGTGATGATAGATCTAGATCTATCTTGATTACGTCTATCTATAATATATAGATATAGAATCTATAATAATGTTAAAACTCTAGTAGGCCCAGATTGAAAACATTGATAGATCTAGCCCTAGCCGATACACACTAGATTGAGACTAGATTCACTAGATTTAGACAGATCTAGACCCATAGAAAGAAATTCTACCAATCAGGAAACGTTTTATTTATCACGCCAGCCAGTATCTGCGGTCCTCGGGGATATCACTACCGTCAATAGTGATCTGTCTCTAGGCTAGGTGACTGTTTGAAACTTACATTAAACTAGAGTCTACATAGTCTAGATTACTCTAGATCTAAACACAATGGGAGTAAAATCGGATACAGATATATTTTCAAATTCAATGACAGAGGAGGATCCTAATGATAACATACAGTATTCTGAGGGAGATGCTGCCAAAAAACCTAGGTGGGGTCCGGAACACGCAGGAGCCAAAGAGCTTGCTAGTAAATACACTGCAGGTTAGGTAGAGATTTTTTTTCTACGTCATTCTACGTTATAGATTTGATAGATATCTTATAATGATATAATCTTATTGTCTAGATCTAGATCCCTATGTCTAAAGTATGTTGAGAGGCATTCTAGATTACGTATTAATTATTAACTATTAATTAGTAGTAATAGTATTACTATTAGTAAAGCTAAAAAAGGAAACAACAGTCACTTACACTCAACTTACAGTCATATAGTCTAATATAGTCATAATCAATCATCACACTTTAGATTTTAGATCAATGCAACTTCAAAATAATCTAACATACACATCCATAACATTAAAGAAGATTACCCATCACAAATGGAAGTTCTCAATCAGACACAGCAGAAATAAATACCTATTACTGTTAATATTAATAGCAGGAGATGTAGAATCAAATCCAGGGCCTAGAACTAGATCTAAGGATAGATGCAACATCTGCAAAAAAAGTATGCACCATGGAACAGAAAGCCATTCAATGTGACACCTGCGATGAATGGTACCATGCATCATGTCTCCATATGAATATACCTGTATATTATGCCTTAGAAAGGCAACAAAGACGCATCATGGTACTGTGTACCATGTGGGTTACCTCAGTTAACATCAGGACTGTTTGATTCCTTTGATGCGGACAGTTCTAACCCATACAACATCCTAAACACCATCCCAAACCAAACTCTCCAACCACTAGCCAGATCCACTCCTGTTAAACCTAAATCTACTAAAATTAATACAACAGCCTCACTAAACAAACCTACTAAAGAAGCAATACCAAAACACCCAAAAACCTTAGTAATAAATTTTCAAGGCATTAGGAACAAAACAGCAGACTTAGAAATTTTATTAGAATGTGAGAAACCAGACATAATTGCAGGAACAGAAACTTGGCTACACCCTGAAATTTATAATGCAGAAATTTTCAATAGTAATTATGAAATTTTTAGAAAAGATAGGGCTGATAATCATGGAGGAGTTCATTTAGCAATAAAAAAAAAACACTCTTATAGCAGAAGAAATTACCTTACCTAACTCAAAAAATATAGAATCAACATTTTGTAAAATTAATACCACCTCAACATCCCTAATTATAGGCAGTATTTACAGACCACCAAATTCTAGTTTAGAATACATGCAGGAACTATGTAATCAGTTTACTACACTTAAAGAGACAAATAAAAATGCAGTTTTTTGGATTATGGGTGATTTCAACCTATCTGATATAAATTGGAAAACACTAACCATAGATAAACACCAAAACATTAAGGACATTAATAAATGAGCTGTTCATAGAAACTTTACACTTTACAACCTAAGTTTCTATCAAATCATTAAATAGCCAGCTAGATTAAACAACACATTAGATCTCTTCTTAACCAACAGACCTGGATTAGTAGTCGAATATGATATTATCCCTGGTCTATCAGACCATGAGATCATAAAAATACAGTCAGATAAAAGCAGTAGCCAATACAAAACCCAAAAGAAAAATCTTACTCTGGAATAAATGTAACCTAACACAACTACACCAAGCTGCATTAAACTTTTAACAAACATTCTTATTAGAAAAAGACATTAACCAACCAGTCGATGACCTCTGGAATTTCATTAAAAACCATCTTAAAAGCATTTTATAGAAAATCATATACCAACTAAATACACATCAAACAAAAATAAATAAATGCTGGTTTAATAATAGACTAAAGAAGCTTTGTAAACAGAAGGAATAGAAAATTTAAAGAAACTAAGGCAGAAAGAGTTTACAAAAAGTATATAAAAATTAAACACCTAACCCAAAAAGTAAGCAGACAGCTGCAGAGTGAATACATAAACAATGTAATATCTAAAGATAACAACAAAAACCTATGGTCATAGATTAAGTCTAAGAAAATGGAAACAACAGGCATAGTGCCATTAAAAGATGAACATAACATAATACATAATGATAATGAAACTAAAGCAAACATCCTAAACAAATACTTTGCATCAGCATTCACAGCCCCAGGAGACAAAGACATATTACTTAATTTGAACCAAGTAGACAACATAGAAGATATAGTAGTACAAGAAAATGGAATCCAAAAACTATTAGCCAACACCAAACCAAATAAAGAGTCTGGACCTGATGGTATTCCCGCTAGATTACTCAAAGAACTAAGCAATGAGCTAGCCCCAGTGTTCAAAATACTCTTTCAGGCATCGCTTAACCAGGGCAGAGTACCAAAGGACTGGAAAGAAGCTAATGTCACCCCCCTATTTAAAAAAGGAGAAAAATCTGACCCAGGAAACTACAGACCAGTATCACTTACCAGCATCACTTGTAAAATCCTAGAACACATAATATGTAGAAACATAAACCACTTAGATAAACATAATGTCCTCACCCCATACCAACATGGCTTTAGGAAATATAGATCCGGTACGTGACGTTTTGGCCCCGCCGTTTTGGCGACGGGACGTTTTGGCGCGAGATATCATTTGACGATAATTTAATAAGCACGTAGCTTTTTTTTAATGAGCCCTTGAATTCCAGCGACTTAGGCAAATAACCATGGTGTCTATGTATAATTAACTTGTATTTTGAGAAACATGGTACATGTATTATATTTTTACTTATATTAGCAAGTGTTTGGTATGTATAGTTGGAGATACCTTACAGTTATTAAATAAACAAATAATTGCATCAATTTTTAGTCTATCATCGTTTCATTTTGTTTTTAATTTTAAAGAAATATCTTAAAAAACCTTTTTTGAAAATAAAAGTGTGCCTCTTAATAGACACACATACACAAGCCAAAATGTTTATTATAGAAAATGATGTGAAAAACAAACACACATTTACATTTAATACGTGAAAAATATGTCTTAACACAAACACTCATGCAAAACATAGATATGAATAATTCTTTTAAAAGAAATAATACAATAAACGTACATAATGTATTTCGCGCCAAAACGTCCCGTCGCCAAAACGGCTCGCGCCAAAACGACCTTCGCGCCAAAACGGCGGCGCCAAAACGTCCTGCTTCGATATCTAATAGATCATGTGAAACACAACTAATAACTAATGACTTTTCAAAAGGTTTAGATAATAGTGAACAAATAGATGCTATCTTACTAGATTTTTCCAAGGCTTTTGACAAAGTTCACCACCATAGTTTGCTTAAAAAATTAAAATGTTTCTGCATTAATGGTCCATTGCATCAGTGGATTAAAGATTTTCTGATAGGGAGAGAACAAACTGTAATAATAAATGGTTCTAAATCAACACCGATAACAGTAAACTCAGGTGTACCTCAAGGAACTGTCTTAGGTCCACTACTTTTCTTAATTTACATAAATGATTTACCAAATTGCATTACCTCAGGAACAAAAGTCAGATTATTTGCAGACGATTGCATAATATATAGAACAATAAAAACAACACAAGACACAGATATTTTACAAAGAGAATTAGATGAATTACAGAAATGGGAATCAAATTGGAGCATGTCCTTCCACCCAGAAAAATGTCTGTTGTTAAGAGTAACAAAAAAACCAGAACAAATTAATTCCACTTATCTTATTCATGACAAACCAGTAACACAGACTAAAAACGCAAAATACCTAGGTGTTATAATAAATGAAAAACTGTCATGGAATCCACATATTGATGAAACTATAAAAAAAATCAAACAAAGCATTAGGATTTATTAAAAGAAATTTCTATAAATCAAATAAGAACATAAAACTAAAATATTATTTAACCTTGGTTAGGCCAATAATAGAATTGCATCCTCCGTTTGGGACCCCTCAACTCAAGATAACATTAAATTGAAATAGAGCAGTGAGATTCATAACAAACAAATATTCACACTTAACTAGAGTAACACCTTTAGTAAAATCACTAAATTTAGAAAGCCTTCAGGACAGATGACTCAAAAGTAAAGTAGCAATTATACATAAAACACTGAACCATAATCTTCAAATTTTATTTTATACAAAAACAAAATTTAATAAAATACTCTGAAAGACACAAATATAAAGGCACATTCCTCGTCCCATATACTAGGACAAATTTGTACAAATACTCCTTCTTCCCTAGCCCTAGTGCTATTAGTATTAGAACATGGAATGGGTTGCCTGAGCTAGCCAGGAAAACCAGTGACTTGGCAGAATTTAAGTCTTTGGTTAATATGCATGACTAAATGCATGACGCGTAGGACGTAATCATCTTCTTTTTGAAGTAACGTCTGTATTATATAAGATATAAGATAAGATAATACTGAGTATCTAGATAAACTAGATTCTATCTAGATCTATATATAATAGACCTAGATTTACTGTCCTAGACAGGCTAGACCTAGATTCTAGATGATACTAATCATTACTAATGAATAGAGATCTAAATGATAGATCATAGAATCATAGATCTAATTAGTAATTCAAATAAATTTATATTCTTTCTAGACCTAGTCAGACCTAGTGCTAGTATTCTTAATTCTACCCTACACATCTATAACTATGTCATATTGAATTGAGTATTGTTTTAAATGAAATGTTAATTGTTATATTATAATTTATTTATAGATTCTAGATCTAGATCTATACTTAAATAGTTAAATTCTAGATCTATCTAGTAAATGAGTAAGTGAGTAATGTTAAGAAGTTAAGTTCTGGAACTGTAGAGTAGCAATTCTAGATCTAAATCTAGACTCAAAACTGATGCTGTCACTGGTGACTAGTGAACTAGTGTCACTAGTAGACACTAGTACTTACTAGTGTAGTGAGCGCACTGAAGACTGTGAAGTTGTAGACAATTATGTTCCAATGTAGAGATATAGAATGTGTAGTGTTAGTGAGTGTAGATTTGTATAGTATCTAATAGATCAGTGATGCTCAGTACCTTATTTGGGGTGTCACTGGCCAGGTCAATGAAAGTTTTTTTTAAAAAGGAAGTAGACAAACCATTTTCATTAGAAACCTGTGATTAATTCATGAAATATTTATTCTTAACCAACTTTTGAATATTAAGTTGCATAGATGAGACACCAAGTCATAACACTGAATCTAGAATTCAAGAAGTTCGTCAGTGAGATGGTTACATAACATGGGTTTTGCATGATTCATCACTGAAAAGTTTGTCTCACAAATAATTGCTTGCAATTATTTTTATCATCCTTTACGCTTGTTTTCTTAAATTAAGTTTCTGCAGGCAGCATGGAGTAGAAATCTATTGTCTGAATCACTTGAAATATGTCAAGCAGGGATGTCTGGCTTTGTAAAAATCAGTTCCAGTTGCAGCTCTGTCTGGGCACTTGGCACATTATCCAGACATGGATTTGACAAACATTTTTCAATCTCAACACAACCATCATCACAAGGTGCATACTGAACACCTTGCCACATAGATTGTTTTGGTCAATAATTCAATGAAGTCACAGAGGCTTGGTTCCATTTGATTTGACAACTTTTCTAAAAACGTTTGCTGTCAAGTGGGGCGTGGTGGCTGAGTGGTTAAGCGCTCAGCTTCTGAACCTGGGGTCCTAGGTTCGAATCTTGGTGAGGACTGGGATTTTGAATTTCAGGATCTTTGGGCACCACCCAGCTCTAATGGATACCAGACATTAGTTGGGGAAAAGTAAAGGTGGTTGATCGTTGTGCTGGCCACATGACACCCTCGTTAACCATGGGCCACAAAAACAGCTGACCATTTCATCATCTGCCCTATAGACCACAAAGTCTGAAAGAGGAACTTTACTTTCTTACTTTTCTTTGCTGTCAACCATATTTATAGCACCATCAGTAGTCACTCCCACTAATTTCTCCCAAAGAAGAGAAAGATCCTGTAAGTTGTATTTTATTATGGCTGAAATTTCAAAAATTAGTATCACTCCTTAGTTGGAAAATTAATGAAGAGTCAGTCAGGGTGACTGTTTAGTTGGATGGAATTGGCTCTAGATGGCTGTCTTGATGGTCCTGTTTTCGAACCCTGCTAGCAGTAAGTTTGAGATAGGATTAATAATAGCGAGAAGTTTGAGATAGAATTTATTTAGTAATGTTGAACTTTTAATGAAAGTCTGAAACATACGAACCAAACAGCTTAAATTGTTTATTTTTTTCATTTTATTTATCATTTAATACTTGAACATTGGTATTTGTCACCAGTTTTACCTCAAGATACCTTCATCTGATGTCTAAAAAAAGAGTTTATTGGGTCTTAATTTACGAAGCATTCAGGGTTTGAACTCAGGACCTATGTACATGTTGCTGTGGTCACATACTACATGACCAGGCAGTCATTCAGGAAAACTAAAGCGCTTGTAATATTGTGCTAATATTATATGATATTACATCATTGTTTGTTGTTTATGTTTTGTGCGAAAGTAAAAGGATTGGACAGAAATAAAAGGATAGTCTTCTATGTCTACTTTGATAAACACAGTCTCCGCTATTATTATCATTATTATTTATTAATGTCTACAGTATGTTAATGTTAATATCTATCTGTGACAACAGAACAAATATGACATGTTGCATTTTAACTAATTAAAGTGCAAGTCTTCATTTCTATATCAGTGTTGTATTTTATTTGTTTAAAAGCTTAATTTTTGCATATTGTTCAATTCTCTTTAAAAAAAAAAAAGCTTTTATATAGCGCTACTTTTATGCTTATATCATGCTCAGAGCCATATGGTCCAATCTCATTTGTGGACCAGGGAGAGGGGGTATCTGGGAGAAGGTTTTCTGGGCTGCCTTTAGGCGACACAACTCTGTTCGAGTCAGGTATCGAGCGTCAAGCCCCCTTCATAGGTAGTTAAGCCAAGTTCAAGCATACTTAACCTCTTGACCATGCTTCCCACCAATGCTTTTTTTTTTCCAGCAAGATGGTAAATATAGGTAACCCTAACTTTAACCCTTTTTTTTTTCTTTTTAGGTAAAAGATTTCAAGAAACTGTTTGCTTATTTGTCAGCATAGCTTTATTGATCATAAATTTCTGCTATTTGGTACGCTACTTTGACTCAAGCCAGTGGTTCATGATACTTGTTTGTGCCTGTAAGTATTGATACAGCCAACATTTTCTGGCATGGTATCAGGGCATTTGGGGGTGTAGTTAAATTTTAAAAGCTAAATAAAATTATATTATACATAATAATTTAATAAATAATAGCTGATTAATTGTGATTTTTTTGTTCATGCAGTTTGCTTTTTAAAGCTTTTGTAACAATTAGTTGCATAATATGAACACTTCATATTTTGATTAACAGAATTTTTTTTTTCATTTGCAGTGCTTGGAATTGTGACAGCTGACTTCTGCAGTGGCCTTGTTCATTGGGGTGCAGACACATGGGGCTCTGTAGATTTACCAATAGTTGGGAGTGTAAGTGCTTATGGCATTTTTGTGTATTTAATAATTCTTATGGAATGTAGTTTTTATATATTAAAAGAATTTTTTTGTTTGTTTAGTTTCGCTTTTAGGCTTTGTTTTCAAAATTTTCATTTATGATTAAAAGTTTTAATAGTTAATCTACTGCATACATTTATATTTTCATTTTTGTTTAAACAGTGATCAATACTTGATGGAGTGACATTCTCTTACAATATTAATGCCTTTTTTTTTTTTTTTTTTTAAATTTGCAGGGCTTTATTCGTCCATTTCGGGAGCACCACATTGATCCTACCTCTATCACACGACATGACTTTATTGAGACCAATGGGGATAACTTTGCAGTAACTATACCAGTTATTGCTTATACAGCTTACCAGTTCTATACTGGCTCTCCGCAGGAAATAGCAGAAACCTACAACTGGAAAATGTTTTTATTTTTGCTGGCAGTTTTTGTTAGCCTGACCAATCAGGTATGGAGATCTCATAAATATCTTGCTTTTGTGATATAACAAAAAAGCTAATGTGCATTGTTTAATAAAAATATTAATATCTTAAGAATCAAAGATAGTGGACGATTTCATGTTGTACAAGAAGACTTAGTCAGTGCAATATCTGATTGAGCTTTTAGCAATCAGTTCTTAGCTTACTGTGTCCTGATTGATTTGAGGGCTCTATTTATAATTCATTTTTTTTTTGTTTGCTTTTTTTTCAGTGCCACAAATGGTCTCACACCTACTTTGGTTTACCAAGATATATTACTTTACTTCAAGACCTTCATATCATACTGCCTCGCAAGCACCACCGCATCCACCATGTCTCCCCACATGAAACCTACTACTGCATCACCACCGGCTGGTTGAACTACCCTTTAGAGAGCATAGGCTTCTGGAGCAAGGCGGAGGCGCTTATAGAAGGCCTCACTGGTAGCAAGCCTCGATCAGATGACATGGCCTGGGCTAGCAAGGTTCAATAACAAAGGCAGGTGGTTAACTAAGTTTTTATTTAATGTTATGATTTCTAAAGTGATAAATTCTTTTAGTGTGTGCATGTGAGTGACTTTATACAACACTCTAGTGTGTGGGTGCAAATGTCAACACAATAGAACTGATCTCAGAGGCTGTCTTAGCATAAGTGTTCTATTTATTCTAGTGTTGTTCTGTGTCATTATTGAATGCTGTGGATACTTTTTACATATTCAAATTGCTATTTTATAAAGGCTTTATGTGGATGTCACTTTGTTATAAATGCTTGAATTAAAGAACCCAGCAAGGACATCAGATATTATGGTTGTAATCGCATTAGTAAATGTATATTTTTGTTAGTCCCTGGACACATCACTGAGAAATTTTCAATCAACTTATCTAACTCAAGCTTCAATTGTAAATAGCAATTTGACTCCCCTATCTGTGGGGCTGTCAGTCATTAAGATCATCCAAGTCTGACTTGGCTTTTATCTTTTAAATGAAAATCAGTAATGCTGTTTTTTTTTTTATTTTGTGAATGGCTTTTGAATGAAAGTTTTAATGTGCTAGCTCAATATTGTATATAACTGTATTTAGTGTGATGTTCTAATGCAGCTTGACATTTCATAATATGCTTTCGATTATGTATTTTTCTAGCAGTAGTATGCCTTGTTGTAAAAAAAATTCTATACTACCAAGACACATTTTTTTTTATGTTGGCTGTTTTTGTCCCACCTTTTTTTTTTACATTTAATTGAATAAAACAATAGTTTTGTTGTTGCAGTAAAATGGCAGTAATTACCCCCCCCCCCTTTTTATCTGTAACCCTTGGAATCCTGAACTATTGTCCCTGAAGACAAAATTACAGTGTGCTTCTGAATATCTAAAACATTATCTAAACATCTTTAAATCATCTTGTTCCAAAGTTAGTACCTGTGGTAGACTATATATTTTGTAACAAGTTTACTACTTTAGTAAAGTATTGAGACACAGATACCAAACTGCTATTACAACTGTGCTTATAACTTTGCTACTGTCAACTACGTGTGTGAAATTTAAGCTTGAGAATAGATTAAGTGTTCTTTGTGTAAGTACAGAGAGAATAGCTGTAGGAATTTACATTTTATGTTTTGTTGTAGTCTTTTTTGAAATCATTTGTAGATGAATCAATACATTTAAAATTTTACATCTTTCTTGTCTATGTAATGTCATTAAGTTAGACTTCTTCAATTATATAAAAGCTTTTCCCCAAATACTTAGGTATAAAATAAAATAAAAAATTGACTAAATAGATAGTAAGGTGTGTCAACACAAATCTTTATAACAGATTTTTTTTTATACTGATACATATTGTAATTTTGTTTTCTTGAAGTGCATTGAAAAACATGATGTAATGAAAAGTTAGTATTTTAATTTCACAAATAATTTTGTTTCCATTTTCTCCAAGTTATCATTTGTCTACCTCTGTATAATTGTGTTTGCTAAGTGTAGAATTGTGGACATGGTTTTTGGCATAGGTAATGCCAACTGAAGTGTGAGAAGCTTGAATCCTGGTATAGGTGCTAGTATTTTTTTGCCTGAGTGACCTAAGATGAGGAAAATTAAGCCTAGCCTTGTAACACCCACATACCATACAACTAATTTATTGGTCTAGTTATTTCTGAGTAGCATGCAAGTACAAGTGTATTGTATTTTGGCAAGATTTGTTTGGTTTAGCTCATTGCATTAGTGTAAACGTATTGGATGAGTGTAAAGTTTTAGTGCCCTCAACAATATCTGGACTCAAGAACCGCCTCTACATTTTTTTAAAGTGCATAGACCACGACCACTGTATATTGATTGTAATAAAATATTTTGCTCATGGATAATCCCGTAGATGTGGTAACCATTGGTATAGTTTTTAGTGGAAATTGTGTTTTGTACTAGAATAGTAGAAAGCTGAACAAAATTAGTCATTATTTACATATATTTCGATTGGACTTGTAACCTTCTGAGCAATATCTATATAATAGACCATTTGAGGTCCTTAAAATTGTGTTTCCTTATTGAATATTACAATTATCATTTAGATATGAACAAAATTATTTTCAATCTCTACTTCAGTGAAATAAATTTGATATATAGAGTGCATATGTTATATATTAGCACAAACTCAAATTTGATGATTGCATACTTTTTGTTTCTTTTAATTGAACCAGCTTGAATGTATTTGTCATAACATTTGTCTATATTATTTTTAAGATTATGTATGCATTTACTGTTGTTATGAATTCATTGGCCATGTCATAACTGTAAACTGTATTTTGACAATGTCATTGAAAACTTGAACATCTCTGTTCAATCAAGAGTATGAATATATATATATATAAATATTAAACAAAACAAAAAGATACAAAAACTAATTCATCCAGTCCAGTAATTTGGATGTACATGATTGTGTATCTTTTCAGCTTCCTGCCATTGTGTTATGCGCCAAAGTTTCTTGTTATAAAGCTATATATCTATACATCTGTGTACACTCTGTGTTTTGTTACTCTGTTTCTAGTAATCATTTCTAATAAATGCTAATTTACATGCAATATCTGAGAACATGAACATTTCAAGACAAAATCACCATAAAAGTCTTAAGTGTTGTGTAAATTAAGTGTTGCTGTTTGATGTTACATCTATCTCCCTGCTTAGAACTCTTCTCTGCTTTTATTTAAGATATTGTTATGACCCTGTTGTAGCAAAACCAACATATATTTGGTAATGTTTAATCTTATTCAAATTAATGTTTTTTCTTTTTATTTCCAGTCCAGTGAGAATTTTTTACTAAAATTGAAATCTTGTTTAAATTTTTATTAGAATTGGCCTAAACGACATAATAGTTGCCTAAATAAATTTATGGATTCATATTTTATCTTGATGCCCAATTATACTATATAAATTTAACATTTTAATATGCAAATTTATTGAGGCAGTCACCAATAGGCATAACACTCTGCTCAAATGGTTTGTTTCTGGCTACCCTAGATTATACATGGTATGGAAGGAGCCCTCTAAGTGATATAGGAGGGGGGACTACTCTATCAGGTGGTAAATGTCAGTTAAGGGATGAGGCTAATGTGCTTCTCATACACACCCTGCTGTTCACTGTTACCACAATTGATGCTTGGGGAAATTAAAAGTTTACATCATTAGTTGAAAACATTATTTTCCTGGAGACAAAACAAAATAAATATTGCATGAAATTTCAATGCCTTATCTATGAAACATCTCAAGCAATATTGTATAACATGATTTACTGAGTGAGCCAGTGAACAAAGTGCTTCTTTGTTATTTGATTTTTTGTATGTATTTAGAATAGAGTCAATGGATGACCGTGCCATTCAAGTTTTTATTTTTAAAATTGATATATTGTATTAGTTATGCCAAGCCTGCTAAACCAATTGTTATTGCTTACTTTGAAAATCAAAATAGTACCAGGGAGGAGGAGAATGGCTTACATGTCGTAGAGATGGGCTTTATAACATTTTTCAAATCTACACCAATGTAATCACATTTAGTTTTATTCTGCATGTAATAAACTACTCTTTTTTTTTTTTAAACCCAATGAACATGTAGGATGACTTTGAAAAATGCAGTTCTAAAACTCAAGTCTTCAGTGTTTATAGTAGCTTTCAGTGTCCATGCATTTTATTGTTCAGTCATTTGGCTTATGTAATGGCCCCAGTGTTAACTTTCATGTCATTGTCAGGCAAACAAATCTTAATTTTATATATTTTTTTTTTAAAGATTTCTATTCAATGACTTTGGTATTATTTTGATGTTTAGAGGGATGGGAACACTACTGTTGTGTGGACATTAACATAGTAAGAGAATGCCTCCAGATGATGTACATTGCTGTTTTAATTCAATTGAAAGATTATAAAATGTCTCTAATTTGATTGTAATAAACATTTGTGATGTAATTAATGTGTTGTGTTTTAATTGCAAGGTAACAGTGCAGTATTACAAATTTTGACCCTACTCAACAAAACCTGCCCTAACCTCCACATAATAATTGGAGTGAAAACATAATTATTAAAGAAAAGAAAGAGCAGGGAAAACATGTTTTATTAACTAGTCAAACTTTTCCAAAATGTCTGGACAAAAAATGTAAGTTATTTTCTGATAATGCAACATTTTTCCCTAAGAAGGCAGGAAACACTTTATTCATCAATGATTTGTTAACTTAGACATTCAATGTTATTAAACACAAGAAACAGTAATATCAACTCAAAAACACAAACAATGATTTGACATATAATTATAATTCCTTCTCCTTTATAACATCAATGACATGTTGAGATGTTTGCTAACATTCCTAATGTTTTATGCATCATAACTAATATCATGATATATATATATATATATATTGTTTTAATATAACAAGATCGTACCAAAAGCTATTTTGTGTGGTGTTTTGTTTAGTGCATACAGGATGGCATGCCTAATGTCACTGTTTAGAAATAGGATTTTGGTCGCGTTTCATCCTTGTCAAGAGCTTTCTGTTACCAAGTGTCTCCAGTTTATCGTGATCTGACCTGTAGAATGTTGATCAACACTAAAGTGAGGAAGCCTCGAAGGGAAGTATATCTTCAACTTTTTGAAACACAAACACTAGATAGAGAGCTGAGGAAAATCAAAAATATCTATTAGAATTGTTTTGTTAATAGTATAAATTCTTGGTTATTGCAACATTCTTAGGTACCTAAGCATCCTTATCTTGAAACAAACTTGTATTGCGTGGATATATGAAGCTAAACAACAGCTTCATTTCAAATGACAACATTTGTGACAGGATTAAAAAGAAGATATTCAAGTGCAGTTTCAACTTTGCCAATAGTCATTCAAGTACATCAAAGAAGTATATTTTCAACTGATTTAAAAAAAATAAAATATTCCTTTTCTTTCACCGAAGTATTACCACAAGACTGTAAAGCAGTGTTTCTTAAAATAGTGACAGCCACATACCCTTAGCCAGCTAGAGGGAGCACTTAAGGTCTTTTAGCAGGGTCAATCGAGGGCACCTCACCCTCGTCAAACATTTCCCAGAATTTAGAACTTCTATAATTCATTCTCCTGGCATCTTCAACTCACTATTTATCCCAGTAAGAAGAGCGCAGATTTGATAATATTGAATTAAGAAGGGGTAAGATGGGTGGTTACTGACATGAGAAATATTCAAGGCAATATCTTCCGTGTGTTCACTAATTCTAGTTGGTCTGTTTTGTTCAGACAAAATTATATTTATAAAACACTTTCTGAACTAAGAAAAACTAGTAGATGTCCTGAAATGTATTCTTCCAAGAAAAGTTTTTTTTAAATTTTAAACCAATCTTTCTTGGATGTGTGGCTAAATCTACTAGCAAATACTCCCTTCCCCCACAGGCTCCACAAAAGAGATTGGACTATAGCGTGCATATTGAACATGAACTATACATAAGTGGTTAAAAAAAAAAAATCTTTGCTGCCGATGCCTTTCGCAAAGACAGTATAAAAATTGGAAGATAACACTATGTCATTTGATTAGATAAATTAAAAAAAAAAAACAACAACATTGGTAACAATGTCATTTTAATATGTTAAACTCTCAAATATCCATTTATAACCACAACAATGCAAATACACCAGATTTTTGGTCCTTTAAAAAAACAACAACATGGCTTTGCATATATACAAAAACAAACTAGAAACATTATATTCAGCTTACTTGCAGCTTCCCATTCAGCTAAGGTAAGTGTGCCCTGTGGATTGAGGAAATAGAAATATGGTTTGACTGAACAGTGTTTTAACTTCTCATCCAAACAATACTTAAAGCAGACACAACACACTTTCATAGAGCTCCTGAAGTGAAACTATTTGTCTACAAGAAGTGAAATTAAGAATAGGTAGCATTTGAAAATGTAATTTTATCTTCAAATACATTTTTAACATTTAGCTATTTCAATTGACAAAACAACTAATTGAATAATACGATTAGTAACCTTAATTTTCTTAAACATTGATGAGACTAAAAAGGATTCCTTATAAAAGTTATTATCATTGTGGTTTCAAATAAGGAAAAAAAATGTTTTTAAAAAAATCATCAGAAAAATATTATTTCATAACATATTCTGACTCATAAAAAACGAATAAAGCTCTATCATAATATCAAAACAAATCAGATCTGAGTTTTTCTTTGTAAAATTTCATTTAAAAAAATAAAGCACTATGTGTGTAGATAGGTAGTTAAACTAAATCACTCTAGTGTTCTGTGTGTGAAAACATTAGCTAGCAAGGTGTTTATTTAAAAAGGTAAAGTTAACTCTGTCTTATTCTCCTAAGCTTAATAAAAATTTTCTTACAATTCTCTTAGTACAGGGGCCATCACCACGATCTGAATGTTGAGATCCTAGGACTGAGTTAAGAACTTCTTGGGCTATCTGATAGTCCTCTGTTTTAGAGCTAACTGGGCTCGAGCCTTCTAACGGAGGAAAGGGCTGTAAACATTGAATACAATAATAAATAGACATTGTATGCAATCATAAATTACACTGCTAAATAACTAAATCTAAAAATAAACATAAAAAAAAATGTAACCTAATTTTTAAAGTTTTTTTTTTTTCCATTGAAATAAAAGATCTTCACATCAAACACTCAAATAAAGGACCCTTCACAATAAGTAAATAATATTTATTTATTATGGAATAAGTATGCGATCAAGAAAGCAGAACTTCCGAATTCTTGAAATGGAAAAGAATGTCTCATAACAAGAGGTAGACCAACTTTATACTTCTAAAGTCTCATAGTGGGTGTGCAAGTTGTAGTTTTAAATTGATGGAGACACTCCTAGACTTATATACAGGTTATATACAGAAAGACAAGATATAGCAAATTAGATAACTCAATTGGACAGTTGTGGCCGGAGTTTAAATAAAAACTGTATTAGCAAAATGCAACGGCCAGCTTGTCTGATCCCATTACCTCTAAATTTGTCATTATTGTGGCAATGAAAAACCTGGATTTGATTTCAGGCGACATTATATCATACATATATATATGTGTAACCCAGACGACATTATATCATACATATATATATATAACCCAGACGACATTATATCATAATATATATATGTAACCCAGACGACATTATATCATACATAAATATATGTGTAACCCAGACGACATTATATCATACATATATATATGTGTAACCCAGATGACATTATATCATACATATATATATGTGTAACCCAGACGACATTATATCATACATATATATATGTGTAACCCAGACGACATTATATCATACATATATATATGTAACCCAGACGACATTATATCATACATATATATATGTAACCCAGACGACATTATATCATACATATATGTATGTGTAACCCAGACGACATTATATCATACATATATATATGTAACCCAGACGACATTATATCATACATATATATATGTAACCCAGACGACATTATATCATACATATATATATGTAACCCAGACGACATTATATCATACATATATATATGTAACCCAGACGACATTATAATATATATACTACATAAGTCAGAGTCTGCACTATAACTTTGATGATGCTACTTGGGTGACCACAAAATGAAATGATTAACTCAATGAGTGCGGAGCGTCTATCCCATAGACGTTCTTACCCTACCTTTGTTTCGTTGCATTTTTAAATTAAAAATTTTAACTAACAACAGTGGAACTATTTTTACTTTATAAAAGAGTTCTTCATCCTTTGTTTACATAGAAATTAGAAGCTTTTGGCTTTATTTAGACATTTATTTATTACCTTTTTTACAATGTAAAAAAACGTCGCCATGACTACGCTAGTCCAAGACACACCCACAATGTTGACTACTGAAGAAACTTTATAATTATTCTAAAAATTATCACAAATAAATAGTAATAATGAAGAATTTGATCTAGATGTATAGATTAGATTCAGGTAGGTCTAAATTTACTCATTTAGCGTATTTATATGATTATATCTATATTATTAGTATTTAGATCTAGATCTATTATTGTCAGTAGGCTAGGTGTAGTCTGTAGATCGAGATTGACTAGATCTAAGCTTTTATCTCTAGACTTGGACTCTAGATCTAGATATATCTTTAGATCTAAGCTTCTGGTAAATAAAAAGAAAGGAAATGGTAGATCTACATCAAATAATCATCCACTGTGGGCATTTTTTCCCCATTTTCTTTTTAGTATTGTTTATCTGTAAAAATCTACAACATCATGGCTATACTTGTCCAAGACACACCCACAAGTTTACTACTGAAGAAGCTTTATTATTGTTTTATTTATACTTCTATGAATTGTAATAATAAGGATCTTGATCAAGATTTAGCATAGGATGAAGCAGACTTGGACATTATTAGCATTTAGATTTAGATCTAGATCTAGTATTGCCTTATACTCTTAGGCTTAGGCCTTAGCCTTAGACTAGGGCTAGGTCTTGAATGTAGATCAAGGTTGACTAGATCTATGCTTTTATCTTTACACCTTTGTAGATTCCTATAGATCTAACCCTTAGATAAATGAAAACAACAGAAATGGCAGATCTAAATCCAATATTCATCCACCATGCTGGGCCTTTTCTTGGTATATTTTCTAGCAATTTTTTTTAGTATTGTTTTTTGGTAAAAATCATCACCATCACTATACTGGTTCAAGTTGCACTCCAAAAGGTTTACTACTAAATAAAAGTAAAATATAAAACTATTCTAAATCCATAATTTATCACAAAGGAACAGTAATAATGATCTATTTGATGTCTAAATCTTAGGTAAAATGAATTAGGATTTTTATTGTCCTTCATCTAGTTAGAGATTTAGGCTTTGATCTCTCGCTAGCCTATGTCTTGCACTGGTCTAGTATTAGAATGAAAGATGTTCTATGCAAATAAAAAGAAGACAAATCTAGATCTATATCCCATTGATTCAAATGTACATAATATTTCAGTGCATTTGGTTGATAGATTTAGTACTGGTATCTATTGTTATTGGTAGTAATGAAAAGCGCAATAATTTTCACTTTTTTTTCTGACTAAAAAACAAGGTAAAAATAATAATATAATCAATGATTCATCATCTTTTATTGACTGTTTTATCACATTTCTTTTTGAAAATGCTGTAAATAGTCTAAATATGCTGTTTCAACAGTAATACAAAGAACAAAATCTAAATTTAGGTCTCAAAAGTTCTAAAGTTGGCATCCATTTTTTTTTCTGAGTGTCATATTATTTAGATTATAATTTGTATCTTATATTTAAATAGAAAGATGTTTACATTTTCACATTCTCCATTCATTTACCTTTACTTTGATACCAAATATGTTACTATAGCATCATTGGTACTTAAACAATAAATTTTTGTTTTAGCCATGTTTGGAACATTTTCTTATTTTTTAAAAAAAAGTAGCATTTTTTTTAAAACAAAACACAGCAGTCAATGAGTTAAGACTTTTTTTGTCTTATTATTTTAACAAGACTATATTTACTAAAAAAGCCTTTAAACTGTCATAGTTTATACCAGTCATAGAAATCTGCACACAAAAAAAATATTTTGGATTTTCTTAAGATTCTATAATTGTTCCAGTTTCTGTAATTTAAAACATTAAAAAAAACATTTAAATTGACATCTTGATAACTTCTGAGACAGGCTTAATCAGTCTTATCATCACAAATTAAACTTGATAACATTTTTGGAACCAGAAAATATTTGGAAAACTCAGATTACTGGTTAGGTTAATTTGCAGACCATAATAAATTGGGTTATGTTACAACATTAAACTATTGGTTTATTATAGGTAGGACTACTGTACATTACCTCTAATGTTACAACATTAAACTATTGGTTTATTATAGGTAGGACTACTGTCCATTACCTCTAATGTTACAACATTAAACTATTGGTGTTTAGTATAGGTAGGACTACTGTCCATTACCTCTAATGTTACAACATTAAACTATTGGTGTTTATTATAGGTAGGACTACTGTACATTACCTCTAATGCCTGCATGGCACTGAGTAAATTTAAACTTCCTCTGTTTGTAACATTGTCCTTGAAAAAATCAGCAAATGTCTGTTTTTTGACAAGTTTCATGCCAAACTGTGCAGCCAGTCTAAAACACAAAGATACATTTTTTTTTTAACCATAAAAATGTAAAAATAACATGAGTTTATAAGAATTGTTATGTGCCAATGAAATTTTTATGATTAACAGAGAATAAAATATTTATGACTATGGCTCAGTGAATTTACTAATTTTCGTGTGTGTGTGACTTTCAAGCATAAATAGTAAAACAAATTTAAAATTAAGTAATTAGGTAAAAATGTGTACAATTTAAAATCAGACAAAATCTTGAATCAACTATCTTTAAAAAAAAAAGTTACTTTTCTAAAACTGGGAAATACACAAGGAATTCTGGGCAGTCCACCACACCTTCCAAGTGAAAATTGTACATGGCTCCAAAAACTGGAAAATTTTCTTTGTTGTTGTGAGGAAATGAAATTCTGTAGACGTCATTACCAAATGAACTGTCTTTGGAAGCTTTTAAACGTTTCCTGTCAAACAAATTAAAGCAAAGAATTATGATCCAAGCTAGAAAAAACATATGATGAAAATGTGGAAAATGTAGCCATAATAATAAACATTTTTTCTCAATACTTGTTTAAATTAAACATTTCAACTTTCTAAAGTCTTCTTTAATTTTTTTTTCTACTTGAATTTTGCAGTGTGAGCCAATATTACATAGCTATAAGCCTTCCTCATTTAACTTTACTCTTAGATAAACTGAACTAACAAGGAAAAAGAACATTTTTGGGAATAATTTGGAAAATTCAAAAAATAAATTTCATAGTTTCTTATTAAAAGTTGAACATAAATGATTATCAATATTATATTAGGAGTTTATTTCAACAGCTGAAGTTAAATTTTTCTCATAATTCCCTAAACTTAAAAATTTGAATCTTACAATTCTGTCTACACTGAGGAATGCTGAGTTTAATTTCATGATAAACTTAGAAGTTTATTAGAATGGATTTGATTGAACATAAAAGAGTATGGTATACTTATCATCTCCACTTACACTATTTCATTAGCATTAGGTGTGGTACCGATAAAATAACCTCCAACCCTGAGACACTCACAGGCATTCCGTAGCATCAACATGGCTTGGTTGTAGCTCTCAAAACAATAGTGAAATGAAAACTGGCAGCTAACAAGATCAAAAGACTGATTTGGATTTTTGTATTTAGATTTCAATCTAACCTGTGTGAGATACAAAGTAATTTGATTATGCTTGATGTAAAACAAATAAAAGCATAGTGAGCTAATAAATACAGTAGTGAGACTAAGAATTCCAAAAAGATTAAGTTGCTTTAATCATAGTGATGAGGAGGCGTAGTGGTTGAACGGTAAAGCATTTGGATTTCAAACTGAGGATATCAGGTTCAAATCCTGGTGAAGACTGGGATTTTTAATTTTGGGAACTTTGGGTGCCTTTGAGTCCATCCAGCTCTTATGGGTACCTAACATTTGTTGTGGAAAAGTAAAGGCGGTTGGTCGTTGTGCTGGCCACATGACACCCTCGTAAACCGTAGGCCACAGAAACAGATTACCTTTACATCATCTGCCATATAGACCACAAGGTCTGAATGGGGAACTTTAATTTTAAAAAAAAAGTGCTCTTATGATTTTGACTCATGAAAGGTAGAGAAATTAGCTTGATAGTATATAGTAATGCTTTGACAGCTGGTATTACCTGCACCCAACCTCCTCAAAGCATTTACAAAGCAATAATAGAAGATTTCTGATTTCTGGTGTGACAAGGGTTTCAAATGTCTCTCCTGTAGCCTCTCCAGCTGTCTTTTCCAGGTGGCCATCTGCTTTCATTAATGATAGTCCTCCTTTAAGCTCACCAAAAAAGATAAGACTTGCAGACCCAACTTTAACTGCATCAGATTCAGTGATATGTGAGGCTGAAAAGCCAAAACTGCTTTGATATGGCTTTGAAAAGGGCTCAAGTTTGAATCCTGATCTGAGTACAGTTGTGTATACTGAGCATCTAAAGGCAGCACAGAAATCTCCCAGATACAAAAAAAATAGTGCACTGAGCATGGTACAAGCAAGAAAAATGTGCTATATATACAAAAAAAATAAAAATAAAATATTCCGGCCGAAGCTGGGTCTGGCATAGTCACAGGGAATACTGCACTCATCCTTAACTTTTTTTTAAAGAATCAAATACAATGCTTAAAGTGTGGCAATAATTGCCAGTAATTTTAAGATGTTTTCAAGAGTTACATTTACAAAATGTGAATATAGTTGAAATTAAAATGTGAAGATAATTTAAAAGTGTAGAAATGTTTCATTTAGTTTCTTAAAATGTAACCAGATACCACCTTAGACCAAGTATTACCTTTGTACAATCTGCAGCAATGAATTCAGCACTGAAAATTTTGTTTCTTTCCCTTTGTACATTTTGTCTGTATCTTTCTTCACTTTGTTGAACTGATGTTTCAGCAATATCTACAAATTTATATTATAGTACGTAAAGTTTTAGAGTGGGGAGGTATTAAATACATTTTAGGAAAGGAAAGCAAATTAACTAATACGAAGCGTAGCATGGCATCTCTTTTCTAAACAAGACATAACAGAAAGTTTCCTGTTTAAGACTTAAACTATAGCCTAAACAAGAACAAAGGTAAGTTTTCTTTTCAAGACTTAAACTGTAGTCCAAACAAGAACAATACAAACTTTCCAAGACTTAAACCATAACCTAAACAAGAACAAAGGAAAGTTTTCTTT
The DNA here is from genome assembly GCF_947242115.1 of Biomphalaria glabrata. Classification (NCBI taxonomy): domain Eukaryota; kingdom Metazoa; phylum Mollusca; class Gastropoda; family Planorbidae; genus Biomphalaria; species Biomphalaria glabrata. The sequence continues at coordinate 11,716,697 of NC_074717.1, read as the reverse complement.
TCAAGACTTAAACTGTAGTCCAAACAAGAACAATACAAACTTTCCAAGACTTAAACCATAACCTAAACAAGAACAAAGGAAAGTTTTCTTTTCAAGACTTAAAGGAAAGTTTTCTTTTCAAGACTTAGAGCATGGCCTGAACAAGAACAAAAGAGTTTTTTTCAAGACTTAAACTAGTGCCTAAACAAGAAATAAAGAAAAGTTTCCTGTTCAAGAGCTAAACAAAAACTGTATGCTAGATAAACTTAATAGGAGGGGGGAGGGGGGGAAAAAAAAAAGAATAAGCTTGGAACATAACATTATAGCTTCAAAATGGCATTTACGTAAAGGTATTAAGTTAAAATTATACAAGTTTAACCTTCAACTTCTTTTAACAATTTATACAAATGTTAACAGAAAATGCCTCTATTGTCCTCAACAGGTTAAAATATTATCAAGGTAAAACTGACTTTGATATAAATTATAAACATTCTCATTTTAAACAAAATTAATCAGTCAGGCTGGGATTATATTCTCACATGCCAAGCATTTCACATTCCATCTATCACACCACATACTTACTTGAATTAAGAAATATTTTTAAATTTATATATATATATAACAAGTAATAGAAAATTTAAACAAAAATCAAATCCTACTTTATGTCAAATAATATAGTAACTAAACATTCATTTTTTTTTCCAATATTTTTTTTTAAACTGTTCTAATTGATATTGATAATAATATATAAATATCACAATACATAAGTGGCAAAATTGAATATTATATATGAAGTGATCTTTCTAAACTTTTAATACATGTGTTGTCAAGCAGCAAAAAAATTAAATGCAAAATGAAAAGTTGTCAAAATAAATGAATAAATGACAATACAACACTGAGCTAATAGCATGAATCGGAAAAAAAAAAAAAAGCAAAATCCATATCCTTGACACAATTAAATTTGTATTAAAAATTTACCTGCGCAAACCAAGTGACCAATCCTTCCTTTCTTCCATTTCAGTAAGTCACCCCCTTTCCCTGAGCATAAATCTAAAACAGATACACTACTGTGGTGATCAGATTTTCGTAGACTGTTTAAACTTTCAGCTGGTATGACAAACACAAGGAAAAGAATACATTACAAAAAAGATTTTCAGAAGAAATATTTTTACCTAAACTATCAGCTACAGTCATCTAATGAAAGTAAGTTTGATAATATCCACTTTAGCAATTATGAGAAGAAAAAAAAAAGGTTGAGCTAATTAACTGCTAGACTTCTTAACTTTAATGAAAAAGGCTCATTATTCTTACCAATTAATACACTCTTTATCCAATTATTGAAGTTTCTCAGGAAAAATATGCGGCTGCATGTGCGCTGCGCCAGCCCTGCTTCTTCTAGTTGATTATAATGGCTGGCAACCGTTTGTGCATGATCCCCACCATCATGATGCTGTGATGGTGTTATAAACAATATAGTTAATAGTACTTGATATATATATATATATATATATAATCACAGATACAAATAACAATTTAAAAGGCTATACGCTACTGAAATTAACTAGAAATCAATAACAATAAAAACAATATTACAAAGAGGCGGCCCCCGTCAGATCCCTATAAGATACGCCTATTTGCAAGGAATATTCAAGACGAGATTTTGTTTTGATTGTCAAATGTAATAATGTTTTAAAGACTTATTTGGCGTTGGAAAATTGTTTTTTCTGTAAAATATTTTACATGTTTCTGATGATCCTTCTAATATAAATCATAAATAAAAATCAAACCTCCCGTTAACTTAATAAAAAACTAATAGCCTATTATTGATAAAGAGATACATTACACATTTTGTCATGACAAGTACCAAATATTTACAATGAGTCAAAGTAGCGATTTTAGATATCTTTTGGCATTGTTTTGTAATTTTAAAAAAGAACAGGTATCGAACTTGTACTTTGACAACGTCTGCTCGATGTCCCAGCATAGTTACCAACAAAGCTATTGGCATTTTCATTTAAATGGAACTAGAATAAGGATGTAGATCTACCTAAACATAACTTCTGATTTAACACTCTCAAGATATATATATCTCCTACATCTAAGATCTAACTTTGGAATAATTTGGATGTAATTTAGATAAGATTTACGTAAAATAAAAAAGCCTAGATAATCTATCAATAGACTGAAAGCAACATTAACTTTAAAAATAGTAGATTAGTCTTAATATTTTATAAAATTGCAATATAGTACTAATAGTAAATAGATATAGATATATGGAAATGAAAATCTAAACTTGAAATTGAAATTCTAGATCTTGATCTAGTCTATATAATTCTTAACTAGACCTAGAAATTCTAGATCTAGAATCTACAATGATTTTAATTAGAATATACATCTAGATTTAGTGTAAAAAAAAATCTAGATCTTATGATAAAAATCTAGATTTAGTGTAAAAAATCTAGATCTTGTGTAAAAAAATCTAGATTAGAAAAAATCCCTTAGCATACATCACACTGCCTATTTAGACTAAAAAATGTCGATATCAATACGACAACGTCAGTGAGGTTTAATAAACATAAGTGCACCAAGTTCTTATTACATTTCATTTAAATAATTCTTTCCATATGACGTCAAAGGAAAACAATCCTTCATGTTACATAACCTAGTTAGACTAAAATGTTGTATCAGTACGAGAACGTTGGCGAGGTTTAATAAGCATTAGTGCACAGAGTTCTTATTGACATTTCATTTAAAGACTTCATTCCATATGACATCAAAGGAAAAAAATTCCATGACGTCAGGCTGCTTATAATATGGTTAGACTATAGGCCTATATATATATTTATCCTGTTTAAAAATTTAATAATTACAATGTAGGGGGATGTAATTTTTTTTCAAGATATTTTATTTTTAAAGTCCTATTTTCCTAAAGCACGAATCTATTTGTTAACTATCTTATCTTAATAAAAATAAATATTAGCCCATGTTTAGGTTGTACAATATAAGCTCGAATTCTATAATAATAATAAGCACTAAGCAGGAATGAAATATTTTTTAGATGAATGAAAATCTTTTATATGACAGTGTGAAGCAAGGAATTTATTTTTTTTAAATTCATAATGAGTAAAAATAATTAGAATTGCTGTGATTTTATCAAATTCATAAGTTTAAATATTTTTTTTCCAAGTCTAGCTCCCATTTAAGAATTATAAATCAGAAAACGTTCTACAGCTAATGCAATTGATTTTAGCAATGTAGGCCAGGTTCAACGTTTAAATTATTCTTAAGTGTTATGTTGTTGTTTTTTTAAAAGAAGTTTGTTTAAGTTTTAGTCAAGTTCAGCATTTAGCAAGTAATATGCCTTCTATATCAATTTAATTGTACTCGCTGTTTAGAGCTACTATCCAACGACCATCTATCAATAATAAGAGATTTATTAAGAAGTAAAATCAAATGGCATATAATGCCTCAACAGAATTAGGTAGAGCTAATCTAAAAACTATATCTTATTATAGTTGCCATTAAAGGGAAACTCCAATGATTTTTCAAATTTGAGTTATTTACATATTTAAATTATGCGTAAACAGTTGTAATAGTAAACATTTTACCATTTTTTATTTAAATGTTTAGAAATTTTATATTTAATAGGCAGTAAATTCTTGACATCTAAAAAAAAAAAAAACATGTTTCTTTGAGATTTTGTTTTTAGGCTAGGCATTTGTCACTTCCATCAACAATACTGAAAGCGAATGTAGATCTAACCAATCGTATCGCTGCATTCTTACAGTGGCTGTTAGGCTTAGTGACGGCCTAGTTTATAGCTATGGTACATTTATATATATCTAAAAGCATTAGGATAACCAACTTGAGAAAAAAATAAGTAATGTTTTCCTCTACACCCCTCCCTATCCCAATAAGTAAATAGATCATATGTCTGACTGATTCTAACAAACTGGTAAGTGTAAAGGTAGCTTAGGCTACGTGTAGTCGGTCATCCGGGTTATGACAAGTCAACCAAGAGATAGTGCTTGTTGTGTTAGTTGGTCAGGCGAGAAAATACACCATACCATGGTTATTCAAGCATGTAGATCTACTCTTAACACTCATTTTTTTCTTTGCTTACAAGATCTAGTTTTAACTGTATAGACAAAGTCTATTTCTTTTATGAAATAGTAAACTTTACTGTTAGGTTTTATGTATTACAGTAAGTCAATAGATTAAAATAACAGGTTTGTGTGATGTCACAAAGAAACCCGGGGAAAATGTGACCGTTTTAGATGTGCAGAAAAATTATGTCAGAAAAACATCAATAGAACTATGTTTTGTCAGAATCTGCAATAAAAAAAAAATTACCATGAAAGCAGTGATATAAAAAAAATCTTTACTTGCTTCAACCCATCAAATAGCAAGATCTACAAAACTATAATTCAGGTAATTACACTAAAATATTTTCTTACCTGTATTTGAGATGCCATCTTTGTGTGGCAGATGTGAAACAAATATTAGTTTCTGTGGCAGAAGAGAATATAATAATGGAATTAAAATTCAATAAATATGACTTTTTTTTTAATTAGTAATCTAATTTAACTTTTATGATAAATTGCAAAAAATAAACAGCAAAGTACAATGAGTAACAATGAAGTGCTATGAAGTGTTTTGTAATGCAAATGTTGTTTCAATCATTACTATGCAAAAAAAGATAAAATATTTCTACATTTTGTTTTACATTAACATTTAAAAAAAACTTTTCATCCTTGAAAATAACTATTTAGATGTAGATCTCTAGTTAAATCTAGATGTAGATCTAGACTCTAGTAGAGTCTAGGTCTAGACTCTAGTGTCTCTAGTCCTAGTAGATAAGTAGAATACTAGACTGTAACTAGACTCAATAATAACTAGATCTATACTTCTATAGACAGTACAGTATAGCCTAGTATAGGTATAGACAGTATAGTCTGAGTATAGTAGTATAGAGTATAGAGTATCAATATAATTATAATAGAAATGGTAATAGAGATTCTAATAGTTTAGATACTAGATAGAAATAGATATACTTTTACAGATTTAGAGCTCTAGAATCTCTATCTAGATCTAGAATATATATAATATAGAATATAGATCTAGTATAGACAATATAGATCTAAAATAGTCTAGATCTCTAGACAAGATCCCATTTTGTTTGACATAAACGCGCGGTGTTGCCAACTAAAGAACTTATAAAAGTGTTATTTTAATTGAAGATTTCCATAGTTGAACACAGTAATCTGCTCTTTGTTTACATTGAATAACATGGGAAAGGTTTAGGTTGGTCTATTTGTGACCACATCAGCGAATGCCAACCTAGAATACGAGGTAGACTTCCGTGTTGCTCGTGCCAGTGCTGCTTTTGTCAGACTTTAAGGAGGTAGAAGTGTGGCAACGGAGAGGACTCAAGATATCCATAAAACTGAAAGTCAAAAGTGCTGAAGTCCTCCCTTCACTCTTACACGCATCAGAGTCCTGCACCTTGTAATTGTATTCCCGCCACATCAAAACAAAAAGCTAAAACTACTCCCACTTACACCTTATATATGGCTAAAGTGAACTGGTTTGACTAGACTCAGATGTTAAAACCCTATAATATAGTTGTCAAATATGAACATTATATAGATCTATATAAGTATATTATAGTAGCCAGACATTACCCGCTGAAGGCAGAAGTAACAATTTTTAAAAGGTGAGAGAATTAAGAAGCATATGCCTATCTGCACTAGACCCGACTTACCCATGCCACGTATGCGGCCGGCTTTTAAAAGCGAGGATCGGACAATATATAGCCATCTTCGAGTTCATATGAAATGAGAAATGTCCTCATCTTCGACCACGAAAGGGGAGCTAAATATATAGGCCCTATATATAGGGCCTATATACGGCGATTAAGGTTTCAAAGGTTGTCATGGCAAGGGGTGTCAATGGGGTTAAGCTCCCATTGTCTATAAAGTACTCCTAATGGCATGCGTCTCAAATAGCCTCTGACAACTAAGTCCAGCACCTGGCCTGCTCGTGTGGCTTAAATATTAAACCCGGCGAAACTGCTCTTACTAACAGGTGAAGGGGTGAAGGCGGATACCTGGCGCCACAAAATCGGGAGCTTCGGGCAGATGGAGCTCGTCAGCCTAGTAAGGCAGTTCATCTAGGAGAGGGGTACTCTGACTTCAAACCCCCGCTGCCTTGCGGTACTGAGGCTTCAGGAGACAACCTCGAGGAGAAATCAGGAGTGAAGCCCCTTAGACGTTGGGAGTATCAGCTACGAAATTCCCTCCGGCAGCTTCTGCAACTGAGTTGGTGCCAAATGTAATGCGATGCGTTCCTTTGGATCACATCAGCAAGGTCGAGAGAGGGATCATGACGCATGGGCCACCCATGACCCCTTTATCCAAGGCCAAGGAATGCGCCCCGGAGAGGAAACTCTGATGCTGCTGCAAAGCGGCTAAAACAACACGGGAGACAACAGTTACGGGTTATAAGTCCAACTTGATTGGCGTAATGTATGGACGCCACGGGTTGTCTCTGACGGTGGGAGAGGTCTTCGCGCCTCACTGATCAGCTACCGCCCGCCTCAACCTGGGCAGCCCCCAGTCAGTTAGGTGCCGATCCGCCACAGCCTGCCTGCTCTAATGGGTGCTTAGAGCTTAGTTTAAAACGACAAGTAGGCTGGAAACTTGCACCAAGCAACAAAAGAAGAAAAATTAAACTGAAAAAAAAATCCCTGTCATGCGACTGGCCACTTGGAATGTCAGGACAATGTGTCCTGGTCTCACTGATGATCTAAGGCAGATCGACGATGCAAGGAAGACGGCAGTTATAAACAACGAGCTAAAAAGGCTACATATTGACATTGCAGCCCTGCAAGAAACCCGACTGGCCGAAAACGGCATGCTCCGCGAGACTGACTACACTTTCTTTTGTAAAGGCACAGGATGAGACTCGAATACATGGTGTGGGCTTTGCTGTCAAGAACAGTCTTCTTCCCATGATAGTCCCTCCAGTTGGTGGCTCGGAACGGCTACTAAGCATAAGTATGATGACAGCGTCTGGAAAAGTCACTCTAATTAGTGCCTATGCCCCCACACTATGCTCACTTCAAGAGGACAAAGACAAGTTCTATGAAGACCCCAAAGAAGCCATTGCAAACATTCCTCAGAAAGAACATATGATCCTTCTAGGTGACTTCAATGCCAGAGTAGGATCAGATCACACTACCTGGCCAGACTGTCTTGGGCTTTTTGGAATCGGAAAGATGAATGAGAACGGACAAAGACTGCTTGAATTCTGCACATACCATAAGCTCTGCATTACCAACACATACTTCAGAACAAAACCACAGCACTGTGTCTCATGGAGGCACCCTAGGTCTGGGCACTGGCACCAGCTGGATATGATACTGACACGAAAAAAGGACATTGGAAATATACTGCTTACACGTAGCTACCAAAGCGCGGATTGTGATACTGATCATACTTTAGTGTCCTGCCGGACAAGACTGCTGCCAACTAAGATCCACACTTCACAGGGAAAAAGAAAATCACGCCTGAATACTACTAGCACAAAAAATCCTGATCTTTGCACCGAATTTGAGAACTAATTAGAGAAAGCTTTTAAAAACTTCTCTGTGACTGAGGTAGAAAAAAGCTGGACGTTTATGCGTGATGCAATCTACCAAACATCATCACTGGTCTTTGGAAACAAAACCAAGAAAAGCGAAGACTGGTTTGAAGCTAGTCTACCAGAAATGGAAACTGCCACTACGAACAAGAGAGCAGCCATGCTAATCCACAAGAAGGATCCCACCCCAAGCAACTTAAAAAGGCTCAGAGCTGCACGTAACAATGCCCAAAGAGTAGCGAGACAATGTGCTAACAAATACTGGCAGGAGCTATGCGAAGATATTCAATCTTGTGCCGACTGTGGTAACATAAGAGGACTATATGAGGGCATGAGAAAAGCCTTTGGACCTCACACCAGCAAGTGTGCTCCGCTCAAGTCAAAAGATGGCTCAATTATCAGCGATCGTGCGCTGCAAATGGAACTATGGGTAGAACACTATGCAGAACTCTACCAGATTGAAAACGCCATCTCACCAAATGCTGTTTCCAACTTCCCATCACTTCCAGTTTTGACGGAATTAGACGAAACGCCCTCAGTAAAGGAGCTGAGCATTGCCATTGACATGCTTGCACATGGGAAAACACCCGGAGGAGATGGCATTCCTGCTGAAGTAATTCAGGCTGGAAAACATGCCCTAATCAAACCACTCCATGAACTGCTAAGCTTGTGCTGGGAACAAGGAATGGTCCCCCAGGAATTGAAAGACTCCAACATTGTTACAATTTATACAAATAAAGGCGACCGCTCTGATTGTAACAATTACAGAGGCATCTCACTGCTTAGCATAGTCGGAAAGGCTTTTGCTAGAGTATTACTAAAGCGATTACAGATCCTGGCAGATCGTGTTTATCCAGAGTCGCAGTGTGGCTTTAGGGCAGGTAGATCTACAACAGATATGATTTTCTCTCTGCGGCAGCTACAGGAGAAGAGCAGAGAACAAAAGCAGCCCCTCTTCATAGCTTTTATTGATTTGACCAAGGCCTTTGACCTTGTTAGCAGAAGCGGTCTGTTTGCTGTAATAGAGAGAATCGGCTGCCTAAATAAGTTAAAAAAACTAGTGTCAGCTTTTCAACAAAATATGCAGGGCACCGTTCAATTTGAAAGTTCTTCCTCCAGGCCATTCTCCATTAAGAGCGGTGTAAAACAAGGATGTGTACTGGCCCCTACACTATTTGGCATCTAAAACTAAAATGTTATTTAACCTTGGTTAGGCCAATAATAGAATATGCATCCTCTGTTTGGGACCCCTCAACTCAAGAAAACATTAAGAAACTAGAACAGACACAAAATAGAGCAGTGCGATTCATAACAAACGAATATTCACATTTGACTAGAGTCTAGAGTAACACCTTTAGTAAAATCAATAAATTTAGAAAGCCTTCAGGACAGAAGGCTCAAAAGTAAAGTAGCAATAATACATAAAACACTGAACCATAATCTTCAAATACAAAAACAAAATTTAATAAAATACTCTGAAAGACACAAAGAAAAAGGCACATTCCTCGTCCCATATGCTAGGACAAATTTGTACAAATACTCCTTCTTCCCTAGTGCTATTAGAGCATGGAATGGGTTGCCTGAGCTAGCCAGGAAAACCAGTGACTTGGCAGAATTTAAGTCATTGGTTAATATGCATGACTAAATGCATGACGCGTAGGACGTAATCATCTTCTTTTTTGAAGTAACGTCTGTATTATATAAGATAAGATAAGATAAGATCTTCTTCTCAGTCTACTATCCAGTGCTTTTAAATCCCTGGAAGACGGAATATACATCCATAGCAGATCCGATGGAAGGCTCTTTAACCTGGCACGTCTTAAAGCCAAAACGAAAAGGCGTCGTATCTTGATAAGGGAGCTGCTGTTTGCCTATGACGCGGCACTCGTATCTCACTCACAAGGAGGTCTACAGAAGCTAGTGAACGCCTTAGCAGCTGCTTGTCAAGAGTTGGGTTCAACAATTTATGGCAGTGAAAGCTGGTCAACATACATGTACCAAGAGCACAGATTGAATAGTTTCCACTTGCGCTGCCTGAGACGCATAATGGGCATCTCTTGGAGGGACCATGTCTCCAATCAGGAAGTTTTGAGATTGGCAAATATGAACAGCATGTATGCTCTCCTGACACAAAGAAGATTACGCTGGCTCGGACATGTCACCCGCATGCCAGATGGTAGAATCCCGAAAGATATCTTATATGCTGAGCTTGTGGAAGGAGTCAGACCCAAGGGCCGCCCAAGACTAACATATAGAGATGTCTGCAAGCGAGACATGAGAGCCTCAGGCATCAGTGAAAGTATGTGGGAAAACATAGCCAAAGACCGGAGTGCATGGAGACAGACTGTGCGTGCTGGGACAACCCTTGCTGAGAACAAAAGAATTGAAGCGGCTTTAATCAAGAGGGAAAAAAAGAAAGCTGCCCTGTCTGCTAGCCCTAAATCAGAGGCATACACATGTACGAATTGTGGCAAAGTCTGCCGTTCTAGAATTGGCTTGATTAGCCACACCAGATTCTGCCCCGTCTCAAGATTAAGCCAAAATTAACCAGTGACTCACTTCGGCGCATCCATTGCCTTTCGAGACAAAAGGAGCCATATATATATATATATATATATATATATATATATATATATATATATATATATATATAGGGCGATATATCTCTTAGGTAACAAATAAAAAAAAAAGGGTCAGATAGCTTTGACTTAGAAAAAAATTAAATTAACAGTCACAGTGTCACATTCAATTGATAATAGTGAATAGAAAGATTTATAATAAAGGCACGATCACTGTTGCGAACTACTAGCAGGCCTATATTAGTATATAGGCCTAGTTACTAGGATATTATCTTATAAAATATAGATCTAGATCTACAACTAAGTAAGTAAATTTCAAAATACCATTATATAATATAATAATTATATTTTTTTCTACTAGATCTAGCGGAAGAGACAAATTAAATCTAGATTCTGATTAATTCTGCAGTTAAAGCTTTAAAAAAAAGCATTTTAAAATTAATATTATTGACGCTGCGACTATTTTTGTCTATGGTAGATACATATGATATAGGTCAGTGGTGTAAAAAAAAAGTCTCTGGAGATCTTCAATATAAAAGTCACTTAATTTGGACACCCTAACTAAACTTTACTAGCTGAGAGACCTAAACAGTTTCATTTCTAGAAACTTGTAGAAACATCAATAACTATTTAGTCACTATAGAACACAGATATACATTTTTTTCTTATTACCTATCTGTACATATATTCATATATTCTAGATCTAGACATAACTAAAATCTAAATATTCTGCTAGTAGTCTAGATCGACTACTAAAAACAAATTCCGGTAGATTTAGATTAAGTTTAAGATTACTTACTTATTTATTAGTAGTAGATTGAAGATTCTTATATATATACACTTATTGTTTATACTTATATTACTAATATTAGGCACACCGTATTCGCTAATTCGGGAACTAGTCTAGGTCAAATTTTTATTTTATTTTTTTATTTGTTTGGTGACTGTTTAACTTACAAAAAAACTGAAAGCAGATTCTTATTCTGCAACTAAAGGACTATAAAAATAGGCTAATAGCCGTGTTTCTTTGAATTACCACTCATACACTCATAGTCATAGTAAAGATTATTTTAAAATAAATTGGGTCACTAATAAACGCAGTTTTTGTGCTTTCTCCTTTAGCGCACATTGAGCACCGTTAAGAAACACCACTATGTTATTGCTAATAAATTATCTGTGCTAATTAAAAAAATTATTTAGATTGTATTAAAAGAAGTAGATTCACTTCTGCAATATGTATTTATAGTATATTGCCTCTCTCTCTCTGTCTCTCTCTCTCTCTCTCTATATATATATATATATATATATATATATATATATATATATATATCGTTTATAGTTTATTTATTTATATATGCCTACCTATATAATCTGTGTGTAGAAACAGACAGAAATAAATCTATATAAATTATAGATCTATAAATTAATTATTATATTTTCAACTAGGCTACATGTAGGCCTATTCTCTGTCTCTTTCTTTTAATTCCCATCCAAGGACCCTCTTCTTTTCATAATTTGGATGTTTGTTTTGTTACACCTTAACATCCCCTCCCTCCAATAGATGCTTTTCTTTGTCTTTTCATGACTCTCTCCCCCTTCCCTCCACTGCCTGTATGATAGGTTGTGACACTACACGTTTAGTGTATACCTCTCCTCACCACCAGCTCTCGCCTGGTCGCCTGGCGTGATCACCTGCAGTGGGCATGGTCTCTGGCTTCAAATTAGCAGCCCGCACTTTTTCTTTCATTCATAAATTATACAGATATCTCGATCTAGGTCACGTTTATTCATTGAAAAATCATAGATTTATTAATCCCAATAATATTTCTTATTACGAGTTTGCCTTGTGCACTATAGGAGAATGTGTTAAATTCATTATTATCGTTGAAACACCTCCTTTTTTAATTTTATTTAACAGCTAACAGTAATAATGTGATTGGAATCTCTTTCTAAAGATGTTTGGAAGCTTATTTTGATATATCCACCAGCCTACGATCAAACAGGCTAATAATATAGCCTTCATCCCTTATATGGGTATGAATTACCGGGGGAGGTTAAAACAATAGCTTTACATACTTGGTTACCGAGAATCTAAAAAACTGCCATCTGCTTTGGAAAAGCAGAACAAAAATACAGGAACTTATCTAAAATTGGACATGCACTGTCCCAAAATTTCGTTTTTAGCTCCAAACATAAAAACAAATTAATTATAAACAAAAAAAGCGACATGTTTCTTAAAGGAGAATTCGATGAGCTGTGCCTAATATAAGAAGCTACTATAAATTTAGACTTAATAAACTTTACTTTTAGTAACTTTTACTTAAGTCTAAGTCTTAAGTTTAAGAATTAAGTTTATCATAATATTATTATTATTTGAATCAAGAAAATGAAGAATTTTTGAAGAACTTAGAATTAGAATGTTACTCAAATGTTACATAATAATGATAATACTAATACAGTAATACAAGAGTAACAAGTTAGAGACATTGAGTAATTCACTACTTGAGACGTACCGGTACAATGAAGTTACATGAAATTACAATGGACCTCATTCACCAATCGTAAACAAATAATATTTAGTCATGTGATTATATTGATAAAACAAAGAAAAAAACTGTCACGTGATAGCCATTGTGTATTAAAAATTAGATCATAATTTGTATAGAAGAGATAGAGAAACACGTGGCTAAATGTTGTCTGTTTACGATTGGTGAATGAGGTCCATTAAATTACAGATTACATGATGATGAATCATCATCTTGCATTCATGATCATTTCATTCAGATCTAGACTAGTGACCTAGTCAGGCTAGTCTAGCTTAATGTAATCTACTATTATAAACTATATATCTAGATCTAGAATACAAGAGTAACAAGTTAGAGACATTGAGTAATTCACTACTTGAGACATACCGGTACAATGAAGTTACATGAAATTACAATGGACCTCATTCACCAATCGTAAACAAATAATATTTAGTCATGTGATTATATTGATAAAACAAAGAAAAAAACTGTCACGTGATAGCCATTGTGTATTAAAAATTAGATCATAATTTGTATAGAAGAGATAGAGAAACACGTGGCTAAATGTTGTCTGTTTACGATTGGTGAATGAGGTCCATTAAATTACAGATTACATGATGATGAATCATCATCTTGCATTCATGATCATTTCATTCAGATCTAGACTAGTGACCTAGTCAGGCTAGTCTAGCTTAATGTAATCTACTATTATAAACTATATATCTAGATCTAGAATAATCTTAGTAATAGTAGACTCTACTCTATTTATAAGTATTCTTGTCTTAGATTCTAGATTAAATCTAGACTCTAGTATGAATCATAGTCATACTATGAGTTTTCAATTCATACTATGAGATATGATAGATTAGTTAGAACATATTCCCAATATGGACATTACTTGCAATACAACCAAGATGCCAGACCTTCCATACAGTGACAGCATGGTTGGATGTGATCTGTTTAACTTTGAGGGGAAAAAGTATCATAGAATAGTGCTTCTAAATAACAACTTCTCAAAATTAATTGATGTCAAAGAACTGTTACATGAAACTAGATCTACATCAAAGACCATTGAAGAGATGAAGAGTATATAATTCACATGTCATGGAATACCTAGAAGATAAAGTTCAGATAGTGGGCCACAGTTCAGACAAGAGAATTCCTGAATTACTGTAAATCATATGGAATAGAGCATGACATCTCAGAACAACAAGAACCCTGAGATCAAGAAAGTCCAAGATTACCAACTATGCTAGATTCTATGTAGAACTGCAACTACACACTACATCTTCTAACACCTCTGGACCACATGTACGATACGTAACACGTTCAGACGGAATAGTGATCAAACCCAAGAGACATGATTTGTGATTAACTGAATCGACTTTAATCTTTGAATAGTTTGTTAGTTATTCAGATATAATTAGTTTGTATGAATTAAAGAAGAGAGATGTAAGATATTGGCATTATATGTATATTAGTACACTAGTGCGTCAGTGCAACACTGCTTGTGTTTAATGCAATAAATGCAGGGTTCCTAATAGGTCTTCCCTCATTCCCTCTTAAACACCTGTCTTGTTCATTATATAACACATTGTTCTACAGAGTTAGACTAAGTGACTTAGACTGTTTGAATATAGACATGTATATCATCATATGAGAGAGATTTTATATATAAACTTTACTAAAGACTAGTTTTAAGTCGTATCATGAATGACATTAATCAGTTATACTATACTTACTAATCTAGATCTATAGTTATACTATTACTAGGCTTGGTAACTAGTAACTACATAGATCTAGTTATATTTATACTGATTTAATATGTGATCTATCAACAGAATAGTTTAAATATTGATCTAAATCTAGCTCTAAAGAGTTTAGATCTCTAGAGTAGACTCATCTATGACATCATCTTGATCAAGATTCTAGATTTGATATAAATAAGATACTAAGATTATTTAGATGCTGTTTAAAGACATATATTTATATTTATATTGTCACATAGATCTACAGTTTTTAAAAGATTTTTTATAAATAAGATACTAAGATTATTAAGATGCTGTTTTAAAACATATATATATATTAATACATTAATATTGTCACTTAGATCTACAGTTTTAATAAAATGTAAAGTAAAGTTCCCCTTTCAGATCTTGCGATCTATACGGCAGATGATGTAAAGATCCTTTGTTTCTGTGGCCAGCGCAACGACCAAACGCCTTTACTTTTGGCAACTAATGCCAGGTACCTGGGTGGACTCAAAGATCCTGAAATTAAAATTCCCAGTTTTCACCAGGATTTGAAGCTGGGACCCCAGTTTGGAAGCCAAGCATTTTACTGCTCAGCCACAGACCTCCTCAGTTTTAATAGATTTTAAAGTAGAAATCTAGATATAGGTAATCATAATAGATCTAGCATATCAATATCATTTTGTATCATTTTTTTTTTACTTTATATTCTAATGTAGATCTCTATTAACAATAAGAATTCAGTTCATTCAAATTCAATCAAGGATTTAAAAAAAAGAAGATAAAATATGTCATCTGAAGAAAGTGGAGGTCAGAATGGCCATGCCCCGAAAAATTTAAAAGGACTTCTTAGGTTTTGTATGGAAGCAACCAGATCAGAAGATGCCCCAAATAGTTCTGAAATCATGGAGCCAATGTCAGAAGATGTAAGTTCATAAGAAGATCTAGTTTAGAGTAAATTTAATGTCGCAGACATTTTTTTTAGGCATTGTATTTTTGAGGTGTCCGTTCATTTCATCACTGGTCATTTATAATTCTGCACAAGAAGTGGGGAATGGTAAAACTAACTATAAACACTAAAAGAACATGTTAAAAATATCAACAAGCATTTACTTAGATGAAATGAGTGCTTAAAGTCATGGTTTTAACAGCACACAATGGCTGAGAAAAATAATATTTAATTGGGGAAGAAATCACATAGCTCACCCAAAGTAAATATATGTTATACCAGTGCTACATCTAAAAATCACATAGCTCACCCAAAGTAAATATACATTATACCAGTGCTACATCTAAACATCACATAGCTCACCGTAAGTAAATATATGTTATACCAGTGCTACATCTAAAAATCACACAGCTCACCCAAAGTAAATTACATTATACCAGTGCTACATCTAAACATCACATAGCTCACCCAAAGTAAATATATGTTATACCAGTGCTATATCTAAACATGAACTCGCCACAATCTCAGTTTTGCATTTGGTGATGAGTTACCCCCCTTGACATTACTGCACCATAACATACTATTTTGCAAAAGCCTCCATTTTTATGTGAGTAGCAGAGGACATTGGTAAGGCAATAGATGATTTATTTGACTTGATAACAAGGTATTTAATTAACAGTCATTTTGCTGGACTGTAAAGAGGCATAGATATGGTCCAAATCTTACACATGTTCTTCGGAGTAAAAAGAATTGTCCCTACTCAAGTAGATATTGAGTGAATATTTATATTTTCTTATTTAAATTTTGTTCTCAATATTTAAAATCTAGAGACGAAAATGGCTGGAGGAAGCTTTGACATCAATGTCTGTAAACCCAGTGGAACGGATGACCAGCTGTGTAAAAGCAATTCAGGAAGCTGTGAGTGACACAGAAGAGGGTACAGAACAACAGATAATGGCTGTGTCTGAGCTTCAAGACTGGGGAGAAGACCTTGACATTGCTGGAGGTAAGCCATCCCTTCTTTAAATAAAATGGGATAATTTAGCTATGACTGTCATCAGTTTGTATTAGTTTGCACTCATCAAAAAAAATTGCTTACAATGGAAAAAAAGAATGATTGGTAATAAGTTTTTGTTAAAAATAATAAGACTTGTCTTTTTTTTTCTTTACTCATTTTTTCCTCAGATTTTATAAAGATCAATGGATTGTGTATTGTTCCAAAACTTCTTAGCAGTGAAGTTAGTGAACTAAGGTGGAGGTGTCTTGAACTTTTAGGAAATTTGTCACAGAATAATCCAGTAGCTCAAACAGCGCTGTTGACACTCAAACTGCTGCCAGTATTTCTTCATATGATAGACAGTGACCCCAACCCAACAGTTCAGATAAAAGCTCTCTATGCTGTTTCTTGTAAGTGGTTCTTGTCATTAGCTGTTCACTTACTAACTTTGCATATAGGGTTGCTAGCTCTCCACAGAGATCAATCACAAGTGACACCCACTGCCTCTTCTCAGCTAATGCGTATGGTCATCTAAGAAAGTGTAATTTCATGCTAAACAGGAAGGGCTATATTTTTATTTTCCTCTTTTCGACCTCCATGTCATGACTGTCTTTGGGGTATGTGTTGTGTCTTGTCTAAGGATATGTCCAACTAATCTCATGTACAATATCTGGTCACTTTGCTGGTTATCATTAAATATATTTTTACCAAACAAGAACAAAAAGAAATGTATTGCAATTTTGATTTTACCTTTATATTTAATACATTCACTATTCACTTGAATATAAAAATAAAATTTTCATCAGAGCTCAGCATGTAGTTTTGTCTAAGAAGTGAGTCTATGGCTTCTTTATACGCTGTTCAAGTCTTTTTTTTTTTTACATTTTGGTCTAAATTTAAATACGTAACCATTAATAAAATAAAAACAAATTTTAAAATAATATTAATTATGGATCTATTACTCTTTGCACACATATTGTGATTTAAATATTAGTTGCAGAGTAAAAGCTACCCCCCCCCCCTCAATTCCTTTCCCAACTTTCTAACTTTTATTTTATGATCATAATTTTTAATTTACTTTGTTTGCCAGTGTTATTCATTCTTATTTCAAATTGCCTGCAGGTCTTGTTAGAAACAATAGTGAAGCTCAAACTCAACTCTTGGCACATGATGGTCTTCCTGTACTGCTACGTGCACTGCATAGTGAGGAAGAAAAACTCAGGGTTAAGGCTACATTCATGATCTCATCTATTTGCAGCTCAAACCCAGCACTCAAAGGTATGGTAAAACAAGGGCCAATTGTACACTTCTTGGCCAGATTTAACAGCATGATGTAGTCTATAATGATTAAATGACATTTAAGTGGGTCACATAACCATGAAAAATCAAGTCAAGTTCATTATGCACTCTCTGCAGGAGTTTCAAGGTGCCATACAGCTCCATGTCATGGATGTACCTCCTGGGCTGTAATTTGGGCATCGCAGACTTATTTTGAACCATTCCAATACCCCTCTCCAGACACTAAAACAATTACAACTGTAAAAAAAAAATTGTTGACTGCTGTGCCGCCAGTTTTTTGTTTGTTTTGGCACAATGTAATGAGGAAAAAAATACAGAAAACATAACAAACTTAGGATATCATTATGTTACAACTGCAGGAGGCTAAACATAATACTAAAATATATTGAAGGCTGCATCAACACTGTTTCTTACTTCTCTTTCAATTACTTTTTTTGTTAGCTGAGTTAATGAATAATTCCGTATAAATCTTTTCTTCCACTAACTAGATAGCCTGGTTGAAGTAGGTGTTGTGGAGAAGCTTGTTGCCCTACTGAAAGAAGAAGAGCATGGTCACACCCACGAGCATATCCTGTCGGCACTCCTTACAATAGTCACTGACCATGTTGTTGCTTGGAATAAGTGTTGCTCTGGTGAACTGGGCTTAAAAACATTTTTAACTCAAAGGATTCAGTTTTTAGAAGGGAAAGAACAGTTTAAGGTAAAAATTAAAGAAAAAAGAGAAACTTGAAAACCTTTTGTGGTATAGACTAGTATTCTTTTTTGAGATGTTTGTTTTGTTTTTTAAGATGTAGGCTCTTTTGCAGTTTGTTTCATGGGAAAAGTAGCATAATCTCCTTTTCAACTGTTTCATAAAACTAAAAATAGGATGGGCTGAATTGGGTTGTTCATATGATAGAATATAAGGTAAAAAGCTTTGGATTATTCTAGGAAGAAATGTCATTGTTCATTGGTTGGTAGTAATTGATGGTCAGTACTTCTCTGTGCTACAATAATTTAGCAATATTATTTTTCGTCAGTCAATTTATTTCAAGTGTTTTATGTAAATGTGTTCATCACTGGATTACTTGTTTTATTGAATCAAGTTTTAAAAGCATCAAACTCAAAAGAAAAATATATTCTACACTGTGCTTCTTACGTGTGTTAAATAGAGTTAACCTCTCAACACATGTCACTTAATTTGAGAGACTACACTACTCTCCAAAAAATAAAGACAATGGAAAAATTGTGTATTGATTATTGTATGCTCCTTGGGAAATTCTAATTTTCCCCATTTATTGGACATGTTCATTGATCCTCTGTGTATAATAGCTTTGTCTGTGCTTCGTAGGAATTCTGTTTAATCAACTTCTATTTATGTTTTATGTAACGTTGCCTCTAAGGTGGTCTAACTAACAGGCCTTTCACCATACACCTTTGGAGACAGTTAAATCTCTTTCTAGTATAGCTACATCTGAAATTGTAAATGCTAATAGTATTGAAAAGTTAATTATGTTTTTCTCTCGCATGTCTGATAAGTCTGTGTTTCTAATTTGAATCTTAAACCATCACCACCAATGATAATAATTTCTGACACATAAAGAAGTTGGAGTAGCCTATCATCTTTTTTAAAATAGGTTTTTATGGTTTTGAGAGGAATTAAGCATTTCAGTTGGGT
Organism: Biomphalaria glabrata; assembly: GCF_947242115.1. Lineage (NCBI taxonomy): Eukaryota > Metazoa > Mollusca > Gastropoda > Planorbidae > Biomphalaria > Biomphalaria glabrata. The sequence goes on along the minus strand of NC_074717.1, from coordinate 11,697,317 downwards.
TACAGTAGAGTTTTGTGCTCCAGTGAGCTTATTTCACTAACTTGGAGTCAAATTTAATCATCATCATCATCATCAAACTCCATTAGAGTGAGGGCTTGAGAGGCTCAAATCCTCTCTTGCAAAAGCCCTGGACAGAAACCCTGCTGTCTTGCGTAGTGCATGAATGTCGCCATACAGGTCGAGAATTTTGGGTTTCCCAGACCTGTCGAGACGGAGATCAGCAAGTCTGGGGCAGTCAAACAGAATATGAGGCACGGTTTCCTCTTCTTCCCCGCAGAGAGGGCACAGTGAATCGAAATTTGGCCATAGCCGCGAGAAATATGAGCCAACAGGACAGTGGCCTGTCCTGCACTGTGCTATAATAGCTTGCTCAGGCCTGGACAGCCTCCACCACGGGGAAGTGCGGTCAGGGCGCCTCATGCGCTCCCAGACTCCACGGGCTTTTTGGGACTTGTCCCAGCACTCAAACCACTTTTCCATTTCTGTTTTTTGTATTATAGCCAGGGCTTGATGAAAGCTTACAGCCTGATCAGTGGGTGAGTCAAATTTAATAACAATGGTGACTGTTAGACAGTTGAAAAATATTTTTTTTATGTTTGCGCATTAAGAGATAACTTTCTTACTTTGTAAAAAACTGATAAAACCATTTCCAGGCTAATAACAAAAAATTACAACACTAAGATACTCTTTAAAAAAAAATGAATTTCCGGTAATCTTCTGGAATTTTAATTTTATTTTATTTCCTAACTTAAATTGTTTATAGGATACAGACATGCTGACAATTACATTCAGTTCAAAATAATATAGACAGACAACATATCAAGAATAACAATTATCTATATAAATTTCTAGTAAAAAAATAAAAGTGGAATATATATATATATATATATATATATTGTTGGTGATGGTCCGGAAAGGGGTAGTATTGTGTGTGTAGTCAGCTGACATAAATTGCCCCAGGCAGCGCTAGACGATCAGTCAACCGCAACGAATGACAACACAATGGTAGGGGAAGGATATGTGATGTAAATAGTACTCATGCCAGTCGTGTAAGGTACAGACAGTCATTTGATCAACTAGAAAAGACGAGTGACATTTTGCTGGGTTCTAGAAGGCCTTTAGTAACCCTATATTATATATAAGTGCCAAGGTGTAAAGAGTCAAGTCACTTCATGTTGCCTCGCAACAAATGTACGAGTCGAAGTCAGAATCAAGAACCAGCCAGTGTGAAGTCGATCCTGAACAGAGAATTGAGTCCAGGAAGAGGCGGAGAGCCAGTGGAGTCTGATGCAGTTTTACAGAGTTGCATTGAAGTTTATTTTTTACAGTCAGTGTTAGGTTGTTGCCAATGGTACAGTATTGGCTGTGATTTATTGGAGATTAAAGTGTTACGTTACTTTCAAGCCCTGAGTTGCCAAGTTTTTTAAATCGGTTGTGTCTTGTGTCATGTGGTGCAGTTTGCAGAGAGCCTAGATAGTGAGAATCGTTATATATATATCGTTATATATAATTATTATTGTTGTTAGATATATAATTTGAGTTTGAAATTAATTGTAAAGGTTACATTAATAAAATTAGCAATTAAATCTATGCCTAATCGTCAAAATAAAATCTATTGGATTGTTTGGCTTTATCTAAAGAAAATGTTTTTGTTTTTGCAGGAGGAGAAGGAATATGCTGAACAGTTGTTACAAGTTCTGAACACTAAGCCTGATAAACCTAACCCTACTACCAGGTCTTCATCTAGTCAGCTCATGTTAGCTATATGATCTGATTAGTCTCATTAGTACTTATTTTTTTGTTTGTTATTTACACATTTATTTACATTTTTTAAAAATCTGACATACGATGTGAGTGCATGATTTTATCTGACTATATGGATAGTTTGTTCTTTCAGTTCGCCAATATGGTTTAACCGTCTGTAAGATAAATATTTTATATAGGAACAAACCGTCTGTAAGATAAATATTTTATATAGGAACAAACCTTGCATTGTCAAAAAAATTTAATTTAAAGACTAATTTAATTTTTTTTCTAAATGTTTAGTTGAGATCGCTGAACTTTTTTCTACATTTAAATCCAAAACATAATCTTTTTAAACCAGTGAGGCAGTTGTATGATGTTTGCTTTAAGATTACAGTGTACATAGATTTATCTGTTTATTTGTGCATTTGTTTTATTTAAGTGAGTGTATTTTGTAAAATAATGGTTTCAACAAAATTTCTTGCGTTTCGTTTTAGTTTTAATACATCTAGCACTGAATGCGACAATACAGGAAAATCTGTAGTGAATTGTGTGGTGAGCATATTTAGGATTGAGAAAAGATCAAAACCCAGAATCATTTTATATCAAATTGGGAATAATAATTTTTTTTTAAACTGTCTTATTTATTTATTTATTTTCATATAGATTTTTAGAAAAAAAAAGTAATGATTTTTCAATTTTGTTGCACATTCAATCAGTAGTTTAAATCAGCAGTTTAAATCAGCTTCTTTTTCAAAACTAAAATTAATTTGGCAGATAACTAGTTTGCTTTCAACACAATTTTAAAAATTCCATCTGTTTAATTTCTATTGCAAGCTCACACATCACTAAACAAAATTATTTAGATTAAAACATTACTTAGTTTAAAACATCATTCTAATTTGATAATTTGGGTTTTTGACGTCACATCAGCACAATTTTATTAGTAGTTAATTATTTTGTTTGGTAAAAAGGGAAATAAGTGCTAATTATTGAGAGATGTAGCTTTATATGTGGATTGATTCTCCACTTTACATTTTGTACACATTTGTTTCTCAGATAAATTAATTTAAAAAATAAAACAATTAGTTAATTAATTAGTGCTAATTAATTAATTTTGTTTTATGTAGAAATTGGTTGCTTATTCCTGCAGTAATCAGATATATACGGCAGTGATTTTGCAGTTCTTCCCCTATTTTTAAAATTAATTTTTTAATTAGATGCCTAGATCTCAACGACCTAATGTCTAACGAGACACCAATGTTATAGAAGTTATTCTATTTATGTGTTTATGAAGTAAACATAGTATTAGCAGTCAGGTTTTTGTATCCTACTTTCAAAATATTATCCCTTGGACACAGGTGTATGCTGTATAAACATTCCTATAATTTGACAAATTATTTATACAAATTTTACTAAACAAAATAACAAAACAAAATGAAATAGCAGAAGATATTGTTTGGTGATGAGGTAAACATTAGAACACATTCTTTACATTAACATGTTGCAAAATATGAGATATTGAGTCTTCAATCCAGTGTCCCACCAAAAGGTTCATTGGTAGGCTCAAAGCAAATGGAAGCTGCTGGATTATTCTGATAGCTGTTTCATAATCCAAGGCAGGTAACTCGATACTTTAGTGTATAGTCCAAGAGACTTGCCACATTGGCTGTCTATACCAGCAGACACTATTCCGTACACATAAAAACGACCATCTGATTCACTGCAGACAAATGGTCCACCAGAGTCACCCTAGATTTTGGATTAAATTGTATATTAGACTACGTATTTGTATTAATTAAAAATTATATTAATGTCTAAGAAACTTTAAATTGCTCTGTGTTAGTCTGAAAGGTTGCCAATAAATATTTGTCATCATAGCAAAACCTTTCAAAATCTTCATGCTATTTCTATGGTGAATATAAATAAGAATCTCATGATGCAAAATTTTCTATAAACGATTTTGAAACTTTTCACTTAGGTATCAATGATCCCACCATTATTCCCACAGTGAGCCTGTCATGGTATTGTAGCCTTAGAGTTATTGATACGTGGAAACCATTATAAGACAAGAGCATTGATTGAGGAAATGGGGGAATAGATTGAGGAAATGGGGGCATTGATTGAGGAAATGGGGGCATTGATTGAAGAAATGGGGGAATAGATTGAGGAAATGGGGGCATTGATTGAGGAAATGGGGGCATTGATTGAAGAAATGGGGGCATTGATTGAAGAAATGGGGGCATTGATTGAGAAAATTATGGAATTTATTGAGGAAAAGGATTGTGATTGACTTTTGACTGAGGAAATGGGTGCAATGATTGAAGAAAGTTTTTTTTTTTTAATGGAAATAGGTTTTGATTGGCAGTTGTAGAATGGATGCTGGTCAATTCTTTCTTACTCCGCCCAAGCATGTCAACATTGTCCTAGAGTTTTATTTATTTATGATTATTATCAAAACCACACTGGTGCCTAGAAACCTGTGCAGCTTCGAGTTGATTGGGTTTATAAACCAAGGTCGATAATTCTTCAAGAAGGAGAGTAAACCACAGGATTTTTTTTTTTAAACAAAGTAAACTATTCACAAAGAATATAATTAAATATCAAAGTTTGTTTTTTTTCATATGCATGCTTTTGCATCTTCTGCGACATAGTTGATTTCCACTATTTTGGTAGAAGTAAATTTTTCCCCATGCAACAAAAGCATGGATATGTACAATTTGGTGTTTGGGAGGCTGCTGAAAATTGTACTAGTACCCCACCCAGGTCTTACATCTAAAAGGCTAATATGCATGACTAAATGCATGACGCGTAGGACGTAATCATCTTTTTTGAAGTAACGTCTGTATTATATAAGATAAGATAAATGCATATAGACCTAAAGGGCCATTTACATTCTCAATAATGGTGTCATATAGACCTAAAGGGCCATTTACATTCCCAAAAAAGGTGTCGTATAGACCTAAAGGGGCATTTGCATTCTTCTTTTACCCAATAATGGTGTCATATAGACCTAAAGGGCCATTTGCATTCTTCTTTTTCCCAATAACGATGTCATTAGACTTAAAGGGCCATTTGCATTTTTCTTTTTCCCAATAACGGTGTCATATAGACCTAAAGGGCCAGTTACATTCTCAATAACGGCGTCATATTGACCTAAAGGGCCATTTACATTCCTAATAGCCTAATGGTGTCATATAGACCTAAAGGGCCATTTACATTCTCAAAAACGGTGTCATATTGACCCAAAGGGCCATTTACATTCCCAATAAAGGTGTCATATAGACCTAAAGGGCCATTTGCATTCCCAAGAATGGTGTCATATAGACCTAAATGGCTATTTACAATCCAAATAACGGTGTCATATAGACCTAAATGGCCATTTGCATTCTCAATAACGGTGTCATATAGACCTAAATGGCTATTTACAATCCCAATAACGGTGTCATATCATAACGGTCTTCAGTCAAACGTGCTTATGCAGCTAAAAGAAAGTATAAACCATTGTATTTCATAAGCATGATGATGTCCAGTAGCCCACTGAACCATTCCGTCTAATTACCTTGCATGTGTCTTTTCCAGTGGTTCCTGCGCAGAAAGTATTGGAGGTAGCATATGTCCGGTATTTTCTCCTACAAGTCAAATCGTTGACCACCGGAAGGTTTATCCACTGGAGCGTACTTTGTCCAACTGCCCCAGGTTGATCTGTTGGGACAGACGATGTTAGAAGCTTCAGTAAAAAAAAAACAGGAGGGGGGGGACAAGAGCAGGTAACTGGACAAGCAAAGGGACAGCATACGGTTATTCCGGGTAATTACATTTGTAAGAAATAAGCATGAAAAAATGGGCGGCGGTGTACCATCATCACATTACAAATGTTATTTCGTGTACGCTTATAACTAGTAAGGAGACGTGGCAGCTGAGTGATAAAATGCTTCTGTATCGAGGGGTCCCGGGTTCGAATCATATTAAGGACTTCGATTTTATATTTTGGAATCTTAAGGGCACCTCAGAGTCCACCCACCTCTAATGGATTCTTGACATTAGTTATGGAAACGTGCTAGCTACATGGCACCCTCGTTTACTGTGAAAGAAGTTTAGTGGGAGAAGCCAATGAAACACACTGTAGACACACGTTCTTGACATGGCGGGAAAACTATCAGAGCTTCTTGGTGTATCCGGTGTACAAAATGTACATATTTTTTTGCTCTCACTTTTTTAGCACTGCTGAATTAAATTTTCTAAACGCTTTTGTTTGTAGCACAAAATAATTTCAATATGGGGGAAGCATTAGACGTTCAATTTATGATTTTAAAACATTTACAAGCAAACGGTCATCTAACTAGAGGTAATAAAGAAGAATTGATGCCAATATCACACTGCCATGCATTCAAATAATGTTACAACTAGAGCTTAATTTTTTTTATTTAGTTGGCAACAATGAAGTTCAATTTAGCGTCCTTGACATTGTTTGAATTTGAAATTTTCCAATAGTACTTTAGCACAGTGATCTACTAAGAGTGTATTTTGACTTTGTTAGTATGATAGGCCTACTAGTACTAAAAAGTGTTTCTTACTGGAGCTAACTCCCCATCCCATAGTTCTACAATTAGTCGTCTGCTGGATATGTCGAGAATCATTGTTTAGACAGATGGGTCTGTGGCAGCTGTCATATTGAATGGGCTCTGAGAGTTTAATAACAGCTATGTCGTTGGCTGAAAACAAAAGTGTTGAGAATAAATCAATAGACGTTATTACGTTTTTACGTTATTGTTAACAAAGAGAAGCTTCTAATTAAACGACGTAAGAGACAATTCTATTCAAAGATCAAAGAGACATTCCTATTAAACCTTATTAAAGATTTAGTTGATCCATGTAGACAGGTCTACCTCAGTGAATATTCATTAAGGGTCGAGCTTGTGCCCTTTTATTTTATGATCCTGACCAACTGGAAGGATTTTACCCAGAGGCCAGAAATGAGAGATTGGCTCTTCATGGATCTTTCTGTTCCCCATCGACTAGAATGTTACTAGATGATCATATCTCTTAGCGTGAGACATGACTCCTTGAGCCACATCTGGGTTCATCCTTCCCAGTGAGGCCGGAGGCCAAGTCCACAAGGGGTTCCTATCATGTATCGCCACTATCCGTGAGAGGGTCGTCACCACCCGTATGACTCCCGTGAGGAATGGCGTGGAGGATGGGGGAAGTTATCGGAGCCTTTCTTTTATCCTCTCCCCGTTCGCTAAACCGTGCCGTGGAATCCCACTGGATGCTGTCTTCTATCCTGTTAGCCTATCCGTCTTCCTTAACCGACGCTTCTTGGAATATAGAGCCTCCCCCCGCTGATGTCAAGAAATAGGAGGGCATGGGCTCCATTAAAATGTGAGAATGACAAATAGTCACATATTAAAGTGTAATTTCATATTATTAACCAATCGAATGATGGGCTGCTATAAAATATTCACTCTTCTGAGAAATAACAAAACTTGAAATAGATTTGGTAGCTGCATAACATTTGATTTACAGCCATCAAATAAAGAGTAAGCTTAGTTTTTATAACCTTTTTTTTTATGTTGTTTGGACTTTTATTGTTTGCATTGTAACCTTATTTATAAAATTACATTGATAACGATTCATTGTCACAGTTCATCTGATATTAAATTATAATGAAGGACATAGATGTTTAACTCTAACTATCTACCTTGATTTAATTTATAGAGTATTGTTATAACCTGACCGCTGACAAAAAAATATGGAAACACTATGAAATATATCATCTCTTATTTCATACCTAAAGTTTTCCAGTCGTAATTTTCGTGTGTTATTATTTTGGCCACATTTCTGATTCGAAGTCCTGGTATGGTGATCGCATGGAAGGGCATCGTTGATGAGCCAGATAGGACAGCAATTTGTGTTGGAATAGCTTTGACCGATGTGCCTGACCTATACAAATATTATGCAACAATATATGTGTTTTTTTTTAATTAGTTTTTTTTTAAACATTTTTCGGATGTTCCTTCAGATTTGAAGATTATTACACAACCGCTTACATCATGCAACAGGGAAGCATTACAGGAAACGATTAGAAAGATAACTTAACAGCCACCTTCAATTTCATTGAGGTGGAATTGATTAAAAAAAAACTTTTTTTACAAAGCTTATATCAACTCTGTTTGCGCCAAATTTTGTAAACGTTATTTTTCCCTCTCGCATTCTTGGATCAATTTACATAATTATTTATTGTATTGTTCCTAACAAAACATGAATCAATTAAAAAATAATAATTAACTAGTCAATTAACTACTGTTAATTCAATATTTTGTTTGACACCAACAAGGGAAACTTTAGTATTAGCAGAAATGGCTAATTATGTGGATGTTATGTCCCCTTCGAATTCATAGAAGTTATTTCTCCCACAACCATTCTCAGATCTAGTTGAAATTTTTCATTATCATTTATTGTACTTAACAAAACACGAGTCTATAAAAAATATTAATTAATTAATTTAATTCGATATTAGTTAAGAAAATAAATCTAAATGGCTATAATTGTATAGTTGTTTTCCTAATGTAAGCTTTTTTAAAAAAAATATTTTTATTTTGCTTGTTAATCTTTACTGCAAGCATACGCTTTGCTATGCCACATTGCTCTAGTTATAGAATAATTTTATGGACACCATAGTTCCATTGTTGAAGAACGACTTATTTATTTGCAGGAGCAAACACTTGAAAACACAAAACACCCCAGTATTGAGCATGTGCAATAATAAGCTGTGTTCTAAGATCACCAAGCATCAACGACCAAGAATCGGCAACGCTAGGTATGACTGTAGATACGTTTTTGTTTGTAAAGTACTATAATTAAATAGTACACAATTCAGAGGCATTCTTCAAGTAGACTTTACTTAGTGTACACATATATACAGTCCAAAAATCTTGACATTTCCATGAACTAGATTAACACATCCCCGAATTAGATCAACACATCCATGAGTTAGTTCTACACATACACGAATTCATTTAACACATCAATGAACCAGTTAAAAACATACTTGAATGAGGTCAACACATCCATGAGTAAGTTCTACACATCTACGAATTCATGTAACACATCAATGAATCAGTTAAAAACATCCATGAATGAGGTCAACATATCCATGAATTAGTCCAACTCATCTATAAACTAAACCAACTGGACTCACCTTCTATTGATGCTGAAGAAGCAATGTGACGCTGTGAGAATGTGTGTGCTGTCCAGTATGGCTCCCCCACATGACACGTTGGAGAAAAGATTGGCTACCATCACCATCCACGGATACTCGCAGGCGGTGGAGTTGGTGCCACCTATGACGCGGTAATGATTCGGGACACCACATTGATTATTACTGGTGCCAGGCGTACCTTCAGAGAGTTGAAAAACATTAATACTGTTTGGTTGTAATAACTCGACATGAAAAAAAAATTAAATATACCGTGGATATAGATAGTGCAGCGTTTATCAAATTGTGGAGTGTGCCTCAATAGTCACAACGCTCTTTTAAAGAGAACATTTCCATACCTCTTCGCGAATACGATTCTATTCCACTCTACTAGCTATAGGATAGGATAGGTATGGGATAGGACACACCCTGCGAAAACCATCTACCAATGTTGCAAGGCAGGCACTTTACTGGAACCCACAAGGAAAGAGGAAAGTGGGCAGACCCAAGCAAACCTGGATAAGGTCAGTCATCAGTGAAGCTGAGAGTACTGGAATGACATGGGAGCAGATGAAGAAAGCTGCTCAGAACCGAGTTCGGTGGAGAGGTGTGGTTGCGGCCCTATGCTCCACTAGGAGCACACAGGATTAAGTAAGTAAGTACTAGCTATAAAGAAGTAAAACAAAACAAAACTATTACAATTTGTAGGACAAGTCAGGCTTGAATAAGAGACGCAGTAATGTACTAAAAATGTAATAGTTAAATAATATTCCTAACAGTGGTCAAAGAAATTATAGGAACGAACCCTGTCTCCTTTCTGTTGTACCAGCTGGAGCAGACGCTGTAGCTATAATTGGGTTATCTGAGGACCTGGTTACAGATTGAACGGAGAACTCAGCTTGACACAATCCACTCGTCCAGATGTAGGTGTTGTCCAGTGAAAGGCCGTAAGTATTGTCCTGTTGATGGATAAGATGTAAAAGAGGACGGCAAAAAAGCTTTGGATTGTTTTCATTGGTCTCTTTGTACAGAACTACTAGGCTACTTCCAGTCTTCACTGTAAACAAGTTCTCTTCACGAAACAGACTGTGGTATATAGCCTTGGTCGACAGCCAAGAGATGCTAACTCTGTAATAATACCTGCAGCTTTCTTCGAAAAGAGAACTTAAAAGACCCCAGTGTTATGGAGTGTGTTTGGTGTTCCGAATGGATGAATAGATTATGATGTAACTATGAGTATGACAATTAGGTTATAAATAGACATGAATGGATATTGAAAGTGAGTTGAAGTTGGAGACTCGAGAGACGGATTGACGTGTATTTATTCTAGTTTTGAAGTGAGTTTTTAAATTGTTCAACATCCTATGTTTCTACATAAATCTACATCGAAGTTGAAAGCTGAAACCTAAAATTGTGTCTATGAATTAAGTCCATTTTTTTTCTTTAGAAAGAAATTTGTAAAGTTTTATTCATGTTCAGTATTAATAGAATAATACGCCATTAGAGTTTGAGTTAGACTACCTGTCTGGAGCTACTACTTAACGACCGTGTAACCAGATCCCGGCGGACAACAGCTTTGTCTGTGTCTAGTATGACAAAATGTGTAGGTCGTAAATGGGTTTGCGTAGTGAAATGAATAACTGCACTCTTTCTTTATCCTCGGACTTGAGGACTTTGCATATACATATTTTTTAAAAGTAAAAGTAGTTAGAATATAATAAGTAAGACCAGACGATGGCGCCGTTTTGCCCTCACTGGCATAGAGGAAAGTAGATATATGCAAGTGACAACTAAGTTTGGGTAGTCATGAGAAACATTGCACTCATCCTTAATCTTTGGAATCGAAGACATTGCCATTGATATAACATTAAACTCTTAATTTGGAGTCTTTTTACATAACTTATATCATCTCACTCTTGTGTGTCTGTCTGGTCAAAAGTTTGTTCACGTTAATTCTACCACACCTAAGTTGAAATTTTGCACAATTATTTCTTGACAAAACAAGAATCAATAAAAAAAACACCAATTAATTAGTTAACTATTGGTAATTAATTATTTTGTTTGGTGTCGAACAAGGTAAAGAAATCGTACTTGGCAGATGAGGTGGTATAAGTTAAATTAGTCCCCTTGAGGAGGCTTGAGCCATTAGTAAACACGTTTTTTTATGCGTTAAAAAAGCGATCATGGTAACATTCATACTATTACACATAATATAAGTCCTTTTTTTTAAATAGTATTTTTTAAAATATTTTATTTACTTATTTTTAAGGATGTGCGAGTTTTGACCAGAGCCCATTTAAGCTTTGCGTTGCAAATCTCGTACCCATCAACTTTTTAAGAAAATGTACCAGTACTAACCTGGATACATGGATTCCGTGATATTTGTCGTATAACTTGAATCGAAAGAGTCTCACTAGGTAGCGCTAGAGGTAAGGTGCATTTAGTAATATACTGGTAATACACAGACCTGCAAACTCCTCGTGCAATCTCTGAGAATAAAAAAAAAAATTAGAACGATGGTTCACAATCAATCACGATTTATTCTGTTAGGGTGTATGGGGTATCTAGGAGGGATAGCACCACTAGTGGACAGGCAGTCGTACCTTCTTCTTGAGGGTGGCTTTGCGCACTCTTGGTCCCCACTCGGTACCAACTCTCACCTGTGGCTCCAGAGACGCTGTAAATGCGCAGCGGGCACACCCCGGAAACGGCTTTGACTGGCCGGCTAAACCAGGTAGAGGGTATCTGACGTGTCCATGGCACTCAGTACACTGAGGTTCTGTCAAACCTAGCATGTGAAGTCTGGACTTGGCGGCCTGTGCGTAACGTCACAAAACTAGACAAATAGGACAAAAGGCAACTACCAACACAGTGCTGTGGAGCACTCAAGAGCAGGACATGACACACAGAAAGTCTCTGGTCATCCACTGCACCCAAAACTCGTCCCCATCGTCTTGACCAAATCTTGCTTCCGGAAAAGGATGGGCTTTAGGGCGAGAGAGTGAGGTCGACGTGTTGCGCTCAACCCCCCCCCCCCTCGAAATGAAATCCGGGGGGGGGGGGGGTGGAATTTAGTGACTGATTTTTTGCTTTGATTTTGTTTATTTTAGATGAGATTTTAATACTAAACCATCACTTTCCCTAGCACAACCAAGGGGGTTTTGAGTTTAAAATCCCCTACGCATAATAAGAGTTGCGATGACATTCTAGTACAACTTGGCGCCACACATTCATGGAGGTTCTCAGAGCAGGTGGGAAGAGTGACAGATGTTTATGGAAACAGCTCAGCGGCAAATTCGCTGAACGGCGCAGGAGGTTCTAAGTCAGTAAGAATAGTACATTAGGTTTTTTGAAATAAAACTTTTTAATAGCAGGAAAATGCACTGTAGATACCTCAGAATATGCATTTTGTTGGCTTTCAATACCAGAAATAGTGCTTGTCGGCGGGGCTCCGCCCCGCGCAGGGGAGCGCTACAGACCCCCTTGTTGTCAAAGGCGGGAAATCTACAATTTTCCCACTAACTCCAGGAAGAACCTATTCTAGGGCACAATAAACGTTCCGAAAGAATGGAGGGTCAGAATGTAATAAAGATTATGTACACACAAACACATAAATACATATAAATATTTTTTATCGCTTGGGGGGGGGGGGAGAAAAAAATCCCCCCAAAACCTCCCCGAAAAAAAAATTCTGGCTAAGCCCATGCAATCTATTACAAATGTGTCTAAAAAATAGAAGCAGGTTTGATGCACTCTGGAAATGAAATTATTTCTGACCGGATTAAAATAAAGAAGAATGAAAGAGTTTGTAGATTATAATGGTATAAATGATAAACTAAACATTAAGTTTGCGGCATCCCCCCTTACACATCAAATTACAATTCACTAAATGATTGAACGCGTTGCTAATTGATTAGATTCACACTAACAAGCTTCATTTGTAAGTTGTATTAAGGCTTTAATTTCTTACCTTTCTGTGAAAAAACACTCCACAAATTGATAACTAGAGCGAAAAGGGCAAATTTTCTGATCATTTCAAACTTTCCTTCCTCTATGGAAGTATCAGAAGATTAAAATCTAGACATTGGTGCGGTCCATGTAGATATAGATCAAGAAGTCTTTAGTCCGCGTCAATTTCACACGGGTGATTGTTTAAAACGCCAGTGTATTACCTGGATACCCGTTCATTAAGTCAGCATATGACCCAGGTCAGCGTATGCTCAGTCATCAGTAAATAAAGACAAGACTCGCCACCTGGGCAGGTGGTCTAAATGCAGGCCATGACGCCCGAAAATGAGAAAGAGAAACGACCTAGTTTATAGTCAAATAATTTACCTAGAGGCATTAAAGGCATTCTTCCTTTTCTAAGTCAATAAATGAACACTCAAGTAGAGGTGAACTTGTTGGCACTCAATTAGTTAACTCTCACCGTTTAATGTATAATTGACAACTAATCGACGTCTTTTAACAAAGCTTGCATTAACTCAATCCGTCTTTTTGTTCAAGTAATTCTCTTCCATTGCCATTCTCGGATCAAGTGGAAACTTTGAACAATTAGACATTGTTTCTAAAAAAACATGAATCAATCGAAAAATTAGCCAACTTATTAATTAATTAGGGGTTATTAATTAATTGTGTTGGACAGAAAAAAGGGATATAAATATTACAATATTGAGATATATTGTTGCAAATATGCAGTTCTTTCCCTTACATGTTTTTTAAAAAGTATTTTTTAAATATTTTGCTTGTTTCTGTTTAACATTTTTTAAAATTACTGTACTGTTTGACACTATACTGAATTCTATGCTGTACAATTTCTAATGTTGTCTCCCTAGTCGGCTAAAGTTATTACCAGAGATGAGAGATGCCAAATACTAGATAAAAGCTATTCAGATTTAGCGCGATAGAATCTTCTCCAACTGTCGCTAGCGCTATTTCAAAAAGCTGTGCGGCTAATACAATGTGACAACGAGGCTCCAGGATGTACTTTTTCTTCTTAAATTGTCATTACATATGTTTCCTTGATCTAAGAAATAAGACCTATAAAACACTCTTATTAAGATTTAATCATCGAAATGCTTTCTGTTGTAGTCCAAGTAAGTGGCAGTGTTGCGTTTAAGGTCACCAATTGAATCCAAATACGATTATTTGTTAATTCAAGGTCATCCATGGAACCTACCCACTGTCAAGGTTAGGTTCAAGGTCATCTACTAAATAACGGTTGGGAAATAAGCAAACAAAGCTCACATTGAGTGAACTTGAATCAATTATTTTGAATCAATTATGTCATTAATTTTGACTAGATCTATACTTACAATAAAACATTTGCTTGATTGGAAATATTTGTATTGTTCTTTTTGTTTAAAATAAAAAAAACATGCTCACTGCACTAAGGTGGGGGAGGGGAGGGGATATCTGCGAGAAGGTTTCCGGGCTGCCTTTTCAAAAGCAATTAAAAAAAAAACAACAAGAAAACAAGAGAGCTATATAGCGTCTGAATTCGAACTCAAGCCTTCCACGATGAAAAGCCGACGTCTTTTGCCACTTATAAAAATAGAATGATTTGTAGGCCTGTAACATTTTTAGCGAACGGCCTAATTCTCTACACAAGACTTATCTCCCATTAGCTTTGTATAGTTTCTAAATTAAACTTTTTAAATTAATAACGACTCATTGATTAGGTAATTGGTGAAACTATTTAGTTATTTATTCCTGTGTTGTCATTGACAATAAATAATTGTGCCAAGTTTCAACTTGATCCGAGAATGGGAGATTGGGGAAATAACAGGGAGAGATTCCACCCAGACAGACAGACGGAGTGACTTCATACAAGTGTGAGCTTGCGCTCCCTGAGCTAGTTTTATATGTATTTTTGTTGTATAGGTTAGATCATGGAACTATACTAATGGAACACCAGCTTAGAGATTTTATGATCAGAGTGCCGTCGCGCATCTTTTTTCGCGCACCATACCATTTGAAAAATCGATGAGGATGCCAAAGAAGAAATTTACTCCGAGAACCACTTGGATTGACCTTCATTGAGAGTAAAACTTCCCCACACTATATTTTATTAGATCTGTAAAAACTTTATCCATTTTCTGACTATCTGATAAAATAGATACAATTTCCCTGAATAAGGGATCGTCACAAAAGATTTTTTTTAAGGCCACTTCGTTAAAATAGGTGTTTCCAGTACTTCCACATTTGGGTATTTTACACAAAATCTGGAACTTTTTTTATGTACATGTCATTATTATCATCTGTCCAGCCCAACCAAACCATCCACTTTTCCCGGTCACCAATGTTCTTAACAAGATATCAAGAGAGAGAGAGGCTGGTCCATGGTTAGATCTATTTTTATATATTTTATTTTTATAGGTTAGTGTCAGATTTTATAGTTTTAGTTCCGCATATTTATATAGGTTAGTGTTGTCTTAAAAAATAACAGTTGAGTGTACATTTGACCAGTGGTCAGTACCATATCTGTCTGTGTGACATCTGAAGATCTTTGTGGTCTGTCGTCTAATTATTTTATTATTCTGTACCTGGGACGGCCTGTAAGTTTGCTATTACTATTGCTTTTAGCTGCTGAATATAGCTGCTGAATATTACTGCTGTGTTATTGCTGCTGTAGAGTGTAGATCTAGGCTAGGAAATCTTGTATTATTTTCATATTTTGTTTCTGTAGTGACTAGTGTAGTGTTGCCTTAGACATTAGTGGTTAGTTATAGTCTGTTTCTGTTCTTAGTGAATACTAAGATGTTCTTGTTTTAGTTTTAGTTATGAGTTGTTTATAGTAGTAGGGTATTGTAGATCTAGACTAGTTTATTGTATTGTGTTTGTGTAGATCTAGGTCTAGTGTAGTAGTTGTAGTGATTTAGTTAGGTAGTTGGTTTGGTTAGTTTGTTAGTGTTTGTAGTGGTGTAGATTTAGAGGGTTTTAGTTAGTTGATGGGTTCAGTAGTAGTGGTTAGTCAAGTTAGTGTATATATTATATTTTTTTTTATTATTGTTTGATTCCATGTAAATAAAGTTTCATTTTGTTTATTTATACTAAACTAACGTTTGTTATCTTGTTTTCATTTAGTTTAGTTTAGTATGTCTGGTTACTTAGGTGACTCTAGCCCCTTGGTCGTAGACTGAGGTGTCACAGATTGAGCCCACCCAGTAGCGCTAACATCTGCCTACTGTTAGGTAAATTTTAATGTTGAGCAGTAAGAATAGGTCCTCCCACTCGCGCCTCCCTGACCTGCTCACACAAGCTTTGTAAAATAAAAGTAATTGTAGATTGTTTGTGCTGTCAGAACAATGCCCCATCATTCCTTTCTTTACGTAGCGCATTGACGAATGCAGTGGCTCAGAGAATAAGCATATCTCTGCCGAGGTCAAGTCATACATTCGAATCTGGAAATTAATTTAGCAATGTCTTTTTGTTGCTTGACATATTGGTTGAAGTAAAGAAGCTTGGCTCTTGTGTTAGTCACATAACACACTCATAAACCATTAATTTTAAAATAGCTATACCGAAGTTTTAGAAAAATATTTGTTTGAAATGATCTCTCTCTCTCTCTCTCTCTCTCTCTCATATTGTTCTTTAAATTTATATAAAAAAAACAACATTTTTTTTCTCAAAGCACGGGCTATACCAGTTCCAACACTTACCATTTTGTCACATGTCCACCCAACACAGTTTTACATAGCGGTGCATAAATACTGACCTGAATTTTCGTCTTTTAGTCTTTTCGACTGAATGTTTCTACATACTGCCAACTAGAATAATCTTCTTTTACTTGAAACTTTTTAGAATGTCATGTATAGACCATGTTTCTTGAACGTCTGCAGCATACACATCAGAAGTTTCAATTATTGATAGTTAAAATTATTCATTTTCAATATATATAAATTGTGTGCACACCCAATATGTGTAGTTGTTTGAGGGCCACATAAAACACTTGGGCGGGCCGCATGTGGCCCGCGTCGTGCAATATGCCCTCCCCTGCTCTATGTTAGGAGACCTCTGGTCCAATCTCTTATCTTATATAATACAGACGTTACTTCAAAAAAGAAGATGATTACGTCCCACGCGTCATGCATTTAGTTGTGCATATTATTATTAACCAATGACCTAAATTCTGCCAAGTCACTGGCTTTCCTGGCTAGCTCAGGCAACCCATTCCATGCTCTAATAGCAC
Organism: Biomphalaria glabrata; assembly: GCF_947242115.1. NCBI lineage: Eukaryota > Metazoa > Mollusca > Gastropoda > Planorbidae > Biomphalaria > Biomphalaria glabrata. Next base: position 11,680,182 of record NC_074717.1, on the reverse strand, counting down.
TAGGGAAGAAGGAGCATTTGTACAAATTTGTCCTAGCATATGGAACGAGGAATGTGCCTTTATCTTTGTGTCTTTCTGAGTATTTTATTAGGTTTTGTTTTTCTATTTAAAGATTGTGGTTCAGTGTTTTATGTATAATTGCTACTTTTCTTTTGAGTTTTCTCTCCTGAAGGCTTTCTAAATTTAGTGATTTTACTAAAGGTGCTACTCTAGTCAATTGTGAATATTCGTTTGTTATGAATCTCACTGCTCTATTTTGTGTCTGTTCCAGTTTCTTAATGTTTTCTTGAGTTCAGGACAAGACTGGTATATTGCTCTTCTAGAACAGACAGCTATCAAAACCACAATAATCGTAATTTACTAGCAATATAATGTGTATGTACTATGTAGTCTACATCTACAGTGTGTTTAGATCTACAGTCTGTTAGTTCCCTCAACCCTACAGCCACAGGGTAAAAGTAGACTGTTAAAGTTCACATGGTTATCTCTGCAGTTCCCATCAATACACGAAGGGAGATCAATTTATGTTTGAATACGGACCACCACACCTGCTAAGCCCTCAAACAGACGTCACCAATCAAACAATGACCTAAATAACTTTCCCTAAGTTGGTTGGGGATGGTGTCTACTGCGGTAAGTGTCAGTACGAATCGGTTGAACATTTCGCGCTTTAGCCCGATGCCCTTTGTCCAAAATACAGGTCAATCATTACCTTCACCGACCCCAGCAACGTCGATGTCCAATTTACTGGAGCAGCGATAGAAAAGTGTGAGAGATAGAAAGAGAGTTAACGGATGAATTCACATTTGATTCTACAAATATCACACGGTGTCTATTTTAAATTTGAAGGACAAAGAAGTTTCACTTATTTGAGAACCGAATTATTGAAAAACAACAACATAAAAATATATTAAAAAATTAACAAAACAAAACAAAACAATGGACAGTAAAGACAATGGCTGCCTGGTCGTGCGGTTTGCGCGCTGGACTGTCGTTCATATTTATCGATGGTCCCGGGTCAAACCCTGCCCGCTCCCATCCCCGTCGTCCTGCGGGAGGTTTGGACAAGGAAGTAAATTATCTTCCACTCTGAAGGAACATCCGAAACGTGCTGTTAAATATTTCTGGTGCACAGACTGTAGTATAAGGAGGTAAGGAGAAGCTAAAGAGTCCTAGGTTACTTTAAAAAAAAAATTGTAATATGCAATCAAATGTCTACGTTTCAAAATACACCTAATTTATAATATTTAGCGTAGTTAGCAACTGTAACTTTACATTATAATGTCCTTGACATTGGTTAGTATATCTATTTATTTAAAATTCTATACCAGTCTTATTTCTATTACCTTACGTTTTTCTCTAGCTTACTTGAGATCACTCCCCCATATTTCTGGATATCGCTTTCTCTTGCTTTTCTATTTTACCATATCTTATGGCTTCAAAAATGTAAATCGGGTATATATTAAAAAAAAAATGCAAACAAAGAGGAGATTACTCGTGTCACGTATCAATTTAAACAAACCTAGTCTAGGCTAAAATAAACTTAATAGATCTAGATCTATGTCAAGTATGGAAAAACTACACGTGCAAGGGTCAAGAAACACATGACGTCATCACATCCGATGACAGCTTGACATTCGGGCGCGGAGTAATTTGATTAGCTAAAGGAAGCGTCTAGGTCAGGGGTCGGCAACCTTTTGAGTCGGAAGAGCCAAAAATTACAATTTACAAAACTTTTAAATTTTAAAGAGCCACAACGTTTTTTTTTTCTTGCCAACAATACGTAGTAATCATATTACTATTTTTTTATGAAAAAAAAAAGAATCTTTTCATAAGACAAAATATTTATTTATTCATATATAGGCCTAAGTATTGTTTTCACAGCAAAGTAGATAATATATATATATATATGGCATTATTAGATAATTGCTTTGTTTATGTTGGTAGCAAATAAAGCAGTTAAACATTTATTAGCAACACTAACTTGTACTTCAATAACAAGCAATTAAGCAAACAAATACAATGGGAGCGATGGCTTTGGTTTTAGAAATTTTGTATACATTTGGCTCATAACTTGTTTTTTAGTTTCAAACACGACTCTAAATTTTCATTTGTTTGTTGACTTCTTACTTTTAATAATATCATGCAAGAGAACGCTTGCTCGGACGAATATGTAGATCCAAATATAGCACTCGAAATGCCAACATCTTCACCTCAATGTTGCAAACTGGAAGATTATTCCTTGCGCCGAATCAACTCGCGGCATTTTTTTTTAAAGATGTCCACTTGTTGCGTTACGTACATGCATTTCTGGACTTTCAACTCTTCCAACTTGCTTTTCAACTCTTTAAATGTTCAAGTCCACAAAGTTTTACTTTCAATCAATGGCATTTCTAGAAATCCAGTATCAATTTCAAATGGATCAATGTGGATTTCGTTACTATTTGTGTTGATTTACTAGTAATGCTAGAATGATTTTGTTAGTTTGTAATTCTTCATGATGAGTATATTTGACTGCCAACAAATTCATCTTTGAATTATTATTTTTTTTTTGTAACTGTGCTGAAGTAATTCGTGTCAACAGTTGCACGATATTATCGCGATATTTCTTTAGACATTTAATAAAAAAGTAATTACCGCTCTTCTGCAATAATATTTTTTTTTCAAAAGAAGCCTAATCTTCTACCCTAACATCGGCTGGGTTTCCATTTCTTTGTGGTTTAACATTCAGCTCATTTAATTTCGCTGTTATGTAAAGTTAACATTTTTGCAACCTTTCTCTAATTCAGGGTGATAAATACTTGTTTATTTAGGAATGTATTTAATTCCTTCAAGCACAAACCAAAACGTTTCAACACCTTACCTTTGGAAAGCCATCTCACACTTTATTGTGAAGGAGATCGTAATACGGAGTTTCCATTTCGCTTAAGAATTCTTTAAACTGACGATGGTTAAGTGCTTTTGACAAGATGCTGTTAACAATCTTGATTACCGAACTTATGACCTCAACTATTTTGGCCTGAATCGTTTGGTCAAAAAGCGCTTCTTGGTGTATTATTCAGTGAAACGTAAGAATTTTCGCAATTTATTTTGCTTCGAAGAATCGTAGTTGCTCCTTTATTTTTTCCTGTCTGGCTCAATCAGTTGTTATTTAAACGATTTTAATGTCTTCAAGGTATTTTTGCTCGGCATACGCTCTATCATCCCCTCTAGTTTGTCTCCAGAGAAGTAGCAATCCAAGTTCTTCTTTTGGAACTTGGGAAGACATACATGACAAAAGGTCAACTTATTCTGTCTTTTATGTTGCCAATTCATCTATAGCAAGTGACAAAACAGAAAAATATTGAATATCTTATACCTGCTAATATATTACATTTAAAGACATTTTAGCTATTCTATCTTATACTGTTTTAGCTTTGATTTTTTTCAAGTTCTTTTTTTCGAAATCATGAAAATGTTTTCCAGATGCATGTATAAAGCAATCTTTGACATACCATATGTAAATGGTTTGCCTTTTTGTGCAATTTCTAGTGGTACGTACTGGTACCCAACGTTTGCCAGATCAGCATTACTTATAGATTGCTTCTAACTTTGAGAAGATAATTCGCTTCTAACTCATTTACCTGAAACAATAAACTATAAGTCACAGCCAAAAGCGAATTAAAGCGTACATAGAAGCATCAGACGACGGCGTCATTCAAGAGCTTCCGACGGACTGATTACAGTGACGACGTGTGCAATGGGGGAGGGGTATGGTGAAAAGCGAGTACATGTGGCTGAAGATAGAATCAGTACCTAATCCTCGTTAAACGATTCAAAACTTTTTGAAAAAAAAAATTTCGATAAAATAAATAATATTTGCGTATGGAAAGAAAGAGCCGCAGCTTCACATCCAAAGAGCCGCATGTGGCTCGTGAGCCGCAGGTTGCCGACCCCGGGTCTAGGTGACAAGTCTTATATTTTAATAGATCTAGTATTAATCTGAATATATTTTGTTATTAAGCTTTGAAAAAAAGATACAGTTTTATTTCTGTACATTATCGTGAATCCAAGTTTTGAATTTAAGTTTTGTATGTGAATTAAAAGGATCTCCGTTAATTGAATCTCTAAGAATTGTTTTGTTCTAAAGATAGCTCTACACTCTACAGAATCACCGGCATGTCACAGTAACTTCTTGAAACATCTCAACTATTTCAATAAGAAAACGTGTGTAACAACTGGGTTCAAAACTTACTGTGCAAATCCACAATAGAATACAAAAGAACAAACCATTTTTTTGTTAACATTTTAAAGTAGAATTTGACGTTTGTTTTTGTAATGTCAGTATTCTTAGAATTTATTTAACATTTCATTTTTTTTGTGATACTAAAAAATGGCAGATTTATTTCTTCCGATAAACCAACCAACCAACCAACAAGCAAAAACCCCTCAGAATCTTGTTTACTTGTGAACGATCCTCCAACTTTTTTTCATAAGTAAAAAAGTCTATAATATAGTCTATGCATATGAAATACAGAAGTCATGATTTGTCACATACAACAAATACAGTGATACTCTACATTTTCTTTATTTTAAGAATGTCTGCAATAACTCATATGGTTTGAAAGAAAATGGATATTGGTAACCATATTAAATTTGAAAGATATACAAGCAGTCAGTATTTACATGTACACAAAAATGCTGATGTTTTGTTTTAGTTACAGGGGGACATAACCAATGCTATGTACGTCTGTTAATGCGTTCTTTTTTTTATAGAAGAGTGATCTTGCTCTGGATCCATGGGATGAAACTGGACACTTTGGTGTAGAGGCCAGCAGTTTGACCGCATGCGAAGCCTCCTGAGACTATGCCCTGGACATAGTACTTCCCGTCATTCTCTCTACAGGCCAGTGGTCCACCCGAGTCACCCTGGGTTAGAAACAAAACCATTAGTGTGTCATATATGGAATCCAGCACACATTGAATGCAGGAGGCAATGAAAAAGCAGACATACTGGCCAAAGATGAAAGAATGAACAAACAAATGAAAATCCCTCTCTACCTAGAAGAAATGATAAAAATAATAGAGAGTAGAATAAAAGAATCGCATAATTTTTAGACTCAGAACCGGACACAACAGAATGAGACAACATATGTTCCGGAAGCTTAAAGTCGGGACGAGCGAAACCTGTCCTTGTGGAGCATCACCAGAGAATGCAGATCATGTTATTCATTGTTATTCAAAGCTGCATACTATATCAAGAGGCCCGAACAAGACTCTGGCCCCAAAACCTTCCAATAGCATAAAAACTCAACTGAGAACTGCCTGATCTGGAAACCACTGCGCGGTTCATCACAGATCTAGGATTACTGATCTGAACGCTCGGACATGTCAAATGAGAGCGAAGAAGAAGAAGAATTGTGTGATATGTGCAGCTTAGGTTGTTTTTTTTCTTAAAAAACGGATGAATCATTCTTATGAACGTCCCAGCTCATACTGAGACCCCTCTCTCTCTCTATGGCATTTTACGTCTGTTTATCCCCCCACACTGTATATCTGTGACTTAAATAATTTGTAACAATAAGTAATTACCTGACACGAGTCTTTACCCAGAGTTCCTGCGCAGAAATTAGTCGCTGAAAAGTAGCTTCCATACAGGGATCTGCAGGAAGTGTCGTTTACAATGGGCACATCAACCCATTGAAGGTTGGTTGAAATAGAAGCGTCTGCAGCAGCTATAATAAGAGAAAAAAACATGCAGAATTTTTTTTTTTACCCTTAGTAAAAGTATATATAACATTTTTGAATATTCACATTGATGGATGGGTCTTGTAAAAAACATCCGGAATAAAATATTAATCTCACAACTGTAACCAATATTGGATTTACGTCTAAGCAACATAAACTTAGGGCCCTTGGGACCCCGACAAATGGTTCCAGTGATATTTTCAATCCTTAAAAAAAGAGCACAGGAAATATTTGCTTCTGTTGATTAGCCCAGATCTAAATCCGGCCCTAACTGTAACAAAATCAAAATGTGCCAGTCAGACACCTGGATGAGCATTGTTAGAACACTGACTGGTACTGGGGGAGGGAGCCACTGTGATACTTGACAAGATTACTTTATCCAATGGACCACAAGCAGCCCAAAAATCCACCAACTCGTGTATTTTATAAAACTTATCTTTAGATCCAAATATTAAGGTGTAGTTTAATATTTCATGTGGTACCGCAGTCATATCACATCCAGCTAAAACAAAACCGTTGTCTGCCGGTGGTCGATTTTAGTTCTGTTTTCGCCTTCAGCGCCTGATTTCGACAGTAACTTTCATTTTGGTCTAAACTTCCCAACGTACCGGTGGAACAGTAAACAGTGTGTCTACAATGTCCACATCAGCTTTCACTTGACTTATTTATAGTGTGGTCTTGCCATAGGGAGTAGTAGATGACCCTCTGGCTTAAGTTAAGATGGCGGCGCTTTCAAGTGAGCTTAATAAATCACTACGTTAGCCAACAAAATCTCGGCATTTGCAAAGTAGTGGTGCTCTTTTGTATGGATCATGACTGCATGGGTGCTATACAGAAAGTAACTCCCGGCTTCTCAAACACTTTCACCAAATATATCTGCTCTTCATTACGGAAATACAAATAAAGTAAATTGCACTATGAACAAAAATATGAAAAGGCACAACAAATATCTTATAAAAATACGCCACTAACAACTGTACCAAAATCACAACTACAAAAATCACCATAGTTGCATCTATGCTATGCGCGTGCGTGGGTACCTGATGTCAATAACTAACTTTATCCCATGGTCTACTTACTGGATGTGACTCCCCAGCCCATAACTTTGCAGCGTGTGGCGTTCTGTGGCGAGCTCGTAGCATTCACAAGACAAAGTGGGCGTTGACACGTAGTGAAATTCAATGGCAATGACAGTGTCACAATAGCAATGTCTTTATCTAAAGTTAAATAAAATAACATATACCATATAAAAACATAAGTAAAATCTTCCAAAAATCACTCGTATTTAAAACTCTGTAAATCTTTTATAAATCGCTAGTCTTCGTAATTGAGTCCTCTAGACAACCTTTATGGACGAGTCGAAAGTGAAAGCTTCTTAGATCTAAGTTAAATGTATCCATACGGTATTTTACATTTGAGAATAGTTTAACATCATTGTGTAACACTAGCAGCGTAGCTCTTTTTTTTATTTGATGGGGTGTGGGGGCAAATGGTGAAAGGGCCGCTTAATGCTCAATACCTTTCTCTTACAATACCTCAATAGATTCGGTTTTGATTTATTTAAAAAAAAGGTTGAGGCGATACAAGGGTGCCATTAACACCCTCATAAAATTGCTTCTTTAAAAACGTCGATACTATATCCTACATTACCTAATGTGATCCCGTTGTATTGTTCGTGAGCTGTGATTGATTTAACAACTCGTCTTGTGGCGGTAGCGATAGACGAGGAACCTGTAAATACTACAAAGTTGACAGCAGGTTCCACAGTGGTGATCTTTGTTCTGGAAAACAAATGTTGTATCAATCAATCAATCAATCATCCATTGATCTCCTTCAATCAAAACAGCTATGGTTCATCTCTTGGAGCGACGACTTTAAACGATATGAGAGCCTGTGCATCAGCTATGATCGTCACGTTTTCTCTAACACAATCAATCAATCAATCAATCAAACAACCAATGACAGAGCAACGTACTATGAATATCTGTTTATCTAGCTAACATTAATTTTGCTAAAGGTATAGTCAAACTACCAAGGCAGTACTCAGGACAGAAAATTAAAACGTTTACCAGAACACATTTATATAAATAGATAGAGATAGATAGATAGATTGATAGATAGATAGATAGATAGATAGAGATAGATAGATAGATAGATAGATAGATTGATAGATAGATAGATAGAGATAGATAGATAGATAGATAGATAGATAGATACGTAAGGGCCCTAACTAATTAATTCACCTATCAATAATTCTCCCACGTGGACGAAAATGTATTATTACTTGCTTTGGGTCTCAGAACAACTAATATATTTTCCCGATCAAACTCAGAGCAGTTAAATTTACCGAAAACGAGGTTTTCGACCCAATATATTTTATAAAGCCGATCTATAGCCGATATTAGAATTTACGCTCTTCAACGTAAGAGATAATTGAATTCGCTTGCCAAAAGGATGTATGGTGTGTGTGGGGGGGGCGTTTACTTGTAGACCTTTGTATTATTAATGTTTTTTAAGTAAGAAAAAATAAAACGAATCAAATAGTAATTCAAATAGTAATTGATCGCAGCAATAAAACGGCGAGTGTCACCAGAGAATGCCGACCATGTTCTTCAAAAGCTGCATTCTCCATCTAGGAGGCCGGAACAAGACAATGGTCTTAGAATTCCCCGATAGGAAAAAAAACTATTTAGAGAGCTTCCTAATTTGGGAATTACAGCGCGGCACTTTTCAGATATACGACTAGTTATCTGAAGCTCCAACATAAGAATGAGAACGCAATAGAAAAAGACGAAGATCTCTCTTCCACTCGTAGCCAAATTGATTTTTTCAAAATACCCTAATTTTACATAAATAAAAAATAGTATAGCCTTTATTTATGACAAAATATTGAGATCATTGTGAAAAAAAATTTAGACTGAATAAATAAAAAATGCCATGCGGCCTTAGACCTATTCGGTACAAACAGAAGATTAATGTAAAATAAAATTCAAGGCGGGTGGAGTTGTATAGAAAATGTAGTTTTGCTAAAGGAAATCCACTTAAGAGCTGACCATACTTGACCACCTAATAAAAACCACCCACGTCTATGTGCAGTACTGGATTTACTTATAGACACCGTAAACTATAGCTTAGGGCCCCAGTCAACCTTATAAAGAAAAAGGAAAGGAATAAATTATTTTATTGATTACAAGGAACCTTATATCTCAAATAGTTTAGGGCGATATCTTCTAAATCAGGCCCTGTTTATGAGTAAAAGTAGTAAAGTTTCCCTTTCAGACCTTGCGATCTATGGGGCAGATGATGTTAAGGTCATCTGTTTCTATGGCCAACGGTTAACAAGCAGGGTGTCATGTGGCCAGCATAACGACCAACCGCCTTTACTTTCCCCGACTAAAGTCAGGTACCCATTAGAGTTGGGTGGACTCAAGGGTGCCCAAAAAATCCCGAAATTCAAAATCCCAGTCTTCACCGAGATTCGAACCCCAGGCTCGGAAGCCGAGTGCTTAACCACTCAGCCACCGCACTCCCCATCTGTTTATGAGTACTTACGTGGTATTGGTCTCAGCTACACAGTGGGCGGCTGTCAGTATGTGGGTGCTATCAATGATAAATCCCCCGCACAAGCCTCCTGCTACTTGGTTATAGAGGACGACCATCCACGGGAACTCGCAGCTCGTTGCGTTGGTGCCGCCAATAATACGGAAGGCGCTATTAGCCACTCCACAGATGTCTAAATAGTCATGGATACAATTAAAACAAGCAAAATATTTTCAAAATGTTTTTTTTTTTTTAAAACGGGTATAATTCACTCGTATCCATCATAAGAAATTTAAAGTGCTAGTCAAATATTGTTTTGGGATTTCTTGAAGATAAGACTGAGCCTACACGGCAATCATAATCTTGTTTAAGGATTTAAGGTTACAGTATTTACTGATGCTATTAGCCACACGAGTTTTTAAATTGTCTATTGGCAATCTGTGATTGTAAAACGAAAAACAAATCAATGATTAATTAATAGATATAGATATTTATAGTAGTCGCTTAGAGCACACCCGTATGCTTTTATTCTTTTATAACTACTTATAGAAGACAATTAATTTGTGTTAGTATGTGTTAGTACTCTCCACTTTACTTATTTAAAAGTATTTTTAAAACCTAAATTAAACCCTCAATTAGCTGCTAGAATATTAGAATTGACAGAAGGAGTAGAACGGCCAACGCTCGATTACGTATACTATGGCCTCCTTTAGTCACGAAGCGACTATGGATTATCTCATGGAGATGAGATGAATGCCTGGGCATTAGCTGTGGTCGGAACGATGTCGCCCACACCTCAGTTCCACCCTCTCCACGCAGCTAAAGGAACGGCAGTGCCAATACAGTTTGGTGTCAGCGGCGTCGCAGGTTCTGCATGGGTGTAGCGTGTAGCACTGGGGGCTGCAAACTGCCTTAGGGTCATGATTTTTACAGTGATTGGGTATAGAGGTTTGAATTCAGAGTTTTCCTTCTCCTGGGTGGGTAGCCAGCCATGGCTAACGAGCCACTCCTACTCGAAGCTTACTGGTTAAGGCGCCAGTTACTCGCCTTTGCCCCTTCTCCTGTTAGTGAGAACAGTTCCGCCGGACTCAATATCTGAGCCACACGTGAAGGCCAGGGGTTGGACTGGTTGTCAGAGGCTATTTGAGACGCATTTCATTAGGAAGCATTTTATAGAGGTAGTGGAGTGCTTACATCCATTACCACTTCCAGCAATGACAACCTTGCGGAATGACGTACATGTGTCCTTAAAACCGACATTTAAATGCTAATACCTAAATATGTCTTACAAATTTTCGAAAATATTTGTGCATACATGTTTTTTTAAGCATTATATTACAGAAAACAAGCATTCAAACGGTTTTTGTGAATGACCCCTAAAGCTCTTTACTTGGTCTTTAAGATTTTCGTAAAGATTTTTTTTGCTTGTCACCAAAACAGAAGAAGGTTTGGAATTGAGTTTGAATGTATTAGAATCCAGTTAGAAAACAAAACGTAATTAATATGTCTAGTATAGCACCCATCACTTTAAAGTAAAAAGATCTAGTATAGCACCCATCACTTTAAAGTAAAAAGATCTAGTATAGCACCCATCACTTTAAAGTAAAAAGATCTAGTATAGCACCCATCACTTTAAAGTAAAAGGATCTAGTGTAGCACCCATCACTTTAAAGTAAAAAGATCTAGTATAGCACCCGGCACTTTAAAGTAAAAAGATCTAGTATAGCACCCGGCACTTTAAAGTAAAAAGATCTAGTATAGCACCCAGCATTTTAAAGTAAAAAGATCTAGTATAGCACCCGGCACTTTAAAGTAAAAAGATCTAGTATAGCACCCGGCACTTTAAAGTAAAAAGATCTAGTATAGCACCCAGCACTTTAAATTACAAAGATCTAGTATAGCACCCATCACTTTAAAGTAAAAAGATCTAGTATAGCACCCATCACTTTAAAGTAAAAAGATCTAGTATAGCACCCAGCACTTTAAAGTAAAAAGATCTAGTATAGCACCCAGCACTTTAAAGTAAAAAGATCTAGTATAGCACCCATCACTTTAAAGTAAAAAGATCTAGTATAGCATCCAGCACTTTAAAGTAAAAAGATCTAGTATAGCACCCAGCACCTTAAAGTAAAAAGATCTAGTATAGCTCACATCACTATAACACAATAAGCTCATAAAATACTTGCCTTGTATTGACGTAGTGCTGGTAGTAGTGGTGTTTGTAGTCGGTGCTTTGGTTGTGGTAGTAGAATTTGTTGTCGCTGTAGTTGAGTTCGCTGTGGTAGTTGTGTTTGTGGTAGGCGCCTTGGTTGTGCTAGTAGAATTTGCTGTCGCTGTAGTCGAGTTCGCTGTGGTAGTTGTGTTTGTGGTAGGCGCCTTGGTTGTGCTAGTAGCATTTGTTGTCGCTGTAGTCGAGTTCGTGGTGGAGTTGGTGACCACAGCTTTGGTCGTGTAGACGAGGGTCGTAGGCGCCGCTGTCGCGATGGTGGTAATAGGGGTGGTGGTGGTGGTGATTGGGTAGACTCTGGAAATGGAGAACAACGCATAACAGAGCCCTGACACCCACATGCGGGTGCTGTCCTGGATACCGTAAGTCACACCCTGATGACAAAGAACGCAAACAAACTTCTATCGAATCATCATTATGAAATTGAAAGAAGATATGTGACTCGAAAAAAGTTCATTATTGATATGTTTAACATATAACTTAATCTTCTCAATTTAACAATATGTGCTCAATAACGATCGGAGGTAAAGATACCCCTTTTAGACTTTGTGATCTATCGGGGGAGATGATGTAAATCACATCTGTTTCTTTGGCTGACCCTAACATATGTCGGGTACTCATTTAGAAATTACTTAAGGGCTTCCTAAAAATCCCGAAGCTCTAAATCCCAGTCTTCACCTGGTTTCAAATTAGCCCAAAATTAAATATAAAAGGAAGCAGATCATTTCTTGACTTTCTAAGTTTAACAAAAGAGATCATGTCTTAATGTGTCGCGTGGAAGCACATGTAATTAATAAATGATAGCAGGCAATAGTGCCATAGCATCTGTCTGGAAGTACTAACTGTTCACTAATGAAGTAGTTGAGATATAGTGGTTGTATCATTTATCAAGTCATACTATCGCGTATGGGGTATTAGTGTATCAGGTTAATGGGGTTCAGGTTAAGCAATCTAGAAATGTAATTAATAAATGGTCTTTAGATCAAGCATTCTAGCTATTTATCAGGTAAGTAGGCTTTAGGCCAAGCAATCTAGCTATGAATAAATGTATCGTAAAAGGGGTATAGATCAATCATTCTAGCTATTTATCAGGTAAGTAGGCTTTATGCCAAGCAATCTAGCTATGAATAAATGTATCGTAAATGGGCTTTAGATCAAGCATTCTAGCTATTTATCAGGTAAGTAGGCTTTATGCCAAGCAATCTAGCTATGAATAAATGTATCGTAAATGGGCTATAGATCAAGCATTCTAGCTATTTATCAGGTAAGTAGGCTTTATGCCAAGCAATCTAGCTAAGGGTAACTGTATCGTAAATGGGCTTTAGATCAAGCTCACCAGTCATGTATTACTAAAATTAGTGAAATGGGTTTTTGATCTAGCCATCGATTTTTTTTTTGATAATTGGCTCATTAGCTTTACACGAGCGTCACCTATGTAAATAATGTGAACATCATCTTAACCCTGGGTGTTACCTGTACACAATTCTGTGTGGAATACTGTTGCAGTGCTCGTACGGCCAGTGGTATAGTTGGTGCAGTGTTGGTAAATGAACAGTAGTTTCTGTAGTTGGTATAGATATAGACTGACTTGCATGAGCCTTGAACGATTTCTTCCTCAACTGAAAAGTATTGACGACTTATAGACACGAAAAGGCAAGACGTCAAGAAAATAAAAAAAACAATCCTTAAAAAAAACACCCTAAAAACAAAGCTAAAACTGATAACTCCGTCCTTAAAATTTTATCTACCAATAATGTAAAAGTTATTTTCCTTATTCGATATCAATCAAAATAATTAATTACCAATACTTAATTGACTAATTGAGTATTGTTGTTGATTCATGTTTTGTTAGGTACAATAAATCAATGTTTAAATTATCAACTTGATCGGAGAATGCGTGAAGAAAAAAAACAACGTTAGCAACTATTTAACTCTTTCTCTACTAACTGACGATACCAACGTTGATTCCACTAGAATGTGGTAAATAATTACGGAGAGAAAGAGTTAAGGGGGACTTTTTCTTCGTTCTCACTTTTATGTTGGAGCGTTCAGATGACTAGATCAAATACATGCGATGAACTGCGCAGTGGTTTCCAAATCAGGGAGCTCTCCATATAGTTTACTTTCTATTCGGGTGTTTTGGGGCCAGTGTCTTGTACAGCCCTCATTGTTAAAGGGAACATTTTTGGAGGACATGGTCGGCATTTTCTGGTGACACTCCACATGGGCATATCTCACTGGTTCCAATTTTGAGCTTCCGGAACATATGTTGTCTCATTCAGTCACTGGCGGATCCAGGGGGGGGGGGCGGTAGGGGCGATCGCCACCCCCACTCGGGCGACCCCCCCCCCCGAAGGGGGGGGGCGGACGAATTATAGTATAGAATTCACACAATTTGTATGCGAATTTATTACTTATTTTAATAATATATACTAATTATTTATATTTCAACCTATTTTTAGATTATTTCGCCCCCCCCCCTTCTAGTATTTTGGCCGATTTGGTAGGGTCGGGAGGGGGCGATGGTATCAATCCGCCCCCCCCCCCCCCACCATAAACTTTCGAGTGGGGGGCGCGGTCCTATTTATTTGTAGAAATCACAGCTTGCTAACAGAATCAATTAAATATCTATATGATTAAAACTTGTTATTGGTATTTTAACCTGTATTTATATAATTTCGTTCACCTGTTGGCCGATTGGAAGGGGAAGAGCGAATACCTCCACTGCCCTTCCCATCTAAACCCTTCGAGTGGGGGGGGGGTCCTACTTTTATGGAGAAATCATAGTATGTGAACAAAATTAGTCAAATATCTATATAATATAAACAGGTGGAAGTGCGATACATGCAATCACCTTCCCCCCATCGGACAAATCAATACCTTTTCTTTTTGTATTATAGTAAGAAATTACAAAATTTAAAAAAATCTATCACTAATATAATTTATATATGCTATAAAGTAAATTCTTATATCGAGTCGCCCAACCTCTATTCTTTAATGCAAAATGCAATCAACAGCAGAAATTATAAAAAAGAGAGAGAATTAATCGTTTTCATTTTATCGCCCTTCCCCTTTCCGGACAGAGTTTGTATAATTTAACATGAATTTATCATAACTATTTTAAGAAAGACTTTTTCAAACGAAAATTTTCAATATAAGTCACGGTTGAGATGAGTTCAAAAGCCAGATAATCTTTTCCTAGTCGACTTTTTCCAACCTTTACTCTATCTCATATTTTTCTAGTTAAATAAATTTAGGACTATAACTCACAATTTATGCTAGAATTTTATTGAATATTATTGATCGAATATTTTTTTTTTCGGCGGCGATCCTCAAAACCTTAATCTAAATATGTGGGGTATCTAATCTTTTCAAAGAACAAATCGGTTTATTTGCAATGTATTAAGGGACTATAAATTCATATTAGAATATTTTTCTCATTATTCAAAAAGGTCCTTTATAATAGAATGAATAATGAGCTGTAGATGTCAGAAGAATGCGTTTCTGCATTGAAAAATGCAAGAAAACGCTTTTTGCGTCGGGGCTTCGCCCCGAACACCACTAAAACGTAATGAGCTGAAGATGTCAGGAGAATGCGTTTCAGCCGTGAAAATGCAAGAAAACGCTTTTGGCGTCGGGGCTTCGCCCCGAACCCCATTGATAAATAATGAGCTGTAGATGTCAGAAGAAAGCGTTTCTGCAGAGAAAAATGCAAGAAAACGCTTTTGGGCGTCGAGGCTTCGCCCCGAACCCCACTGAAGAAGCTTACAGCGCTCTCCAAACCCCCAAGCTTGCAAGAGAAAGACTGTTTTTTTTTCTGTTTTTTTCGCCGAAGATTGAGAAACAGTCTTATTTTATTCTCATATATATATATATATATATATATAAATAAATAAATAAATAAACAAATATATATATATATATATATATATATATATATATATATATATATATATATATGCTGTACGCACGTTTATGCACAGGGTTAGGGTTTACTAGGCGTTAGGGTTAGGGTTTGGAAAAAAATCGCCCCCCCCACTCCAAAGTTCTGGATCCGCCAGTGCATTCAGTTGTGTCCGGTCTCAACTCAACAAATTTAGCCCTATCTTTGAAAACTGAAGTATTACTTTCCCTTGTTACTATTAAAGAAATTAATTATTACCAGAAATTAATTGTCTAATATTGGTTACTTTGTTAACTCTTTCTCTACTAACTGACGACAACAGCGTTGATTCCACTAGAATGTGGTAAATAGTTAAGATATTGCTACAGTGGTTGTATCATTTATCAAGTCATACTATCGTATTTAGGGTATTAATGTATCAGGTAAATGTGAAGAAAAATTGAAGTATTACTTTCCCTTGTTGCTATTAAAGAAATTAATTATTACCAGAAATTAATTGTCTAATGTTGGTTACTTTTTTAGCGGCCCCCGAAAGGGGAAAAGACGCTATTAGTTTTGTGTGAAATGTCTGTCCGTCTGTCCGTCTGTCCGTCTGACCGTCTGTCCGTCTGTTCGTCCGTCCCGTTTAGATCTCGTAAACTAGAAAAGATATTGAAAATCCGACATCACAATATTTTAGACCATTCAAAGTTCTGATGCAACGGCTACTTTTTTTTTTCTGAAAGCGAAAAATCTAATTTTTAAAATCAGTTATGCAAGCAGTTTTTTAAAGAGAAAAAGCTAATTAGTATGCATTATAAGTTAGACCTAAGTTAAAACGAATAGTAATCTTGTAAACTTCATTTTCGTTAACGTTTTCTTTATTGCGAAATTTTTTAATTTTTTTTTTTGAGCATTCGAAAAAGAGATTAAGCCTTTTCAAAACAATTACATCAATTATAAGACTTCAGTTAGGCCAGGAGAGGCGCGGTAGCTGAGCGGTAAAGCGCTTGGCTTCTGAACCGGGGGCCCCGGGTTCGAATCCTTGTGAAGACTGGGATTTTCAACTTCGGAATCCTTAGGCGCCTCTGAGTCCACCCAGCTCCAATGGGTACCTGATATTAGTTGGGGAAAAGTAAAGGCGGTTGGTCGTTGTGCTGGCTACATGACACCCTCGTTAACCGTAGGCCACAAAAACAGATGAACTTTACATCATCTGCCCTATAGACCACAAGGTCTGAAAGGGGAACTAGTTAGGCCAGGTTCACATCTAACTTTGCATTCACTTGCACCTATCCTTTGATCTGCTGTACCGTTGGGGCACTACACAAGATCTGTCAACCTTCTTTCTCCATTCTTATCTCTCATTTGTCTTTGATATAATTTCATTTGGATGTTCTTTCTGAAAATATTGGAGCCTGCCTTGGTGGACCACTTCGGGGGCCGATTTTGAGTTTGTGTTTCCATACAAACTGTCTTTGTAATCTTGTTTATTTATTTATTCATGTCTTGTCTTTATCAATGAATAATTGTGCGAAGAGTCAACTTGATCCGAAAATGGGTGTGGGAAAAATATTGCATACACACTTTTTACCAGACACACAGAGAGAGTTGATATAAGCTTTGTTAAAACATTCTATAATGTGTGTAGCAAACATCCGCATACATAAAACTGTTTAGTAAAACAATATCTTTGATTAATAAATGTCCTTGAAAGGGTATAAAATATAGTTAAATATTTTAACAAATTATCTATCTATCTATCTATCTATCTATCTATCTATCTATCTATCTATCTATCTATCTATCTATCTATCTATCTATCTATCTATCTATCTATCTATCTATTTATCTATCTATCTATTTATCTATCTATCTATCTATCTATCTATCTATCTATCTATCTATCTATCTATCTATCTATCTATCTATCTATCTATCTATCTATCTATCTATCTATCTACTTACCTTTTACCTTTCTTTTTATTTCTCTCTTTTCTCAGTTTTTATCCCCGTGTTTCTATCTTACCTTTTATATGACTTTCTATCTGTCAGACTTTCTTCCTGTCTGACTCTCTATCTGTCCAACTTTCTAACGTCTGACTTTCTACGGTCTGACTTTCTATCTGTCTTTCTACGGTCTGACTTTCTATCAGTCTGATTTTCTATTTGTCTGTCTTTCTATCTGTCTGACTTTCTTTCTTACTTTTTTATCTGCCCGACTTTCTACGATCTGACTTTCTGTCTGACTCTCTATCTGCCCAACTTTCTACGGTCTGGTTTTCTATCGGTCTGTCTTTCTATCAATCTGACTTTCTATCTGTCTGACTTTCAGTATAACCTTAAATATATATATATAAGTTCGAAACGATCCAACACGTTCTTAGCTTTCTAGGCAAGATACATTTCAACCATCTGTTTCGAATAGCCAGGGTAAGTATTTTCTTGTGACTAGGAATGCAAAGATACATACCTTGTTGGCTGCTACAGAGGACAACCCCTAGTAACAACAGTAATAACTTTTGCAACATCTTCAAGAGTGCACTATGTGATGGACGCAATTGCCAAAAAAAAAAAGTTTAAAAACACAGAAGTTTTGAATGAAGGGCATGGACCGACCCAACACTGAACATCAACACAGAGATTTTAACTTATATAGCTGCGAACAGTTAACAGTCCTAATGACCCTGTACATAGACATTGGGAGTAAGCAATCTGGGAAAAGGCCAGTAAGTATGGATATCGTCCATCACCTGCTTGTCTCTCAGACGACTACGTCAAGGGCGAGAACCAAATGGGCTCCTAGTTTCGTTTTTTTGACGTTCAATGTAATATCGTGTATCAATATATTCTTTTCCTTGGCCGTCTATCTGTTTGTTCATGCGTAGGTAATCATTGATTTGTTTCAGAAAAATTAACCCAGACTAACCTTCTTTTGAACGATTCAATGGAAAGTCGTTGAAGATGTTTATAGTAACGTCAATGACCGAACGGAAATGTTGGAATAAGGTAGATTGGAAATAAATATTGGCATTCAAAATATGCCTAAACAAAATCCAGGGATTCTAAACTTTATGGCCATCAACCCGCTTTAGCGAGACTCTAAACAGATCAATACTCTTAATAAATAACAAAGGGAACATTTCTACTAGATGGGATACATTAAGAGATACTAGTCGACCCGCGGCGTAGCATACGCCGCTATTTAGTGACGGGTACTGGAAGAATTTGCCGCTGGAATGCAAGATGCTGAAGCAGAGTTGTACTCCCTGATATGATCAGAGAAAAGTAAGGGCTGCGGATTCTTGCCACTTAAGAGGTTTTGTAATAAAGAATTAGGGTTTGGGATAGCGGTGGCAAAGACACTTTACCGTTATGACAACACTTAGTATAATGTCCGGATTTGTTTACCTCTGATGGCTAATGAAGAGCATTTAACAAAGACCATAGTGCGGTAGTGAATAGTGATAATAGCGTGACGTATTGGAGACATCGCCACAATTTCAGCCTCGCCAC
Source organism: Biomphalaria glabrata (assembly GCF_947242115.1). Classification (NCBI taxonomy): domain Eukaryota; kingdom Metazoa; phylum Mollusca; class Gastropoda; family Planorbidae; genus Biomphalaria; species Biomphalaria glabrata. Next base: position 11,661,289 of record NC_074717.1, on the reverse strand, counting down.
TATAAACGCCGGTATGGCAAGCTTTTTTTTTCCAGAGCTGAGGCCCATGTATTTTCTCTGTCCATAACTTTCTTGGTCACCAATGTCATGCGCATACTGAGTTGGTTCTTTGTTCTGTGTTTCTCTTTTATATATTTTATGCGCTGTTACCTAAGACGCTCTGTAAACGTCATTACTTTTTTTGTTTTGGCTTGGGTGGGAGGTCCTTGTTAGAGATTTATTGTTGTTGGTCCCCACTATCGTATGGGCAATATTTGGCCATTGTGCACAGCCGTATTTGGTTGTAGGCATCATGAGCCCGGAGTGTATCGCTTGCATTGTGCAGAGCCGTATTTGGTTGTAGGCCTCATAAGCCCGGAGTGTATCGCTTGCTTTGTAACTAAGGTGTGCCTTCCTGTTTCTTACGTTTTAGATTTGCACATAAATTAGGCTTAGTGAAAATATTCTTTAAATATAATATATTAACTACTCTAGATCTAATTGCTAGGTATAACTGTCATTCATGTCATATCATTTAACCTTCGTTACATAATTGTTTGTTGTTAACTATTATACTTTAATCTATTGGCAATACTTGTTCACTTGTTTACTTAAGTTATTTAGTAAATTATAGACTGTCAGGGGTACCCGGGCACATGAGCCAAGGCAAAATATACCCCCAACAACCATCTCTCTCCACATAGTGCGGTCTAGGGCTATGTCTTCCCAATGTTCTGTATCAATATTTCCGTTTGATTACATCTACATAACAAAAAGTGAGACAACCAGTGTTTTCTCGAGCCAGTCGAGAGTTGTCCATAAAGGTTGACTTTTTGGGATGCAATTGTCCTCCATCCGGCAAACATGACCAACACAGCGCATTTTAAATGGTCCATTTTAAACTGTTCTAGATGTCTTATCTTCAAAATACGTTCAAGAAAGGACAATAAACAGGCTTTCAGGGTAACAATTAATTATGGACACCAAAAATGTTTATCTCACGCAGGAAGATTCCAACACCCGTCGCGTGGCGCCTCCAGTGTAAACGTCTAGCAGTGCAATTAGATAGTGTAAGAAAGAAAGTCTCTTCCTGGCTACTTTTGGTAAACTTTTTTTTGTTTATCTCACTCGGGGTGGGGATGGAACAAAAATTCTAGTAATCCATTCCTAAAAATCAGCCACACCGTTTTACTGGGCCGCCATAGTATGGCCGCAGGATTTGACGGTTCTTGTGGTGGTTACAAAACAGGAATAGGTTGAAATTTTCCCGTAGCCATCTCAGCCTTCAGCCGCTAATAGCTAACGGTCCTTTTCCGTTGGCTGTGCGCTATTAAAATGCCATGTTCGGTCCTGAAAGCTTTATAGTTGATGGTAAGGTTGAACCCAGGAAAGGTTGTGAAGCGTGAAGAAATCCTTTCCAATGGCCAATCGAGTTAATGGCAATTTTCGCGCCAATTTTCAACTGGATTTTTATAAAAGATTTATCTCACTATCTTAGAGTAATGTCTGTATTCAGATTGAAATTAGGACCTTTCAGCAAGACTAATGTCTGTATTCAGATTGAAAGTAGGACTTTTCAGCATCATTTCTAATTATAAAACACGTAACACAGAAAATCAGTTTGAGTTTAATGGTTAAATCTTACTTTAATAAACAATTTTCTTTAAATGTTATAAAAAATGTAAAAAAATATTCTAAAAAATCTCAGTTTACTTTAAAGTTGCTTACTTAATTCACCTTTCAAATTTAAATGAGGTATTTCGTTAAATTAAAAATATATAACCAATGATGTAAACATCTGTTTTTTTTTCATTGTTTCAATTGCTGATTTTGCTCTGGATCCATGGAATGAAACTGGACACTTTCATGAAGATGCTAGCTGTTTTGCCACAATCGTAGCCGCCACACACAGTGCCATAGACAAAATACTTTCCATTACTCTCTTTACAGACCAGTGGTCCACCAGAGTCCCCCTGTTCAAAGAAATGTTAGATAAGTACATACATTGATTTCTGACATAAAAGATGAAAGCATATTAACAAAGTTAGAGGGATATACTTCCAGACAGAAAGAGATCCCACAGCCGAAGAAAAACGCAACACCATTTAAAATAACTTTAAGTACACGAACGCAGGGGCGGACTGGGTGTCAAAGTCGGCACGTGCATTTCTATCTAACCCGGCCCACAAATTATATTTAGGACTACAATTTAAAAATGATATTCGACTGCCCATCTCCTAAGATCACAGGGGCGCAGTGGCTGAGTGTTTAAACGCTTGGCTTCCGAACCTGGGGTATTGGGTTCGGATCTCGATGAAGACTGGGATTTTGAATTTCGGGAAATTTAGAGCGCCCCTGAGCCCACCCAGCTCTAATGTGTACTTGACATAAGTTGGGGTAAAGTAAAGGCGGTTGGTCGTTGTGCTGGTCACATGACACCCTCGTTAAACATAGTTCACAGAAACAGATGACTTTTACTTTATCTATCCTATAGATCACAATGTCTTAAAGGGGAACTAGGAACGTTGTTGTTGGTTCCTTTATATCCGAATTTATTCACACTAACGTCGATCTCTATAAGAAATAAAGGCCTTAAGTTTCTTGTCTATTGTTTATCGTTAATATGTATAAAGAATTGACCTCTACTAGAAGAAGATGTAGGGTATTTACGGCAATGCTTTAGATTATTATTAGACTTTAAAGTGTATAAGATGTTGCTTTTTTAAAATCACGATGCTTAGAGTGTTGCTTTTAAACAGAATATTATAAAATCTTAAAACAATTTACTGGCATTCATGCGGCTCTTCGGCGGCCCTTCCAGTCCAATTTTGGTATTTATTGTTAGTCTATGCTGACAGATGCATTCACAAATAGAGAAAACAACGGGATAAATATATCATACAGATTTGATGGTGGCCTATTCAACCCGAGGCGGCTTAAAGCAAAATCAAAAACAAATGCAGCAGTAATCAGAGACTTGCTATTTGCTGACGACTGTGCCTGCTCTGAAAACGATCTGCAGAGCATCGTCAGTGACTTCTCAAGAGCATGCTCAGACTTTGGCCTTACCATCAATACGAACAAGACTGAAGTCTTATATCTACCTGCTCCTGGGAAAGCCTACTCGGATCCAAGCATTACTATAAATGAAAAGGATATAAACGCAGTGGACAAATTCACATATCTTGGCAGCACACTCTCCAGAAATGGAAAAATCGATATTGAAATCGACCTGCGTATCGCCAAGGCCAGTGCATCCTATGGCAGACTGTCTACAAATGTCTGGAACAGACGTGGTATCACCACAAACACCAAACTAGGGGTCTATAGAGCCGTCATCCTCCCTACATTGCTCTATGCCTCAGAAACATGGACAGTGTACAGTAAACATGCAAAGAAACGAAACCACTTTCACATGACATGTCTGAGAAAAATACTAAATGTCAAATGGCAAGACAAAATACCAGATACAGAAGTCCTTCGAAGAGCGTGTCTGCAAAGCATCCATACAATCCTGATGCAGTCCCAGCTGCGATGGGCAGGTCACGTCCACAGAATGGAAGACCACCGCATCCATGAACGACTCTTGTATGGCCAACTAAGAGAAGGAAAGCGCTCGCAAGGTGGTCAAAGAAAGTGCTTCAGGGACACCCTCAAAGCTTCTCTGAAGGCGTTCAGCATAGACACAGGCACCTGGGAGACAGAGGCACATGACAGAGCATCATGGCGTCGCGCTGTGAAAACTGGCGCACAGGTTGCTGAGGAAAAAAGAACAACGCTGGCAGAAGAAAAACGCCAGAAAAGATAAGCAAGACAAACGACACTAGCTCCAGCTGGAATAACCTGCCCAGTGTGCCGCCGAACATTCCGGGCTCACATAGGTCTCACCAGCCACATGAGGAGGCATAAAACCCCAGTGCAAAGCCCTCAGCCCCCTGAATGACAAAGTGGTCATCATCGAACCACGATGGACGAACTATATATATATATCTATTTACAAATTTAATTACCTGTTCATCCAAACTTATTGATAGACATTAATATACGCTTTTTTTTTTGAAGTATTTGTTTTTTATTTCGCTAGTTTAAAATGCTTTATAAGTAGACTGAGGTAAAATACCGAAAATAAAATACAAAGGTTTGACAGAAAGGATGCGGGTTTTCCCTATTAGAGGTCCACAAGTTGAGAACTTGTAACGAGTGTATAAAATATCATGCGGATACGTACGAGAGTTTGAGAGATTTCATGATCAATGAAACAGACAGCGTGTGGTATTTTACGTTTAGAAATGAAGATTGTTAGTCTAGATCTATTAAAAATTGAATGACATGACTGATCCAAACTAATTGATAGAATTACAATTAATTGACACATGAAATACGTAGGACGTAATTATCTTCTTTTTTGAAGTAACGTCTGTAGTATATAAGATAAGATATGATAATGTAAGCTTTTTTTTGGAAAAGTATTGTTGTAACCCTGCCTTGCACCAGTGATTGAGGTGCGCACTAGCGCACTAGTGAACGTAAACAGGAAGACACTAGAAGAGAGAGAATAACAGTGCATCAGGGATTGTGAAGAGTCTGAATGTTTGGAAACTAAGAAGCCAGCTTTTGTGCTGCCTGAAGGTTGTAGAAGGGACCTGGAGCGAAGCGGGGAAGGCTGTCGTTGGTTTACACTCGGGTTGCTGTCTAAAGGACTGGCAAATTAGTAGCAAGACTCTGAGGAAGCTGAAGGATGTTATGTGTTTCTGTTTGTCCTAGTGAATAAACACCTGTCTTTATTTCCTGTTAAACTGTGTTGAGTTGCCTGCCTTTACGTTGAGTGCCAACCCAAGAGTTACAACGAAAGGAAAGAATGATAATGCTGAGGAAGCTAGATGAACTGAGCTACAAACAGTTAAAGGAGGAGCTCCGAGCCAGAGAGCTAAAGATCGTTGGGGCCAAAGAAAAGATAAGAGCCAGTCTTCGACAGGACTTGGTTGATAAAGGTGAGGATCCCGAGACCTACCTGTTTGAGATAGAACCAGATATTGGTGAGGTGCTGAACACCATGCAAAACTGGTTATGTGAACTTTGTACTTTCCAGGATTCGATGACTCATTCTATGGACAAACTGATACGTAACGTGCAAGGCCAGATCAATCCAGTAAGAGAGAGGAGTCCATCATTCAACAACAATGAACCGTTACTCATTCAAGACTGTGGCTGTACTGATAGTTACAAAGAATGCGTCAATCTTAACAAGGAAAACACAGATGAACAGAAAGAGACAGTCGAAGCAATAGTGAAGTCTGCTACGCGACTGAAACTTTTGCTATACCAGCTTTGAGTGCCACAACGACCCGGACAGAGCAGGACAACTTTGAGCCTGCGTTAGAGCCTGTCACTTTCACATTAAGGACCCCTGTCAATCTGCCAGTGCCTACGAGGGGAACTTGAATTTTGATTGTTGCATTCAGGCGGTAAGGAACAACTGTACATGCGTGCTTCACGAGGGGAATGCAACTGTCAGGAAACTCATCAACAGGGTCTGAAACCAGTGGACTTCGATACTTCTGTTTTCAGGAGCGAGAGCGGCCCTGAAGGTGGTCAAAAGAACCCTGCAGTTGACGAACTTTTGCACCTGAAACGAACGTTGTAAAGGTGCCTTACAGACAATTCTCCCTGAGACGGCTGAGGCTGACAGTTTGTTAAACAGCGTGGCTTCATGTGGGTCTACAGCTCTTTCACGAGTCATCCTTAGAAAGGGACTGATGAAGCGCAGTTCTGAATCAACTGCATTAACAACAACAAGAGCTGTCACTACTACTCTATGTGTCAGGCAGCCTACGCCAGCGACAACCGTCAGGATGGATAGGCCACGTTTGCAACATCGTGTCGAAAGAAACTTGGTCAACTGGAGAAGGAGAAAACGGCACCTGCAGAGAGCAGTGTGGATGGCTTTATGGGGGAGCACGCTCCATGCAATCTGTGACTCCCACTGACTGACCTCCACCTGCACTGATCAACCGTAACATATTTCTTTTCGGGACGAAAAGACTAAGTTGGGGGTAGTGTTGTAACCCTGCCTTGCACCAGTGCTTGAGGTGCGCACTAGCGCACTAGTGAACGCAAACAGAAAGACTAGAAGAGAGAGAAGAACAGTGCATCAGGGATTGTGAAGAGTCTGAATGTTTGGAAACTAAGAATCCAGCTTTTGTGCAGCCTGAAGGTTGTAGAAGGGACCTGGAGCGAAGCGGGGAAGGCTTTCGTTGGTCCACATTCGGGTTAAGTAGCAAAGGACTGGTAAATTAGAAGCAAGACTCTGAGGAAGCTGAAGGATGTTATGTGTTTGTCCTAGTGAATAAACACCTGTCTTTAGTTCCTGTTAAACTGTGTTGAGTTGTCTGCCTTTACGTTGAGTGCCTAGCCAAGAGTTACAACAGTATTTTAAATGTTTTTCTTCTATATTATTTTTTAAACAAACAATTTCATTTTCTTAGTATTGAACATGGGAACGTTTTGATTTTTTAAATATTAATTTCAGTAAATAAATTGTAGATACACAGAACAGACTTTAATCAGCGCTTGTCGTATTGGTTTCTAATACTCAAGTTTTCTTGACACTATAGTCTACCATTTAGTATACGTTACATTCTCCTATTGAGTCTACCCACAGCCTGTAGTCAAATGTATGCTCAAAGTCTACAATGTATGGTCAAGGTGTATATTATTATTATTATTATATTAGTTTACCAACAAATTGTAGTAAAATGTATATTTGAAGTCTAAAGTCAAAAAGTAAGATCAAAATCTATGGTCTAAGTGTACGATCAAAATATATGGCCACAGTGTATAGTCAAAGTCTGCGGCCAATGTCTGTGATCAAAGTCTACGGTCAAAGTCTGCAGTTAAAATTCTACAGGAATAGGGCTACGTTCAAAGTCTATTCTAAAATCTACGGTACTTTGAAAGCTGCATGGTCTTGCATTTTGCACGCTTGTTTGTCGTTTGGTCGTCTTGATGGCCATTACCCATCGTCCTGCGGGAGGTTCAGACTAAAAATTAGATTATCGTCAACTCTGAAGAAACATCCGAAACATGTCAAACATTTTACAAACATTTTTTACACGATTATCATCTTAAAAAATATTTTGATGAAATTGGAAAAGTGACTACATTAGCCAAGATAGTGGGGCCATTTTTCTTATTGATATGAGATCGGAACGAATTAGAAACTTTAAAAGAATGTAATCCACAATCCACACATGAATTTTTAAAATATTTACTTTAAATCCAACAACCGATAGCGCAATTAATAAGTGTCCACAAAATTATGAGTTAAAAGATACTATATAGTAAACTAGGTATGTTCTTACCCTGCTTGCCAGACTTTTATTGTTATATTATAAAAGACATCTGTGCTGCTTTAATAGTTAAAATCTATGTCAAGATGCCCCATTGACCTAAATCTAGGCAACTCTCTTGTAGGGTAACTTTACATAGCCTAAGATCACCGCTATTATCTAATAAACTTTTATGCCAACTTTCATTAAGGATGGTCAAACTGTTTTGATTTTTTTGAAGGACATACAGCTACCTTACATTCTACTTAATATATTATAAGTCTTAATTAGGTCGATTAGCTATTTTTAGCTCCAATCATATAATATTTTAAAATATTCACACATTCGCTTTATTTAAAACATTATTCTTTTGTTTGCTTCCAATACACTATATCATATCTGCGCATGCGTAACCTTTCGGTCTTGTGTAATGAAAGAAGCGAGAGATCCATTGGATATAAAGTACATCTAGACGGCAGAATTCGCCGATATAAGGAACGAATTTTTGTAAAAATGCTTTTGAAACACAATTTTGAAGGTTAATTGTATTAAATGATGAAATGAGTGGACTATATTTTGTATTTTCATGTGTCAATGTAAAAAACTATCTTTGCAAAATGTAGTTCTTAAAAATTAGATCTACTTCTTCGGTCTCGTCTCATGTTATATGACCTAGATCCATGAAGTAGTAATACTTTCCTAGAGTTAGGCAACTTTTTTTTTTTTTGAGGATCTTAAGTTTTAGGGCTTTTTTTTTTTTACATACGCTACTGGTCTAGTTATTATCCAATGAGCATTTAAGCCAAGTTTTATTAAGATTGTCAAACGGTTTTGATTTCTACTCGGGACATAGATACATACATACACCTTACTTTCTGCTTTAGATTATAATAGATTTATATATATATATATATATAATGAACAATGAATAATTACTTGGCAAACGTCTGAACCACGAATTCCTTTAGCGCAGAAAATAGATGACGGTAATGGAGGACGAAAAACTCGCTCGTAGTGTTGTTGGCATTCATTGTCGTTCAGAATGGACACCGTGGCATACTTGAGACTGTAGGTACCTTCATCATCTTTTGAATCTGATCAGAAGGACACATATTTAGTATGACTGTGCATTGGCTCTTTGTCTAACAAAATCTGAAAAAAAAACTTTTTTTTTTTTTTGGGGGGGGGGACATTTTATAATAGGTGTTTACCCTCTGGCACCTCCACTATTTAGTTTTTATTGGGGGGACATGTTATAACAGGTGTTTACCCTCTGGCACCTCCACTATTTAGTTTTTATTGGGGGGACATGTTATAACAGGTGTTTACCCTCTGGCACCTCCACTATTTAGTTTTTATTGGGGGGACATGTTATAACAGGTGTTTACCCTCTGGCACCTCCACTATTTAGTTTTTATTGGGGGGGGACATGTTATAACAGGTGTTTACCCTCTGGCACCTCCACTATTTAGTTTTTATTGTAATGTTAAAATAGTTCATTTCAGAAATGCTACAGCAGTAAAATGAGATGTTTTTATAATACATGCAATAATAAGTAACAAAAATATAGCAAATTCTTAAAAAAAGAAGCTTATTTAAAGGGTAAGAACTCCTCCCTTAAAACTATAATATATATATATATAATATACAAGCTATTTCCCTTATTCTATATCACTCAAAATAATTAATTACCAATATTTACATGACTAATTCAGAATTTTTGTTTATTGATTCATGTTTTGTTAGATACAATAAATAATTGTTTGAAGTATCAACTTGATCGGGTAAATAGTGAAGGAGAGATAGCGGTAATAATTATTTAAGGGACTTAACCCAACAAATTTAGCCATATATGTGAATACTGAAGTATTAGTTTCCCTTGCTGATATTAAAGAAAATATTTAATTACATGTAATTAATTGTCTAATTTGTTACTTTTTAAAAGTTGATTCATGTCTTGTTTATGTCAATAAATAATTGTGCAAAATTCAACTTGATCGGAGAATGGGTGCGGGAGAAATAACGTGAACACACTTTTTTTTACCAGACAGACACAGTTGATAATCACGCTTTGTAAAAATACTGTTGTACTGTTGTACTTACTGAGTTGAAAAGATTCGGATAGGTGGAAGGTATGGAGTGTATGTATTATTTATGATGTAACCCTGAAGAGTTTGTAATGAAACTACGAGGTAGTCTGACGACATGTAAGTAAATAAAAAAATGAAAACATGAATGAATTAAAAGGTGAACCAATTATTTATCAATTCTTTCCCTTAGATAGTCTTCTTTAAAAATTTTTTATATTTATTAGGGGTGCACCGGATAGTACTTTTTGATATCCGGCCGGGGCCGGATATGACCGGATAGTAAAATTTGATATTCGGCCGGGGCCGAAGCCGGATACCTAAGTGTCTTGTTAATAGCTTGTGTTGCTGAACATTTTACGAAACTGTTAAATCACATACCTATATTGGTTGGTTTTATTTTTTTTTCCTTTTATATACCTTATTGTTTTAAACCTTATTGTTTAAAAAAATTTTTAAATATTAATATTATATGCCTGTTTTACTTGTAGTCCACCTACCTGTAGTAGCTCCCCAGCCCATGATCGTGCAATCTGTGTTTGGCAATTTTGTGGTGGCATTTACCAAAGATATCGGTTTAGTGCAATCATTAAAAGTGATTGGCGATGCCAGAGTCAGTATGGCAACATCGTTTTCTATAATGTACAAATATCAAAGGTATAAAACATCAAAGGAACATAACATTCAAAACATAGAAACGGATGTGAAATTAAAAGACAGATTTATAGAAAACAAACAAAAAAAAAACAAACAACAGATAAAGTATTGAAGCATTCCGAAACATTTGCTCAGAAAGCATGCTCAAGTAATCCTAAGCTATTCCTCAACTATTGCTAAGCTATTGATCAAATATTGCAAAGCGATTTCTCAAATATTGCTGAGTTATCGCTCAGATATTGCTTACTTTAAAATAAAATTGTTGCTACAAAATAAATTACCTGCTGTTTTAAAGCTGTATTTTTCGTGAGGCTTCACCGTTTTAACTTGTAATATTTTCGCATCTTCTAGAGCCGAGGCCCCAACATATACGTCAAGGTTGGCACTTGGTTCCGCGCTGGAAGTTTTAAAAATGTTTTTCTTGTTTACAATTTGATTTTAAAATTACATTACATTCTTCAAGCAATAAAATAAGGTTAATAGAAAAAAAAAGTGAAGACTATAGAAGTGAACTTAATGAAAAACGTTAGAAAATGAAAGAAAGAGGTTTGGAAGAGATTTGATATAAATTGATGGAAATAGCAACGTAATAGACCCATAATTGAAATCTTATGAGAAGCAGTTCATCTTCATATTGTACCCCTTTTGTGTCTCTCGTTAGTGACACAAATGTATTAAAAACTACCTTTATAGTTGTGCAACTGTCATGAAGCGAATTTCTGTGATACAAATTGCAGATATAGGGAGATCTATTTCTATATAGTGTCTGCTTTGTACGTTTGTAGCTGCAGAAGACCGTGTAGCCAAACGTCCTGTTTTGTTTTCACTATTACAGAAGGTTTCGTATCTGTATTTTGTATTTTCTATAAGTTTGCCAAATGAAACTCTATTTATAAGCTCAAATTGTTTGTGAGATTTTCCCAGAAGAAAAGGAGATTATCCAATACGTCAGCTTTTCTCAACCTGTGGGTCGAGTCCCCCTAGTCTAACGCGACCTTTATGGCATGGGAGTCTCAAAGCTATATATTTGTGCATATATTTTTTTTTATAGTATGGTTATAAATCCTTGTTTAAATAATGATTAATTAGAAACAAATTTATTAGCAAAGGTAGAAAACAAAATGAAATTAAGAAGTTGTTTCAATCTTAAATATCACCTTTAACACCTTTTTCACGATGGGAATCTACAGCGAGACTGACTTAAATGTTTCTTTAAAGAAGGCTTGTCAATAGGTGTCCTCGATTTTAACTATCTTTCTCTTATCAGAACAGTTTAATTTTTCCAGAGTGCCATCCTATCTTTTTTGTTAAGTCTTTTGCCTGACAAATAGATGTATCGCAATCGTGGCTATATGGTAAGGCCGGGTTGTGGGGGCATTGTACTTCAAAGTTGAGAACCACTATAAGATCTATACGAGAATCTGTCAAAGAAGAATTTAAACCTTTGAAAGTAACTGCTGTAGGAAATTGTTGAGTGTCCGATAGAAGGGAAACAAATGAGTTTGTACATGTAACCACACTCTGTCTGGAAAGAAGGAGAAACTTTTCAATATGTGGAGAGACGAAAGCTGAGCTGGTTCGGTCCTATTGTAAGACATGACTCGCAGTCAAAAGTCTTCCTTCATGGTACAGTAGACGGAGCATGAAGAAAGGGTCATGAAAAGAAAATCTGTCTGGACAGGCCTCTCACTTAATATTCTGCTTAGAACAGCTGCAGACCAGAAAAAAGGAGGGATTTAGTTACCCGGATTGACAGGATGAAAACAATTGAACAAATATAGCCGTTGTATTAACAAAGTGGGGTGTTTCTGAAAAAAATAGCATTACAAATATCGTTGAGGAATGGAACTATACAGAATGTACTTTGAATAATGAAAGCTTAATAACATACACGCTACGTGCAAGCTTTTCGTCTTCTATACCACAGAGATTCATGTCTAATTGTGACTGGCGTGATAAATATCAGTACTTACGTTTTGTTCGGGGCAGCCACACAGTGGGCGGCGGTCAGAATATGGGTGCTGTCAATGATAGAGCCCCCGCATCCAAATTGTTGAACTTTGCTATAGATGAAGGTCATCCAAGGGAATTCACATTTCTTAGCATCGTTGCCTTTGATAATACGAGACTCGATATTGACTTGGGGGGGGGGGGGAGGAGAAAATATAAAAACGTTTTAACATTCGGAACAAAATCCAGTCAAGTTTAATATTTTAGTGATGCTACTTGCTAAAGGTTTCTGGGCAACATGTATCGGTAGGGTGAGATAAAAAATTGAAATGAAATCAATTAAGTTCAGATTCTAAACTTTAAAAGATACATAATGGTAGAATTTGCTTAGCAAACATTGTTGTTTAAACTACTTTTTACATCGATTTAACAACCGTTCTCATTTATCATTCCATTTATATTTGTTTCATTATCTATATCTATCTTTTAATATATATTATAAAAGTACCCTTTTAGACGCTGCGATCTGTGCGGCACATGAGGAAAAGCACATCGGTTTCTAAGGTTGACGGTTGACAATTGTGTCATTTAGCCTGAACAGCTACCAACTACCTTTATTTACCCATTTAAAGTTGGATGGACTCAGCGCTGTCCTAAAAAGCACGAAACTTAAAATCCAAAACTACAGAAATTCAACCCGCAGATTCCTCGGTTCCGAAGTATTTTGCACTTAACCACGCAGCCACCACGACATTATCTATATCTATATACTTCTAACAGTTCAACTGTCTTTGTACTTATCATACCTGTCTCTTGATCTAATCTTAATGATGTACTTTAAACAATGCTGTCACATTTTATACTGGGTAGGTTGAAAAGAAAAGAAATTGTGAAAACATAGCCCTAGACCGCACTACGTGGAGAGAGATGGTGACCAAGAAAGCTATGGACAGCAAAAAAACATGGGTCTCAGGTCTGGAAGAAAAGTGTGCCATACAAAAAATGTCTGTCTCATCTACCACCAAAGCGAAAACCACCATAACCTGCGAGACATGTGGACGGGATTGTCTCTCTAAAATAGTCACATACAAAACTGTACTACGAGATGAACCTATAGTCGACTTCCGACTGAAAGAGGCTAACAAAAAAGCTTGAAAACTATTTGCTTACTTACGTTAGGTAAAATATCTTGTCATGACTTTGACTAAATTATAAAAGCATATAAGTTGGAAAAGATACAAACCTTTCTGGCTGGCACACAGGCCGACACCTAGCAAACACAAGAACAATTTCAGCAGCATCTTCTTGAGTTTTGCTTGTGATCGATGTTCTTGGAAAAAATTGTTTTGAATAAATGACGATTCAAGCCAACACTGCGCATCAGAACAAAGACTTGAGTTTATATAGCTACTGACAAAGGCACAACTCTAATTGCCCCGAGACTTGGAAAGAGAAGGAGAGCATTATGGGAAATAAGCAGTCTGTGTTTTTGCTTTTTGTATCGTCCATAAATTGTTTGTATTTATGATGATTAATCAAAAGAATACTTTTGTGGCTTTGCTTTGATACAACTACAATATCCACCACAATAAATACTTTGTTCTTCAGTTCTTTTACCTTTTTGTTTTTACTTGTTGCCACCTTTACGTAATTACGGTTTAATAGTGTTACCCAAGTGTCCAGAGGTCAATGTTGTTACTCAAGTATTAAGAGGACAATGGTGTTAATCAAGAGTTCAAAGGTCAATAGTTTTACTCAAGTGTTCAGAAGTCAATGGTGATGCGTGTTCAGAGGTCAATGGTTTTACTTTAGTGTTTAGAGGTCAATGGTGATATTTAAGTGTTCAGAGGTGATTTTATTGTGCTACATTCGCTAGTGTTCATTCATTTGTTTGGGAACAACAGATTCAACTTAAACAAGTAACCTAAAGTCATTGGGGCTGTATATTTTAAATGGATCGCGAAAACATATAGCTTCTCATAAAGCAAACTTTTCATTTAGAAATTATATACAGGGACGGATTTAAGTATGTTGAGGCCCCAGGGCCAGATTTAAGTATGTTGAGGCCCCAGGGCAGGATATTTGTGGAGGCGCTTACACTTTTTCCAAAAACTTGAATAAAGATAACCTATAAACAATAACAATACGATCTAAATAAATATAATACTTTTAAAATTTAGTCTCATTGTCATTCATTAAAAGAAAATTATATGCACATTTTAGTTTACAAAATTTTATAATTTTACAATAACTCTACTCAAATCAGAACTTCATGGAACTATCAGAACAGAAACCAGCATGGGACCTGGAAGCGTAACACGGATTCTCCAAATATTGTAGGAAACATGTGCGAGCCCCCTCCCCCCAACAATCGGAGGACATAGGCGGCTACCTAGTTTGCCTATGCATAAGCCCAGAACTGTCTTAAGGGTGGACGGCAAGCTGCTCTCTTCTCTCCTGACCTGTTTTACTTCACCGTACAATATGTACTGTAAAACTTCAAAAAATCATAAAAAAAACAAAAAAAAAAAAAAACACTGCTCATATTTAACGGCTTCTAGATGTCTAGTTACTCACTCTGTCTGGATTCTTTTACACGCTTTTCCCCTCACGTCCCATGCTCAGATCAAGTTGAAATTTCGCACAATTGTTTATAGTCAATGACACTATATGAAGAAATGAGAACAAATCAATTAACGGCAATCAATTAATTAAGTTTTATATCAAACAAGGTTACACAGACAGTTTGTGTGGAAACACAAACTCAAAATCGGCCCCCGAAGTGGTCCACCCAGGCAGGCTTCAATATTTTCAAAAAGAACATCCAAATGAAATTATATCAAAGACAAATGAGAGATAAGAATGGAGAAAGAAGGTTGACAGATCTTGTGTAGTGCCCCAACGGTCCAGCAGATCAAAGGATAGGTGCAAGTGAATGCAAAGTTGGACGTGAACCTTGCCTAACTAGTTCCCCTTTCAGACCTTGTGGTCTATAGGGCAGATGATGTAAAGTTCATCTGTTTTTGTGGCCTACGAAACTAGATCTAGAATATTGATATAGAATCTAGATCTAGACTAGAATTCGTATGACTTACCACATTTAATCTTAAAATTACTAGACCTAGGCCAATGTTATGATCAGTAGTAGTAGGTTACCTGGCACCGGTTAATGGTGTACTAGATTTATTATGCTGTTCGTAACCGCTTCCCTTCTTAATGTGATACTACTGTTGACATATTAAATATATCTGCACCCCTAAGCTGTCAGAATATAAAATATTGCCTTTATAATTCAAGTTTGTTCAAATTATTAATACATTTATAATATACTAGTCGACCCACGGCGTAGCATACGTCGCAATTTATGCAGGGTCGGCCTAAGGCCACTGAAAACAATGCGACCGCAGTGGGCCCCACACTTTCATAGGACCCGCGCTGATTCTAGGTGTAAATTATTAAATTAAAATCATTTGATAACTTATAACAGATTTCCCGCGGCCTCCTGATTTACAAGGAGCTCCTGGAAATCTCCTGCAATTGCAAAATATACAAAAAGTCCTGGAAATCTACAAAATTTATTAAAATCTTTTGAAAACTTATACAAATCTCCTAAAATATATAAACAAAAAAAAATTGTCATTTTCGGGAATCATTCGAGATGGAAAACGCCAATCCTACGCGCGAAAAAAAAAGACATTATGCAATACCCGTAACTGTGGAATGTGGTGAAAGAAGGTTCTCGCGCCTCAAACTAAATAAACAATTACTTGAGGCCAACAATTCTCAAAGGTAAATTGAAACATTTGGTAATTCTTGGTATTGAGTCTTGATCTATGTAGGAAACAGACATTTTATGATATAATGTATGACATCACTACACGCAAGGCTCGTAAAGTAATTCTGTACGTAGTAAACAATGTAAAAATGCAAAGACGACTTTATTTTATTATAAAAACTCTAAATTGTTACTTATTATCCGTATCTCTGCCAAACTTTGGCCCCATGAAACCCGTTTCCCGTAGGGCCCCACAATGTTTAATAGTCCGACCCTGCTATTTAGTGACTGGTGAATACAAAATAGATTACTTGTTCTCCCCCCCCCCTTTTTTTTTCGCCCCTTAAGTTACGTGGGGTAACTCTAGTCCGACTTACAGAAATAAAAGAGTGATCTTTCCATGACTTCTTGGTCCCAATGCATAAGTCCGGCCCTGCTATTTAGTGACGGATGAATACTACTTGGTCTCCCCCCCCTCTCTTTTTTTCGTCTCTAAAGTTACGTGGAGTAACTCTTGTCCGACTTGCACAAATAAAAGAGTGATCTGTCCTTTACTTCTTCTTGTCCAAACCGTTGAGCAAAGAAGAGAATTATATGCAAAGATATATATTATAAATATATCTAGGTCTGGGCTCTATTTTGCCTATTTTTAGACTGTTAATTTTATAATGAGGATACGCCAAATTTGCCGGCTATAAGAGAAGTTCGTTTTTTAAGCTTACTACTAAAACGAAGTTGTATCAAAATTCTTTTTAAAAACAACATTTCAATCAGTATTTCATTCTTTAGATAGTTAATAAATGTAAAATATATTTTATCATGATCCATTGACACTTTCACCATTGTGACCTTTGTAACAATGCGCGAATCAATGAATGAAAAATTTGAGTTATTAATGAAGAGATTTGTGACTTTCTTTAAAAACTTACCTCCCCTGAAGTTTTTCATATAAAAGTGGTGTTTTTTTTTTTTTGAAAAATCTGCTTGCATAGATAGTTTTTAAAAATTATATGGTTCACTTTCAGAAAAGAAAAAAATTACCGTTATATCTAAAATATCATGATGTCCGATTTTCCTTTTCTCTTTTAGTTTCTGAAATCTAAATGGGACGGACGGACAGACAGACGACACAAAACTAATAGCGTCTAATCCCCTTTTCGGGGGCCGCTAAAAAGCTGTATTACTTTAAATGCATTATCGTCTCTTGCTGTCTCTATCCGTCTTTTTCTCTCTCCTGACGTCAACTAACCCTATATTCTTACTACAGGTCACCTTAAGAAAACCTGTGGGGTGAATGTTGGAGGGAGGAGTTTGGTCTACAAACAACAAAGATCTTCTTTAATGGCCATAGCCATTTCCTTTGAAGTTTGACCTCCAGGTATATCAATAATATATTACATTACCTGTTTGCTAAAGTCTATGACTGTATGAGTAATGTGAGATATATAACAATATAAGTGGCGGTTCTAAACTTGGACACACCTATTTTATTGGCTTATTATTCAGTCTATGTAATGAAATATATCTATGGGACATATATCAAGTCATTGTATTATCAAGTGGGTTCCTCAAATGTTATTGATTTAAACGATGGGCAAGATACTAAAATGGTCTAGTCCCAGATATGTCCAAGGTTTGTACTTTAAGGCTTTAAGTTATATAGTTTCCATCTTTTATATGCTTTCTAAATTTTCTGAATTCCGTATTTTTAAAAATGCATTCTAGTTTTATATATATATATTTTAAAGTTTCCATTTCAGACCTTGTGATCTTTAGGGCAGATGATGTAAATATCATATATTCTGTGGCCCACGGTTTACAAAGGTTTCATTTGGCAAGCTGGGTGGACTCATAGGCGACAAAAGTTCCAGGCATTATTCATTCAAAAGTTTAATAAGTTAATTTCAGGAACTTTTTGTGCACCTTCTAGATGCGTAAGTCTAGATCTAAAGGCCTTTAATTAAAATATTATAAAGTCTAGTCGATTTATACCTTTGCTTAACCACGATTTTTTTTTCTCGGGAAGGAAGTGAATGGGGCAGTAAATGGGGGTAAAAAGGCTACATTTTAACAAATCTAACATTCTAACTAATTGCTTAATTAAGTTGTATAAACGAGGTATATTTTGCTTCATATGTTTTATAAATGTTAATGTGAATGTTATCATTTCCATAGCACAACAAACAATAGACTTTAATCAGAACAATAAGGCTAACAGGGATACCTAATTCTAGGTTTATTAAGCTAGAACGACACATGGATTGAATGGACCTCATTCACCAATCGAAAACAAACAACATTTAGCCACTTTGTGCTCTATCTCTTCTATATAATTTACGATCTAATGTTTATTCATGATGGTTGTCACGTGACAGTTTTTTTCGTTGTTTTATCAATAAGGTCACGTGACTAAATGTTGTTTGTTTACGATTGGTGAATGAGGTCCATTGAAGAAAGACATTTAGACAACATGACACATTACTTGATTCTAAAGCTGAAAATGTATGTTTTTGTTCTCTTTTCAACACTTGGGACTTGGTTTACTTAAAAAAAAATCCAATAAATATCTAAGGGGAAGAACCACAGAATCACTGCCATATCTATCGACAGTCTCTTTCAGGGAGATGGAACGAAAGCCTTAAAGATCTGAGATGGAAGAACAAAGTTACACAGAGAGTTTGTGTGAAAATAAAAGCTCAGAAGTTGTCCCATAAGTCATCCACCCATGAAAGTAGACAGGGTGGTCTCAATATTTTCAGCTTTGAACTACAAATTATCAGTAACTACGGCTATACCTCCGTCCATACAAAATAGACGTGTCCTGATTGAAAGCGATACCGTTATTATTATATTGCTAGGCCCGATGATGGTATGACACAGCAGAGTGCAGAGATACATTAATTTTGTTATTATTATAGTAACTGATATAGCTTTGTTTATAAACAAATGTTCGCAATAAACTTTTAATTATGACGATAAGGCTAAGTTTATTAAGTAACTGATGGTTAGTGAAAAGCCAATATCATTCAAGAAAAAGTTCTTCCCTTGGGTCAAGTATTCATAAAAATATTTTCGTAATGTGTATCGGAGATCATGCCAATGCAACCTCAGTGACTCCTTAATAAAGCTTTGTTTTAAGAGCAAAAGAAATGAAGCTGCCTTAGTCAAGAGAAAGAAAAAGAAAGATGCTCTATCAGCTAGGCATAAAACAGATGCATATACATGCACGATCTGTGTCAAACTCTGTGGCTCCAGAATCGGCTTGATTAGCCACTCCATATTATCCACCGTTTCAAGACGAAACCAAAACTAGTGATTTGGGAATATCTATTGTCTTTCGAGAAAGAAGGAGCCATATATTTAAAATATATTTTTATTACATACACACAAAATAGCAGTTGGCTGTAGATCTAAGTCTTGTTCTCAATCAAATTTACATTTGTTTATTTTTTACTTTGAAAAATTATAACAGTCAAACTAGATTGACCAACGAGCTTGTAATTATATCAACTGTTAAATTTCTAGGAAAACCGTCTTCGATATCCGCCTTACTCGTTCTGGTTCCATGCAGGTTTCTGATGGTTCCATGAAGTTTTGATTTGAGTAGAGGTATTGTAAAAATTAAAAATTTTGTAAACTAATATATACATATTAATTATTTTTTTTAAAGTAATTTATTTATTTCTTCTAAAATATGGCATGTGTCACGACCCGTTTCTCCCCCTCTCTCGTTACTGTCTAATTTGACCTCACTTTAATAATATATGTACCAGTAGTATTACATTGGATCTTTTCGTCTAGGGATGATTCTCACTCTTGGTGGGTGTAATTACTTTGTCTGCATAATTATTACATCACTTTGTGTATATATGAATTTAACTAACGATAACAATGTCACAACATCAATGACCACATAATGAATACTCATAAACTCAAACTCTCCGATTAAAACTAATATTTAATATTCTAATTAGGCCATCGATGGCCACTTTAAAATCATGTAATACGTGTAACAATGAATGACTTGGTAACTGCAAACATAGATTATTATAACATAAAATAATAACATGAGACAAGTGGCTTCAATATTATATACTAATAAAACTATGGTATCTGTTAACATAATAACAATAAAGACATAATCAACAAAACAACAGCAATTAGTCACTCATGCCAATTAGACCACCGCGGCTACTCCCTACCCCATGCACTGGACCCAGCGCCGTAGACTGCATTAGAGTTCAGTACCGCTGTCCATGTCATCTCATGCCAATCACTTCATGTCGCTCATTGTCTTGCTGACTGGTCTTCGCCACTGTCGCTAGCATCTATTCTGTGTCTCTACGCTTAGACTGCCACATACTCAAGACTGCTACCCAGACTGCCATCTACCGCCTCGGACTCTGACTGAAATTGACACTAACTGACTTTAACTGTGACTGACATTCAGACTATCACTCTAAATAAACAAATAACCAAAATATCGCTAACAACTAGCTAAAGCGCCATTCTATTTATTCATAATCGACTAACATCTAATGCTAGAAATATGACTAATAAAAACATTTGTTCTTACCTTGGTCCTTTAAAACTAATTCCTACATGTTGTCTCTGGCAAACAAATCACACCTCTTGGAGCCAAGATCACGAGCCAGCCTCGGCGACTTGCTCTCAATGTTTGTATGTGTCGTTTACCAGAAAACGCCTAGCACACGATAACGCCCCTGATAACACTACATGGCTCTGTGTCCCGACTGCCCCAAAACTCTACTCTAACTCAAGCCTAAACTAACGCTACTAAATCTTCCGTGTCTGTCTCAACCTACGGGTGTCAAGTCGCCCTATACATCTAAGTGTCACACTATTCCCTCCCTTCGTCTGTACTCCGTCAATTCTGTCGGTGAGCCGTGAAAACACTTTACAAAATAATTAACATTGCTCACACACACTCATATCTGTGACAGCATGCTTTTAGATTTAATTGTGATTGTTTATACGTTTTAACTTTATTTATTTATTTGTTTATTTGTTGATTTGAGGCACATCGGCACAATTTAGGCCATGTCGTGCCTGCAGTCCCTTAAGGACTACTCTCTCTCTAAACAGCAAGGGCCAGATTCTATACAGTAATATAATTAAAATTAAGGTCTATTCACAGTTAAAATAGTAAAGGTAGTAAAAATTTAAATATTTGGTAAAAATCTAATGTAAATAGTGTATGTTCACAAATTCAGAAATCACATCTTCGTAGATAGCCCCACTTCCCGAATAAAGCCCAGTACCTTCCCAGGGTCGACATTATTAAATAGTGTTTTTAGATTAGTGGCTCTAAAATGTTTCGCCCTGACATCCTGGTATCTGGGGCAATCAACGAGGATATGTTCCACGGTGAGGCGAGAGTCACAGTACTCGCAAAGTGGGGGCTCCTCTCTCTTCAGTACAAAAGAGTGCGTGATGTAGGTGTGGCCAATCCTAAGTCTGGACATGGTTGTGCTACCACGCCTTGTCAGACCCTTAGATGTGGGCCGCCACCTGACATCCGCCACAATCTGCCTGAGTTTACTGTGAGTCTCAGCCTCCCATCGGTTCTGCCACTCTCGATAGGTGGCAGAGGCAATACTTTGTCTCAGGTCCGAGTAGGGGATTTGGGTTCCTGACACCGCATGATTTAGGGCTCTCTTTGCTTCTCTGTCTGCGGCTTCGTTTCCCTCAATGCCAACATGGGAGGGGACCCAGATGAAGGTGACATCCCTACGGTCGGCTGTTATTAGGTCCAACAGCTTCAGGCTCTTATGTACCAATGGGATGTCAGTCTTCATCCGCCCCAAAGCTTGCAATGCAGATTTGGAGTCGGAGCAGATTATAAATTTCCTCCTTTCTGATGCTTTTACGGCCATAAGTGCAAGCAATATTGCGTGCAATTCGGCCGTAAAGATGGAGCAGCCATCGGGGAGTCTACGGGAGATTGTTTTGTTCCGAAAGGAGCAGGCACACGCGACCTTTCCCTCCATTTTGGATCCGTCTGTGTAGATGGTGCCACAATCTCCGTAGCTCTCCTGCAGTTCCCTAAAGTGGACTTGTAGTATGCTTGGGTCTGTATTTTCTTTTTTGAAATTAAGGAGGGATAAATTTAATTTGGGTTTATTCATTAGCCAAGGAGGATTCTGAGGGGTTTCTATTTTAGAGATTTGGTCAATGGGTGGGGTTAAATTTTGGATGGGTTCTCTCATTCGAAGGCCCAGCGGCTGTATGACGTTAGGCCTTCGATTGTATAATTCTACCTCTGTGGGGTTAAATATGGAGTCAAAAGCAGGGTTCGTGGGGTTGGATTTTAGCTTGACTATATACTGCATTGCAAGCTTTTTCATTCTTATATCCATGGGGAGTTCTCCAGCCTCCACATGGAGACTTGGGATAGGTGATGTACGAAACGCGCCGAGACAGAGACGCAGGGCAGCATTTTGTATTGGTTCCAGTATTTTTAGGTACGACTTCCTTGCTGCTCCATATATTATGGATCCGTAGTCTAGCTTGGATCGAATTAGACTCCGATAGAGCAGCAGCAAGGTATCTCTGTCAGCTCCCCAGTCCGTATGGCTGAGTACTCTTAGTATGTTTAATGACTTTTGGCATTTCTTCCTAAGTTCCTTAATGTGGGGGAGAAAATTAAATTTGGAATCTAAGGTGAGGCCTAAAAATTTTGTAGTTTTCACGACAGGGATCTTCTTTTTGTGTATAAATAGTTCAGGGTCTGGGTGGAGTCCCCTTAGATTACAAAAATGCATACTAACTGTTTTGGAGTCTGAGAATTTGAAACCATTATAGTTTGCCCAACCCTGAATTTTGTTTAAACATAACTGTAATTTCCTTTCTAAGGTGTTCATGTTTTTCCCATAAGTAAGAATGACAAAGTCATCAACATACAAAGAGCACTCTATGCCAGGGGACAGCGCATTTATGATGCTATTTATTTTAATGTTGAACAGGGTGACTGACAGAATGCTGCCCTGGGGTACACCCATTTCCTGGTCATGAGTGTCAGAAGCGGAGTTGCCCACTCGAACCTGAAATTTTCGATCTTTCAGGAATTCCTCCACAAAACGGGGGAGGTGTCCCTTAAGCCCCATAAGCGCCAGGTCACGTAGAATGCCATGTTTCCAGGTTGTGTCATAGGCCTTTTCTATATCGAAGAATACAGCTACTAGATGTTCTCTTCTGAGTAATGCATTTCTAATATAAGCTTCCAGCCTTACCAGGTGGTCAGTTGTTGTCCGCCCCTGCCGGAATCCGCACTGGTAGTTTGAGATCACTTTATTCCTTTCCAGGTACCAGACCAGCCTACTGTTAATCATTCTTTCCATGGTTTTGCAGATGCAGCTTGTTAGTGCTATTGGTCGATAGTTAGCTGGGTCAGAGCCGTCTCTTCCCGGTTTAGGTATCGGTATAACTGTGGCTTTCCTCCAGCTGTTTGGGAAAGGGCCTGTTTGCCACACACAGTTATAGACCCCTAGCAGGACTGCCAATGAGAGTTCGGGAAGGTGCTTGAGGAACTGGTAATGGATTTCGTCTTCTCCAGGCGCTGTGTCATGTGACTTGTCCAGCGATTCCCTCAGTTCCTCAAGCGAGAACGGTTTGTTGTAGTCTTCATTGTTCTCTGACCTGAAATCAATGGGGTGTCTTTCCTCCCTGGTTTTGACTTTTTGGAACTCTGGCGTGTAGTGTGCAGTGGATGATTTTTCTGCTATTGAGGATGCAAGGCAGTCAGCTATTTCTCTGGGGGACGTGACAGTTCGTCCTTGATTTTTCAAATGCCCTATTGCATTTGATTTTTTCCCTTTGATTCGCCTTACTGCCTTCCAAACCGCTCTAGCAGAAGTTTTGGCATCCAGACTGCCGACAAAACTTCTCCAGGAATTCCTTTTGGCTGACCGTATGGTTTGTCTAGCCTTTGCTCTAGCTATCCTGAATAGCTTTAGGTTTTCCTGGGAAGGATTCTTTATAAATGCAGCCAGTCGTTTTTTCCTATCACCAATAGCACTTTTGCAAGCTGTATCAAACCATGGTTTGCTAGGCCGTTTTGGATTTGCAGAGGTTAGGGGTACAACTTTCCTGGCTATACTTAGGAGCTTGCTAGCAAAGGTATCAGCTGGGTTCTGTTCATGGAGGATATTTTCTGTGATATCCTCAGAGCATCTTTTTTGGAATTGTTCCCAATCGGCCTTATTCAGTTTCCACCGCTGAGGTCGTCCCAATGAAGGGAGATTGTTAGTAATGATGATTGGGAAGTGATCACTTCCCCGTAGATCATTGCTAACTGACCATTTAAAATCGTCCAGAAGTCCGGGGACGCATACGGTGAGGTCAATGCATGTGAATGATCCAGTTCCTGGGTGCAAGTAGGTCGGTGATGCATCATTAAGTATGCATAAATCATGTTGGAGGAAGATATCCTCCAGCATACGACCTCTTGTGTCGGTATTGTTGGATCCCCACATGGTGTTATGGGCATTGAAATCCCCAAGGATTAAATAAGGCCGGGGGAGTTGTTTCAATAGGTCCTCCATGTCTGTTCGGTTTAATGGAGCGCCTGGTGGTAGATACAGGCTGCAGCAAGTGATAACCTTGTGAAGGGTTATCCTAGCTGCTACGGCCTGTAGTGTGGTCTGTAGTTCTACCCTCTCATGGGGGATGCTATCCTTCACAAGGATACAGACTCCACCTGATGCTCTCTCTGCATCCTCAACATTCTTGGTGTAAGCACGGTAGCTTCGGAAGCTGATGCAATCTTTTAGAAATGTTTCCTGTAAGCAGACAGCTACAGGAGTCTCAGAGTCCATCAGTAGCTGCATTTCCTCGTAATTGGCCTTGAGGCCTCTACAATTCCACTGTACAATTCTGGAATCCATGGCTTATTCTAGATGACCTACTTGGAGCTATTTGGCCTTGGGAGGCCCCCGGGGGGGGGTTCCCTTTATTCCAGTGACCTTGGTATTTTTATTCTTGGGTTTGGATGGAGAGGAGGACAACCCCCTTTTGGGGGAAGTCTTTCTCTCTGGAGAGGGGAGATCCCTCTGGTTAGAGCGGAGGTTATTTCCTCCTCTCTCACCTCGGGCATCCTCTCCGCTTTGATTTCTCCCCTTAGGGAGTTGGTCAACCTCTAACTCAGTAGAGGTTGGGGTGTCTGGCTGGGTTCTCTGAGGAGAACCTGTGTCAGACATGATGTCTCCGGGTTCTCCCGGAGTATTGGTTTTGACATGCTGCTCAGTCTCCATGCTCTCATCAGCGAGCACAGAGAACCTGTTCTTTAGCATGACAACAGGGCTTTCTTGTTTCTTCAGAGGTGTGTTCTTTGGCGGTGTTTTCTTCTGAGTTGGGGGAGGAGGAGGGGGTGGTGGGGTCAATGTGTCCGTCTGTGTGGCTATGGATCTTCCTTTCTTAGCAACAGCCTGGGCGTAGGTCTTTGTCAAGCCGAATTGGCCCTTGGGTAGGGCCAGTACAGCCGATTTCGCCTGGCTAAAGGTACATCCGTTTCTTGCCTTGTACTCCTGCACGGCTACCTCCTGTTTCCACACAGGGCAGTCCTTGGAGTAGGCTGAGTGGCCAGCTTGACAGTTTGGGCATTTGAACTGGGCTGTGCAGCCCTTGTCCTCATGACCCTCTCCAGCACATCTGGCACACACAGTGTTCCTCTTACAGACTGCCGCGCCGTGTCCATAACCCTGGCACTTGAAGCACCTCATGGGGTTAGGTATGTAGGGCCTCACTGGAACTCGTAGGTATCCTGCCTTCACATACTCTGGCGGTGTCCTAGTTCCGAATGTGAGGATAATAGTGGCGGTTTTGACCTCCTCAGCCTCCCTGCGCCTGGTAATGCGCCGGGCATGGGTGACTCCTTCAATGCCCTCCACTATTTCCTTCTCGGAACATTCCAGTAGGTCCCTAGAGCTGATTACACCTCTGCTGGTGTTCAGACTCTTGTGTGGCATGACTTCCACTTGGAGATCACAGAGTCTTCTGCATCTTAAAAGCCCATCAGAGTGTGTCTTGCTGTCTACTTCTACAAGGAGTTCCATTGTTTTGTGTAGCTTAGACACACTCTTGGGCTCTCCCACTACTGACTTGAGTCCCTTATAGATAATAAAAGGGCTCAACTTGGTCAGGCTTTTTCCCTCCTCTGTGCATCTAACCACCAGAAATGATGGCCAGGTGGCACAGCTTTTTGCGACCTCCTCTTTTTTATCGTCAATTCGTCGTTTCTTGCCCAGACATAGGTCTGGGGCAAGTAGTTTTGTGTGTGTTTTTTGGTCCATATATATTTTGGTTAATTCGGCACCTGTGCTCCCCACCCGCCATCGAGTCCAACAAGGGGACGGGCCATTCGGATGTCCAGAATGAGCCCGCCAGGGCTACACAGGTGCTATACTCAGTCAGCTGCTACATCGGACATGTGTCCAATACAGCAGCTCCCTGATTGACCCTCCAGCCACCGCCCTCCAGCATAGGTCGACGACCTATGCTGGTAGCTCGGCATGACCAGCCGGTTGACCCAGAGCGGGCCATCTGGGTCTCAGGTCTAGGGGAACTTGGAGCCAAAGTATTGTGTTGTTGTGGTTTATCCTCAGATAGCCACCACTCAAACACCAGGATCTCTTTATCCCCCCTTACCCGTCGCAGTCCACGGCAAACGGACTGGTCTAGGACGTAGTGAGAATTTAAAGTTAAGGAGACAGTGTGATGATCAATGAAGGCAGACTTAGGAAAAGAGGAGGCAGACACAATGATAGAAAAGAAGTAGGGCCCTTTTGAGCTCCAAAAGTGCTAAGGAAAGAGGAGCGCAGTTTAACGTCATGTCTCGGGACGATTTTAACTTTATTAAAGCTTTAGGAAAAGTGTAAAGACCTCCACAAATACTCGGCCTTTGGGATTCCACATACCTACATCCGGCCCTGTATATTAGTTTTCAAACAAATTAGTTTGGGCTTGAAGATTATAAATAGTGGTCATTGCACCAAAACTTTGCGATCTGCGAAATATTATAAAATTGAATTAGTTTTTAATCTTGACAGACAGACCAACATGTTAAATACAAGTTATATGTTTTCGGGAGACGCTTAAAATATACAACCGAAATGACTTGAGTTTTTTGTTTCAGTTGAATCTGTTGTTATTCAAAAAAAAAATGAGCATTAGCGTATATAGAACGAGAAAATGACCTCTGTACACTTGAATATCAGCAATGAACATTGACTTCTGAACACCTGAGCAACACCATTGACGTCTGAACACATGATAACACTATTTACCTCTAAACACTTGAATAATACCATTGACCCTTGGACACTTGAGTAACAACATTGTTCTTGAACACTTGAGTAACACCATTGACCTCTGAACACTTAAGTAACACCATTGACCTCTGAACACTTAAGTAACACCATTGACCTCTGAACACTTAAGTAACATCATTGACCTCTAAACACTTAAGTAACATCATTGACCTCTGAACACTTAAATAACATCATTGACCTCTGGACACTTAAGTAACATCATTGACCTCTGAACACTTAAGTAACATCATTGACCTCTGAAAACTTAAGTAACATCATTGACGTCTGAACACCTGATAACACTATTGACCTCTGAACACTTGAGTATTGCCATTGGCCATTGAACACTTGAGTAACAACATTGACCTCTGAACACTAGAGTAGCACCGTTGAACTCTGATCACTTGATTAACACAATTAACCTCTGAACACATGAGTAACACCATTGATCTCTGAACAATTGAGTTATACCGATGACATCTGAACACTTGAATAACACCATTGACATTTGAACACTTGAGTAACACCAATGACATCTGAACACTTGAATAACATCATTGACCTCTTAATACTTGAGTAACAACATGGACCTCTGGACACTTGGGTAACACTATTAAACCGTAATTACTTAAAGGTGGCTACAAGTAAAAACAAAAGGTAAAAGAACTGAAGAACAAAGTATTTATTGTTGTGGATGTTGTAGTTATATCAAAGCGAGGCCATAATTCAATGTTTTTGTAGCTTTTTGATTAATAATCATAAATACAAACAGTTTATGGACGATACAAAAAACAAAAACACAGACTGCTTATTTCCCATAA
Source organism: Biomphalaria glabrata (assembly GCF_947242115.1). Taxonomy (NCBI): domain Eukaryota; kingdom Metazoa; phylum Mollusca; class Gastropoda; family Planorbidae; genus Biomphalaria; species Biomphalaria glabrata. The sequence continues at coordinate 11,633,365 of NC_074717.1, read as the reverse complement.
TGCTCTCCTTCGCTTTCCCACATTCAGGGCAATTAAAACTGTGCCTTTGTCAGCAGCTATATAAATCCAAGTCTTTGTTCTGATGTGCAGTGTTAGATTGAATCATTTATTCAAAATATTTTTTTCCAAGAACATCGATCACAGGCAAAACTCAAGAAGATGCTGCTGAAATTGTTCTTGTGTTTGCTAGGTGTCGGCCTGTGTGCCTGCCAGAAAGGTATGTATCTTTTCCAACTTATATGCTGTTATCATTTAGTCAAAGTCATGACAAGATATTTTACCTAACGTAAGTTAGCAAATAGTTTTCAAGCTTTTTTGTTGTTGGCCTCTTTCAGTCGGAGGATGGCTATAGGTTCATTTGTAAAACACTTTTTTTATGTGACCTTGTAGTCCTATTTTGGATAGACACTCTCGACAAATATCTCGTAAGTCAAATTGGCTTTCGCTTTGGTGGTAGAGGAGCCAGCCATTTTATGTATGGCATGCTTTTCTTCAGGGCTGAGGCCCATATATTTTTCGCTGTCCATAGCTTTCTTGGTCACCATCTCTCTCCACGTAATACGGTCTAGGGCTATGGTTTCCCAATGTCTTCTCTTTTCAATTATTTAAAGAACAACATTAAGATTAGATAGAGAAAAAGATATGATAGTATAAGTACACAGACAGTTGAACTGTTAGAAGTATATATATATAGATGGTGGCGTGGCGGCTGTTTGGTAAATTGCAAAATACTTCGGAACCGAGGGATCTTGTGGTCAAATTTCTATAAAGTATTGAATTTTGAATATCGTGATTTTTAGGACAGCCCTGAGTCCATCCAACTTTAAATGGGTAAATAAAGGCCATTGGTAGCTGTTCAGGCTAAATGACAGAATGACAAAAATAGAAACTGATGTGCTTTTTCTCATCTGCCATACAGATAACAAAGTCTAAAAGGGTACTTGACTTTTTTTATAATACAGACAAAAGGATATATAGATAATGAATTCGAAACAAACATAAATGGAATGATAAATAAGAACGGTTGTTCAAATCGATGTACTAAATAACAAATGGTTTAATCCAGCAATGTTTGCTAAGCGATGTCTACAATTAGGTATCTTTTGAAGTTTAGAAAATGTGCTTCATTGATTTCATTTCCATGTTTGTTCTCCCACTCTTTACAAATACAAAGGTGCCAAACGTTCTTTAGCAAGTAGCATCATTAAAATATTAGACAGTGGCGTAGTTAAGGTGAGTGAGGGAGTGGATAATTTCAAAATCCTTCAGGGTCCTTATTTGAGGGGGACCCCTATTGAGTATTTTTTTACATTAAATATTAAATATTACGCAAAAATGCAAGGTCCCCTAAAGGGGTCAAGCCCCCGTAACCCCAAATGATGGTAAATTCCTAGTAATGCCACTGATATAAGATTTGACTCCATTAGCAAGCGGACTCAATAAAATATTAGACTTGAGCCCTTTAGCAAGCAGTCTCAATAAAATATTAGATTTGACCCCTTTAGCAAGCAGCCTCAATAAAATATTAGACTTGAGTCCTTTAGCAAGCAGCCTCTATAAAATATTACATTTGACCCTTTAGCAAGCAGCCTCAATAAAATATTAGACTTGACCCCTTTAGCAAGCAGCCTCAATAAAATATTAGATTTGACCCCTTTAGCAAGTAGCATCACTAAAATATTACACTTGACCCCTTTAGCAAGTAGCATCACTAAAATATTAAATTTGACCCCTTTAGCAAGTAGCATCACTAAAATATTAAATTTGACCCCTTTAGCAAGTAACATCACTAAAATATTAAATTTGACCCCTTTAGCAAGCAGCATCATTTAAATATTAGCCTTGACTGTATTTTGTTCCAAATGCTAAAACTTTTGTATATATTTTTCCACCCCAAAGTGAATATCGAGTCTCGTATTATCAAAGGCAACGATGCTAAGAAATGTGAATTCCCTTGGATGGCCTTCATCCATAGTAGAGTCCGAGAAATTGGATGCGGGGGCTCTATCATTGACAGCACCCATATTCTGACCGCCGCCCACTGTGTGTTATACCCCAACAAAACGTAAGTACTGATAGATGTCACGCCAGTCACAATTACTATTTATACAAGAACCTCTGTGGTATAGAAGACGAAAAGCTTGCACGGAGCATGTGCGTTATTAAGCTTTCATTATTCAAATTACATTCTGTATAGTTCCATTCATCTACGATATTTGTAATGCTATTCTATCAGAAACATCACACTGTGTTAATACAACGGCTATTTGTACAATTGCTTTCATCCTGTCAATCCGGTTTTAATTCTCCTGGCCAACGACCTTTTTTTTGTCATGGTATCTAAGAATATTTGGACGATGGAATACACTTTCCTTTCCTGACAATGTATAAATCGGAGTATGTGACAATTTACTTAATTACATTTTTACATAGTCATCTTTATCTTCATCATCAGTCCCTTGACTTTCGTCGTAAGGTCGCTGTAACAGTTCGGGTAACTAAATCCCTCCTTTTTTCCCCTGTTATTAGCAGACTATCAAGAGTAGCACTGGTCCAGCCAGCTTTACTTTGGACGATCCTTCCTTCGTGCTCCCTCTACTGTACCACGAAGGAAGCCAATGGACAGTGAGTCATGTCTTACAATATGACCAGTGAGTCATGTCTTACAATATGACCAGTGAGTCATGTCCTACAATATGACCAGTGAGTCATTTCCTACAATATGACCAGTGAGTCAAGTCTTACAATATGACCAGTGAGTCATGTCCTACAATATGACCAGTGAGTCATGTCATACAATATGACCAGCGAGTCATGTCTTACAATATGACCAAAGAAGCTCAGCTTTCGTCTCTTCACGGTATTAAAAAGTTTCTCATTCTTGCCAGCCAACGTGTTGTTACAAGTACAAACTCGTTTGTCTTTTCCTCGTATCTGATACTCAACAAATTCCTACAGCAGTTACTTTCAAAGGTTTGAATTCTTCTTTGACAGACACTCATATAAATCTCAGAGTGGTTCTCAACTTTAAAGTGCGATGCTCCCACACCCCGGCGAGTGTAATTACTATCCCCGCCTTACTCTATAGCCACAATTGCGGGGAATCTATTTCAGTCTGGCAAAAGACTCGATAATTGAAACGCATTCCTTAAAGGAACATTAAAGTCAGTCTTAATGTAGATCCCCCTCGCGAAAACTGTGTCAAATGTGATATTTTAAGATTGAAATAACTTCTTAATTTCATTTTGTTTTCTACCATTGCTAATAACTTTGTTTCTAATTAATAATTATTTTAATAACGAATTATAACCTCACTATAAACAACAAGATTACAAAGAGAGTTTGTGTTATCACACAAACTCAGAGGCGGCCCCCGTCGGATCCCTATATGATCAGCCTATTTGCAAGGAATATTCAAGACGTGATTTTGTTTTGATTGTCAAAAGTAATAATAGTAATGGCTTTGGAAAAATGTTTTTTTTTCTGTAAAATATTTACATATTTCGGATGTTCCTTCTACGTTAAGGATAATATAAATCATAGTCCAAACCTCCCGCTGGACGACGGGGATGGCAGCGAGCAGCTATGAACCTGAGACCGTTGAGATAAAAAGGCCCGTCCGCAAACCGCAAGACCAGACATTGCTGTTAACTTAATAAAAAACTAAAACCTGTCATTGATAAAGAGATATATTACACATTTCTGCATGACAACTACCGGAATTGTACAATACGTCAGACTAGCGATTTTAGAAAATCTTTTGCCATTGTTCTGTAATTAAAACAAAAATAGAAAAGAAAACAGGTATCGATCTTAAAATTCGACTATTTCTGATTTAGCACTCTTAAGATATATATCTCCTAGATCTAGATCTAAGATCTAAATTTGGAATAATTTGGATATAATTTAGATAAGGTTTACGTAAAATAAAAGGCCTACATACTCTATCAATAGACTAAAAGCAACATATACTTTAAATATAGTAGAATAGTTTTAATATTTTATAACATTGCAATATAGATCTAGACTTTTGGAAATCAAAATCTACACTTTAAATCTAGATTTAGATCAAGAAATTGAAATTCTAGATAGAGATCTAGTCTATATAATTCTAAACTAGACGTAGAAAGTCTAGATCTAGAATATCAAATACCGCAAATTAAATTTTGAGATGATCTTGTATGAAAATTAGATGTACCATAGCCTTGGGGAGAAAATTTTATACCATACTTTGGTGTTAGGAAGTTTTTTTCCTTAAATATCCGGAACATAATATAAAGATAAAATTAGATTTTGGAACGTTTTAGCTAGAAAATTAAATGTAGTTACGATAGAAGTGCGATTTTAAATAAATAGAGTTAAAATGTTTTGTATAAAAAAAATCTGGAACAACCGATTTTCGTAAATGAGAAGAATATTATTTGTTTTATTTATTAGAAGCGGGATTCAAACAGATATTTGACGTTAGTAGATTATTCATATAAATTAGAAACAATTTTGGCGACGATTTGTAAGAAAATTAAAGTAATGTTGGTCGATTTCTTTTTCAAAACAAAATCCGGAACATTCTTTACCGATTAAAAAAACTTTTGTTATGTTTCAGCAAGAAATTTAAATGTAATATAAGTCTTAAAAGTGATTTTATATAATCGTTTGTAATAAATTATTTTCTTATTTTAAAATCCTGAACAACCTAGTGTCGGTATGTTTAAAAAAAGAAAGTCATTTGACATACATTTGTTTTAAAGTTGAAAATACGGATCAATTTGATATTGATAATTAAACTATAGTGACATATTTTCCAAGAATATAAGTGTAATATTAGTCAATTATGCTATTTCAAACAATAATTTGACATAATTTATTTTTATAAATAAATATCTGGAACAACTTTATAGTTAATGAAATATAAGTCAGTATAAATATTTTAGTTTAGCATTTATATGCTATCTACATACAAAAACGGAACGTTTAAGCATGGAAATTACTTGTAATATAAGTTAGAAGAGCCAATAAACATTCGTTGACATTGATTTGTTTTCACAAAAACATATGGAACAATCTATTATAGATACTTACAACTTTAGATGTTTCGGTTAAAGGTTAAGTCAGATTTTGAATAGCTTTTAGAGTTGTTTTTTTATGTAAACGTGACAAACAGACCGACCAACTGACTAAACGCACAAAAATAAGCGTCTTTTTATCCTGATGGGGGGCACTAAACAAAAAATAAATAATAACAATTATCGGGCATTTTTTAGGGAACTAGTTTAGTAACATGTGATGCCGCTACTTGTCCTATTAAAAATATGCGTGATATTTACATACATAGTGCATTCTTAGACTTTATAAACAAACATATATGTTTTCTTTAAATTTTAGCAACTAGTTGACCAGAAAAAACACCTCTAACTAATATTAAAATTTGTTGTGAACATTTCTTGTACATTTTATAAATATGTTTGACTAAGTGATATCCCGGTACTGAAAATACATTAAAAAAATTAGCTTTCTTTTTTAACATATTGTAACATTATCTACCTTACAATTATGTAATATTATGTTTTAGAACTAATGTATTTTTATGAAAAAAAAATCGTTTGTATAATTAAATTTTTAAACTAAACGGTTTGTTTTAGAAAACCAAAAGTAGCCGTTGCACCTAAACTTTGCAAGCCGAATCGCATGGTAAAATAATATTTTTCATTTATCTTCTAGTTTTTGTGATCTGAGTGTGACAGACGGACATTTTGCACAAACCTAATAGCGGATTTTCTCGTTACGTGGGCCGCTAAAAATATATCCATTAATATATAGCTTTGAGACTTTCATGCCAAATGGTCGCATTAGACTAGGGGGACTCGACCCACAGGTTGAGAAAAACTGACGTATTGGATAATCTCCTTTTCTGGGAACATCTCACAAACAACTTGGAGCTTATAAATATAGCTTCATTTGTCAAACCTATAGAAAATATAAAATACAGATACGAAACTTTCTGTAATAATGAAAAAAAAAATGTTCGGGCCACAAAGTCTTAACCAGCTACAAACATACAAAGCAGACAGTATATAGAAAAATATCTCTCCTACATCTGCATTTTGTAGCACAGAAATTCGCTTCATGACAGTTGCACAACTAAAAATGAAGTTTTAATACACTTGTGTCACTAACTAGTGGTAAAAAAAGGGTAAACTATGAAGATGAACTGCTACTCTTAAGATTTCAATTATGGGTCTATTACGTTGCTATTTCCATCAATTTATATAAAATCTCTTACAAAACCTCTTTCTTTCATTTTCTAACATTTTTCATTCAGCATCACCTTTCCTTTGAGTTCCTCGTGGAACAGAGGGCCTCAGTAACACATCACTCTCCACGCTCTCTTGACAGTTTTTTAATGGCTTCCCAGCTCTTTCCAGTTCTCACGGCTTCATCTAGTATACTGCGTCGCCTTGTTCTTCCTCTACGTCTTGTTCCCTGGAGGTTCCACTCTAAAGCCTGTCTAGCTCTGTTGTATGTATCTTTTCTAAGGGTGTGACCAATCCATCTCCACTTCATCTCTAAAATCTTCACCTCTATTTTTTTTCATTAAGTTCCCTTATCTTTTCTTCACATTTTGTTCATTTCTTTTATAAACCTTATTTTATTGCTTGAAGAATGTAACCTGGATTATAAAATCAAATTGAGAAAACATTTGTTTAAATTCCAGCACGGAACCAAGTGCCGACCTTGATGTATATTTTGGGGCCTCAGCTCTAGAAGAAGCGAAAAAATTACAAGTTAAAACGGTCACACCTCACGAAAAATACAGCTTTAAAACAAATGGTAATTTATTTTGTAGCAACATCTTTATTTTAAAGTAAGGGATATCTGAGCAATATCTCAACAATATATTTGAGAAATTGTTCTTAAATGTTTGAGCAATAGCTTAGCAATATTTAAGCACGCTTTCAGAATGAATGTTTCAGAATACTTTGTCTGTTTTTGTTTGTTTTTATAAAAATCTATGTTTTTAAACTCGCCTTTGTTTCTATGTTTTGAATGTTTGGTTTCTTTGAAATACTTCTTTGGAGAGGAAGAACCAAATATACTATCAAAAACTTTTACTGCCCACAATCTTCAACAGCAGAAATAGACCTACAACTACCACACTACACAAGGACCATAACAGCTTGTGACTTTATTACACACACACCCCTCCCTAGGCTACCCATACTACAACAAGCGTGGCAGAGAAATAGAGGATGTAACAAATGCCTCCAACCTTCAACTTCTGCAAAACAAAACCTCACCCCCAACATTCCTCCATAGAGCACACAACACAGCTAGCAGACTTGACCTAACTTTTATCTCTACAGACATTATCAACTCTTCTAGAATTACAGTTCTTGAAGACATAGGCGGTGACCACAGGCCTATACTTCTCAAATAGGAACACCAGGTAGATACCAACGCAGCAAAACAACTAGAAGAAACTATAAAAAAGCTAACTGGGCAGTTTTTGCACAAGAAACAGACACAAGACTATCAAGCATAATGGAGACAGATGTCAACACAACCTACGCAACTATTGTCACCAATATCTTAGAAGCAGCGAAAAAACACATCCCTCGAGGTCAGGTCAGGAAATACAAACTCTTTTGGACACCAGAATTAGATACATTAGTAAAAGAAAGAAACATGGCCAGGAAGACTATAGAAAAAAAACCTACTAGAGAGAACAAGACAAAGTACAAAAAATTGACAGAGCTTAATAGATACAAAATAAAAACAGAAAAAAAAAGAAAAATTGGACCACAACATGCGAAAAACTAGACCTAAACAAGGATGGTCAACAAACCTGGACCCTTCTGCTTCGGCTAGCAGGAAAGAAGCAAATAACAAACCCCCAACCTTTAAAAAACACTGATGACCTAATATCAGAAAACCTTAAGAAGGCAGAAATCATCAATAAATACTTTGCTAGTATCAATAAGTCACAACCAAGAAAACAACTGGACAAGGCCTTTAGTAATATCCTAAAGAGAGAAGGCCCAAAAACTGTATACTTATCTTTATCAACCTTACATGGAGAACTGGAGACATACCACAGGAATGGAGAACTGCAAACATAATACCCATTTTAAAGAAAAATAAAACACCAGGAGACCCTAAAAGTTATAGACCAATATCTCCAACATCCAACATTGGCAAAATGGCAGAAAAAATGATCAATAACAGACGTTATAAGTGGCTAGAAAGCACTTGCTCGCTCCACAATGCACAAGCTGGCTTCAGGAAAACAAGAAGAACAGAAGATCACCTCTTTCGTTTTATCCAGGACACAGTAGAACGGTTCCAAAGACTGTCTCTAAAACACTTTATGGCAGATTTTAAAGAAAAGGCATCACAAAGATTAAACATTATAAAACACCTATCAGGAACATCCTGGGGAGCTGAAAAGAAAACCTTAAGACAGTTATACACTGGGTACGTCAGATCTATCATGGATAACTGTCTCTCCTTACAAGTAGCCTCCCAATTATCTTTAAACACACTCCAAAACCAAGTCTTGCGTCTAATCAATGTAGGTATGAAAACAACTCCCACAGCAGCCAGTGAAATAAACTCCAATATTGAACCTCTTAAGTAAAGGCGCAACAGAGCAGCATTAGAAGCTATTGAGAGATACATTAAGTTGGAGGACGCCCATCCTAATAAACTACTAACACAGAGAAATAGAAAAAACAACCAAAAAAAAAAAGCAAAGAACTCTGATCCAACTTACCGACGAACCAGCCCTAAAACACCATCTACCCCATAACAGAGAAAAATTACCAGATTCTCAAACATAACTCCTGGACTTATTTACAAACAAACAAACAAACAACCATTAAAACACATTTAATAAATAATACTTTAACAAAAGAATCAAATCCATTGGAACTCAAAGTAGGCACGCTCGAAACAATTGAAAGCTATCCAAAAACAGCCATCCATATATATATTGACGGATCAGCCTTCAAAGTCACCTTCAAGGATTGCCTTGGTGCCCTCGTGGTCTTACCCAAGAATAAACACTTTGAAATAAGTGCACCCTGTGGCGACTACTGCTCAAACTTCCAAGCTGAAATTGAGGCTATTACCATAGCTTTGCAGACAGTAGAAAACAAATTATTTGAAGGGATAAAATCACCATCAGATATTGTTATCTTTACAGACTCCCAATCCACTCTTCACGCACGTAACAGCAGCACCTCAAAAAGCCCAAGAGAGTTGACAACACTAATAGTGATAATACATCAGATGATGACAAAATTAAACATCAACATCACATTACAGTGGATCCCTGGACACATTGGCGTCATGGGAAATGAAAGGGCAGATAAGCTTTCAAAGGCAGGATCATCTATGGAACAACCAGATAGACCTGTTAACTACCTCGCCCTAAGGCCAATGTTAATCAACAACCACAAAGAGGAGTGACTCAACTAATGGGCATCAGGAAACACAGGCAGAGCCATGTGCAAAGAAATGAACATGCCTAACAAACTGGACAGTATTAATTTCCTCTCCCGCAAAGAGCAATCTACTATCTTCCATCTAAGGACAGGACACACACCTCTGTTAAATTACCACCTCAATAAAATAAATCCCACACAACTTCCCCTTTGTAGACACTGCGCCCACCCTTATGAAACCGTAAACCATATTTTTTTTGAATGCCCCTTCCTAATCCACCTTAGGCAGACACTACTACCACTACAGCCCAACATAACCAACACCCTGTACGGCAATGCTGAACAACTGAAGAAAACAGCACACTACTTTTCCTTGGCACAGTCTGCAAATGAGCTCACAGCTCAGCAGCAATAAAGCTGGCTAGAAGAAGAAGAAGTTTTTTTGATGTTTTATACCTTTGATATTTCTAGGTTCTATGCACTGCATAATTAAAAGATTTATACATTGTAGAAAACGATGTTGCCATACTGACTCTCGCATCGCCAATTACTTTTAACGACTGCACTAAACCGATATCTTTGGTAAATGCCACCACAAAATTGCCAAACACAACTTGCACGATCATGGGCTGGGGAGCTACTACTGGTAAGTGGACTATAAGTAAAACAAGTAGAATATAATTATTTTTTTTAAAGAAAGACTATCTAAGGAAAAAACCTCTATATCACAAATTGATAACTAATTGGTTTCCCTTTTAATTCATTCATGTTTTCTTGATTCCTTTTTGACAATGAATAAAATTCCGAAATGTCAACTTGATCCGAAAATGGAAAGTGAAAGAAAAGTGTGTAGAAAAGGTAAAAAAAAATTGAGATAACTCCACATTTACAGCTATGTATCTCAATAGACCTGATAGTATTCCAGCAAGATTAGTCAAAGAAAATGAGCTAGCACCAAAATACTTTTTATTTTCAGACATCCCTTAACCAGGGCAGAGTACTAATACACTGGAGAGACGCCTACGTCACTCCCCTTTTTTAAAATAGGAGAAAAATCTGACCCAGGAATCTAGTAGAGTAAAGTGGTCTATAGAACAGATGATGTAAAGGTCAACTATTTCTGTGGTCTGCGGTTAATGAGGGTGTCATGTGGCCAGCACAACGACCAACCGCCTTTACTTTTAGAGCTGGGTGGACTCAGGGGCGCCAAAAAATCCCGAAATTAAAAATCGCAGTCTTCACCAGGATTCAAATTCGGGACTTCTTGTACGGGTGGGGGTGGGTGGGGGGGCAAGGGCTTTACCGCTCAGCCACCGTGCCTCCCGACCCAGGAAACTATAACCAGTATCACTAATCAGCGTTCCATGTAAAATACTAGAACACATAAGTATTATCATAAATCACGTAGTCAAACATAATGTCCTTACTCCTTGGCTATAGGAAATGTAGATCATGTGCAACACAACTGATAATGACTTATTGATGATTGTTCAAAAAGCTTAAATAATAATGAGCAAAAAGATGTTATCTCATTAGATTTTTCCAAGGCTTTTGGCAAAGTTCACCATCATAGCGTGCTTGAATAATGAAACTATTTTGGGATTGATTGTTCATTACATCAATGGGTTTAGGATTTTTTGATAGGAAGAGAACAAACTGTAATAATAAATTATTTTAACTCAACACCAATAACAATAAACTGTGTGTACCCTCAAGGAACAGTCTTTAGGTCCTATACTATTTCTAATTAACATAAATGACTCAGCTAATTGCATTAGTTCAGGAACAGAAACCTGATTATTTGCAGACGATCTTACAAAATATAGATCAATAAACATACTTTTTTTACAAATAGAAATAGATGAACATTGAAATGGGAATCAAATTGGAGCATGCCTTTCCAATCCAGAAATTCAAAATCGCAGTCTTCAATAGGATGCGATCTTGAAACACCTTTGCTACGAAAGCCAAGTGCTTTACCACTCAGCCACAATAATTAATTTTCTCCAAACGGTGCAGCGCGGGATGAATGTATTTATGATCGCTGTGGCTTCATTGATGATAACGCCCCTCCTACCGTTGTTTCTCCGTAATTTGTTTGTAATTCCAGAGAGCTAGTACAACTAAACTTAGGAACTCTTATGTATTTATAAATGTTCAGGTTGAAAGTAACTTGAATAAACTTCTTTTTCTTTTTTTTGATAAACTATAACTTTTATTTATAAATAGACATACATTCAACTTGACTTGGGATATAATGAAAACAAAATAAATGATAATTTTAAACAAAATACAACGCACTAGAAAAACACTTTTTTTTTCTGTGTAACATCGCTAGTTCAGGGTTACATCATAAATAACACATACACTCCATGCCACCCACCTACCCGAATCTTCTCAATTCAGTAAGTACAACAGTATTTTTTATAAAGCTTAATTACCATGTCTGTCCGGCGAAAAGCGTGTACACGTTATTTTTCCCGCACCCATTCTCGGATCAAGCTGAATAAATCGCACACTTATTCATTAACATAAACAGGACATAAATCAATTTAAAAAAGTAATTAATTAGACAATTTATTACTGGCAATTAATTATTTTGTTTAAAATCAGCACAGTATTCACAGCTATGGATAAATTTGTTGGGTTAAGTCCCCTTAAATAATTATTACCGCTATCTCTCCTTCACGCATTACCCGATCAAGTTGATACTTTAAACAATTATTTATTGTATCTAACAAAAAAAAACAACAAAAAACTTGACTCAGTATACATAAATACTCAATTAGTCAATCAATTATTGGAAATTAATTATTTTGAGTGAAATAGCTTGTATTATTATGTGCTCATCTTATCAGATTCTGAAAAAGATCCAGGTACTAACAGTCTCAAGTATGCGACGATGATCATTCTTAACGACAGGGAGTGCCAACAATACTACGGTTACACCCTACCATCATCTATTTTCTGCGCTAGAGGAATGGGTCGTTCAGACGCTTGCTATGTAATTATTCAAAGTTGTATATATATATATATGTATTTATTTATTTATTTATTTTATTTACAGTGCTTTTTTTTGTGACGGTACTCACCGATACGGCGTACCGGCACCTATTTAAATCTATTATATAAAGCAGAAAGTAAGGTGTATGTATGTCTGTCCCGAATAGAAATAAAAAACCGTTAAACCAAATCTTGATAAAACTTGGCATAATTGTTCCTTGGGTACTAACTGGAACAGTAACGTATGTAAAGTAGCCCTAAAACAAACTTAAGACCCTCAAAAAAAAGTTGCCCAACTCTTTGAAAGTAGGCCTATTTCTATTTCATGGATCTAGGTCATATAGTCATGTTTACATGTGAAAAGACCAAAAGGATTTAAATCTAATTTTAAGAACTACACTTTGCAAAGATTTTTTTTTTCATTGACACATAAAAATATAAAATATAGTCCATTGATTTCATTATTTAATAAAAAAAACGTCACATTTTTGTTTCAAAAGACTTTTACATAAATTCTTTCCTTATATCTGCGAATTTAAACCTCTAGACCAGGGGTTCTCAACCTGTTGGTCGTGACCGCCTTGGGGGTCGATTGACGATTTGCCAGGGGTCGCTTACGACCATCAAAAATATGGATTGTTAGTCTATTCTTCTATTGCTGTGTGTGGCTATTTGGGGGGGGGGGGGGGGGTCGCGGCAGAGTGGTATATTGTAAAAAGGGGTCGCCGAGCTTAAAAGGTTGAGAACCGCTGCTCTAGACGTACATTCCATCCATCGCGAGCTTCTTTCATTAGACAAGACCCAAAGGTTACGCATGCGCAGAACTTAAAACGAATAATGTGTATTAGAAACAAACAAAACAATAATATTAGAAGTAAAGCGAATGTATGAATATAAAAGTTGTACTGGTTCAAAATAAGTAATATGTCTTTGTCTCTTTGTACATCACGGTACTAAACTCTACTGTCTTTGTCTCTTTGTACATCACGGTACTAAACTCTACTGTCTTTGTCTCTTTGTATATCACCGTACTAAACTCTACTGTCTCTATCTCTTTCTGGATTCGTACATTCACTTGAGGAATTCGCCAGGACCGACTTCATAGCCGACTCACAGCCTCGGTCTCCTTGCTGTCCTGTCTTGAACTGCCCTCTTCTTACACACTGTGTCTCTGGTCCACGCAGGCTTTCGATTACAAGACCATAACACGGGTCATATTTGTGTATAATAGCAGTACTGTCCCTTGTACATCGACAGCCGTTAACCTGCGTGATTTGCATGAGTTCTCGTGTCAGCTGAACCTACAGTGAACGCTATCGCGACGCCAATAGGGTTATAACAGTTTCTTAATACTAGCGAGGATCTTAGGTGATGTAAAGTTGCCCTACAACAAGAGAGTTTACTAGATTTAGTTCAATGAGGCATCTTGACATAAATTTTAAGTATTAAAACAGCCTGGCAAGCAGGGTAACAACCTACCTAGTATACTATATAGTATCTTTTAACTCATAATTTTGTGGACACTTATTAATTGAGCTATCGGTTGTTGGTTTTAAAGTAATGTTTAAATTCATTTAAATTTTGCTAGTTGGTTCCCATCTACTATCAATAAGAAAACTTGCCCCACTATCTTGGCTCATGTAGTCACTTATCCTTTAGATTTTCAGCAAAAATAAGCTGAAAATTATGTAAAAAAAATAAATGTTTGCAAAATGTTTTACATGTTATGGATGTTCCAGAGTTGACGATAATCTACTTACTAGTCTGAACCTTCTGCAGGACGACGGGGGATGGCCATCAAGACGACCGAATGACAAACAAGCGTGCATAGCACACGACCATGCAGCCATCAAAAGCCCGTAGATTTTTGAGTAGACTTTGGCCGTAGAACTATCCCCGTAGACTTTCAACCCTAGACTTTTGACCATAGACTATTGACCTTAGATTTTCACCATTGACTTTCATAGTAGACTTTTACCGTATTCTTTGACTGTAGGCTTTGACTGTAGACTTTGACCAAATACTTTAACTATACACTTTGATCATATATTTTGACCGTACACTTTGACCATATATTTTGATTGTACTTTTCAACTGTAGACTTTGAATATACATTATACTACAGGCTGTGGGTAGACTGAACAGCAAAATGTAAAGGTGACTAATTGGTAGACTATAGTGCAAAGAAAACTTTAGCATTAGAAACCAATACGACAAGCGCTGGATAAAGTCTCCCGTGTCTACCGTTTAATTACTGAAATGAATCAGTTTCAAAAATTTAAATAATTCAATACTAAGAAAAATGAAGTTTGTTAAAAAAATACTAAATAAGAAAAAGATGTAAAATACTTTTACAAAAATTTTTTATCTTATCTCATCTTATATAGTACAGATTTTACTTCAAAAAAGAATATAATTAACTCCTACGTATTTCATGTGTCAATTATTTGTAATTCTATCAATTAGTTTGGATCAGTCGTGTCATTAAATTTGTAATAGATCTAGACTAAAAATCGTTTTTTTTTTAAACAAAAAATTTCCACTCCCTGTCTAATTCACTGATTCATTGATCAGGAAATCTCTTAAACTGTTGTACGTATCCGCATGATATTTCGTACACAAGTGACTTTTACCTCATAGACGCTTGCTAACAACCCACTTTGACAGGCTCACAAACTGAGGACCGCTAATAGCGAAAACCCGCATGCTGTCTGTCAAACCTTTGTATTTTATTTTCGGTATTTCACTAAAAGGACGCAGTCTACATATTAAGCAGTTTAAACAAGCGAAATAAAAAAATACTTATAAAAACCTTATATTAATGTGTATCAATTAATTGGATAAGTTAAGTAATTAAATTTGTAATAGACCTAGACTAAAAATAATAAATCTATGCGATTGGAAATATTTTTTTACCCATTGTTTCTGCTTAGCATTATTTCATGCTTTTAACTTTCTTATGATGCTACCACTTGTCAAGACCAGCTAGAAAAGAATGGGGGAAGAAGGTATATTTGGGTAAATGTTACCGTGATCGCTTTTCAAATACATAAAAAAAAAGTTGTACGGTCTGAATTCGAATTCAAGGGCTCAAACCTCCTCAAGTAGACTAATTCAACTTTTACCAACACATCTGTTAACTACAATTCTTCCCTTGTTTGATACGAAACAAAATTATCAATTACTTTGTTAATGTGCTTTAATCTTCTGTGTCAGAAATCAATTTATTGACGTATCTAACATTTCTTTGAACAGGGGGACTCTGGTGGACCACTGGTCTGTAAAGAGAGTAATGGAAAGTATTTTGTCTATGGCGTTGTGTCGAGCGGCTATGAATGTGACAGTATTGCTGGCTTCTACATGAAAGTGTCCAGTTTCATTACATGGATCCAGAGCAAAATCAGCAATTGAAAACAATGAAAAAAAAAACCAGATATTTACATCATCGGTTATATATTTTTAATTTAACGAGATATCTGATTTTATTTTAATAGGAAAATTATGTAAACAAATTTAGAGCATTTTTTTACATTAAAAAGAAACGTGAGAATTCGCTCTAAAAAAATAGTTTATTAAAGTGAGATTATATCATTAAACCCAAACTGATTTCCTGTGTTACATGTTTTATAAATTGAAGTGCTGCTGAAAGGTCCTACTTTCAATCTCAATACAGGTGTTAGTGTAAGATCGTGAGACAAACCTTTAATAAAATCCAGTAGGAAATTGGCGCCGAAAGTGCCATTATCCGGATTGGCCATCGGAAAGGATTTCTTCACTCTTCACTCCCTGTCTGCGGGTTCACCCATACCATTAACTACAAAGCTTTCCGGACTCGAGGTGGCGTTCAAACAGCGCACAGCCAACGGAAAAAGACCCGCTAACAATTTTCGGCCGAAGACTGAGATGCAATTACCTCAAATTTCTATTCTGTAACCGCCACAAGAACCATGGATGAACCTCTGCTGGCATGCTATGGCGCCCCCCTTCGTGGAAAGGGTTACTGGAATATTTGTTCCATCCCCAGCCCGGTGAGATACAAACAAGCGCTCACTAAAGGTAGCAAGTGTCTCGTCCTTAGACTATCTAGTGCCCAATGCTAGACCTTTACATTGGAGGCACTGGCAGATCCAGGGGGGACGGGGGGATCGCACCAACCTTCGGCCGCCCCCCCCCCCCCCTCGGACGAATTTTAGTAGAGAAATCACACAATTTTTATACTAATTCTATACTTTTGTTAATAATGTATACTAATTATTTATATTTTAACTTATTTTTGGATTATTTCACCCCCTCCCTCTAGTATGTTGGCCTTTTCGGTGGTGATAGGACGATTGCAACAACTCCGCCCTCTCCCGACCCTTATAATAAAAGCTACTTATTGATATATATATATATCTGAACTAATCTTAATATTATGTCGTCTTCCTTCTGATATCTTGGTCGCTTCTGTGGCAGTCGGGAATGGGGGGGGGGGGGGGGGAGGGGAGGCGATTGTATTTACTGCCCTCCCCACACTAGAATTTTGAGTTTGGGGGTGGGGGTGTGCGGTCCAAATATTTAGCAGAAATCTTAGTGTGTGAACAAAATGAGTTGAGAATCTTTATAATATAATCTACTTATTGATTTTTGAATCCACTTGTATACTGTGCTACTGTGAATCGTTAGATCGATAGATGCAATCACCCCCTCCCGGCCGGCAGACGAATACATTTTCTTGTGCATTATAGTTAAGAATTTTAAATTCTCTTTTACCAAAAATTAAATCTGTCACTTATATAAGTTATATGTGCTAAAAATTACATTCTTATATAAAGTCGCCCCAGCCCATATTCTTTAATGCCAAAATGCAATCATTAGCAATACTTTTAAAAAGTAGAGAGGGCTTATAACGTCTCTTACATTATAATCGTATCCACTCTACCGTCCCAGACGCAAACATGACGTTTTAAAACGTTTAATATGGCGACACAGTCTATGTAATTGCGAATGAATTCAAAATAATTATTGAAAGAATATGCTTTGGTAAATTAAGAATTCATACGAAATTATTTAAGTAGAAGAGTAACAATTGAGAGGAAAAGTTCTTAAACAAAATATTTTTTTCTAGTCGCCTTTCCCTCAAACTTCACACAATCTAAGATATTTCTATTGTATAAAAAGCTTATAAAGATTATAACTCACAATCTATACTTGAATCAGAAAAAAAATAAAAAAATAGATTGGAATCTAATTGGTCTACTTCACATACCTGATATCTTAATTAATTGGTCTACCTCACCTACCTGATATCTTAAATAGTCTACCTCACATACCTGATATCTTAATTAGTCTACCTCACCTACCTGATATCTTAATTAGTCTACCTCACATACCTGATATCTTAATTGGTCTACCTCACCTACCTGATATCTTAATTGGTCTACCTCCCATACCTGATATCTTAATTAGTCTACCTCACCTACCTGATATCTTAATTGGTCTACCTCACCTACCTGATATCTTAATTGGTCTACCTCACTTACCTGATACCTTCTCCGTCTTCCGAATTTTTGTTTTGTTCAGAGATTTATATAACAGTTCTTTAACAAAACGAAATTACAATCAGGCGTATTAAACAAAAGTTGTAACTTATTATGAGGGGTTTTAGCGGCCCCCGAAAGGGAAAAAAAACGCTATTAGTTTTGTGTGACCTGTCTGTCCGTCTGTCCGTCCGTCCGTTCCATTTAAATCTCAGAAACTAGAAGAGAAAATGAAAATCGGACATCATGATATTTTAGATCATTCAAAGTTCTGATGCAACGGCCACTTTTTTCTTTTCCAAAAGTGAACCATCTAATTTTTAAAATTATATATGCAAGCGGATTTTTCATAAAATTACACCACTTTTCAGTGAAAAACTTCAGGGGAGGTGACTTTTTATTTAAAAACGTAATGGACTTCTTCATTAATAAATCGAGCTTCATTCATAGATTCGCGCATTGATACAAAACATTTGCGTCTAAGGTCACAATGGTAAGAGTACCAATGGATCATTATAAATATGTTTTCCATTTTATAACTAACTCATTGAATAAAAAACTGATTCTGTTAATGGAATGTTATATGGTGGGAAGAGTTGTAGACAAGATTGCTGATTAAAACTTGTTTGTTATGACCTGAAAGAGTTCTTATTTCAAGTTTGTTTATATTCAAGTATCTATCGTAACATGGCGGCAGCGGTGTACACATCTAATAAAGGTAAACGATAACCAAAAGAAGTTTAAAGAAAATATAAGAAATCAGTAACTAAAATGGCGAATGCTAACAGATATTTTCCAGTACCACAACCGCTCCTTCAAACAGGCAATATGGCGGCCAATTGGAAAAGATTCAGAAGAGACTTGGATAACTATAAAAAGGCCACGAAACTCATAACAGAGACATAAGATATACGTGTAACAACACTAATGACCATAATTGGAAGTGAGGCAGCAGACGTGTTTGACTCATTTGGAAAAGGGCAGGAGACAAAGATAAAGGAAGTTTTGAATAGCTTTGAAGAGTTCTACGTTGGGAGAACGAGCGAAACATATGAGAGGTATGTCTTCATTACGAGAAGACAAGAGGAGGATGAGAACATTGACTCGTATAACTGCCCTGAAAAAATTGGCAAGCAGCTGCAATTTTGATAAACTAGAAAAAGTCTGATTAGGGACCAAATTATCTTAGGGGTTAGAAGTGAGCACTTGAAGATGAAACTGTTGCAAGACGATAAACTAACCCTACATAAATGCATAGAGGTGTGTAGGATAAATGAAAGATCAGAAAGGCTAATGAGGGATATTAGAGAAGAAAGAATCGAACTTTTGGACACACCAACGATTGAAAGAATCTCAACATCTAAGCCAGGCCCCAAATACAGAAAGGAATATCAACAGAGTGACAAAGGGCCAAGACAAAGGAAATAAAGAAATCAAAAGACTATATTTTGTATTTTCATGTGTCAAATTAAAAAACTATATTTGCAAAGTGTAGTTTTTAAAATTAGATCTAGATCTAAGTCCTTTGGATCTTTTCTTATGTCAACATGGTAAACTTAGCCTAGATTTATAAGTTACAATACTTTTATAGAGTTGGTCAACATTTTTTTTGAGGGTCTTAAGTTTGTTTTAGGGCTACAATACATACACTACGGTCCCAGTTAGTACCCAAGGAACTTTTATGCCAAGTTTTATCAAGATTGGTGAAATGGTTTTGATTTCTATGTGGGACATACATACATACATACATACATACGCCTTACTTTCTACTTTATAGTATAGATAATATGTGGGCATATATAATGTTTGTGGGCGTCCGCGGGCCGCATAAAACGCTCAGGCGGGCCGCATGTGGCCCGCTTGTCGTAATTTGCCCACCCCTGATGTAGAGTATGCAGTAGTGCCAAATGATCTAACATGCCTGCTAGGATTATCAACACTGAGGAAAATGGAACTCATTCACATAACTGAAGATCGATTTATTGCCAAAGTCGAAGCCACAGGAAACAAACATCAAAACATTGATGCACTCGGTGATTTGGGCGTAGCTACATTGAAAATAGACAAAACAGTGTAGCCCAAAGTCCTAGCATGTAGAAGAATTCTGATAGCATGAAAAGAGAAAGTCAGAGCCGATTTAAACTCATTACTTCAACGAGGAATTAAGGAAAGAATAACTAAGCCCACGGAGTGTGTTAGCCAAATGGCATTGGTAGAGAAATCAGTTGGCAGGATTAGAATGTGCATTGATCTTCAACTCTTGAACAAGGCACTACTTAGGGAGTATTACAACCTAACAACAGGTCTCACTGCAATGGCGACTCCATTCGATAGGTACAAATGGAATAGGCTTTCTTTTGGTCTCAAAGTAACCTCGGAAGTTTTTCAAAGACATTTGAATGATGCGTTGGAGGGACTAACAGGATGTTTTAACGTGGTGGATGATATAATGGTAATTGACAAGGGGTAGAGGCTCGCAAAAACCATGAGGTATTTCTATTAAAATTACTCAATAGGCTATAGGAAAAGAACATCAGACTAAATGAAAAGAAATCAGTGTTCCGAAAATCAGAAATTGTGTTTTTGGGACACATTATTTTCCAGTCACGAATAAAACCAGACCCAGACAAGGTGAGAGACATAACAAATCTAAAAACCCCTGAAGACATTCACTTTCGGAGATTTTGTGGAATGATAGAATATCTGTCAAGATTCATCCCAGGTCTTTTAGCAGAACTGCAGCCAATAACAGAACTGACTAAGAAACACAAGTTATTCGTGTGGTCGAATGACTGTGAGAAAGCATTTAATAGTGTGAAACAGAAGATATCTAATCATGGCACCGTAAGTTATTTCGACCCGGAGAAGAAAGTAACTATTCAGGCGGATGTCAGCCAAAATGGCCTAGGAGCTGTACTACTACAAGATGACAAAGCTCAAATCGAAAAGGAACTCTTGGTTGTAGTACGACACGCTAAGCAGAGACCCTTTGCAGAGCAGGAAGATTTCCCTGACACCTCCATCAACACTGTAGGACTGGCCCT
The DNA here is from genome assembly GCF_947242115.1 of Biomphalaria glabrata. Classification (NCBI taxonomy): domain Eukaryota; kingdom Metazoa; phylum Mollusca; class Gastropoda; family Planorbidae; genus Biomphalaria; species Biomphalaria glabrata. The sequence continues at coordinate 11,612,356 of NC_074717.1, read as the reverse complement.
CCCACATAATCCTCCAAACTAATTTCTACTTTTTCAGCCTGGATGGTTAATCCATTCTCCTGTATCACTTTAAATATATCTTTAATACCCTTTAAATGATCATCGTAATTCTCATTGAATAGACATATGTCGTCCAGGTAACATATGACGTTCTGCCTATTACCGACGACCGATGCCATCATCCTGTTCAAGGTAGCTGGGGCGTTTATAAGTCCAAAACTCACGCAGTTCCACTGGAACGTCCCGTACGGTGTCGCGAATGCTGTATATGGTTTCGCCCTCTCAGTCAGTGGAATCTGACAATAACCTTTCGTTAGTTCCAGCTTAGTGAAATTTTTAGCGTTTGAGGGTTTGTGCAATATGTCATCGATAGTTGGCATGGGATACGGATCGAATTCCTCTATTTTGTTCAACTTCCTATAATCCACACATAATCCGATGTCCCCGTTTTCTTCTTCATTATCACTATTGGAGAAGCATATGGCGTGACTGAAGGTTCTATAATCACAAGTTAAAAAAAAACAAACTCTATTTCCCTCTTCACTTTCTCTTATAGATGTATTGGGACTCTGTATGGCCCCATGAAGATGGGCGTATCCTCCATTAGTTTTATATCATGGCTAATAATGTTATTCTTCCAAGGTAAGCTAAAAAAAAATGTCTTTGAATTCGTAGACTATGTTTTTTATGTCCCTAACTCTCTCCTGCGACAAGTTCTCCAAGTTCAGTTTTTCCCATTATGATTCTTGTTAACTTCTAGCAACGGTACATCTTTGATATCATTGTCTTTGTTCTCCTCTTCTGTCAGCACTAGTGGGCATTCTTTTGTCTGCTCTCCATTCTCTTCAGATTCTATAGGCTCTTCATGAGTTTCCTTTTCATCTCTTTCCACAAACCGTTTCAGATTGTGGTGTGTGTCAACGTTAAGTGTGTGATGACATAGTATTATAAATATTACACATGAGACTGGGCACTATTAGAATGCCATAGAATGCTGGGCTCATGCTTCCTGGAGTCACACTTGACACGAGACAAACATAGATATTACAGATTGACTTTAATCTACTTTTAGCACACAAAACATAAAGTTTATTTGATGACAATAATAATACTGCACTCCTTGTCAGTTACATAAGTCCATAAGAAACATGATCACATCCGCATAACAGCGGTATCAAATTCTTCAATATGTTAAATTCTCCAGAGTAGACTACAAATAACGTCTGCATCACAGCGGGTAACAATGAACTTCCATAATAAAGAATAATACAGAATAATAACTACTAGAAATACATGTCTCAAGTGACTACTGGCTTCGACTGCCCAAAAGATACTACTTAACTCAAAGTCACTACTCGACTCTCTAAGTCACTACTGTCCGCACCGGACCAAAAGATACTACTTACTGCCCTGGACCAAAGGATACTACTTGACTGACTTAAAAGTCAATTTAGTCATTCTTACTTTCTGTTTCTATATCAGGAGTTTCACGTGTCTTTTCACCCTCTTAACCCGAGGGGAATATCTATAACAAGCAATGTCAACCGAGACTGTGACAGTGTGCTCTTACTTTACCATTTAATATCTACTTTGTAATCTACTATACTTGTCTTATCAGTGATTGTATTCGGCCCTTTCCATTGTTTCCCTATTGTTCTTCAAATCATTAACTAGAAGTTAACTTTGAAGAATGGTCTTAAATATTATGATGCCGGATTTTTCCTATCTTTTCTAGTTTACGAAATCTAAACGGGACGGACGGACGGACGAACAGACAAACCTCTCAAAACAAATAGCGTCTTTTCCACTTTGGGGACGGCTAAAAATAATCAAAAGCCCATAACCACCATTCTTCCTGCTTCCATACAAAATAAAAGTTTAACAAGAAGCGTATCTTTCATTTCCGGCTTCTGATGTTACTTAAAAATATTTAATAATTATTTCATTTCTTCTATCATGTTTTTTAAAGGAGAGTATTTTAATAAATCAAAAACTGCTTGCGTTCACATAACCTTAGCTTCAAAATATGGTAAAATTGGAATTTCAATAGCTGTTCTAGTTTTCGAGATCTCAACGTGACAGAAAGGCAGACAGACAGACTAAATACAATTTTTTTTCCATTAATGCAAACTTCTAATGGGATGATACAATTTAAATTTAAACTTAAGGAATTAGAACTAATCATTATGATAACAAATGGACTCCAAGACTCCATAAATACATTTAAACAGTTTGTGGGATGTTCTCAAATGTAGAATATATCCAGTATTATTGCGACTGTCTAAAAGAATAACAAACAATTTTAAAACATATCAATTTTGATCATGGAAAATTTTTGTTTCATTGTCCGAATTCTCTCTTGTATTTTGGAAACAAAGCCAACCAGGAAGATTGAATTGATTAGTAAAGTGAAAGTAATAGTATAGGAGAAGGTGTCACCCAGCATCACACCTTGCAACAGATCATCTACTTCACATCATAGCGATGTCTCCTCAATAGAATCAGAAGAATAAATTTAGTATTATTGAATTTTGGAACAAATTTAGGCGAAAATAAATGAACAATTAAAAATCCCAGCCCCCTTTCAATTTCTGTAAGCTTCAGAATCAAAGTTTTACCTTTACCTTTTCCTGTATATAAGAGCTTAAAAATTTAAGTTCTAAGTAGACCGTTTAATATGTATATAGGTGAGTTACATCGGTTTAACATCTCAGTACTTACCTTTGAGCACTCTTAGATACACAGTGGGCGGCGGTCAAAAAGTGGTTGTTGTCAATAATAAATCCCCCGCACGACACATTTTTTACCTGGTTATAGATCATGGCCATCTAAGGAAAAGTACATTTATTAGTTGGAAGGCCACCGATGATACGAGTGCTCCGATTGGCAGTACCGTATATGTCTAAATAATAATAATAAAAAAGAAACATTATAAAGTTGTTCCCAAACTTTTTGTGTCTCATTAACCAAATGCCATGCTTTCCAGTTTTCGGTCGACCCCCCCCCTGCTTAGCTATAATGCATTGTTGAAAATGTATGTAATAATTAAATTTATATAAATTTTATGCAAAATACAATGTAATACATATTACAGGAATTCACCAACACAAAAGTAAAGCTTATTTGCGGGCGGCTTTGATAATAAACAAAATCTAATACAATGCTCAGAAAGACACAAAGATAAAGGCACATTCCTCGTTCCATATGCAAGGACAAATTTGTACAAATGCTCCTTCTTCCCTAGTGCTATTAGAGCATGGAATGGGTTGCCTGAGCTAGCCAGGAAAACCATTGACTTGGCTGAATTTAGATCGTTGGTTAATATGCATGACTGAATGCATGACGCGTAGGACGTAATCTTCTTTTTTGAAGTAACGTCTGTATTATATAAGATAAGATAACTAATAACAATTCAATATTGGGCTTCCATTCATTTAGGCTTTTTCCAAAAAAATTATTGATTAGTGATGTTCAGCATGTTTATATTAGAAGATTGGCAACCATTTATGTCAATGGAATAAGTAAATTATTTCAACAAAAACCTTAAAGCTATATTGAGAGTAGTTATTTTGAATCAATACGTCATTGAATTTTAAATTTGTAATATATTGTTACGATTCTCTCTCCTAATCAGGCCTTCTGTAAACACTGCTAAACACAACACTGCACATCTAACACATCAAGAACCTAACAACAAGAGCTCCAAAATAATATGGTACTTTAATGAATGGATAAGTAGATAACATCCAATACTAGACAATTGGCAACAAACACATCAACAACTAAAATGTCACTCTGTACATCACCGTACAAAACTCTACTGTCTCTATCTCTTTCTGGACTCGTGCATAACACTTGAGGACTCAACCAGGACCAACTTCATAGCCAGACTAACAGTCCTGGTCTCCTCCGTCGCCTATCTTAAACACTGTGTCTCTAGTCCACGCAGGTTTTCGATCACATGACCATAACATTGGTCATATTTGCGTGTAACCGTAGTACTGTCCCTTGTCCATCGCCTGAGTTCACGTGTGTCAGCTGAACCTACAGTTAACCCTTTCGCGCCGCCAATAGGGTTATAACAATATCTAGACTACCTGTATTAGATATACTTATAAAAAATTAGAAGCTTTTATACACTATTGTTAAAAATTTTTAGCGAACGACCGAACAGACTACACAAGACTTATCTCACCTAAGCTTAGTATATTTTTCTCTATAATAAACAAGTAATACTTTACGAATTAATAATCAACCAATTGGTTAATTTTGTATTGTTTCATGTGTTGTTAATGGAGCAAAAAGGGAAGTGTGAGAACTAACGTGTACAAAATAGGTACGAGACAGACAGTCAGTTGATGTAAGTTATGTATAAACAAATTAGAAACGTTTTGGTGACACTTAATACTATCTAATGTATTGTAGTCTTTCTGACGACAGAAGAGCTGATGTCCATTTTTAAATGTGTACTTTCAGCGTATCATTAGATTTTATTCCAAACACTTCTTATCAATTTCATCACCGTCTCTTGTAAATCATCATCACATGTACTGATTATCCATTAAGCTATTACCATATTCAGAATATTATCAAAATATAAATAAAATCAATTATAGCTTTTATATAGCGCTACTTTCATGCTTATGACATCTCATTTGTGGACCAGTGGGGGGTGGGGGGGGGAGAGAGGGTATCTGGGAGAATGTTTTTACGTGCTGCCTTTAGGCGCTCAGTAAACACAACTCTGATCGAGTCGGGTGTCGAACCTCGAGCCTTCTTCATAGATAGATCGGGAAAAGCCAAGTTCAAGCGTACTTAGCCTCTCGACCACGCATCCCGCCTTAGGTAAAAATCAGAATATTTGATCATTCAACATAAGTCATTTCATCAGCTTTCTAACAGTTTGACTGTTCTAAATTGATAATTTTAAAAAAATTCGCCCCATACGATTTTTTTTATTCAAAGAAATGCTGAGATTATAAAGTTTATTTTTATCAATGCTTGGTTATCAAAAACTATAAAAGCAAAGAAATGTGAATATTTCGAAGTCTAATATTAAGAATGTAATCTAAAATCTGTTCTCTAAAGTCTCAAGCAAAAAATGTTACTTTAGTTTCTATACTGCCTACTTCTGCTAGAAAAAGTAAACATGCACAGAAAATACATACCTGATCCACAGACACTAAGACCAACTCCTAATAGAAACATACTCAAAGCTAGAAACATTTCTATATTTTTAATGATCTTGGGGGAAAACAAAGTAATTAAAATAGTATTCTTTTCAATAAAGGATTATTTAACCAAACACTGAACATCAGCACACAGATGACAAAAATTCCTGACTAGAAGGGACCATCATGGGAAAGGATAAGCGAGTGTTTTTTTTCTTCTGTTTTCTACCGTTCCAATCTACAGATGAACAATCACAAGGCTAGAAGTTAATGAACCTTAACCTCGGCATTTGATGTTAAATCCAAGAAATAACGTCACAATATTTTATTTGTCTTTGATTTCCGCTTTTGATTTTCCAAACATATTTGATCATTGATTTATTCAGGAATCAAAACAGCCGTTCAGCCGAAATTAAGACGGACATGTCGCTAAACGTTTATTTCATATTGATTTCTTTAATGGATGTCAATTAATTTAATTTTTTGATGATTAGAACATAAAAGACAAAGATTTTTTCAAAAAAAGATTTTTGTTAAAGATTGTCAATTTTATCGAATTCGTTATGGAAATGTCCCTATCTAGAATTTTTGTGCACTTTTATGATTATAAATAACAAGATTACAAAGAGAGTTGAAGTCCGTGAGAGGTTATCTGCTCGGTACGGTATTTGGTCATCAATGCTGGAAATTAGATTTCTTATGTAACTCTTTTATTGATTTTCCCATCACAAAAGAAATACAAGACACCGATAGCAAAGACAAACAAAAACAAAAACTCTTTTGTCCCCCCTGGCAATCAAAACATTAACTTTAACTATCTGATATAAACACTTCACCTGTAAATTATGAGTGAGTCTAGTGTGAATGTATATTTTAGTTTTCTATAGTTATAATGTTTTGTTTGTTGTGATGCCCATATTATAAGACAAAGTTCCTTATTAATAATAAAGTTTATTATTATTATTATTATGTTAGAAATGAACGAGTAGTCATTCTCTGGCGCTGCCAGGGTCGAGTTTCGTTAAAGAGAAACAAAATTCATCGTATTCCCTTTAACAGTTTCCAATGAGAAATTTTCTGGTGATGTGGCAGGTCTGCAGCAGTACCGCCCTCTGACAGGCAACGAGGATGTTCCTAGAAATGTTAAGGGCCTTGAAGGTATATATGAGGTCAGTTGTTATTATCCCCTCGGTTGATATAACAATGGGGTATATTGTTATTTTGGAAAATTTCCAAGGACTTTTAATCTCCAAGCCTAGGTTCAAATATTTTCTTTGTTTTTCTGTCTCAGTTTTTCTTAAATTATAAGACGATGTCGATAATGGTAGCGGTTTTTTCTTTTTTATCAACGAATAGCAGATCAGGGCGATTGAAATCTATCGTTTTGTCGGTCAGAAAAGGCATATTCCAGTACAGCAGATGTTCAGTACACTCGAGAACCTCTTGTGGAGAGTATTTATAATAAGGAGGAGTGTCCTTACCAATCAAATTGTGTGTCTAAGCCAATCGTTGGTGTGTTAGCTTTGCAACTTGGTTATGGCGACCTAGGTAGGCTGATTTTGATAGGGCTGGACATCCTGCCATAATGTGTTCAATCGACTCACCAACATTTCCACATTTTCGGCATTTGTCAACAACATTTAGTTTTAGAATATGCTTCTCGTAATTTTTTGTCCTTATTACTCTGCTCTGTATTTCCGTAACAAAGCCGTCTGTTTCAGGGTAGAGATGACCTGCTTTGAGCCATGTTAAGGAAGCAGCTTTGTCGATGTTGTCCCCATCTAATAAAGCCAGAATTTTCCATGGAGATTTTTTTCTTCCCATTGGCGAATCTCATGCCCTACTTCGTCCAAATCGACATAGACATCAGCATTGTGTAGGTTCAGAGGGGTTGCTTCGGAGTCATATTTGCGTAGGAAGGTAACTAGTTCATTGCTGTTAATTATTATTATTATTATTATCATTAGTGACATAATTTCGGTTATTCCAAAGATCCCTATTAGCTATTTATGCTGATTCCCGTTTAGCCTATTTTCATCTTTATAGATAGACTTCCAAGTCTTACAAGCTTAAGTGTCTGTTGTGACTTTCAAGGTTCTTTTCTTGCTTGGCTCGTTAGGGGTTACTCAAATAAGAACAATTATTGCTAGATACACTTCAACTCCAACTCCAGCAATCCATGAATAACAATAATACATGTATATTCAATAAATATATATATAAATTGCGGAGTGGGGTCAAAAATCCCCCCCAACCGAAAATATATGATATACCATTTGTGAGCCAGCTTATATGGTAATACCTAGTCCGACCCTGTGGCCCAAGGTTAACGAGGGTGCCAGCATAATGACAAACAACCTTCTTTACTTTTCCCCATCTAACCATTAGAGCTGGGTGGACTCAGAGGCGCTCAAAATATCACGGGTGTAAAAATCCTAATTTTTACCGGAATTCGATCCTGGGACCCCAAGTTCGGAAGCCAAGCGCCTAGCCACTCAGCCACCGTGCCTTCATATATTCATTTTGTGTACACTTATTATTTTTTAATAATAATTATTAATCTTATCAATACATTCAAAATTAATAAAAAGTTACATGTAATTAAGAGAAACAAAACAAAATTATTCTTAAAACAAAATTACATAAATTGGCAACAAGAAAAACATACTGTTGACTTACTTTAGGTAGTGTGCTAGAAATGATTATATGTTACTTTTCCCCAAGCAAATAAAAAGTAAAATATCTCCCCTTCTATTTGTCATACAAACAAGATCTAGATTTAGAACTTGATTTAGATCTAGAAGTAGATATAGATCTAGAACTAGACCTAGAACTAGATTATATAGATCTAGATATAGATCTAGAACTAGATATAGATCTAGATCTAGATCTAGAACTAGATCTAGAATCTAGAACTAGATCTACAGTATAGACAGGATCTAGAATCATGATATAGATTCTAGATCTAGACTAGAATTCGTATAACTTTACACTTTTAATCTTAAAATTACTAGGCCTAGACCAGTGTTATGATCATGAATAGTAGGCTTTTTTTGTGTAATAGTGTATTATATTTATTATGCTGTTCGTTTCGGCTTCCCTTCTTAATGTGATACTACTCAACTACAGTTTACAAGATTGTTATAATAAATAAATCTGCGCCCCTAAGCTGTCAAAAGAAAAGCTATTGCCTTAATTATAAAAATTTTGTTCAAATTATTAATATGTATATATATATATATATATATATATTATAAAGTAGAATGTGAGGGGTATGTATGTATGTATGTATGTATGTATGGATGTATGTATGTATGTATGTATGGATGGATGGATGTATGTTACTTATAGACATCAAAACCGCTTGACCAATCTTGATAAAACTAGGCAGGAATGTTCCTTGGGTACCAACTTAGACCATAGTGTATGTATTGTAGCCCTAAAACAAACTTAAGACCCTCAAAAAAAATAAAGTTGTCCGACTCTATTACAGCTATTGTATTTTATGGATCTAGGCCATGTCTACAATGTTGACATGAGAAAAGATAGAAAGGATTTAGACCTAGATCTAATTTTAAGAAATACACTTTGCGCAGATAGTTTTTTTACTTTGACACATGAAAAGACAAAAGAAGATCCATTGATTTCATTATATAATAAAATTAACCTTCAATTTTGTGTTTCAAAAGCATTTTTTACATTAATTAGTTCCTTATATCTGTGATTACAGATTTCCTGACGAACATTCTTTCATTAGACAATTCCGTAATGAATCGCGTACTAAATATTAATTCGTTTAATTGTTTACTTTATAATCCCATCCCTATATCTAAAACTCTAATTCAACTCTAAGATGATAAAACTTCTCTTCGCACGGATAGTTTTATACTTTAACACATAAACATATTAATTAAAGTCCATTCATTTCATATTTTGATCAAATAAACATTCAAATTTGGTTTTCTAAAGCTACATTCGTTTACGACAGCTGCGAAGCCGAGTTGAGATAGGCCTAGATCTATATTCATTCATGAATCGCGTACTAAAAATTATTTCGTTTAATTGTTCACTTTATAATACCATCCCTAGATCTAAAACTCTAATCCAACTATTTTCAGGTATAAATATATTATTTAAAGTCCATTCATTTCATATTTTGATCAAATAAACATTCAAATTTGGTTTTCTAAATCTACATTCGTTTACGAAAGCTGCGAAGCCGAGGTGAGATAGGCCTAGATCTATATTCATTCATGAATCGCGTACTAAAAATTATTTACTTATTACATTATTATTTCGTTTAATTGTTTACACAACACTTTCAGTGACTATATCGACAGTAATGCGCAAATAAAGACCCGCGGGTCGCGGGTAACATATGTCTAGTATATTATAAATTATATATCGATGTATGCTCTATTTAGTCTGTCAACTGTATCTTATCTCATCTTATATGATACAGACGTTACTTCAAAAAAGAAGATGTATAATGAGGATAAGTGAAAACTGCGTGCTATAAACGTAGTCTATTTTTTCAGCTTACAGCTAAGTTTGTTTCAAAATTCTTTTTAAGAAAACAACATTTCAATCAATATTTCATTTCGTGAGTTAGTTAATAAATGTAAACTATATTTTATGATAATACATTGATACTTTTTCTATTGAGACCTTAGATGCACATTTTATTGTTTGTACCAGTGCTCGAATGTATGAATGAAGCTTTTGTTATTAATGAAGAACTCTTTGACCTTTTTAAAAAACTTACCTCACCTGTAGTTTTTCATATAAAAGTGGTGTATTTTTTTTTAAAATTCTGCTTTAATAGATACTCTTAAAAATTAAATGGTTCACTTTTGGAAAACAAAAAAGTAGCCGTAGTATCAGAACTTTGAATGATCTAAAATATCATGATGTCCGATTTTCATTTTCTCTTCTAGTTTCTGAGATTTAAACGGGACGGACGGACGAACAGACAGATGACACAAAATACCGTCTATTCCACTTTAGGGAACGCAAAAAGCTGCATTATTTGATATGCATTATCGCCTCTTGCTTTTTCTATCTGTCTTTTTCTCTCTCCTTATGTCAACTCTCCCTATATTCTTACTACAGGTCACCTTAAGAAACCTGTGGGGTGAATGCTGGAGGGGGGGGGGATTTGGGTCAACAAAAAACAACAAAACAACAAAGATCTTTTTTAATGGGCATAGCCACTGCCTGTGAAGTTTGACCTCCAGCCATAACAATAATATGTTACATCCCCTGTTTGTTAAAATTCTATGACTGTATGAGTAATGTGAGATATATAACAATATAACTGACGGTTCTAAACTTATAAATGTTGGACACACCTATTTTATTGGCTTATTATTCAGTCTATGTAAAGACATATATCTATGGGACATATATCCAGTCATTATATTATCAAGTGGGTTTCTACAAAGGTTATTGATTTAAACGATGGGCAAGACATGGTGTAGTCCCAGATATGTCCAAGGTTCGTACTTTAAGGCTGTAAGTTATATAGTTTCCATGTTTTATATGCTTTCTAAATTTTCTGAATTCAGATTGACATGTTAATAGAAGCTTTGTGTTTTCGAGAGCCGCTTAAAATATATAATCGAAATGAGTTTAGGTTATTTGTTTTAGTTAAATCTGTTGTTCCTCAAAAAATAAAAAGTAAATGAGCATTAGACGGCACCCAAATGAATAGCACAAAACTTCAAACATATTTTATATTTATGTCACTGCTTTCGTTAACCTTGTCTTCATTATTTGCAAGCATATATGTGATAACTGTTGAATTTTCTTGTGCAAATTTGAATTACGTACACAAGTATTTTCCAAAATCTTCTCCGCGAAAGTTCCATGGGCGGACTGGCTATATGGGCAAACGGGCAAATGCACGGTGGTCCGGTACCAAATGGGCCGGTCTGGTCGCGACCAAAAGAAAAAAAAAATTGAATGCAGACAACTTAAACAAAAAAGTGACAGCAGCAAGACACAAAGGCCCGAACACGTTTTCTTTTTTTTTTTTTTTTTTTTTTTTTTAAATTATTATTACAATTAATTTTGTTTGAAATTCAACAAGAATACCAAGAAAAATACATTATACACTGTACTTTCTGCAATGCACGAGTGGCATAGACTGCTTTGATGTCTTCGAGTCTGTGTTTGGCCTAATCATTTTGCTGGTCGGCATGGACCTTTGATGGCGCTCCCATTTTTTTTGCTCCTTCCGTCCCCCGTCTTCTGATGGTTCCATTGTCAGTTAACGAAAAAGAGGGATGAGAGACGTTAAGCTAGAAAACATTGACATAACGAAGCAAAAAAAATAAAAAAAATAGGCGCGACAATTAGCTCTTTAACAATACTTAATAGAAATTAACTTGAACACATACACACAGCCTCAAAATTGCAAACCGCCCAACTTATTCACAGCTCAATATGGGTATAAAGTTCTACTTCCTGCCATTTGAAAAGAAATAGTAAGTTTCTTTTTATTTATTTTTAAAAACATAGATCTAAAAATGCTACACTTATTTAATTAAAAAATAAATCTAGAACTAAATAAATTTTTATACTATTATAATTAATGGCAAACTTATGCTTAGTATGAAGTCATTAATGATGAGAATTATTACAATAATTACAATAATTTATATAGGGCTGTCACATCCGATATTTAATGAAAGGAGATTTAATTTATATTTTAAATAATGGGTCATAGCATATTCATATATATATATATATTATGTATGTACTAGGACGAAGCCAGAGCTTTAAACATTAAGTAAGTACCTCTTTAACCGTTCTGCTTTCTCTTATCTTTTAATGGAATGGGTTTCCTGAATCAGCCAGAAACAAATGATTTAGCATATTTTAAGTCACTTATCAACATGCGTGACCAGATTGACAGATAAAATGCGTAGGACGTATTTTTGAAGAAACGTCTGTAATCTATAACTTTTACCAAAAAGCTTCAAACTCATTAGTCTGCTGTTGTATTGTTTATAGTTTCCAGACTACATACATTTATAAATAGAATACATTATGTAATCCTACGAATGCATCCATCCAGTTTACGATTCGTTATCAAACTTTATATATTTTGTAGAACATTAGGCCTACACCTATAATATAATACATGGGCGTAGTCTGGAGGGCATGGGTTCAAACCATCACTTGCCTCAGACCGTTTGATAGTTAAAAGAGCTTAGCCGAGACTCTTCGAGCTCTAGGCTTGTAAACCTGTTTGAACGAACCGTTCAGTCTGGAAGAGGTCCAAGTCAATGCATAATAATAATAATAATAATTTTATTTATAAAGCGCTGTTAACAAACAAAATGTAGGCTCAAGGCGCTGTAATAACATTACAAACATAGACACGACATTTCGGATCAAAAACTTATTTAAAAAAGTTTTAAACAAGTAGGTCTTAATGTTCTTCTTAAAAGTGGTATAGCATCATTAGCATGTTGTCTGTCTGAGATCAATGGGGAGTGAGTTCCAAACCTTTGGTACGTGCACTGAAAAAGCCCGCAGACCGTAGCTTTTGAGGGAGAAATGTGGCACCACTAAAAGCGTTGAGTCCATTGATCGCAGAGCTCTCTGGGGGACATATAATATCAGTTCTCTAAGGTACAGGGGCATCTCATTGTTATATATACACTGATGACAAAGTGTGGCGACCTTGTAATCGATTCTCACTTTCACGGGAAGCCAATGGAACATGCGCAAGAGCGTTGTAGCAGAATCTTGTCTTGTTTTTCTAAGTACTATTCGTGCGGCGTTGTTCTGTATACGTTGCAGTTTGGCTATTTTGTCATCAGGTATACCTGCTAGCACGGCGTTACAGTAGTCAAGGCGGGAGAGTATGAATGCCACAGCTAGCGTTTTTGTTGACTCCGTTGTTAAATATGGTCGGATCTGGCCTAATCTACGCAGCTGCAGATAAAGATCCTTGCAGAGCTGACTTATGTGTGGGTCGAAAGATAGTGATTGAGTCGAAGAAAACTCCAAGATTCCGCACTACATGGACATAAGCAAGCTGGCAGTTCGTAATAAAAAGAGAATCTGTGCTTTCAACTTTCGAGACGTTGTTCCGAGTGCCAATCCTAATTATTTCTGTCTTATCTTCGTTCATCTTGAGCTTATTGTTAACCATCCAATTGCTCACTCTTGAAACGGTACTACTGATTTTCTCTGCCAGATGCGACACCTCTGATGGTACTGAGGAATCGTATAACTGTGAGTCATCGGCTAAGAAATGGTATAGGGTGACGGTTGGCCGTATGACACCGCTAAGTGGATATGTATACATAGTGAACAGTACTGGGCCTAGAACTGATCCCTGGGGTACTCCGTACTTCAAGAGTAAGCTTGTTGATTCTGTTCCGTTAACAACGGCACTTTGGGTGCGTTCAGTCAGGTAGGATCCAAGACATTTTATGACGATTCCTGTAAACCAAAACCATGTAAAACATTGCTATTTCCGATGTATCTTGCACTCCGGGCTCATGAACTAGAATACATGGCCAAAAGGCAGAGTACACCGCGAACTCCCGCCAGGGGTTTTTGCAGTTAAATCCCCCTCTTCTATATAAAAAAACAATCCCCAAATTACAAGTTAAGAAAGATTTTGATTTTAAACCCCCCTCAAATATTTACGATAAACGATAATCTAAAAAATACATCTTCAATGTAAAAAAAAAAAAAAGCAAAATGCTATGAGCGTTGCCAAAAGGGTTTTTGAGTTTAAATCCCCATTCAGAAGGGTTTGATGCTAAAAAATACCTCTTCAATATAAAAAAAAGCAAATTACACACTAAAATTATTTGAGCGTAGATAAGCCAATTAGAGGTTTTGAGTTTAAACTCCTCTCCTCCAGATGATTTTGAGCTTAAAATCCCCCTACATAGAGTATTGAGGTGGAAAACCTTTATCTTCAATATTATTCTAAAGAAAACTACAGTTACCAAAATCTATGATCGTAGCTTAATGGGGTTTTGAATTAAAAACAACAACAACTAAGTCCTGAGATTTTTTAGTTTAAAACCTATAACAGATGATTTTGACGATAAAACTTCCCTTTTCGATATAAAATGTAAAGCAAACTACAGTCATCTAATTCCAACAGCGTATTCAAGAGAGGTTACACATTTCTACCAATAGCGGGGCTCCATAAATAAAGTGCAATGAATAGTCATCTGCCGAAATTGAAAAACACTAAATGTGGCTCAACAAAGGTGGCTAAGACAGATTTTAGGAGTCAGTTATAGAGATGGGGTCTAAATGAAGGAAATCCTATGCCGAACTGGAAGTCGACCCCTTAGTAAGATTGTGACAGAGCGTCGCATGAGGTTCGATGGCCATGTTCTCCGACAAAATGAATTACGCATAATAAGAAATGGGATGATATCCTAGTACAACTTGGCGCCACACATTTAAGGAGGTCCTCAGAGCAGGTGGGAAGAGGCTTCAGACATTACCAGTGACAGATTTTTGTTGAAACAGCTTGACGGCAAATGCACCGAACGGCGCTGGAGAGTCTAAGTCAGTAAGAATTGCACACTAGGTTTTTGTAATAAAACTTTTTAATAGCAGGAAAATGCACTGTAGATACCTCAGAATATGCATTTTGTTGGCATTCAATACCAGAAATAGTGCTCTTGGTGGCGGGACTCCGCCCCACGCTGGGAGGAGCTCCTAGCGTTCCCCCAGACCCCTTGCTAGCAATGGATGGGAGTCAACAGTTTTCCCACTAACTCCAGGAAGAACCTTTTCTGAGCACAATAAACTTGTTCCGAAAGAATGAAGGGTCAGAATGTAATAAAGATTTTGTACACGCACACACATACATACATACAAACATTTTTTTTTTCGCGTGGGGGGGGGACGGGGAGAACCCCCCCCCCCCGAAAAAAATCCTGGCTACGCCCATGATATATATATATATATATATATAAATATATATATATATATTTATATATTGCGGAATGGGGTAAAAATCCCCCCCCCCCCACACCGAAAATATATCACATGCCATTTGTGGGCCGGCTTATATGGTAATGTCCGGGCCGATTTTGATACCCAGTCCGCCCTTGCGCGGAGCCCTAGTGTTACACAACGCCTGCATAGGTGTTCCACGAACTACTAGTATAATTAACTATTCGACCACGAAGTGAATTAATCTCTCTAAACAAAATAAGCAAAGTGTTCCGCTTAATATTGAGAATGCGCGAAGTGTTCCGCTTAATATTGAGAATACGCGAAGTGTTCCGTTGATGAAAAAGTTTGGAAAACACTTGCGTAGAGACTAGCCAGAACATTGACAAACCGAGGACACGCTGAACACTCACACACACAAAAAAAACTAAACACGTGAACATCACTGTTCACCATTGACCTCATTTGAACACTTGAGTAACATCATTGATATCTGAACACTTGAATATTACCATTGACCTCTAAACACTTCAGCACAACCATTGACCTCAGAGCACATAAGTATCACCATTGTCCTCATCTGAACACTAGAGTAACACCACTGACCTCTAAACAGTTGAGTAACACCAGTGATATATGAACACTTGATAAACATCATTGACATCTCAACACTGAGAAACACAATTGACATCTGAACACTTGAGAAACACCACTGACCTCTAAACAGTTGAGTAACACCAGTGATATATTAACACTTGATAAACATCATTGACATCTCAACACTGAGAAACACAATTGACATCTGAACACTTGAGTAACACCAATGACCTCTGGACACTTGGGTAACACTATTAAACCGTAATTACTTAAAGGTGGCTACAAGTAAAACAAAAGGTAAAAGAATTAAAGAACAAAGTATTATTGTTGTGGATATTGTAGTTATATCAAAGCGAAGCCATAATTCAAGGTTTTCGCATCCTTTTGATTAATCATCATAAATACAAACAGTTTATGGACGATATAAAAAAAAAACAGCACAGACTGCTTATTTCCCATAATGCTCTCCTTCTCTTTCCCACATTCGGGGCAATTAAAACTGTGACTTTGTCCGAAGCTATATAAGTTCAAGTCTTTGTTCTGATGTGCAGTGTTCGGTTAAATATTGTCATTTATTCAAAACAGTTTTTTTCTAATAACATCTCAACAGCTCAAGAAGATGCTGCTAAAACTGTTCTTGTGTTTGCTAGGTGTTGGCCTGTGTGCCAGCCAGAAAGGTATGTATCTTTTCCAACTTTTGTTTCTTTTACCATTTAGTCAAAGTAATGACAAGATATTTTACCTAGCTTAAGTATAAATAATTTTCAAGCTTTTTTGTTGGCTTCTTTCAGTCGGACGACGACTATGGCTCATCTCGTAATAAACTTTTTTATGTGACTAATTTGACACTCCCGTCTACATGTTTCGCTGGCTATGGTGGTTTTCGCTTTGGTGGTAGATGAGACAGTTATTTTTCGTATGGCACACTTTTCTTCCAGACCCGAGACCCATGTTTTTTCCATGACTTTCTTGGTCACCATCTCTCTCCACGTAGTGCGGTCTAGGGCTCAATGTTTTCACAACGTCTTCACTTTTCAAGATTATTATTATTTAAAGAACATCATTAAGGTTAGATCAAGAGACAGGTGTGAAAGTATGCTAAGTACAAAGACAGTTGAACTGTTAGAAGTATATAACTATAGATAAATATGTCGTGGTGGCTGCTTGGTTAAGTGCAAAATACTTGGGGAGTCGAATTTCTGTGAAGTATTAGTTTTTGAATTTTGTGATTATTATGACCGCCCTAAGTCAATCCAAGTTTAAATATAGGTAGTTGGTGGCTGTTCAGGCTTAATGACAGAATTGTTAACCGTCAACAGATGTGCTCTATGTGCTCTTCATCATCATCATTATCATTAAATTCCATTTTAGTGAGGGCTTTAAAGGTTCAAATACTCTCTTGCAAAAGCCCTGGACAGAAACCCTGCTGTCTTGCGTAGTGCATACATGTAACCTGGGCCGCCGCGATGGTTGTGACCGCCTGCGTGCGGAATTTAAAATGCCGCCCCCCCCCTTTTTGTTTCGACAAAAAGAAATAAATTACGACTGAGCGGGACACTGTACCAAAAGCGCGCCGTGAATGTAATGTTATTAGCTTCAGGAATTCTTTCTCCTGGCGTTTACATCTTTTTCCATTAATAAGAAGAAAAAATATAAAAATGGCAAATATTAATGAGTTTTCTTTTAGAACGCACAATTCATCCTAGTAATAAAAAAGTCAAATAATAAAGAGGAAGCCCTGGTAAAATAGTATTCGAGGGACGTTCTAGGTATATATAGCGCATGGTCGTCTGTCACGGGCGTGAACTCTTTTAAGATAATGTTCGTGCTAAGTAAGAAGTCTTTGTCTCGGATTATTTTTTTTTACTCAGAAATCGTCACTCTAGTGAAGTGCAATGGTCGAAAGAAATTAGACCAATCTGAAATTTAAAAATAATCCAGAAGAATTGCACTAGCGGGGACGTTTTGAAATGTTTTTTGCAAAAATGTTAAATCCACATTGTTGAATACGCCTCTCGCAAAAATTGTTTACATTTGACAAAGTCTTATTAAAAGATGAAACGACGTCTCTTACTCAAGATATCTGGTAATATTTAGACACGGATAACTAGCGACAATAAAAATAAATCATTCTTTTCTCCGCCCACCCCCCTTCATTGTTGGTCGGTCGTTGGCTTGTTGCTCCATACAGCTAGTAGCCTACAACTTGATGTAGATCTACATCTATGATGAGGCAAGAATAGTCAACGCTAAATAACAGCCATTTAACATAAAAGTGGACATGTTTTTAGCATTGAATTGTTAGTACTAGATCTACATACAGGACGGGATATTGACTAAACAACAATATTTATATGTAGTAAGTAGATACTAAGAAGTAGAAAAATGTTTTGACTGATCTGCTTCTTTAAGCGTCATTAAAAAAAAAAAAAATTACAGACAACCGCGAAAATTCCAGGTAAAAAATATGTAGGTGCCTATGGAAAAACCCTTGGGAATCCCTCGCGGTCCGTTCTATTTTTTCTTATTAAAATTTTACCGAATAGCTTCTTATGTACGAATATCTTTTTTTTAAAATAGTTATCAAAGTATATAGGAATAATTAAAATTTATATAACATGTTAAAATATTTGAGTAATGTTTTTATTAATAAAAAAAATAATTAACGTAATTTTGTAATAATGATTTGGCCGCCCCCTTCATTCGGCCACCTGCGTTCAATGCATAGATTGCACAATAGGGTAGTGGCGGCCCTGGATGTAACCATACAGGTCGAGAATTTTTGGTTTCCAATACCTGTCGAGACGGAGATCAGCAAGTCTGGGGCAGTCAAACAGAATATGAGACAGGGTTTCCTGTTCTTTCTCGCAGCGGGCAAACGTGAATCGAAATTTGGCCATAGCGGTGAGAAATATGAGCCAACAGGACAGTGGTCTGTCCTGCACTGTGCTATAATAGCTTGCTTAGGCCTGGACAGCCTCCACCTCGAGAAAGTGCTGTCAGGGCGACACATGCGCTCCCAGACTTTACGGGCTTTTTGAGACTTGTCCCAGATTTAAAACCTCTTTTCCATTTCTGTTTATTTAATTATAGCCAGAGCATGATGAAGACTAGCAGTCTGTTTGGTGGGTGGAAATTGGCCTCCCTGGTGGGCCAAGGAGTCTTCAATGGTCTTGTCAGCCACACTTATGTGACTCGGTACCCACTGCATTATTACATAGCTTCGCTTTATGTTGTGTGAGACCATGATGACAATGTTGATATGGGGGGGGGGGTGACATGGTCCATAGCTTTGCAAAGCCAATAGTACAGGCTTAGAGTCAGTGACCACAATAATCTGTGTTGCCTTAAAATGTCTCTCACCGAGTTGAGAGTAAATGACTTTTAAGGCTTCAAAGACTGACATGGCCTCCGCATTAAAACTACAAACACTAACACATAGTTCAAAGTTTTTGACCGACTTAGAGCCAAGAAACTCAATGTAGGATCCATAGCCTGCTCTTCCAGAATCTATTGATGCCGACCCATCAGTATATGCAAAAAAAGCACTGGGCTTGAAAGTATTAATGGTCTCCAGTGCTAGAATTTGAAGGTCGTTAGATGAAAGACTTATCGGCATTCAAGCATATGTCTGGGGGTCGTTGGGCGACACCAAGGAGGAAGGCGATGAAAACGTTGAATGTTTTGTTGGTTGATGGAGAGGCCAGCTTTATCATGTAGTCTAGTGGCTTGATGCATAAAAGACCGCATCTTAATACGTCTTCTGTATTTCTAACCATCCACTAGTTTTCTAGCTGGGAGGTATTCATCCAGCCTTTTATACTGCTTGAAGCAAGTCAGTACTGACCTTTCCCTCCTAAAGTTTAGTGGACCTACATTAGCCATTATTTCAGCCGCATTTACTGGGCTTGTCCTAAAGGTTCCACAGACAAATCTTAGTGTTTGCGACTGTGTTTTATCAAGTTGTTTAAGAGCTGTCCTAGAGCTATAGATTTGAACCAGTAGACTGTAGTTTATCTGTGATTGGACTGCTCATAAAAGCAATGGTCGAAGCATGTCTGCTCGGACTCCCCACTTCGTGGATGCACAATGCAAATTTTCTTCCAACTTCCTGGATGTGCTCACACATTTTTAGTTTGCGATCTTAAGTTACACCAAGGTACTTGGGTAGCTTTTCCATGCTGAGAGCCACTCCGTTGAGGTAGAGCTGGAAAGGTTGCCCGAGAATGCCAGACCCGAGCGTGAACATAGAATAGACTGTCTTGGAGGTGCTTATTTCTAGCCTCCATTTTTGTGTGTATGAGCAGAGCGTATGGAAATCTTCTTGCAACACTTTTTGTATAGAGGTTGCGCTCCTTCCGGATTTCCAAAGGACAATATAATCAGCATATAGCAACTTTTGGCATTTTAACTGTGCCGGTAGATCATTTATAAAGGCCATGAAAAGGACAGATGACAGGACGGAGCCCTTGGAGGAGGCCATGCTCGAGGGTCATTTCCCCTGAGACTTCTCCGTACATTATGGCTCTTAAAATACTATCTTGTAAGAAGTCTTTTGTCCAGTAATATATCCGTCCAAGCATTACCACAGCTCTTATCTTATGAAGCAAATCAGGCCGCCATACTTGATCAAATGCCTGTTTTAAGTCAATGAAGACTTAGTATGTGCTTTTGGTCTTTTGAAATCTATCTGCTACGCACTGTAGGAAGATGTTGTGGGAAGCGTGGTCGAAGATGTAGTGGGAAGCGTGGTCGAGAGGCTAAGTGCGCTTGAACTCCCCCCCCCCCCCCCCACTGGTCCACAAATGAGATTGGACCAAAACGCTCTGAGCATGCTATAAGCATGAAAGTAGCGCTATATAAAAGCTATAATAATAATAATAATGTTGACTTGGTCTATAGCGGACATTCCAGCCCTGAAACCAGCCTGTTATGGAGCTATAAGGCGGGCACTCTCAAGGACCAAACCAGACGCTTATATATCATTTTTTCAGCCATCATTCCCACACAAGATGTGAGTGACATAAGCTTCTAGTCCTCAGCAGTGTAAGCATATTTTCCCTTTATTGGTGTAGGAAAAATGGTGGCAAGTTGGTGACCATCTGCCCAGGTTCTAAGACTAAGACTAAGACTAAGACTAAGACTAAGACTAAGACTAAGACTAAGACTAAGACTAAGACTAAGACTGCTTTATTGATCCTTACGGAAATTTGTTGTGATTACAAATTTTTTTTTTTATTTACAAATGCCAAAAGCACGGCCCTTCCTCCCCACCCCCGCTACATGCTTGACCATTTCGGGGTTGATACAATCTGGACCAGGAGCCTTTTTCAGCTGGCATTTCCTTATGGCAGCATTAAGCTCGCCTATCGAGAAGGGGGAGTTCATCGTTGCCTCAGCACTTTCTTTCTGTGGTTCGTTTCTGTCTTTTAATTTCATCAGCTTTATCAATGGCTTTGGACATTGGGGACTTCTTGGCAGCCTTGTTGATATTAGCAAAGTATTTGTTCAAGGTGGCAATTTTCTTCTTTAATGAAATAGTTACCCTACTGGGTGAGGATAATGGGGTTGCTGTTTTCTTACGCCCAGCATTTTCGAGATTTCTTAGAAGACTAAAGGCCTTAGTGCCATCTCTTAGGTCTAACCTTGGTCCAACATTCTCGTTTTTACCTGTTAACAGACGTTTTGACTAGTAGACTGAGTCTGTTATATTACTGTCTGAGTGTTGGATTGTTTGGGTACTTTTGGAACCGTTGGTGTGTCCTTTTCCGAGCCGTAACAAGTTAGTTGATTACAGGTGTCCAAAAGTTCTTGACATTTTTTTTACAAAGGTAAGTCCGAGGAATAAAATTTTTAGCCATGCTTGCTGCTATTATTTGACGGTATACAAGGTGAATAAAGCTTCCCAATTAGTTTTACTGTAGCTCCACTTTCGGTGCTATTTAGTGGTTTTGGATTTGATTTTGGTTTTGATTTTCTAAAGAAGGTCAGTCAGTAATATTGAAAGTTGGTCACTTCCAATATCACCTAGTAGTTGATAAGTTATGACAAATTCCAAGCTAGAAGAGACTAAATAAAGATCTAGTCATGATAGTAAACCATGTCTAGCATGCAGACGAGTAAAAGGAGAGTATTTGTTTGCAAAAGGTTAGTAGAATTGCACAGGTCTGTGACGGGTGGTAGGGAGTGACGTGTGTTTGGCTTGTTTAATGTCTATGGCCTAGGGGATGATTATTTTGAAGTTGTCACACACGGACCCATCAGCATATAAATTGGGAGCATTCACGCAACGAGGCAAGCAAAGAAAGAAAGATACAAAAGTTTATATAGAAGAATAAAAGGGGGAAGGATTTGCATCTATTTCTAATCAATATTATATTTAATCATCACTTTTGCACTTAATAAGAGAGTATGTCACTTTTGTCCTATGACTTAGCTGGTTGTCCTGCTTGGGTCGCAGCTGGCTGTGTCCTAGCTTGAGGTTCTGCAGCTGGAGGTGGCGCTCTAGCGGGTAGAGGGACGCCGGGGACGGACGCTGGTCAGCGACCATGACGCTTTTGTTTACACCTGGCCGTTGTTCATAAACAAAGGAGCGAGCTTGAATGGGGAGAGAGTCCGTTCAAGGGGCGCAACTCTCGTAAACGTAGAATGACTAAAGGGGAGATAATTCATATCTCTATTAGTGAGCTAGTAAAATTATCAAGGCGGTCAGCCGAGATTAAGGGAATAAAATAAGAGGTACAAATATATACAATGTTGCGTCAAGGATCAATTGAGCAACGTGGCCATAATATTGTGGACATAGGTGAATGTAATATATAAATATACACATATGCAATGTTTTGTTTGCTACTTACGACAGTGAGAAATACACAATGCACTAATTAAACATAAATGAAATAATAAAATACACACTATGATATCCAGTGAGAAATATGCACAAAGTAATTAAGTGGAACTTTGATTAAGTTCGGCTTACCCTCAGGTATTTCTCTAAGAGTAAGAATAAATGAAATAGTCCAGACCTGATTGCAAGCGAGAGAGAACTGAGCTGGTCTGGTTTGACTTAGTCTACCTTATAAAGGTCCGGGAGAGGCGGACGGATACAGGAAAGGCGCCAAGGATAAGGATTCTCTCACGTGGGTGAAGTCCGACGAAAGTTGCACCTTGGAAGGGCTAAAAGGCGTGGTGACACGAATAATCTCCTGATCAAAGAGAGACGTGGGTGGGACCAGAAGAAATAATGAAGCGTGTTTCATCCAAGATGGCTTCGACGTGAAAGTCGGACAACCGGCGCCTAGGACCAAAGTAAGGGACTGTTTGTTTAATCTTTGATCCTGTCAAGGGGAGATAAACAAGGAAGTCGTGGCCTAGTTGTCGCCAAGGTGGTGGACTAAGTCTAGTGAGAAGAGGAAAAGGGTGGGGGTTGGTAGGGAAATAGGGACAAAAGATGGGAAATAATTAAAATAAAATAAATAAATAATAAATAATTATAATTAATGCTGTGATAAAATTGAGTGACTCTGACAGCAAGCTTTGACTTGTCACAAGGTCATGGACTTTTTTACCAGACAGATCACCGTCATAGCCCCAGGAAGGTGAATAGGCATTTAGATCTCCAGCTATGATAGTGTCTACAGTTATTGTCTCTCTGACATCTAAAGCCAGTTCTTGTTTTGGTGGATTATAAACATTGATGCACTTGATGCGTCTATTATTTTTCCAAATTTCTAACACCAAAGTGTCTGTCCTCCCCTGACTTAAGTCTGTGGGCACTTTCTTGGCGACAAGAGAAATAGCCACCAATGTAACCAGGCCTTGCAGTCCCTACAGGAGCAGCGGAAAACAGAGTACCCGGGTATTGAGACACTTCTTTATTAACCTATCAGACATTCTTGTAGTAAGGTTACATCCACACACTCTTTGTGGAGCAGATTAGTTATTTCAAGTTACATTGAAGGACTTTAAAAGTTTTAGGATCAGATTTGGAAATATGTTGCCTAATCCTTCCAGCTAAATTAGCTTGAGGGGCATTTACTTTCCCAGTATGAGATGTTGGGATTAATTTTTCCTGAGACTTGTTTTTTTTTTTGGTTCGCTTTGGAGGAAAAGGATGTTCTCAGGGTTTGTGTGTTGGGAAGAACGGTAGCTCTTTTTTCACAACGTGGCCCGCTCTCCCTTTGTACCAACGTTGCGAGGCGATTAGTAGCACATTTTTCGCTGCCAGGCCATACGCCCTTTATTTGGCTAGCGGAGCCTGTTAGGGTCTGCTCAGATAGAGTTTTCTTTGTATTTATTCTCGACATAAGTATGGGTTTCTCCAGGGGGGGGGGTAGGAGATTTGGGTTGCACCTTAGAGCGAGAAGTGAAAACAGTCCAGACATTAGCATTGGACTATAAAACGATCATAGATCGGTTAATTCAGCCACTCACTCATGAGGGCAGGGTTTAATCCACGGAAGTGGAGTGAGACAGGAGTCCTTCATTAATCACCAGTTTAAAGCCCGTAGATTTTTATGGCTTGACCCTTCACTAGCCTCCAGGACCGCGGCTGGTCAATTCAGCAAAGTCTATAGACCCCGACAGGCACAGTCTCTACACCAGACGAGCGTGCAAGAGCTATGTCAGCCAGATCTTAGCATTTCCCCAAACATCACCAGTGAGAGCCTTTTAGGAAAGTTGGGTCTTCCGCAACGTCAGCCCTTTACGAAACGTCCCGAGAGCAAGGGGATGAACTTACTCCGGTTACCAGAGGACACCCACGAGGAGGTTGGCGGGCATTGTTTTCATCATAGGCCATACAGATCACGTGTAAATGGGGTACTTTACTTTTTTATAATATGGATCAAAAGATAGCTATAGATAATGAATTCAGAATTCGAAACAAAAATAAATGGGATGATAACTAAGAACTGTAGTTTAAATTTCACATCGATTTACTAGATAACAAGTGGTTTAAACAACAATGTTTGCTTAGCGATGTCTAGCCTTAGGTATCTTTTGAACAACTTTAGAATATGTATCATTGTATATAGATTGATTTCATTTCAATTTCTTTCATCCCACTCTTACCACTACATGATGCCCAGAGTCCTTTAACAAGCAGCATCACTAAAATATTAACCTTGACTCCTTTAGCAAGCAGCATCCCTAAAATATTAGAATTAAACCCTTTAACAAGCAGCATCACTAAAATATTAACCTTGACTCCTTTAACAAGCACCATCACTAAAATACTAGAATTGACTTGATTTTGTTCCGAATGCTAAAATTTTTTTCTTTTTTTTCCCGCCAGAAGTCAATATCGAGTCGCGTATAATTAATGGCAAGGATGGTAATAAATGTGAATTCCCTTGGATGGCCTTCATCAAAAATTATGGACAAAACATTGGATGCGGGGGCTTTATGATTGACAACACCCATATTATGACCGCTGCCCACTGTGTGGTTGTCACTAACAAAACGTAAGTACTGATAGATGTCACGCTAATCATACTTACTATTTATACAAGAACCTCTGTGGTTTATAAGACGAAAAAACGTACATGGACTTTATGTAGTATTAAACTTTTATTTATCAAATAAAATTCTGTGAAGTTCAATTCCTTAAAGATATTGCTAATATTATTCTACATGAGACATCACGGTTGGGTAAATACAACGCCTTTTTGTCTAATAGCTATCATCCTGTCAATCCGATTTTAATTCCTTTGGCCAACGACATTTTTTCTTCGTGGTATTCAAAGAATTTCCTTTCCTAACTATCTATACATCTGTTAACACAAACTCTCTTTGTAAGCTTGTATTTATTACTTAGGACCAGTTACGTAATTGTAATTAAATTTGGAAAAAAAATAGATCAACAACAATGAATCTGTACGATTAGAAATATTTACCAATTTTTTTATGTTTAGCACAATTTCATGCTTTTGCTTTTAGCTTTCTCACTACGCAATGATCCTATCACCTGGACCAATTGGGGAAATGGGGAGGGGAGAAAGGGTTTTATGTGTTTGAGCTTTACCATCATCGTTTTTTCTATAAGCATTTATAAATGAAAAGGGTGGGGGCTGTTGTAGTTGCCATAGTGGAACAGTACTGAACATCTCATCCATTGTTGCTCTTCGCCAGGTTTCCTTTTTTGGGGGAGTTTTTTTTATTATCACTTCATTGTAGCCAGTCTTGAGAGATAATATGACGTTAGTCTGCACAGATAAATAAACTACAATTTAGTATCCTTCGTATTTTGACATTTCTGCTGATCTGCTGCCTTGTTATTTTTAGTAGCCCTGTAACTGGGAAAGCCTCTTTCGCTGTAGTTGGCTCAATATATCTGCAAGAGCCTCGAAGACGTTTTTCAGATTTAGTTGGAACTGTTCGGCAATATTGCAGACTTTAAACGGACGCAAGCGTGTGACATGTTCTGATTAGGGCTTAAATCGGAGTTTGCTTTTGTCAAAGACAAGGTAGTTATCTGAGCTAATATCCAATCTTTTTTGTGCCCGCACGCCCAACATTGACGACCTCATTTCTAGGAAATGCTAATAAATCCATCTCCATTTAGTGATTTTTTAAATAATCAATACTGTGCGTGCTTCCAACTGACTTGCTATTGGATGTGCAGAAAGAAATCCTAGGATCGGCATTATTATGGATTTTTTTTGCAGAGCTATATGGTCCCAGTGTGTGTTCGAATCCATTGACTGTTATGGACGTTTAATTCTCCAATCAGTAGGATGAGGTCATGACTGGATGTCTCTGTGGATTGCATCAATTTTCTCTTTCTTCGGTCGGGTCATGTACTCAAAAGAAAAGTAATTTTACGTTGGTAGGTTAAAACTTGAACTTTAATAATTGAAATGCTGAGCTGGTTTCCAAGCAAAAAGTGCTGACTCTACTCAGATGTTCTAAACCAAATCAAATCCTAAATATTGTTACGAATCTCACTATCCAGGCTCTCTGCAAACTGCACCTTACACCACCAACTTAAAGAACTTGACAACTCAGGGCTCCAAAGTAACGTAACACTTTAATAGTTGAATAAATAACAGCCAATACTGTACAATTGGCAACACGTACACTGTACAAATATCTCTCCGATAACACCGTTCCGCCGTATCAACTCTTGCACTGGCCTCTCCGTCTCGTTCCGGGCTTGCACTGGGTTCAACAGTTCAGGACTGACTTCACACACTAGGCTCGTTGTGTCGGACTCGATCACAGACCAAGATCAAGACGCCGTTCGTCTCAACTGTACTTGATAGTACTCCGCACTGAACCGTCGTAATGCTCCGTACAGAACCACACCGCTGAACTGTGCTGTAGTCGACCGTGTTCTGAACTCTTGTCGTGAACCTCCTTTCTGAACCTTGCTGTATTGAGCCCCTTTTCTCGACTGTCTTGACTGCGACACTCCGCTCTTTATATATGGTCCCTACTGGCCTTCTAGAACCGGACAGAACGCCGCTCGACGTTTCTAGGTGGTCAGATGACTACAACTCTCGTGACGCTCCTGAGCTCTGTTCACGTCGACGATCCTACTCGAACCTTCATGTTGATACTCGTCTCGGCTGACCGTCGTAACTCGTCACTGTTGACCGCTCGTCTAGCGCTGGCCTGGGGCGATTTGCGTCGGCTGACTACACACACACCACTACCCCTCTCTGTGCCACCACCAAGTTTATAACAATATATATATATATTTTTCATTTTGGACTATTCAATCGCATAATGTTTATCGCATCTCGCTGATTCCAAGGATGTCCAGCCGGGAGGTTTCATTTTCTTTCAGAAGTTGGGTCAGTTTACAATATTTGTAAAGTTCCATGTGCCAATTAGGATTGATTTCTTTGCATCGAAAGACCTGCCATGTTTTTGTTCAGTTTTGCTATAAACTTATGTTGTTTTTTCAAATCTTGTTTTAGTAGATAACAATGTTACAAATAGTGACTAACTTCAATGAAAAAAACAAAAACTCTTTTCAGGTCGAAAGTTTCCAGCGCGGAACCAAGTGCCAACCTTTATGTATATGTTGGGTCCTCGGATCTAGGAAAGATGACAAAATTTCTAGTTAAAACGGTCACAC
Source organism: Biomphalaria glabrata (assembly GCF_947242115.1). NCBI lineage: Eukaryota > Metazoa > Mollusca > Gastropoda > Planorbidae > Biomphalaria > Biomphalaria glabrata. The sequence goes on along the minus strand of NC_074717.1, from coordinate 11,584,555 downwards.
CTCACGAAATGTACAATTTTATAACAACAGGTAATTTATTTTGTAGCAACAACCTTATTTTAAAGTAGGCCATGTCTGGGCATTATCTGAGCACTATTTGAGCAATTTTTTAGCAGTGTTTGAACATTAGCTTAGCAATATTAGAGGAATAGCTTAGCAATACTTGACCATGCTTTCTGATAGAATGATTCAGAATACTTTGTCTGTTTTTGTTTTGTTTTATAAAAATATGTCTTTTAAACTTAGATTTGTTTCTATGTTTTAAATGTTATGTTCCTTTTATGTTTTATACCTTTAATGTTTATTGGTTCTATGCATTGCATACTTGAATTATTTATACATTATAGAAAACGATATTGCCATACTGACTCTGGCATCGCCAATTACTTTTAATGACTGCACTAAACCGATACCTTTGGTAAATGCCACCACAAAATTGTTAGACGAAGATTGCAAAGTCATGGGCTGGGGAGCTACTACAGGTAAGTGGACTACAAGTAAAACAAGTAGAATATAAAATGTAATTAAAAAAAAACAAATAATATCTGAAGGAAAGAACCTCAAAATCACTAATTAATATCTAATTGGTTCACCTTTTAACTCATTCATGTTTTCTGTTTGACTATGAATAATTGTGCGAAATTTCAACTTGAAAAATTAAAATATTTTGGCTCTAAATTAACACCAATAACAGTAAACTCGTGTGTACTTCACGGAAGTCTTTAGTTTCTTTACTTTTTCTAATTTACATAAACGACCCACCTAATTGCATTGGTTTACTAGCAAAAGTCAAATTATTTGCAGACGATTGAAATAAATACAACACAATAAAAAGAATTTTTACAAAGAGAATTAGATGAAATAAATTAATGAGAATCGAATTGGAGCTTGTCTTTCCAATCCCGAAATTCAAAATCTCAGACTTCACCAAGATACTTTCACTACGAGAGCCAAGTGCTTTACTACTCAGCCACAACAATTAATTTGCTCCAAACGGTACGAATATATTCATGTTCGCCGTGGCTTCAATGATAACCTACCGTTGTTATTCGTAGACTTCGTCGTTCTACCAGAGAGCTAGGATAAAAACACTTATGAACTCGTATCTATTTATTCATGTTTAGGTTGAAAGAAGCTTGAATAAACTTATTTTTTTTAGCAAACCTTAACTTTTCTATATAAATAGACATAAACTCAACTTGAATTGGGATATAGTGGAAAGAAAATGAAATGAAAATTAAAACAAAATCTTACTCACTACAAAAAATACGTTCTTACTGTGTAACATCGCAAGTTAGTTTCCTATTCAACTATTCAACTATCCCACAATCCTTTTTATTCACTTCAATTTCGTCAGACTACCTCGTCGTTTCATTCGAAACTCTACAGAGTTGCATCATAAATAACACATACTCTCCATGCCACCCACCTACGCATCTTTTCAACTCAGTGAGTACAATACTCTGATAAAAAAGTGTGTACACTTTAGTTCTCTCGCACCCATTCTCCGATTATGTTGAAACTTCGCACGATTATTTAATTAACATAAATAAAACATAAATCAATTTTAAAAAGTAACAAATTAGACAATTAATTAATGTAGGCCTAACTAATTAATTATTTTGTTTAAAATCAGCAAGGGAAACAAATACTTCAGTATTCACAGATATGGATAAAATTGTTGGTTTCTTAAAGTTATAATGTTTTTTGTTTTTTGTTTGGTGCAATGCACAAATTGTAAGACAAATTTCCATACGGATAATAAAGATTATTATTATTATTATTATTATTAAATAATTATTAACATTATCTCTCCTTCACGCATTATCCGATCAAGTTGATACTTTAAACAATTATTTATTTTATCTAACAAAATAGGAATCAATAAACAAAAAATAACTCTATTAGTCAATCAACTATTGGAAATTAATTATTTTGAGTGATATAGAATAAAGGAAATTGCTTGTTTATTATATGTTCTTCTTACCAGATTCCGAAAAAGATGCAGGTCCTTCCACTCTCAAGTATGCAACGGTGTTCATTCATAACGAATATAAATGCCAAGATTTATTTAGGAATAAACTTCCTAATCTACCATCATCTATTTTCTGCGCCAAAGGAAGAGGTGGTTCAGACGTTTGCCGTGTAATTATTCAAAGTTATATATATATCAATAATCACATATTTATATATATTTACAGTGATTTTTTTGTGACGGTACGCACCGGTACGGCGTACCGGCCCCTTTTTCAATGTGGAAAAAAAAATTACTTTTCTTGTATATATATATATATATATATATATATATATATACACACACATACACATATATACACACATATATATACATACAAAATTTAGTCTATTCATCTCAAATTTTAATCAAATATATGTAGGCCTACAAGCAAATGTTTTAATTGAAAAAAAAATGGATTTAAGCCTATTAGCTATTTTGATTTGATAGCTTCATTCACACTATTTTTACATTGACACATTCGCTTTACTTATTACATTATTATTTCGTTTAATTGTTTACAAAACACTCTCAGTGACTATATCGACAGTAATGCGCAAATAAAGACCCGCGGGTCGCGGGTAACATATGTCTAGTATATAATAAAAAAGTAAGGTGTGTGTATGTACGTATGTTCCAAATAGAAATAAAAACCGTTAGACCAATTTTAATAAATCTTAGCATAGATTTTCCTTGGATACTAACTGAAACAGTAACGTAAGTAAAGTAGCCCTGAGACAAGCTTAAGACAATTAACAAAAAGTTGCCCAGTTCTATGAAAGTATTACTATTTCATGGATATGTCATATAGCCTTGTTTACATAAGACAAGACCGAAAAAATATAGATCTAATTTTAAGAACTACACTTTGCAAAGACTTTTTTTTTTAATTTGACACTTACAAATAGGAGGTATAGTCCATTCATTTCATTATTTTATCAAATTAACTTTCATATTTGTGTTTCAAAAGCATTTTTACATATTTTTTTCCCTTTTATCGGCTAATTTAGACCTTTAGACGTACTTTATATTCCATTCATCCTGAGCTTGTTTCGGTTGACAAGACCCAAAGTTTATGCATGCGCAGAACTTAAAACTGATATAGTGTATTAGAAACAAACAAAATAATAATGTTAGAAGTAAAGCGAATTTGTGAATATACAAATATTATGAATGGAGGTATAAAAATAGCTTATCGTCCCTTGGTTTTCTGCCCTGGTTAAGAGATGCCTGAAAAAGTATTGGAACACTGGTGCTAGCTCATTGCTTTGTTCTTTGAGTAATCTAGCAGACCATCAGGTCCAGAAGCTTTATTTGGTTTGGTGTTGGCTAATAGTTTTTGGATCCTTTTACTTTTATATCTCCTATCTCCTAGTTCAAATTAAGTAATATGTCTTTGTCTCTTGGAGCTGAGAATGCTGATGGAAAGTAATTATTTAGGATGTTAGCTTTAGTTTCATTATCATTATGTGCTAAGTTTTTTTCTCCTTTTAATGGTGCTACATTTTTTGTTTCCATTTTCTTGGACTTAAGGTATGACCATTGTTTTTTTTTTTGCTATCCTTAGATATTACATTTTTATGTATTCACTGTCTGCTTACGTTTTGGGTTAGGTGTTTAATTTTAATATACTTTTTATAAACTCTTTCTGCCTTAGTTTCTTTAAATTTTCTATATAGGTTTTCCTTCTGTTTACAAAGCTTCTTTAATTTACTATTAAACCAGCATTTATTTATTTTGTTACTCATATATCTAGTAGGTATATGATTTTCTATAATGTTTTTAAGATAGTTTTTAATGAAATTCCAGAGGTCATCAACTGGTTGGTTAATGTCTTTTTCTGATAAGAATGTTTGTTTAAAGTTTAATGCAGCTTGGTGTAGTTGTGTTAGGTTGCATTTGTTCCAAACAAACAAAATAATAATGTTAGAAGTAAAGCAAATGTATGAATATACAAATATTATGAATGGAGCTAAAAAATAGCTAATCGACCTTATTCAGACTTATACAGAAATGTCTACATGCTAAAATGGAAATGCGTATTTCCAGACCTGGAAATGCGTATTTTGAGGGGCAAATACGTATTTTCCTAAATATCAAGAAATATACCCAGAAAAGACTAAAATTAAATCATTCAAGCACATAACATACACGAAAGGGAAGCTATCATAAGGTTAACACAGCATAAAGTGATATAAGACTAAGACATTTTGTACATTTGTCAAAATATTTACACTTTTAGTCTTTGTCTTTGACTTTTCTAGAATATGTTAGGATGATAACGTTCTTGTCAGTTGGCAATGATCTTATGATCATAATGCTTCTTGTGTACTTCACATCCCATAATAGCGGCAACAGAACATTTAGCTGGATCAGTGACATCTAGTTTTATAAAAGTAATTTTGTTTATAGACAATTTTTTTTACTAGGTATCCAGCAACTGGAAATATTTTATAACACTCCGATTTTCTTCTTCCAGACCTTTTTTGCAGAGTTAGCTATGAAAGGTTTGGCATCCTCTACAATCACTAATAACAAACATTTTAAATATTTGTTTTTCAGGCAGATAATCCTAATAAGTCTTTGAACTTGTTTCTAATATATAAAAGCTTTGCTATTGAGTCTGCCTTAAATTACCCTGATTTCATTCTTTGAACTTAGGCCTTCATAAGTAATGGAACCTAATTAGTCGCTAGTGACTATAACAGTAGTTACCACAGAAGATACATTATGCAAGTAATGCAACATCAGTTTGATTCCCTTTATCATGCTAAAAGAGAAATTAAGCGCAACCAATGTTTCTTCTATGAAAACCTCTGCCCTTCTCATTTTCACCTAAAAAAAATCTAATCCAAATCTAGATCTAGATCTGTAAGCAGCTTCATTATTAGTTGATTGTTTTTTAATGTGCATATTTAAGATTCCATAATTGATACGAAATTGCTTCTTTTGGGTAGATTTTTTTAGAGCTAGACTCTAGATCTAGTTACATATATCTAGAGCCTTGAGTTTTTGAGGTACCTCTTCTACTAGTGTGGAATCTAAACCTACAGCCTACATTGATTGCTACATCTAGCCAGTAGTCTAAATCTAAGTCTATTACACACCTGGTCATATCTAGAGCTAGAATGTAGACTAGAATTAGATTTAGATCTAGAATCTATATTTATATCTAAATCTAGAAAAAACTAGATCTATATTTAGATTACACAATTAGATCTAGATCTCAATTCTAAATCTAGATGTACGTACATTCTAGTATAGGCATTAAACTAATTATAGGTGCCTGACATATCTCTTGCTCTAGATGCAGTCTAGATGAATTAGAACTAATCAATCAATTAATTCCCAATTATTTTGAAGACGTCACAGCTGACACATTGAAAGGAACTCAACTTTGTTTAGATCAGTAAGATCTAGATATAGATCTAGTAAATATTTAAATCTTAAATATTTGAATCTTCGTCAGCGCGCGCGAAAAAAAAAAAACTATACTAGATATATCATATGAGTAGTCCATTCCAGGCATCGAAGCACTGATCTATATATATGATTAGCAGGAAGTACTTGTCTTTTGTTGTTTTTTTTTAATTATTTTTTTTTCTGCTTTAGAGGGGGAAATGCGTATTTTCAGATGATAAACCGTATTCGCGTATTTTTGAGTCCATTTGCTTACAAAATACGCAAGATGCGTACTTCTAGGCAACTCTGCTTATAATATATTAAGTAGAATGTAAGGTAGATGTATGTCCTTCATTGAAATCAAAACCGTTCGACCAATTTTAAGGAAACTTGGCACGAACGTTCCTTAGATAATAGCGAGGATCTTAGGATACGTAAAGTTGCCCCTACTGCAACAGAGTTTACTAAATTTAGCTCAATGAGGCATCTTGATATTTTAACTATTAAAACAGCACAAATGCCTTTTATAATATAACAATTAAAAAAAGCCTGGCAAGCAGTGTTAGAACTTACCTAATATGCTATGTAGTATCATTTATTGTATGACTTTGAGGACACTTATTGAGCTATTGGTTGTTGGTATTAAAGTAATGATTCAGAAAATTCATTTCAAGTTGCTAATTTGTTCCCTCAACTATCACTAAGAAAACTTGCCCCATTATCTTGGTCATGTAGTCATTCATCCAAAATAATTTTTAAAGCTAAAAAATCGTGTAAAAAATGTTTGTAAAATGTTTTACATGTTTCGTATGTTCCTTCAGAGTTGAAAATCTACTTACTAGTCGGAACCTCCCGAAGGACGACGGATAATGACCGAAACAAATAAGCGTGAATACCGCACGACCATGCAGCAATCCTAGTACCGTAGATTTTAGAGTAGACTTTGACCGTAGACCTATCCCCGTAGACTTATAACCGTAGACTTTTGAACATAGACTTTTGACCTTAGATTTTCACCATTGACTTTCATTTTAGACTTTGACCGTAGACTTTGAATGTATGCTCTGACTGTAGACTTAGACCGTAGACTTTGACTGGGAAGCGTGGTCGAGAGGCCAAGTGCGCTTGAACTTGGCTTAGCTTGGCTACCTAGAAGGGGGCTCGAGGTTTGACACCCGACTCGGGCAGAGTTGTGTTTACTGAGCGCCTAAAGGCAGCACGGAAAACCAACTCCTAGATACCCCCTCCCCCCCCCCACTGGTCCACAAATGAGATTAGACCAAAAGCGCTCTGAGCATGCTATAAGCATGAAAGTAGCGCTATATAAAAGCTATAATAATGATAATAATATTCACTTTGACCATATATTGTAGACTAAATAGGAGAATGTAACGTATACTAAATGGTAGACTATAGTGTCAAGAAAACTTGAGTATAAGAAACCAATACGACAAGCGCTGATTACAGTCTGGTCTGTGTATCTACAATTTATTTACTGAAATAAATCAGAAAGTTTCAAATAGTTTCAAAATTCAGTAACTTACAAAAATGAAAATGGTTAAAAATAATAATATAAATAAGACATTTAAAATACTTTTACAAAAAGCTTATTTTATCTTATATATTACAGACGTTACTTCAAAAAAAAATATAATTACGTCCGACGTATTTCATGTGTCAATTAATTGTAATTCTATCAATAAGTATAGATCAGTCATGTCATTAGATGTGGAATAGATATAGACTAACAATCTTAATTTTTAAACAAAAATTTTCCACTCCCTGTCTAATTCACTGATTCATTGATCAGGAAATCTCTTAAACTGTTGTACGTATCCGCATGATATTTCGTACACAAGTGACTTTTACCTCCTAGACGCTTGCTAACAACCCACTTTGACAGACTCACAACTTAAGGACCGCTAATAGCTTTCTGAGAACTTTTGTATTTTATTTTCATTATTTCACCAAAAGGCTGCAGTCTTCATATAAAGCAGTTTAAAAAAGCGAAATAAAAAAATACTTCAATAAAGCTTCTATTAAAATGTATCAATTAGCTTGGATAAGTCAATTAATTAAATTTGTATTTGATGTCGACTAACAATAATAAATCTGTGCAATTAGAAATATTTTTTTTTACCAATTGTTTTTGTTTAGCGCTATTTCATGCTTTTAGCTTTCTCAGTACGCTATGATCCTATCACTTGTCTCACTACGTTATGATCCTATCACTTGTCTCAATACGCTATGATCCTATCACTTGTCTCAATACGCTATGACCCTATCACTTGTCTCAGTACTCTATGATCCTATCACTTGTCTCAATACGCTATGATCCTATCACTTGTCTCAATACGCTATGATCCTATCACTTGTCTCAATACGCTATGACCCTATCACTTGTCTCAGTACTCTATGATCCTATCACTTGTCTCAATACGCTATGATCCTATCACTTGTCTCAATACGCTATGACCCTATCACTTGTCTCAGTACGCTATGATCCTATCACTTGTCTCAATACGCTATGACCCTATCACTTGTCTCAGTACGCTATGATCCTATCACTTGTCTCAATACGTTATGACCCTATCACTTGTCTCAATACGCTATGATCCTATCCATGTCTCAATACGCTATGACCCTATCACTTGTCTCAGTACGCTATGATCCTATCACTTGTCTCAATACGCTATGATCCTATCACTTGTCTCAGTTCGCTATGATCCTATCACTTGTCTCAGTACGCTATGATCCTATCACTTGTCTCAAAACGCTATGACCCTATCACTTGTCTCAATACGCTATGATCCTATCCATGTCTCAATACGTTATGACCCTATCACTTGTCTCAATACGCTATGATCCTATCCATGTCTCAATACGCTATGACCCTATCACTTGTCTCAGTACGCTATGATCCTATCACTTGTCTCAATACGCTATGATCCTATCACTTGTCTCAGTTCGCTATGATCCTATCACTTGTCTCAGTACGCTATGATCCTATCACTTGTCTCAATACGCTATGATCCTATCACTTGTCTCAATACGCTATGATCCTATCACTTGTCTGGACCAGTTAAAAAAGGATGAATGCTACCGTGATCACTTTTTAAATACATAAAAAAAGTTGTACGGCCTGAATTCGAACTCCAAAGCTCAAGCGTCCTTAAGTAGACTAATTCAACTTAAAACAACACATCTGTCAAATATGATTTTTCCCTTGTTTGATACGAAATAAAATAATCAATTATCAATAGTTAATTAACTAATTGATTTTTGTTTTGTCAGTTACATGAAATAATTCAACAAAATTTTAAATGGTGCTGCGACTGTGGGTTCTATTTGTCTCGAAGTATATCCCTCTAACTTTGTTAATATGCTTTAATCTTTTATGTCAGAAATCAGTTTATATACGTATTTAACATTTCTTTCAACAGGGTGACTCTGGTGGACCACTGGTCTGTAAAAAGTATACCGCTAAAGAATACTTTGTTCATGGCATTGTGTCGAGCAACCTCGGTTGTAACAGCCAGACTGGCTTCTACATGAAAGTTGCCTTTTTCATTCCATGGATCCAGAGCAAAATCGCCAAATGAAAACAATGAAAAAAATCAACAACAAATGTTTACATCATCGGATATATATTTTTAATTTAACGAAATATATAAATTTAATTTGATAGGCGAAATATGTCAACAACTTTAAAGTAACCTGAGATTCTAAAGAACATTTTTTTTTTACATTAAAAAATGTTTAAAGAAGGCGCTCTAAAAAATTCTTTATTAAAGTAAGATTAAACCATTAAACTCAATCTAATTTCCTGTGTTACATGTTTTATAAACAGAAGTGCTGCTAAAAGGTCCTACCAATTATGCAATCAACTATAAAGCTTTCGAGACCGAACCGTGGCATTCAAATGGAAAAGGACCTCCTACTCCTATTATGTAACCGCCACAATAACCTTGAGAGAACCGCCAAAGCCGGCTGCCATGCTATGGCGGCCCCCTTCGTGGAACGGTGTGGCGAATATTTTGTGGCCTCCGTAACGGGAAAAAGCCACTATTAGGTTTGTGCAAAATTTTCGTCTGTCCGTCTGTCACACTCAGATCTTGAAAACTAGAAGAGAAATGAAAAATATTATTTCACCATGCGATGCGGCTTGAAAAGTTCAGGTGCAACGGCTACTTTTAGTTTTCTTAGTTTTCTAACAGCAAACCGTTCAATTTATAAAGTTAATTATGCAAGCGATATTTTCATAAAAATACACCAATTCTAAAACAATAACGTAAATGTCAGGAAGACTACGCTACTTACTTACCTAGACCTAAGTCCTCCGGCGCGGTTCGGCGCATTGGGCAGCAGGCTGTCTCCATAAAGATCTGTCGTTGGCAAGATCTGAAGCCTCATTCCACCTGGTGTCCACAGTTCTGAGGTCCTCCATGAAGGTGTGGCATTGGACTTCCAGTTGGGTTTGATCCAACACCGTTATCAGGGGTTGGCAGCCCTCGGCACATGTATGGTTTTCTCTATATATCAAGTTTGCTGTTTCTGTAGCAATTGTGGTTTTACAGGGTGGGGTCACTAGCCCCACGCCAAACCCTCCTCCTTTCTCACCCGGGATTGGGACCGGCAGATGGCGGAGTTGATAACGTTACAATATTTAGTAAAGAAAGACATTTTTTTTTAGTGTTTTCAGTATCCTTAAATCAAATATATTTATAACATTTACAAGAAATGTTCCCAACAAGTATAAATATTTTTAAAAAAATTATTAAATTATTTTTTCTGGTCAACGAGCTGCTAAAATTAAGAAAACATTTATGTTTGTTTATAAAAGCTAAGAATGTAATATGTATGTAAATATCACGAACATTTTTTTTTAAATGGACTTTTTATGCAGCGACTTTCCTGCAGTAGCGTGACTAGCAGCGGCAAGACATGGTGCTAATCAGTTCATCAAAATTTTTAAAATTATCATCATCATCATTATCATCAAACTCCATTTGAGTGAGGGCTTGAGAGGCTCAAATCCTCTCTTGCAAAAGACCTGGACAGAAACCCTGCTGTCTTGCGTAGTGCATAAATATAGCCATACAGGTCGAGAATTTTGGGTTTCCCAGACCTGTCGAAACTTAGATCAGCAAGTCTGGGGCAGTCAAACAGAACATGAGGCACGGTTTCCTCTTCTTCCCAGCAGCGGGGGCACCGTGAATCGAAATTCGGCCATAGCCGTGAGAAATATGAGCCAACAGGACAATGGCCTGTCCTGCACTGTGCTATAATAGCTTGCTCAGGCCTGGAAAGCCTCCACCATGGGGAAGTGCGGCCAGGGCGCCTCATGCGCTCCCAGACTCCACGGGCTTTTTGGGACTTGTCCCAGCACTCAAACAACTTTTCCATTTCTGTTTTTTTGAATTATAGCCAGAGCATGATGAAAATTTACAGCCTGTTCGGTGGGTGGAATTTGCCCTCCCTGGTGGGCCAAGGAGTCTGCAATAGTGTTGCCAATCACACGTATGTGACTCGGTACCCACTGCATTATTACAGGGGTGCCAAAGCGTTGTTTTATGTTGTGTGAAGCCATGATGACAGTGTCGATATTGAGAGGCCATGGTCCGGGGCTATGCAAAGCCTGTAGTACAGATTTTGAGTCAGTGACCACAACAATCTTTGTTGACCTCAAATGTCCCTCGCCAATTTGAGAGTCAATGACTTTAAAGGCTTCACAGAATGCCATGGTCTCCGAATCGAAACTGCAAACACTACCACATGGTCCAAAGATTTTGACTGAGTGAGAGCCAAGAAACTCAATGTAGGATCCATAGCCTGCTCTTCCAGAATCTATCGATGCCGACCCATCAATGTATGCAAAAATAGCACTGGGCTTGAAGGTTTTAATGGTCTCCAGTGCTAGAATTTAAAGGTCGTTAGATAAACGACTTAGCTTAGTGGCATTAGGGTCTACTAGTTTCAAACGTAAGTCTGGGGTCGTTGGGCAACACCGAGGGGGAAAGGGATGAAATCGTTGAATGTTTTGTCGGTTGGTGGAGAGGCCAGCTCTTTCAGATTGTCTAGTGACATGATGAATATATCTTCTGCATTTCCAACCATCCACTAGTTTTCTAGCTGGGAGGTATTCATCCATCCTTTTATACCGCTCAAAGCAGGTCAGTACTGACCTCTCCCTCCTAAGGCTTAGTGGACCTACATTAGCGATTATTTCAGCCGCATTTAATGGACTTGTCCGAAAGGTTCCACAGACAAATCTTAATGCTTGGGACTGTATTTTATCAAGTTGTTCAAGAGCAGTGATAGAGCCATAAATTTGCACAGGTAGGCTGTAGTCTATCTGTGATCGGACTGCTCCTAAATACAGGGATCGGAGCATGTCTGCTCGGGCTCCCCACTTTGTGGATGCCAGCTTCCGCACAATGCAAAGTTTCCCTGAGGCCTTTTTTGCATCATCCTGGATGTGCTCACACATTTTTAGTTTGCGATCTAAAGTTACACCAAGGTACTTGGGTAGCTTTTCCATGCTGAGAGCCATTTAGTTGAGGTAGAGCCGCAAAAGTTTCCCGAGAAGGCCAGTCCCGAGCGTGAACAGAGAATAGACCGTCTTGGAGGTGTTTATTTCTAACCTCCATTTTTTGTGTATGAACAGAGTGTATGGAGATCTTCTTTCAACAATTTGCGTATAGAGGTTGGGCTATTTCCGGATTTCCAAAGGACAATATCATCAGCAGCTTTTGGAATTTTAGCTGAGCCGGTAGGTCATTTATGAAGGCCGTGAAAAGGGCGCATGACAGGACGGAGCCCTGGGGGAGGCCGTGCTTGAGGGTCATTTCTCGTGAGACTTCTCCGTACATTCTTTTTCTTATTATACGATCTTGTAGGAAGTCTCTAATCCAGTAATATATCCGTCCCCGCAGCCCAAGGCTCTTATTTTATGAAGCAAACCAGGCCGCCATACTTTATCATATGCCTGTTTTAAGTCAATGAAGACTGCATATGTGCTTTCGGTCCTTTGGAATCCATCTGCTACGCTCTGCATAAAGATGTTGACTTGGTCTATAGCGGACATTCCAGCCCTGAAACCAGCCTGTTCTGGAGCTATAAGACGGGCACTCTCAAGGTACTAAAACAGACGCTCATTTATAATTTTTTCAGCCATCTTTCCCACACAAGATGTGAGCGAGATGGGCCTGTATCCCTCAGCAGTGCAAGCATCTTTTCCCTTTTTTTGGTATAGGGATAATGGTGGCACGTTTCCGGGCCCTGGGCAGATGACAAGACCACGGCCCTTCCTTTCCCCCTTAAATGCTTGAGCATTTCGGGGGGGACACCATCCGGCCCGGGAGTCTTTTTAAGCTGGCATTTCTTTATGGCAGCATTAAGCTCGCCTATCGAGAAGGGGGAGTTCATCGTTGCCTCAGCACTTTCGGTCTGTGGCTCCTTTCGGTCTGTTTTTTCATTAGCTTTGCGAGCTTTATCAATGGCTTTGGACATTGGAGACTTCTTGGCAGCCTTGTTGATCTTAGCAAAATATTTTCTTCTTTGATGAAATGGTTACACCACTGGGTGAAGATAATGGGGTTGCTGTTTTCGTACGCTCAGCATTTTCGAGATTTCCCAGAAGACTCCAGGCCTTAGAGCTATCCCTTAGGTCTAACCTTGCACAGGTGTTGGTCCAACGTTCTCGTTTTTCCATGTTAACCTGAGATGAACTCCTATTGAAAAATCAGATCAGGAAGGACTAGTCCTCCCGTAGTGCTCTAGCAAGAAACTTAGCCGTCCGGCGTAGTGCCTCTTAGCTACCATACAAGTCCAGTGACTGCTCAGACAGGTCCCCCCTTAGCTCGCGGAGCTGGGGACACTCGTACAAGACGTGCGACACTGTTTCGACGCTCTCTCCACAGTGACGGCATCGGGAGTCAAAGTTCGTGCGGAACCTGGCAAAGTATGCCCCAATAGGACAGTGTTCCGTTCTGCACTGCGCAATAATTGACTGCTCTGACCTCCTCAGTCGCCACCACGTGCTCTGTCGGATTCCTCCCAGGACTTTAACCACTTCTCATGAATGAGTGCTCGGATTTGTGCCGTTGCTTGTAAGTACGTGCTTGGTGATTCGAGGTGTGTGGCTGCCAAAGCACACTCCCTTGCGAGGGCGTCTGCCGTTTCATTGCCCCTCACGTCGCATTGTGAAGGCGCCAACTGCATGAAAACGACAGCTCCAATAGCTCGGCGGATGTTATCTGCGGCGCCGATTGCCTCTTCTATTACGGGCGACCCTCCCCCGCCGCCACCCATAGCTTGGAGACTGGAGCAAGAGTCTGTGACTAGTACCACAGCAGTAGCACCAGTTTCGCATTGGGTCATTCGGGCCCTAATGGCCTCGAACTCCGACTTATCCCTGTTAACTCGGCGTCCATTGAGCATGCGGCGTACCCGCATGGACCAGAGAGCCGGTCTGGTTCTGTCCGGTCAGGTAGACTATAAGGGCCCCATACCGTGATCTATCGGAGTCCCTCAATACCGACCCATCGGTATAGCAGAAAATGGCATCTGATGGGTAGGATTTTATGGTTACTGATGCCAAGTTTTGGAGAATGGCAGGCGTAAATCGCGCTCTTGGTGGCTCCCGAGTTATCCCAGTTAACAGACGTTTTGACTAATAGGCTGAGTCTGTTATATTTCTGCCTGAGTGTTGGATTTTTTTTGTTCTTTTGGACCTTTTGGTATGCCCTTTACCGAGCCATAACAAGTTTGTTGATTTCAGCCATCAAAAAGTTTTTGAATTTTTTACAAGGTTAAGTTTGAGGAATAAACCTTTTAGCCATGCCCAGGATAGCTGTCGTTATTTGATGGTATACAAGGTCGTCAGGGCATTGTCGACAGCTGCTAACATGCGGAAGAGCTATAAACTGCGAGCTATAAAAGTAGTTGTTTTTTTAAAACTTAATACTAAAGCAAAGTTCGTATAAAATTATTTTTTAAAAACAAATTTGTAAACAGTATTTTACGTTAAGAGTTAGTTGATAAATGGAAAATATATTTTATAATAATACATTGATACTCTTTCCATTGTGCAATTTTTTTTGAACCAATGCTCGAATGTATGAATGAAGGTTGAGTTATTAATGAAGAAGTCTGTGACCTTTTAAAAAAACTTACTTCCCCTGAAGTTTTTCAATTAAAAGTGGTGTAATTTTTTGAAAAATCTGCTTGCATATATAATTTTAAAATTAGATGGTTCACTTTCGGAAAAAAAGTAGCCATTGCATCAGAACTTTGAATGATCTAAAATATCGTGATGTCCGATTTTCATTTTCTCTTCTAGTTTCTGAGATCTAAACGGAAAGGACGGAAGGACGGACAAACAGACGACACAAAACTAATAGCGTCTTTTCGCGTCTTTTCCTCTTTCGAGGGCAGCTAAGAACTTTAAAAAAAAAAAAAAAATCTGAATCATAGGAAAGAGCAGCGCTTTTACTGCCATATCTCTCAATACTGCTATACGTTTCTCCCCTTTTCTTTATGAAAAAAAGTAATTAATTACCACTAGTTAATAAGCTATGTGGATAACGTTTTGAACGATTCATGTGTTATCATCGACACTGAATAATTATGCAGTCTTAACTTGGTCCGAAATAATAATAATAATAATAATCTTTATTATCCGTAAGGAAATTTGTCTTACAATTTGTGCATTACATCAAACAAAAAACATTATAACTATAAGAAACCAAAGTGTACATTCACACCAGACTCACTCATAATTTAGATGTGACAAAGTTTATACCAGATTGTTCTTATTTAATGATTTGATTGCCAGGGGAACAAAAGAGTGAAGTTGGAGAAATAACGTGTACTAGTCGACCCACGGCGTGACCTTTCTTTAGGCCACTGCAACCTATGCGATAGCACCTACATAAGACAGCGCTATTTCAAGGTGTAAATTATTAAATTAAATCATTTTATAACTTATAACAGATTTCCCGCGGCCTCCTGATTTACTAAGAGCTCCTGGAAATCTCCTGAAATTGCAAAATATACGAAAAAGTCCTGGAAATCTCCGGAAATTATTAAAACCTTTTGAAAACTCATAAAAATCAGATGAAATAGACAAAATTGTCATTTCGGAGTGACATTCAATATAGAATATGCAATTCTAAGCGAGATAAAAAAAAAATGGAGTTATACAATACCCGTAATTGTGGAATCTGGTGAAAGAAGCTTCTCGCGCCTCAAACTAATGAAAAATTAATTGAGATCAACAATTCTCCATGATAGATTGAAATATTTGGAAATTCTTGCTATTGAGTGTGATCTATGTAGGAAAAATAATTTTTATGATAAACTGTATGACTTCGCTACACGCCAAGCTCGTAAAGTAATTCTGTACGTAGTAAAGAAGGAATACAATGTAAAGATGAAGTTTCAATTACTATTCGCATTCTACACAAACTGGGCCCGCGCAATCCGTTTTGCATAGGGCCCCGCAATGGTTAAGTCCAGCCCTGCTATTTATTTACGGGTGAATAAAAAGTAGAATACTTCTTCTTTCCCCCCCCCTTTTTTTTTTTTACAGAGAAAGTTACGTGAGGTAACTTTATTCCGACTTTCAGAAATAAAAGACTTATCTTTCCATGACTTCTTGGTCACAATGGTTAGGTCCGGCTCTGCTACGTTTACAAAAAATAGCTATAGTAGCTTTAACATTGACAAAAATAGCTATAGTAGCTTTTACGTTGACAATAAATAGCTATAGTAGCTGTTACATTTACGATAAATAGCTATAGTAGCTTTTACATTTACAAAAAATAGCTAGAAGCTTTTACGTTGACAATAAATAGCTATAGTAGCTGTTACATTTACGATAAATAGCTATAGTAGCTTTTACATTTACAAAAATTAGCTAGAAGCTTTTACGTTGACAATAAATAGCTATAGTAGCTTTCACTTTGACAATAAATAGCTATTGTAGCTTTCACTTTGACAATAAATAGCTATAGTAGCTTTAAGGTTTACAGTAAATAGCTATAGTAGCTTTTACTTGTACAATAAATAACTATGGTAGCTTTTATGTTGACAATAAATAGCTATAGTAGCTTTTTTGGTTGAGGCATCTCAACAAGGTCTGGCCTTTATTTAAAAGACATCATAAACATGAATCATAAAAGTCTGTCTTAAGCAAAGCTTCTTCATAACCCCTCAACTTAGGTGGAGCTACGTTATCCACATTCCTATCAAGTCTAGTACCTAGAAGTGCACGAGCTATAGCACTCTTTCTGCTAGTTGCGGTGTGAGAGGCAAGGTTATAGGATAATTTATTTTGTTTCAAGCATTGCAGAATTAAAATTTCTAAACTATTTATTTTGATGCATCTGACTTTTGCTCTATGAAAGTACGCATTTTAAACTTACTTAAAAACCAGTGGGCATCACGGCATCACACTAATATAGTTTTGCCTTTTGAAAGTATAGGCTAGTGCATTGAATAAAAAAATTAAACTTTGAATTTTAGCTTACTTTTGTTTTTTTAGTTGGTAACATTGATGTTTAAATTGGCGTCCTTGACATTTATTAAAATTTATCGTGAAAATCTTCACTATGAAGGATATTAAATTAGATCAAGGGAGCTAATAAATCTCATTGACACACAATAACGAAAACACATCCAATGGGCCATTACTTTAGTGAATTCACTCTTACGACCATTGGTTGAAACTGGTCACTGTTATAGACTGGACAGTAAGTTTGGTAGTTATGATGTGACTTGCAGACCAATTACGTGACTACTTCCTCAACTGAAAATAAACAGAACCTAATTGTAGTACATACTAACGTTTACATTTCAGCTGCCAACCTAAATGTAAAACAACACAACAAAGTTACAACGACAGTTTGTGTGCTCATCTCAATCAAAATCGTCCATTTCCTAAACCATTAAATCAATAAGATAATCAGTATATGACATAAGTTAGAAAGGTTTACATCTAATTGATTTGATATTTTTTTGTAAAGGGCCAATCTCTTATTCCAAACCTCAAGAAAAAGAAAACATTCTAAACACAAATAATATCTTTCCTTTAGTTCGGTCTCCTACGGCCTACGCCCCACTGCAGTTCTCGCGATAATATGAAAAAATACTTATTAATTGTTGTTTTAAATTTTGTTTTCACTCGTATACTTATTAAATAGATATTTTTTCTTTATAAAAGTAAAAAAAAATTTTGTAACTTAGCAACTTTGTAAATTATTATTTTTTTTACAAAAAAATCTAAAACCGTTTGCATAAATGTATATAGGATCTGGTAAATAGTTATCTCCCCTACTAAAAAGCCTCCCGTGTTTGTTACTATTGTTAGGTATTTCTGAATCTTCTGGCTAGATGTATTAGTAGGCACACAAATAAAAGCACTGCAAAGAACTTGACGACTCAACTTTCAGCTTCATATAACTTTATTGACTATTAACTCTGACAATTCGTCACTATAACATGTAGCGTAGAAGACTGTACAATATCTGTCATTTTACAGTTAGCTATACTTCGTTGTAATTCATCTCTATAATTCGTTGCCTCGAGCCGTATTCCACAGAACAGACCAACGACACACTTCCCAGTGTCGCTCCAGGTCTCCCAAATCTGAATCAAGTCGTACTCAAGTCTACTGAATCAGAGGCGCACACGTCTTACATCGACTGTAACGGCTCAAGTCCACTGTAGTTCGCTGTATAGACTTTAACGACAGTAGTCCACTCCAGTTAACTCTACCCTAGTTAACTTGCATCGAGTCGTACACATTTCTCTTCCACTGTCTCGCACTGTCGCGCCTCAAACTAATGAAAAATTAAATGAGATCAACAATTCTCCATGATAGATTGAAATATTTGGAAATTCTTGCTATTGAGTGTGATCTATGTAGGAAAAATAATTTTTATGATAAACTGTATGACTTCGCTACACGCCAAGCTCGTAAAGTAATTCTGTACGTAGTAAAGAAGGAATACAATGTAAAGATGAAGTTTCAATTATTATTCGCATCCCTACACAAACTGGGCCCGCGCAATCCGTTTTGCATAGGGCCCGCAATGGTTAAGTCCAGCCCTGCTATTTATTTACGGGTGAATAAAAAGTAGAATACTTCTTCTTTCCCCCCCCCCCTTTTTTTTTACAGCGAAAGTTAAGTGAGGTAACTTTATTCCGACTTTCAGAAATAAAAGACTTATCTTTCCATGACTTCTTGGTCACAATGGTTAGGTCCGGCTCTGCTACGTTTACAATAAATAGCTATAGTAGCTTTTACATTGACAATAAATAGCTATAGTAGCTTTTACGTTGACAATAAATAGCTATAGTAGCTGTTACATTTACGATAAATAGCTATAGTAGCTTTTACATTTACAAAAAATAGCTAGAAGCTTTTACGTTGACAATAAATAGCTATAGTAGCTGTTATATTTACGATAAATAGCTATAGTAGCTTTTACATTTACAAAAATTAGCTAGAAGCTTTTACGTTGACAATAAATAGCTACAGTAGCTTTTACCTTGACAATAAATAGCTATAGTAGCTTTCACTTTGACAATAAATAGCTATAGTAGCTTTAAGGTTTACAGTAAATAGCTATAGTAGCTTTTACATGTACAATAAATAACTATAGTAGCTTTTATGTTGACAATAAATAGCTATAGTAGCTTTTTTGGTTGAGGCATCTCAACAAGGTCTGGCCTTTATTTAAAAGACATCATAAACATGAATCATTAAAGTCTGTCTTAAGCAAAGCTTCTTCATAACCCCTCAACTTAGGTGGAACTACGTTATCCACATTCCTATCAAGTCTAGTACCTAGAAGTGCACGAGCTATAGCACTCTTTCTGCTAGTTGCGGTGTGAGAGGCAAGGTTATAGGATAATTTATTTTGTCTTAAGCATTGCAGAATTAAAGTTTCTAAACTATTTATTTTGATGCATCTGACTTTTGCTCTATGAAAGTTTGCATTTTAAACTTACTTAAAAACCAGTGGGCAGCACGGCATCACACTAATATAGTTTTGCCTTTTGAAAGTATAGGCTAGTGCATTGAATAAAAAAATTAAACTTTGAATTTTAGCTTACTTTTGTTTTTTTAGTTGGTAACATTGATGTTTAAATTGGCGTCCTTGACATTTATTAAAATTTATCGTGAAAATCTTCACTATGAAGGATATTAAATTAGATCAATGGAGCTAATAAATCTCATTGACACACAATAACGAAAACACATCCAATGGGCCATTACTTTAGCGAATCCACTCTTACGACCATTGGTTGAAACTGGTCACTGTTATAGACTGGACAGTAAGTTTGGTAGTTATGATGTGACTTGCAGACCAATTACGTGACTACTTCCTCAACTGAAAATAAACAGAACCTAATTGTAGTACATACTAACGTTTACATTTCAGCTGCCAACCTAAATGTAAAACAACACAACAAAGTTACAACGACAGTTTGTGTGCTCATCTCAATCAAAATCGTCCATTTCCTAAACCATTAAATCAATAAGATAATCAGTATATGACATAAGTTAGAAAGGTTTACATCTAATTGATTTGATATTTTTTTGTAAAGGGCCAATCTCTTATTCCAAACCTCAAGAAAAAGAAAACATTCTAAACACAAATAATATCTTTCCTTTAGTTCGGTCTCCTACGGCCTACGCCCCACTGCAGTTCTCGCGATAATATGAAAAAATACTTATTAATTGTTGTTTTAAATTTTGTTTTCACTCGTATACTTATTAAATAGATATTTTTTCTTTATAAAAGTAAAAAAAAATTTTGTAACTTAGCAACTTTGTAAATTATTATTTTTTTTACAAAAAAATCTAAAACCGTTTGCATAAATGTATATAGGATCTGGTAAATAGTTATCTCCCCTACTAAAAAGCCTCCCGTGTTTGTTACTATTGTTAGGTATTTCTGAATCTTCTGGCTAGATGTATTAGTAGGCACACAAATAAAAGCACTGCAAAGAACTTGACGACTCAACTTTCAGCTTCATATAACTTTATTGACTATTAACTCTGACAATTCGTCACTATAACATGTAGCGTAGAAGACTGTACAATATCTGTCATTTTACAGTTAGCTATACTTCGTTGTAATTCATCTCTATAATTCGTTGCCTCGAGCCGTATTCCACAGAACAGACCAACGACACACTTCCCAGTGTCGCTCCAGGTCTCCCAAATCTGAATCAAGTCGTACTCAAGTCTACTGAATCAGAGGCGCACACGTCTTACATCGACTGTAACGGCTCAAGTCCACTGTAGTTCGCTGTATAGACTTTAACGACAGTAGTCCACTCCAGTTAACTCTACCCTAGTTAACTTGCATCGAGTCGTACACATTTCTCTTCCACTGTCTCGCACAGTAGACAACAGTAACGAAGAATGTACCGACGATTCTACCTACGACTCCATACGACTCACGTCTGACTTTCACATTAACTCTCTGGCTTATATAGAGTCCCTAATCGCTCCTCCAAAGTTGCACAAACACTGCTAATATTTTCTGGAACAACACGTGAGGAAACGTCACATCCTGTCTTTGTTTATACGCGTAGATTCCAGAGAATACTGGCTGCTGTGTCATCTCGCTGGGGTCACACGTTGACCTCTACTTGTCACTGTTCATATTTAACACTATTAATAATGAATAATTGTAAAAATGGTGTATTTTATGAAAAAGCTGCTTTGCACAGTAGACAAAATTAATTTTGTCGCTTTCAGAAAAGAAAAAAGTGGCCAGAATTTTGAAATGTCTAAAATATTGTTATTGTGCTCTCCGATAACACCGTACCGCCGTATCAACTCTTGCACTGGCCGCTCCGTCTCGTTCTGGCTTTCACTGGGTTCAACAGTTCAGGACTGACTACACACACTAGGCTCGTTGTGTCGGACTAGATCGCAGATCAAGATCAAGACGCCAGTCGTCTCAACTGTACTTGACTGTACTCCGCACTGAAACGTCGTAATGCTCCGTACAGAACCACACCGCTGAACTGTGCTGTAGTCGACCGGACTGTAGTGAACCGGGCTCTGAACCCCTGTCGTGAACCTTCTCTCGTGAACCCCTTTTCTGAACCGTCTTGACTGCGACACCTCCGCTCTTATATAGGGTCCCTACTGGCCTTCTCGAACCGGACAGAACGCCGCTCGACGTTTCTAGGTGGTCAGATGACTACAGCTATCGTGACGCTCCTGAGCTCTGTTTACGACGGCGATCCTTCCCGAACCGTCCTGTTGACACTCGACTCGGCTGACCGTCGTAACTCGTCACGGTTGACCGCTCGTCTAGCGCTGGCCTGGGGCGATTTGCGTCGGCTGACTACACACACACCACTACCCCCATTTGTGCCACCACCAGGTTTATAACAATATCATAATGTCGAATTTTCAACATCTTTTCTAGTTTAAGAGATCTATCTATCTATCTATCTATCTATCTATCTATCTATCTATCTATCTATCTATCTATCTATCTATCTATTTATCTATCTATCTATCTATCTATCTATCTATCTGTCTGTCTGTCTGTCTGTCTGTCTGTCTGTCTATCTATCTATCTATCTATCTATCTGTCTGTCTGTCTGTCTGTCTGTCTGTCTGTCTATCTATCTATCTATCTATCTATCTATCTATCTATCTATCTATCTATCTATCTATCTATCTATCTATCTATCTGTCTGTCTGTCTGTCTGTCTGTATCTAGCTGGATAGTTAACTATCTTGCTATGTAGCTATCTATCATCTATCTGTTTACCTTCCTAGATTTTTTCATCTATCTATTTTTGTGTTTCTTATTCTTTTCATATGTACATGATGCTCTGTAATAAATATTCTTAAGATGTCTATACTGTGAGGTGTACAAAGGTCTGTCTATTTATGACAGGAATGATACATTCATATTAATTTTGATAAAGAAAAAAGTGAAAAAATCACAGAAGATACATGCCTTGCTGGCTGAGACAGGTCAACACCTAATCAAATGAGCATAAAATTCAACAGCACCCTCTTCAGTAAGATCAATGTGCAAAACAAAAATTTGATTTTTCTGAACGAATGGGCACGATTGAGCCTAACACTTGACAACGTAGACGTTAAGTCCAATAACTGCTGACACTGTAACACTTGAAATATAGAGCCAATATAGAAATGGGGATGGTAGCACCATTGGGAAATGACCAGTGAGTGTTGTGCTTATATAGTCTGTCCCCTGTTGATATCTCAGATGACTGTTCAAAGAGGAAGAAGGAAATGGACCTTTTTTTCGTTGGATGCTGCATAATTGAGATTATTGTAGTATAGTCTGTTCCTCACAGTCTGTGTTTTTCCTTACATGGGTGCTCCTAGAGTTTCTTGAATAATGTATTTTTAAATATGAAATAAATATGAAATCAATATTTAACTATACAATAGATGACGTGATAGGTTTCTTACTATTTTCATTAGCGACCAGCGCGTGTATTTGACCTTTACATATAACATCTCTTCATCCCAAACCAAAATGTCGAAAAAACTATTTTCCTTGTGGTAATAAATGTTGTCAAAACCTAAGATAACATTAGGCCGTACGCCCAGCATAGCAACCTTGTCACGTTTGAACTAGCATCGCGACAAGCACATCAACAGTGATGACCCGCAGTCTGCAAGACTCCTGCAATCAAGGAAAAACAACAGGACAAAAGATGTAATCTATTAGTTAAAATATGTCAATGATAACTCGATAGGTCCAAATCATCAGTGATAAAAATTGTTCATAAAAAAATATATAAAATACCTTAAAAAAACAAAAAAACAACAAAAAAAAAAACAAAGCCTATGTGAAGTGTGTTCCTGTCAACTAGTTAGAATCAGTCATGTCATTACATTTGTAATAGATCTAAACCAACAACAATAAGTCTGTGAGATTAGAAATGTTTTTAACAATTGTTTTATTTTATTTAATTTTATTATTTTAGCTTCTAAATACGCTATGATACTATCGGGACCAGTTGGAAAATGGAAAATGGGGGGGGGGGGAGAAGGAGTGAAGAAATATCTTGGTGAATTTTACCGTTATCGGTTTTTAAGCATTTACACATAAAAAAGAGGGGGGGGGACGACCTGAATACGAACTGATGGCTCACGCCTCCTCAAGCAAACATACTAACCTCTCTGCTAGTGGGATGCTTATAACTAAAAAAGGTTGTATAGTTATGTATATTGTTCAGTTCAAACTTACGTTAATGCGGTGACCTATAAAGGGGACTAATTCAACTTATACCGCCGCTTCAGTCAACTTATTATGTTTCCCTTGTTTGAGATACCTAACAAAATAATCATCTACCAATAGTTAATTAAAGAATTGGTTAATTTTTTTTACATTGATTCTTGCGACGTCAGTTTAAAGAAATAAGTGTACAATATTTTAGCTTGATCCGAGATTGATTGTCAGAGAAATAACATGTACCAAAAACTTTTTACCAGACAGAGTGAGTTGATTTAATTTGTAGACATTATAAATGATGCTAAATTAAACATGCTCAAACTTCAGCTTAATAACTTTGAAATAAAGTACCACTGTTAAATTAAACACTCATTAGTTATTCAAAGAAAAATAATCGCTCTATAAGATGTATAAAGGAGGTTATTGTCTTTTTAAAAAAATACTATATCAATTTCAACAGCTCTATTCAACTCGTAACTTCGTGAAAACCTTTTGCGTTGGAAAAAAACTTCTGGATGGGAAAAACCTACTGTGTGGACAGGGATCTAGAAAAAGGCTCTTATAAAATTCCTTGAAATTTAACAATTGATGTATATTGTTATAAACCTGGTGGTGGCACAGATTGGGGTAGTGGTGTGAGTGTAGTCAGCCGACGCAAATCGCCCCAGGCCAGCGCTAGACGAGCGGTCAATCGTGACGAGCTACGACGGTCAGCCGAGACGAGTGTCAACACGGCGGTTCGAGAAGGATCGACGGCGGTTGGGGAAGGATCGCCGTTGTGAACAGAGCTCAGGAGCGTCACGATAGTTGTAGTCATCTGACCACCTAGAAACGTCGAGCGGCGTTCTGTCCGGTTCGAGAAGGCCAGTAGGGACCCTATATAAGAGCGGAGGTGTCGCAGTCAAGACGGTTCAGAAAAGGGGTTCATGACAGAAGGTTCACTGCAGCACAGTTCAACGGTGTGGTTCTGTACGGAACATTACGACGGTTTAGTGCGGAGTACTGTCAAGTACAGTTGAGATGACTGGCGTCTTGATCTTGGTCTGTGATCGAGTCCGACACAACGAGCCTAGTGTGTGAAGTCAGTTCTGAACTGTTGAACCCAGCGCAAGCCCGGAACGAGACGGAGAGGGCAGTGCAAGAGTTTGATACGGCGGAGAGATAGTCGTACAGTGTACGTGTTGCCAATTGTACAGTGTTGGCTGTTATTTATTCAACTATTAAAGTGTTACGTTACTTTGGAGCCCTGAGTTGTCAAGTTCTTTAAGTTGGTGGTGTAAGGTGCAGTTTGCAAAGAACCTGGATAGTGAGATTCGTAACAATATGTTGGGAAAAGAATTACTAACTCTAATTCGGACACTGGGAAAACTCTAGTTTTAGCGTTTAAATTTTTCAAGGTATGAAAAAATAATTATTTAAATTTGGCTAGAGAACTAGAAAATATTTATCTTGAGCGGACTAAACGTCGGCGGGTATTTCCGCATGTATGTTGAAGCAGGCCAGATCCTTCCATGGGCTGTAGCGCCACTGGGATGGATGGCTGTTTAAAAAATTAAGATTCAGGAGCATTTTTCGAATCGTCTTCTAACACTAGATTTAAAAGCATAAAGTCTAGTACATCTAGTGCATGACGCGCAGGACGTAATCATCTTCTTTTTTGAAGTAACGTCTGTATTATATAAGACATCTATACTCGTTCGCTAACCAGGATTGTTTCTCAGAGGTCGAGGGGGTGAAATGTGGCAGTAAAAAATATTCCATTTTTAAATCTAACATTTATTAGTGATTAAGAGAAAACTATTCGTTCTATGAGTTGTATAAAGTAGATATTGTCTTTGTACAAAACTATTTTTTTATGTTATCTTGTTATATGCATTCTATTTTACTAGATGATTTTGAATTATAGTTTGTTTAGCCAATGTAATATGATTATATAGTTACTTCATGTCAGATGAAATATGTATTGTTATGGCTCGTAAATAACCATGGGAAAAAAAATACTAGTACAAAGAAATGTGTTTACTACAGCACACCCACATATTATGTTATATTCATTATAATAAACAACTAGTTCCCAAAACGTGTCAATCATCTGTGTTCCTCTTTCCTTCACTTTGGTGAGCGTGGAATAAAATAATGAAGTCTTATAGAATATGAACAATAAAAACACCATGCGTACTTTATTAACCAGCTAAAAGTTGATTATTGGTAAGATGAACTATATGACAACTGCATTTTAAAATACCAAACATACAGTCACTATAGATTAATCTTGCTCTTGATCCATGGAATGAAACTAGATACTTTGGTGTACAGCCCAGCAGCTACGCCACACCTGTAGCCGCCAGACACGATTCCATGAATGTAGTACTTTCCGTCGCTTTCTCTGCAAGCCAGTGGTCCACCCGAGTCACCCTGGGAATAAATAGACAAACATTTTAACACATTTTAAAGAAAAAAAGCTTTTATTAAGTTGTATAATATTAATTAGTTTAGATCAGTCATGTATTTAAATTTGTAATAGGCTAACAATAATAAATCTGTGTGACTAGAGATATTTTTACCACTTGTTTTTTGTTTAGCGCAATTTCATGCTTTTAGCTTTCACGACGCGCTATGATGCTATCACTTGACCTGTTTGAGGGAAGAATGTGGCTCTCAGTTAACACCTCGTCCACTAAAGAGTGGGTTAGTCGGTCGAGCAATACTCGAGCAAATATTACTAACAAGTAATTATCTAATTTTTTAAAATGATTCTTGTTTAGTCATGGAACTATACTTTAGTCAGGTACAAGAAATAATTGTGCTAAATTTCAACTTGATCCGAGATTAGATGTAGGATAAATAATGTGTAAAAAAATTTAACCAGAGAGACATAGTGAGTTGATTTAAGCTTTGTAAATTTATAGACAGACTAATCAATGTCAATGTTGCCATATTAAAAAGAGCTATTGCTAAATAAATGAAATAACGTGTACAATTTTTTACTAGACAGACAGACAGACAAAGTGAGTGGATAGAAGCTTTGTAAAAATGTTAGAAATGTCAGGCTGATGAAGCATTCCTTTAAGATCTCCGCACACTCTCTGAGAACTCCAACAAAGACTACAATTGAAGAAAAAGTCAATTTGATCCCTAGCAGAGTGCGGTTTTATCTGCGACTGTTGTGGCCTATTTTGTGACACTTACATACTTCTTGGCCAGTGAAATCTAGTATCTCTGTTAATCGTGCTTCGTTGCGTTGAAATAGATTACTGGCTTAGTTATTTTTAAACCGATAACTCTAAAAATTATTGATCACAACTTTTTGCTTAACATAAGAAACATTAATCCATATTATGTAACTACCTGACAAGAATCTCTACCAGGTGACCCGGCACAGAAATTGGTTGTCCTCACATAGGCTCCATACATCGATCTGCATACGTTGTCTGGAACAATGGGTATCCAGACCGACTGTAAATTGGACGATCTAGACATTGAATCATGTACAGAATCTGCTAGAAAGACGAATATGATAAAATTATATATAGATTCTTTTTCAAATGGATATTCTTCAGTTGCAACAACAAAAGTAAAAAGTAGAGAAAATGAAATGAATATGTAAAACAGAATTTTGCTGAGTCCATGTAACATGTGCGAGGGTCTGTCAATGTGACGAGTAATAGTATTACCATATTAATATCCAACCTTCCGAAATGCTCCACTACATGCACTATAGTCTTAACGACTCTATTGAATTAAAGAAGTTTCTTTAGAAAGTAAGATAATTACATTAGTTGGTGCATCCTTGTGTTCATCTAGTGAATCTAGTCTTACATGTTAATTGGATTAGTAATTTCAACTAAGTCATTGGTATTTCTAGCTGATTCAGTCAACATGTTCCATGCTCTAATGGCATTAGGAAATCTCCGTATGGTATATACATCGTAAATATATCTTACTGTGCTGTCTTAGTACTGTGCTTATGTCATTCTAGAATGTTTGAATATTGACCTTGCATTTTTTTAAACACCTAAGGTACCGAAAATAAAAAGGAATCCGGAAATTGGGCAAGTCGGTTATTAGGACCGAAATGCTCACATCCGATTAATCGGATTCAACTTTAAAACTTTCCTTCCCTTTAAGTTCATATGTTTATTAAAGTATTAGACCACACTACACCGTTTCATCGTAGGAGATGCATATCTAAGGGAATGAACTTGATGCTGAAATCCGCACAATACACCGCACGATGGAACGTTTCTGTGTCGCGTGTGTACACGTGACCATCTGTGTTCATATAGGTGCATGATAGAGACTGTGTTAAGTCAGGACTTAGAATTTACCTTTAGGCTCCTCCCATTCCGTCACTCCCCATCCCATGACCTCACACCACGTGTTGTCATGGGGCGAACTTGTGGCAGTCACCAGGCAAATGGGCAGCTCACACGGATTGAGATCCATTGGGGATGACAATGTCAAAATAGCGATGTCGTTTTCTAAAGAGTTAGGAAAAGAAAGCAAAAAATACAAATATTTTTATAAAAGCAAAGGTTTATATAAGCGAAAAGCCCCATGCGATCACTGCCATAGCTTTAAATACTGCAGGATTTATCTCCTTTTCCTATATAAAACGAAATTTATTAATTACGAATAATAAAGTAATTATTTAATTTTTTGATTGATTCATGTATTGTATTCGACAATGAATGATTGTGCAAAATAAGAATGGGATTGTATATAGCATGTACAAGATTGCATCCATCCATCCATCTCTCCCTCCATCCATCCATCTCTCCCTTCATCCATCCCTCCATCCATTCATCCATCCATCCATCCATCTCTCCCTCCATCCATCCATCCCTCCATCCATCCATCCATCCATCCATCCATCCATCCATCCATCCATCCAGACCGAATAAGTTAATCATTATATAAGCTTTATAAAAAAAAAGCATAGAATGTGAGAAACACAAAACATAGCCCGCATAAATATTGTTGAAAATAGCTAAATTTAATTTTAAACTGAATATATTTTGAAAATGTATACCGTAATAATTACCGTTCAAATCAGATTTATCACTGTGTGTGGCCAATTTTCTGGTAGGTAATTCTTAAAGACATAAATAAACTGATACATTTCTAAGAAAATCATTAGAGTCGTTTCATCCAGCCAGGAAGAGATTGCGAACTATTCAGAGAATTTGTCAAAACAATTCATGACTATGATTTATAAATTGAGCGGAGAAAATGTTTGCCTAAAGACAGTGCACACTACTGTTACTGACAAGAAATGTACGTCATGCATTACCTAATGTTGCTCCGCTGTACTGGTCGTGACTTATGACCTCTTTAACAGATCGTTTATTAGCGGTTTTGAGACTCAAGGATCCAGTAAATACTATAAAGTTTGAGGCAGGCTCTACTCTGGTGACCTTTGTACTGTAGAGAGTTTATATCCATGAACGTCAGTTATTGTAAATCAAAATAAATCAATAAATTTATTAATGAAATAATATTATACTGGCATCTATTTCATGTTTTTACCCATTTCATATACATTTAGTTTCGTTAGGGTAGTTTCATAAAACGATTGAACACATTTGGTGGCCGAATCTTAATACCTCACATCCAATGTTTATGTGAATGTCGTGATTAAACAGAATAGTCCTGCACCCCCCCCCCCTTTTTTTAAACAACAATATTGTCGTAGTAGTGAAAAGAACTTCTCTTGAGTAAAGGGAGATAGTGTCCCGTGGATACTAAAGACCAGCTCCATTTCACTAGAAATGCAATTTTGTAAAGATAATATCACGAATTTATTTCAGTTGAAAAAAAAATATACTACAGTTTATGGCATTTATACTTAGTACTCGCCTTGTAAAATAAAAACTTTTTGTTTATCGTGATCTGGTCCGATAACTTTGTAAACAAATGGCAGTTAATGGAAATTTTCGTGATGCTTTTAGGCGCACACGCAGTTCGAATAGGAATTTAAAATCAGGCTCTCTTGAAAGGTAGACTAACGACTTGAGCCTCTCGAACGCCCTCTCACATGCAGTTGGATGATGATAATGATGTCTATGTAAAAAAAACAAACATCGCAGTTCCTATTGTTTTTCTTGTATATCAGAATGACAGTAAAGTTGCCTCTAACTGAAAACTGTCAGGCTGCAAGAAGAATGCTTGGAAAAAATGGACGAATCGTCATCATACTCCGGGGCTTGAGAGGCTTAAATCCCTTTTTACTGAAGCCCTAGATAAAAACAAATTATGCGCAATACATATATTTCACTAAACATGTCAAGAACATTTGGCTTCCTAGACCTGTAGGAAATGGATACATCGTTTCTGGAACAGCTAAAAGAATATGTGACATCATTTTCTCTTTCTTTACGCATCGCGGACACCGTGAGTTGAAATCTGGCCTGCAAAATATGAATTAACAGGGCATTGTGCCGTCCTGCACTTATCTATACAAGCTTTTTCTGGTCCTCAACTACGAGGAATTAATGGAATTGTAGAGTTTAGCGACTACAGGAGAAGATCTTTTTACTGCGGATATTTTCAGAGCCGGAGACTATACTTTTGTTTGAGGCACTCGAGAGTTGCTTAGTAGAAGAGTACTATGGCAGATATTTCATGTTATACGTTTTATATTGTTAATTTCATTGATTTTTAATGTAGATTTGATGATCTACATACGTACTATTTGTAAATAGGTTGAATAGCTAATAAAGTGTTTCATAAACTATAAAGTTCTGAGTTGTGACTCTTTGGAGATAATATTGATGCTCCCAGATTACATGTTAAATATTCCTGTGGTCAAGAGACTGATCCTAGTGATCCATCCCCCTAGATAACGACCATGACAACCCTCCAGGGAAACCCCTTTGTGACATCGACGTCATTTCCGGTGTAAGTCAAAGTATAAACAATAACGTTGCTGGGTGACATTTAAATGAAATACTTTTTAGCTATAGGAACTCTTACTAGCTACACATTGCCTTGTATATAGCTCAGTTGTAGCTGGCGGCGCCTCTGAATACTTACATATTATTGTATACTGTCACACAGTGAGCGGCAGTCAGAATGTGGGTGCTGTCAATGATGGAGCCCCCACATTTGCTGTATTTAACCTTGTTGTAGACGATGGCCATCCATGGGAACTCACAGCTTTTGGCATCGGTGCCGCCGATGATACGGGCAACCTTGTTGGACACACCACATATGTCTACATAGGAAGACAGGTACACATTAAACAAGATGATATATTTGACAATATTTTTAAGAGGCTATGACTTACTCCTATTGTGTGTCTGCTGTAGGAAATGTAGTTTTTGTAAGATGTTTTGTTTTAGAATTATCAGACAAGAAATAAAATCTACATAATTTTAGATTTTTATCAATGGCGAAAAAATACTATAAATAGCTCTTTGTTTGGTGTAACCCTGTTATAACTAGAAGATATGGCATATATAAAGGTTTATAGTATTTGTTTTTACTTTTTACTGTAGAATCAAAATTTGTAAAGCACTTTCTTTCTCTCCTTTTACAAAGCTATATCAAGTCACTCTGTCTGTCTGTCTGTCTGGTACAAATTTTAACACTTTATTTCTCCCACATCCATTTTGAGATCAAGTTGAAACTTTACACAATTTTTTTTGCATTTAAAATTACAAATGAGTCAATTAAATAATTGCAATAATTAATTAATTATTTGTTTGATATTTAAAAATTGAAATTAATCTCTCGGCATTAAGAGATATGGCTTGATATGAGGGAGTTTTGTCCTTAGATAATTGTACACGTTATTTTTGCCACACCCATTCTGTTCAAGTAATTCTACCAATCAATGTCTTTATCGAAAGAGTGATTTCATTGATCTTATTTTCAAACTTTTGAGACAAGACAAAGACACTTTTGTAGGAACAACGTAAACAGCTTGAACAACGTGAACAACGTGAACAACTTGAACAACTTGAACAACGTAAACAACTTGAACAACTTGAACAACGTAAACAACTTGAACAACGTAAACAACTTGAACAACGTAAACAACTTGAACAACTTGAACAACGTAAACAACTTGAACAACGTAAACAACTTGAACAACGTAAACAGCTTGAACAACGTGAACAACTTGAACAACTTGAACAACGTAAACAACTTGAACAACGTGAACAACTTGAACAACGTGAACAACTTGAACAACGTAAACAGCTTGAACAACGTGAACAACTTGATCAACGTGAACAACTTGAACAACGTGAACAACTTAAACAATGTGAACAACTTGAACAACGTGAACAACTTGAACAACGTGAATAACTTGAACAATGTAAACAGCTTGAACAACGTGAACAACTTGAACAACGTGAACAACTTGAACAACGTGAACAACTTGAACAACGTGAACAACTTGAACAACGTGAACAACTTGAAAAACGTAAACAGCTTGAACAACGTGAACAACGTAAACAGCTTGAACAACGTGAACAACGTGAACAACGTGAACAACTTGAACAACTTGAACAACGTAAACAGCTTGAACAATTTGAACAACGTAAACAACTTGAACAACCTGAACAACTTGAAAAACGTAAACAGCTTGAACAACGTGAACAACGTGAACAACGTAAACAGCTTGAACAACGTGAACAACGTGAACAACGTGAACAACTTGAACAACGTAAACAGCTTGAACAACGTGAACAACGTAAACAGCTTGAACAACGTGAACAACGTGAACAACGTGAACAACGTGAACAACTTGAACAACGTAAACAGCTTGAACAACTTGAACAACGTGAACAACGTGAACAACTTGAACAACTTGAACAACGTAAACAGCTTGAACAACGTGAACAACGTAAACAGCTTGAACAACGTGAACAACGTGAACAACGTGAACAACTTGAACAACTTAAATAGCTTGAACAACTTGAACAACGTGAACAACGTGAACAACGTGAACAACTTGAACAACGTAAACAGCTTGAACAACGTAAACAGCTTGAACAACGTAAACAACTTGAACAACGTGAACAACTTGAACAACGTAAACAACTTGAACAACGTAAACAACTTGAACAACGTGAACAACTTGAACAACGTAAACAGCTTGAACAACGTGAACAACTTGAACAACGTGAACAACTTGAACAACTTGAACAACGTGAACAACTTGAACAACGTAAACAACTTGAACAACGTAAACAACTTGAACAACGTAAACAATTTGAACAACGTGAACAACTTGAACAACGTAAACAACTTGAACAACGTAAACAACTTGAACAACGTGAACAACTTGAACAACGTGAACAACTTGAACAACGTGAACAACTTGAACAACGTAAACAACTTGAACAACGTAAACAGCTTGAACAACGTGAACAACTTGAACAACTTGAACAACGTAAACAGCTTGAACAACGTGAACAACTTGAACAACGTAAACAACTTGAACAACGTGAACAACTTGAACAACGTAAACAGCTTGAACAACTTAAACAACGTGAACAACTTGAACAACGTAAACAGCTTGAACAACGTGAACAGCTTGAACAACGTGAACAACGTGAACAACGTGAATCAACAGCTCTGGAGCAGAAGTACATGTATTTCGTCGGAAACGTTCAGGTATAAAGGTTACGAGAAAATGAAATCGCTAAAATACTTGCCCTTTACTACAGGAGTTGTAGTAGTTGTAGCCGAAGTGGTCGTGGATACGGTGGTCGTTGTAGTTGGTATAGCAGCCGAGGTGCTTGTGGTGCAGGCGGAGATGGTGAAAGGGTACGCTCTGGAAACAGTGAACAACGCGTTACAGTGCCCTGATACCCACATACGTGTGTTACCCTCGATACCATAGGTCACACCCTGAGAGTAAACAAAGATATTTGAGGAATTATTTTATTTTGAATGATGTGAGAGGATTTTATACATATAGAGAGAGTAGAATGCTTTAAAAAAATATTTTTTAAAAGCATAACCTTGAGTTTTAGCAAAGTAACATTTAGCATTAAATCTGTACTCTTTGATTTTGAACTTTTTTTTTTTATGTCAAACAAGAAATAATTTATTTTTTTTATTAAATTATATAAATTTTCACTATTTTTACTATTTGAGCTATTAATGGACCCTATTTTTAATAACTTAACTGTATAACATTTAGCTCTTGAGCTATAAAGGAGAAATAACCCTTGAGGGATTATGGGCACGACATGGACTAAATTGTCTCAATTGTGCCGGTGGGCCAAAAAAACAATAAATATCAAATATATAAAAAAAAGAATGCTCCCATATCAAGTCAAGTAAACACATGTTTATATATATATATATATATATATATATATATATATATATATATATATATATATATATATACACACATATATATATATATATATAACGGGTGCACCGGATATGGCCTCGGCTCCGTTCCGGTCGAAAATTTAGCCATGTTTCACTATCCAGTCATATTCTGCTCCTGCCGAATATCACTGCAGAATAATTGACCAGATAGTAAAAAAGTATACAGTAGTACCTGCATTTCTATTACTATGTATAAAGTGGACGTGATTTCATTTATGTCTGTTATGGAATGTATTGAAATGTATGTTTAAAATAAAATAATGTGCTGAAAAATATTTGAATATGCGCCAAACATCTTATATTATAAAGACAAGGAGTGTTAATATAAATAGAAATGAAACATATCATTATAAATGTGCATTACACATATCAGCAATGGCTGGCACATTTTTTTCTACATTGTCTTAACCTTTGAGGGAGGCTAGTTAACTAAGTCATTCTGACCAAAAGTCCGTCTAGCTGTGCGGGTATATCTCCAGAGGTATAGGCCGTAGAGATGAACAACTCGCACTCCCTTTTATTTGTCTAGTTCGTCAAATTGAGTTTATTGATTGACAGGTGACCACGTTAAAGTCAGGACGGAAGTTATGTCAGTATGTTGACACTGAGGGAAACATTTGTTTATTTGGTAGTAAATCTATCTTAATTAGGGGGAGGGGCTTCAAGCCACACCTCTACACGTGTAAACTTAACAGGTATGAGTTTGTTTACTTGCAAAAAAATGTCAAGTAAAGCGCTGGACTACAAACCACACATCTACACGAGTGCCGAGTTTGCTTACTTGGAGATAAATCTCTATTAGTAGCCAGGACCATATATCATACCTACATGAGTGACCTTTTGATACACAAATCATCTGTATATTACTATATTTCATAGCCCAGCAAGCCTTAACTAATTAAAAGTAAAAGTACCACGATGGCTGCCAGGTCGTGCGGTTTACGCGCTGGACCGTCGTTCGGATTTATCGATGGTCTCGGTTTCAAACTCTGCAGCTCCCATCCCCCGTCGTCCTGCGGGAAGTTTGGACTAGGAAGTAAACTATCCTCAACTCTATAGGATCATCCGAAAAATGTAAAGCAAACAAACAAGGCTCAGATTTATGTTTATTAGGGTAAAAGACACTGACCAGGGCTATCTTAAAGGGAGATCTAAACACCCCCCTACTCCTTATGTTATTTCTTTATGTCGGTAATAAGTGTGACAGGTGGGGAAATGTGACGTGTGTTTGGCGTGTTTAATGTCTAGGGGATGATTATTTTTAAAGCTATCACACACCAACCTATCAGCATATGAATCGGGAGCAGACACGCAACGAGACAAGCAATGAAAGATAGATACAAAAGTTAAAAATGAAGAATATTTATTTACATAAATATACATATAAGAATAAAAAGGGGGAGGGTTTGCATCTATCTCTAAATAATACTAGATTTAATCATCACTCTTGCACCTAATAAGAGAGTATGTCACTTTGTCCTCTGACTTAGCTGGTTTTCCTGTTGATGTCGCAGCTGGCTGTGTCCTGGCTTGAGGTTCTGCAGCTGGAGGTGGCGCTCTAGCGGATAGAGGGACGCTGGTGATTCAGTTATTGTGGAGTTTCAATCCAAA
Source organism: Biomphalaria glabrata (assembly GCF_947242115.1). Lineage (NCBI taxonomy): Eukaryota > Metazoa > Mollusca > Gastropoda > Planorbidae > Biomphalaria > Biomphalaria glabrata. The sequence continues at coordinate 11,548,909 of NC_074717.1, read as the reverse complement.
GTTCTGATATCTGTAGTGGGCACAGTAGGGCGGGTGGCCGGCTACCGTGGGCACAAGGTTACTGCGGGCAGAGCGGATCTGCCGTGGGCAGCGTAGTGAACAGGATAATTCCAGTGAGTTGCAGAGGGTTTGGCGTAGCTATGACGTCTCACACAGATCTGTATCTATAGGGACGTCGCACCTAACAAGTTGACAGGTGGGCTGTCGAATAGGCGGGCAAGGCCGATAGCGCCAAGTAGTAGAGTTGAGTAGTGTCGTGTAGACACTGAACAGCAAATGGCAAATAGTTGAGTAGTGTCGAGTAGGCACTAAGCGGCAAATAGGCAGACACATGAGGGAGGCACCAAGTATTCCTCTAGGAGTAAGAATAAGTGAAGTAGTCCAGACTCGATTGCTCAGCGATAGAGAAATAAGAGGGTCTGAGTTGATTTGGATCTACTTTATATAGGCCTGGAAAATGCGGGCGGAAACAGGAAATGTCCTAGGCTTAGAATTATCTTACACGTGGGTGAAATAGACTTGAGATGGGAGTCGCACATTGGTACGTCGAGAGGCACTTTGACTCGAGTAATCTCCTGGATCAAAGAGAGACGTAGGAGAAAGGGGGGTGGGAGGATTGACTTGCATTCCACACAAGGTGGTGTCCACTGCGGCTGTCAGACATCCTGCCGATAAGATCAAAGAGTCTGTGTGTATCTTTGCCCCGGTCAAGGGAAGACAAATCGAAAGACGTGGCCTAGCTATCTCAAATGTGGTCAACTAAGTCTAGCCTGGAGCGGAAAAGGTGGTGCGGGTGTAGAATTTGGGGGTAGGGTGGGGAAATAATTAAAATAAAATAAATAAATAAAGATAAATAATAATTAATGCTGTGATATATTTGAGTGACTCTGACAGCGAGTTTTTGACTTGTCACAATAAGGAAGATGTTACTTACATACGTTTTTGCACAATAAAATAACACAAAGATGTGCATGTTTATGTAATTCTGCCTTGTATTAAAACCTTTAGAAAGAAAGCTACTTTCATTTTTTTTTAATTCTATTGACTCATTATACAACTAAAAACCTTACAGTAACGTTTAAAATCACATATAGAAAGAAATTAATTTAATCAATAGTAATTAGATCTAGCAACCAAAGAAAAAATATGCTGGAGTGAAACACTTGACCTCTGTAACTAGTGCAATAGATCTACATGATTGACTGACCATGCCAATGTGTTATTTTCTTGCTTGACCACTCAACGCTTTGGTGTATGCCCAAGGAAAAAAAACGCGTGATGGTCATATAAACCCAACTCTAGAACTACGTGTGTAGGCCCACAACCAGGTTGTTTAAATCAGTCGGACACACAGTCTTTTTAGCTTTTGGGTAGCGAGGGCTGGATGAATTTTTTTCTAAAGTTGGTTTTCCTAATGTCTGAAGTTTTTAGATCATTATATAGATAGGATGGCTGCTTGGTCGTACGGTTTTGTGCGCTGGACTGTCGTTAGGACTTGCCGATGGTCCCGGGTTCATACCCTGCCATCCATAGTCGTCCTGCGGAAGGTTCGGACTAGGATAGTAAATTATCTTCAACTCTGAAGGAACATCCAAAACAGGCAAAACACTTTACAAACAAACAAACATTTTTAGCAAGATTACAAAATAGTTTGTGCTTCACACAAACTCAGACGCGATCCCCTTATATGCCTCCATGGATCCGCGTCTAAAAGACAGACTGCAACCAAAGAAACCTAACTCGTTTTTAAGCATCTAATGTTCAGCATAATATAAGAAACTATGCATCATAAAAGAAAGAGAAACACAACCCTATCTCCTCCAATGCAAAAAGAAAGCGTAGCTAGGAATAAGACATCATTTGGGGGCCCGGGGAGCTTGACCTCTGGGCCCCAGCATTTTGCGTATTATTTAATATTTAATGTAAAAAAATACTCATTTGGGGACCCACATCAAGTGGGGGCCCGGGGGGATTTTCACATTCTCCCCCCCTTCCTCCCCCACCCTGGCTACGCCACTGCATAAAGAAGACATGTGTACGTATCGAAAGTGTTGTCGATGCTATTGTATATGTAGGCACAACACCCTTAGCCCTCTGAATGACAAAATGGTCATAATTGTATCGACGTTGGACGAAACTATGTATATACTTATCGTATTAAAATTTGACATATCAACACATGCACCAACTAATGTTAAAGTTAAGTAATTAGATTCCGTTAAGACACATGTACGAGAAACATTCAATTAACACAACTGAAATGTTGACACACATGTTAATAAAACACAAGAAATGGGCGTTTCCAAACACAATGTGTGTGCGTTACCAACAAATGTTATGAGCGTTATTTAAGCGTATAATCATGGTCGTTACCTTAAGACATTTCTGTGCAGAATATTGATTATCGATTCTTACAACTAGTGGTTGAGACAGGTCATTGTTCAAGAATGGACAATACGTTTTGAACTTTTTATGTCTATGAGTTGACTTGCAGGAGACTTGTGTGACTACTTCCTCAACTGAAAATTTACACACGATAAAATTTACTCATGTTTTAATAAATGTCATTAAAAAAGTGTTTTTCTGGACTTTTCTTTAATTTTTAGCGGCCCCTGAAAGGGGAAAAGACTTTATTAGTTTTGTGTGAAATATCTGTCAGTCTGTCCGTCCCGTTTAGATCTCGTAAACTAGAAAAGATGGTGAAAATCTTACATCATAATATTTTAGCCCATTCAAAGTTCTGATGCAATGGCTACTTTTTTCTTTTCTAAAAGCGAAAAATCTATTTTTTTAAATCACTTATGCAAGCATTTTTTTTCATAAAAATACACCACTTATACAACTGTTCACTATTAATAGTAATAGACATGCAAGGCTCTTTAGTGGGGGGAACTATTACGCAAATGGATTTAGACTTTTTGTTAAAAAATGTCTTTTACATTTGTATTGCTACGTTCTGTAAGTTCTGTCCTACTAGCTACTACATTTAACCAAAAAATAATGTTTACTTTTTTTTAAAGAGAAAAAAATCTATTCAGTATGCATATAAGTTGAACATACTTTAAAACAACAATTGATAAGTAGGTTTTCATATTATCTCTTGAACTGCAGGATGTAGCACTCACTATAGGTTTAACGTAAGGAAATTTTTATTAACGAAACCCTTCACAAAACAATTAGAATAATTAGATATTCATTAAAAGACATCAGTTAGGCCAAGTTCTCATTTAATTACACATTCACTTTCACCTATCCTTTGCTCTGCTAGACCGCTGGGGCACCATACAAGATCTGTCAACCTTCTTTCTTCATTCTTTTCTGTCATTTGTCTTTGATAAAATTTAATTCTGATGTTATTTCTGAAAATAATAAAACCTGTCTTTTTATCTGCCTGGATGGACCACTTCGGGGGCCGATTTTGAGTTCGTGTTTCTTGTTTTTGTAACCTTGTTTTTTAATTAACGTCCAACATTTTTTAAAGTTAATTTAAATCAATAATTTATATGTTAGCCTCTATCGACCTTTGCAACTGCAAGTACGATAAATGTATCATCTATTTATTCAACGTTACAATTAGACAATATCAATATGTTCCTCTCTCTTTCTAATTATCTTAGTCTATCCATCCATCTATCTATGTATCTATTTATCTATCTATCTATCTATCTATCTATCTATCTATCTATCTATCTATCTATCTATCTATCTATCTATCTATCTATCTATCCATCCATCCATCCATCCATCTATCTATCTATCTATCTATCTATCTATCTATCTCTATCTATCTATCTATCTATCTATCTATCTATCTATCTATCTATCTATCTATCTATCTATCTATCTATCTATTTTCTATATCGATCTATATGCCCTGGCCATATATTAGCCTATATGACAATGTAGGATCGTCCGCTGTCCCTTTGGCTCATACTTTACACCAGTGATGCTCAAAATACGGCCCGCGGGCCAGATCCGGCACGCGACGTGGTTCCATCCGGCCCACCGAAACGTCGGCACAAGGTGTGGAACTTCCCCATCCAAACAAAAGAAAAAGGTTGAAAAAATATATCTTTGCCTACGTTTGAACTCTCACTTTTTCTATGATGGATTGGTATCATGATCTTTAACATTTGTGTGTATATGAAATGGGATTCTGAATGTAGAATCTACCAGGAAAAGTATACATATCTTTACTTTGTTGTTGAACATTATAATAACCCAACATATTTATTTAATAAGGAAGTGTGGCTGTCTAATAAAACAACAACATAAAAACGTCATTATAAAATAGAGATGGAGATGATAATTTTTATTTTGCATGGGGAATGTCTGGTCCAAGTCATTTTTGCTAGCTTACTAAAAAAGGTAAAGAACTTTTTTTTTACATTTTGCCATTTTTTGCTAATTTTTGTAGGAAGAATAAATCTTTTTTAGTTTCTCTTTATTAACATGTCATTAGTTTTGAATGTATCGGTAAGGTTAATAATTATTATTAAAAAAAATATAAGTGTACGCTAAATGAATATATGGAATTGTTGTGGCTGAGTGGAAACGGCACTTGAAACCAGAAGTCCCGTGTTCGAATCTTGGTGAAGACTCTAGGTAGACAACTTCGGGGGCCGATTTTTAGTTTGTGTTTCCACACAAACTATCTTTGTAACCTTGTTGTTTTTTTTTTACATTTTTTAATACTTTGTTGCTTTTACACAGTTACTTTCTTATGCTAGAAAATTAATTTTTAACTTCCTTAATTGAAAAAGAAATGCCACGGAAGATACATACCTTGCTGACTGACGCATAGGCCAACCCCTAGTAAAATCGTAACCAAACATAACAACATCATCTTGAGTCACTCGCTTATGTAAGGAATTCTCTAACACCAAAGTAATAAAAGCACAATTGTTTTGAATGGAGGGGCAAGAATTGACCTATCACTGGTCATTGGACGAGCGACATGAACTTATATAACTGCTGACCCTGTCAATGAAGTGCGTGGGGGTGTCCTACAAATTGACTAATGACTTCATTGCTGTATTATTCATCACCTGTTAGTATGTCTGGTGACTATTAAAGGGCTACATATATATATAGCATTAGCTTTGCCTTTGAAGTTAGGTGAATATCGAGTTCCTTTAATATACTGTTCCCTTGCAACAATTTTTTTTAGTTTTCGGTTGTATAAATATACTTTTGTTTTTGTTCTTCAATAGTTCCCTTTTTTTTATGACAAGGTTTTATTTAAAACAGATATCCCAGATACAATCAGAATATCATGTTAGTAAACAAGTAACACAGACAAACCAAGTATTATATCATTTTAGTAAACAAGTAACCCAGATAAACCAAGTATTATATCATGTTAGTAAACAAGTAATCCAGATAAACCAAGTATTATATCATTTTAGTAAACAAGTAACCCAGATAAACCAAGTATTATATCATGTTAGTAAACAAGTAACCCAGATAAACCAAGTATTATATCATGTTAGTAAACAAGTAACCCAGATAAACCAAGTATTATATCATTTTAGTAAACAAGTAACCCAGATAAACCAAGTATTATATCATGTTAGTAAACAAGTAACCCAGATAAACCAAGTATTATATCATTTAAGTAAACAAGTAACCCAGATAAACCAAGTATTATATCATGTTAGTAAACAAGTAACCCAGATAAACCAAGTATTATATCATATTAGTAAACAAGTAACCCAGATAAACCAAGTATTATATCATGTTAGTAAACAAGTAACCCAGATAAACCAAGTATTATATCATGTTAGTAAACAAGTAACCCAGATAAACCAAGTATTATATCATTTTAGTAAACAAGTAACCCAGATAAACCAAGTATTATATCATGTTAGTAAACAAGTAATCAAGATAAACCAAGTATTATATCATGTTAGTAAACAAGTAACCCAGATAAATCAAGTATTATATCATGTTAGTAAACAAGCAACCCAGATAAACCAAGTATTATATCATGTTAGTAAACAAGCAACCCAGATAAACCAAGTATTATATCATGTTAGTAAACAAGTAACCAAGATAAACCAAGTATTATATCATGTTAGTAAACAAGTAACCCAGATAAATCAAGTATTATATCATGTTAGTAAACAAGCAACCCAGATAAACCAAGTATTATATCATGTTAGTAAACAAGCAACCCAGATAAACCAAGTATTATATCATGTTAGTAAACAAGATGCCCAAATAAACTGAAAATTATATATATTATTTTTTGGAAAACAATATTTTAAATCTTTGACCAAAAAGCTGATGAAGTCCCTAGTCTTTACGTCCATGAACAAACTATTTTGCAGGATAAGATTAATATCAGCCTTTAAGGGTTTTTGTATTTTTAATGCACATGTTTGACTTGCCTTGATTGATAGCCAGTTAGAGACAAGCCAGCATCAGGTGAAAATATGAAAAGAATGTTAAAACGACCCCCTATAGCGGGGTATAGAAACTCAAAGCGAATGTGAGTCAAAATAGTAATTCTTTTTTTTTTCTTTATTTTTCTTTTGTGGAGCCCCTTTTTGTGGATACCCCGTGGCTGTAGTCCCACCTGCACTCCTTTAAATCAGGCCCTTTACACACACACATATATATCTCTTCAAGGGTTTTTCCATGAAAGATGCCTTTCCAAAACACTAACGATTCTTAAAGATAACCTTCACCCAGTAAACAACTATTACATAAGATCTGAACGAAGTGGTCGTCTCTTTTCCATTAGAACTAAAACAGAAAGATTTAAAAACTCCTTCATTCCACTTTCGGTCAGAGTGTTACAAGATCATCTGTCATCATCGAGAAGTTCATAGAAGTCTAATTCATAAAGCGCTGGTTGTGAGTGTGTATGTGTTTCGTTTGTGAATGTTGTTCGTATCTAGAATGTTATTGTTACTGTAGTTACGCTGAGGTTGTCAATTGTTGTCAAACTGAATTTCCATTTGATTGGATCAATAAAAATTATCTTATATATTTTATGTTATCTTATATATATATATAAATAAAAGAAAAATGGGCTCTTACCAACAGCGCCAACTGTGTTCTACATTAAGTATTTACTATTTAGTGACACCGACTAAGATTTAACTAAAAAAATATTTTCCTTATTCTAAAAAAAATAGTCTTCGGTTTACAGATAAAACAGTTAGCATATGTATCTATCTATCTATCTATCTATCTATCTATCTATCTATCTATCTATCTATCTATCTATCTATCTATCTATCTATCCTATCTATCTATCTATCTATCTATCTATCTATCTATCTATCTATCTATCTATATATATATATATATATATATATATATATATATAGAGAGAGAGAGAGAGAGAGAGAGAGAGAGAGAGAAACAGAGACGGAGTCAGAGAGAGAGAGAGAGAGAGAGAGACAGCAAGACAGACTCAGAGAGGCAGACTCAGAGAGGCAGACTCTAAGATATAAAGATAATGGCTGGATAAACAAAATCAGAACTTCAAAAATATTGAAGGATGAGGTGAGAGAGTATTTGATTACGTAAAGGGCTGAGAAAGAGAGAAAAGGTGTGCTAGAAAGAGATAAAACAATGAGTGGGAATAGGAAAAGAATGAACAAGAGAACGAGAACAAAATACAGAAAGAGACGGAAAGAAAAGTACTATCAAGGTTACGCTGAGAAAGACTCATGCTAAATAATCTGACACTGTAAATATGCATCAAAAGTTCGTAGGACTGCTTCTAAGCAAAACGGTTTCATTAGCGCACTGATGTGGGAGGCGCTTGGGTATTTAGTCTCACGTCCACTAATTTTAGGGGAACAACAATTAATATTGACTCACTATCGTTCATTTACATGTAGATCTCTAATATTAAAAATATAAATAAATTGATACGAGTAGAGAGTAAGAGATAATGCAAATGGCATCAAGGAGATGATGACTAATGAGACTCTGGTTGCACTTTTAATACATAAAGAACAAACAATATATATATTATGGGCGTAGCCAGGAGTTGGAATAAGGTGACTGTTTTTTTTGCTTTGATTTTCTTTATTTAGGTGAGATTTTAATATTAAACCATCACTTGCACTAGCGCAGACAAGAGTGTTTTGAGTTTAAAACCCCCTACAGGGGGTTTTGCGGTTCTATAAAACAAAAAAAAATAATGCAAACGACAATCCCCAAATTCAAAAGCATAGCTAAGAAAGATTTTCATTTTAAAACCCCCTCCGAAATTTTTTTTTACAATAAAACCCCTCTTCAATTTAAGACAAAAGCATACATCAGTAAACAGATTATTTGAGTGTAGCCATGAGGGGTTTTGTGTTTAAAACCTCCATTTCAGCGGGGTTTGAACCTAAACACCACCTCTTCGAAAAAAGCGTATTACGCACTCATAATTTTATGAGCGTAGCCAAAAGGGGTTTTGAGTTAAACCCCCTCCTCCAGAGAGCTTTAAATTAAAAACCCCTTCAAATGGTTTTGAGTTTAAAACACGCTTCAGTGGGGTTTGTAGCTAAAAACTACCTCTTCAATATAAACAAAAAAGGAAATTACATACTCAAAATTCTATGAGCGTAGCCAAAGGGGGTTTTGAGTTCACCCCCCCCCCAACAGATGATTTTGACGATATATTTTCCCTTCCATATATTTTAAAATCTAAAGCAAACTACAGTCGCCTAATTCCAAGAGCGTAGCCAAGAGAGGTGACACATTTCTACCAGTCGCTGGGCTTCATTCATGAAGTGCATCTGCCAAAATAAAAAAAAAACTAAATGTGGCTCAACAAAGATGTGGCTCAACAAAGATGTGGCTCAACAAAGATGGCTAAGACTGATTTTAGGAGTCAGTTATAGAGATCGGGTCTCAATCAAGGAAATGCTATACCTAACTGGAAGTCGAACCCTAAGTAAGATTGTGACAGAGAGTCGCATGAGGTTTACGGGACATGTTCTCCGACAAAGTGAATTACGCATACTAAGAATTGCTATGACATTACATGACATTACGATGAAAGCGCACACAGGGACTTCCTAGTACAACTTGCCGCCACACTTTCATGGAGGACCTCAGAGCAGTGGACACCAGGTGGGAACAGGCTTCACATATTAATAGTGACAGATTTTTGTGGAGGCAGCGTGCCTCCAAATCCGCCGAACGGCGCGGGAGGATCTAAGGTTCCTTATGTCCGTGTAGAGTAGAATCTTGGAGTTTTCTTTAACTCAGCACTATCTTTCGACCCACACGTAAGTCAGCTCTGCAAAGGTCTTTATTTGCAGCTGCGCAGATTAGGCCAGATCCGACCATATTTAACAACGGAGTCAACTAGCTGTAACATTCATACCCTCCCGCCTTGATTACTGCAACGCCGTGCTAGCGCTGGCATACCCGCCAAACTGCAACGAATTCAGAACACCACCGCACGAATAGTCCTACTAAAACAAGACGAGATTCTGCTACTACGCTCTTGCGCACGCTCTATTGGCTCCTGTGAAAGCGAGAATCGACTACAAGGTGGGCATACTTTGTCATCAGTGTATAATAAAGGAATGCCCTTGTACCTTAGCGAAGTGATCACTCCACATGTCCCTCAGAGAGCCCTGCGCTCAATGGACTCAACGCTTCTAATAGTGCCACGTTTCACCCTCAAAAGCTACGGTCTGCGGGCTTTTTTCAGTGTACGGACCAAAGGTTTGGAACTACTTTTAAGAAGAACATTAAAACCTACCTATTTAAATTTTTTTTTAGATTATCTTGCCATTTTAGCTCTCGTGTTTATGTTTGTAATGTTATCACAGCGCCTTGAGCCTACATTTTGTTTGTGAACAGCGCTTTATAAATAATAAATAAAATTATTATTATTATTATTATGATATATAATATACATTTGCTTTTTAAAATTGCATCAGTGATTCGAGGATTTTTAGAATTCTAGGGTGGGGAAGGAATATATTCCGTTTTAGTAGCTTAGAGAGGGGGGCGTGCTGTACAGATACAATGTATCCATGTTATTATAGTAGCAAATAAATTAAATTTCTTCGACTAATATAAGAAACTTTTATTAGTAACAAAATATTGTTGTTTTAATTAATTGCAGTAATATAACGTGACGGTCGCCATTACACTGCACTGAATGGTAAACATCCTTAACCATACCTATGTTTAACATACATGCAACAATATATTTCAATTACATCAAAAGTATGTGTTTATATAGGGACAACATTACTAACACCCGTCTATAACAATAGCGTTTATTAATTAACTGATATGAGTTCTCTCATAAGATAAATTTAGACATGATGCCAACTATAGAATTAACTTAAACGTCATAATATGCAGAAAATGGCTAACCTTTTAATGAAACAAGAATTGTAATTATTTAGAAAAACAAAATTTGTTCTTTTTTAGTAGTATAATCTTCAATGCTGAGGTTTCCTTTAAAAGAAAAAATTAAAAGAAACACATCCATGATAAAAAAAAAACTATTCCTGAGTTGAGGTCTACAAATAACCACCATTGGCAGTGACAACCGTGTTGATCCAGTCCAGGTAGAGGTTCACATCTGTGGGGTAAAATGAGTACTGGCCGTTCAGGCACGAATTCGCAGGAAGTATCCCTCGAACTGTCCACCTCTGTCCATCAAAACACATAACCGCTCCTCCTTCATCCCCCTGCAGAAAAAGAAAATTGGTTGAGATATCAGTTATAATAAACGATAGAAAATACACACACAAAAAAAGCCTTCATGATATCAATTATTATTATTTATTCACCGTTGTCAAGGCAATACCCCTAAATATACAGACTTCATAAAACATTTTTAAAATTAAAAGTGGAAGCAAAGACTTGACAATTAAATGTAAAGGACTTGCAAAATATTTTCAACAACAATTGTTTGCTGTGAGTAATTTCTAAAGCAAAATGTTTTTCAATATAGAAACTGAAAGTCTATCAATCTTCACTACGATCTAGTTATATACAAAATATCAACCTCCACCGCTTTGAAATTAATTATTAATCTTGATAAGATTGTTAGATGAAAAAAACTTTTTTTGTAGGCATTTTAGTTCCTATCAGTGGGACTACTAAATAGGGATTAATGCAAATAATAAATTAAGCAATCGTAATAGGATTGAAAGATAATGGAAGATGCTCTCGGGGGCTATGAAGGTAGTGTAAGACTGTACCGTCAGGGATGAAGAGGTAGACAAAGAAAGTGATTGAAAGACAATATCAAAGAAATGAACGAAGCTTTATCCGAGGATAAAGCTAGAGAGAAATGGATAAAGACGGTTGACAAATTTTGCGTGGTGTCCCAACGGTTCAACAAACTAAGGGATAGGTGAAGGTGAACAGGAACAAAACATTTAGTGATTGAAGTCCCTTCAGTTCAACTACGAAATGGAAATTAATACAATTAATAAGTTAAATAATCGTAAAACTATTAATAATAATAGTAATTTAGTGTTCACACTAGCTCTTACTGCTGTTACTGAGAATATTTGATGGAAAGTACAAAACGACCAACCGCAGAATTAGAACAAAAACATCACGGGAGTTGAACTTGAGATCTCTTGGTCTCCGTTAGCATCGCCACCCCATGCCACGTGATTACACGCCCTCGTCCACTCTTTATAATATTGTTAACCTTAGTGGTGCTATGATTCTATGTTCCATGTCATGTTTTGTTTCTCATAATGTATAGTATCTGCTAGCAATCATACGTTTCCAAAAGTGCTGAAATAATTGTTCCATTTCATTGACTGGTTTTTGTTGTTTTCAGAATCTTTTTGCATTCTCATTGTGGTGGTTTAAATGTAGAATTGTGGATGGCACTTTATAGACTCTTGGGTCTAAGAGTTAACAATTTCTAGGTTTATTTGTTATTTCTAGGTCCGTTGGTTGGGGTAGAATGACGTCCCTTGACAGATTGTTATTGTTGATAGAGGCCTGAGTTTTGAGACTAATAGTAGAAGGGCAGTAGAAGGGAGTTGCATAATTTGTTGTATATTTAATAGTTCAACATTTGATGACGTTATTTACATAAGTTCATTCTGATTACTTTAATTAAATCTATATTCTGTTCCTAATACATCCCTGGTGTTTCTTTGAAGAGTTAAACTACATACGTTTATGTGGCCATGTCAAAACCAGGTCGGGAGTTCACAACACTCATTTATGGTCGGGATTGAAACTATGTAGTATCTATGTCATGCAAAGGACATTTCATTTAATTATCAAATGTCATCTGCCAATCTTATTGCCTCTATGTAATATGTTGGACGTTAGGCTTATTTGATGTGTCATTTATATTTCTTTAAGCACCTGTGCGTGTGAGTATGGGTGTGTGTGAGTGAGAGAGAGAGTGTGAGTGTGTGTTTCTGTGTTGTGTGTGTTGTGTGTGCGTAGAGACTTACATCGCAGGCACCAGTGTCAGTGTCCCTAGGGTACATGCATGTAGAGCCCACTGGTCTTGGTAAACTTTGACGTGTGCTGATCAAATCACAAGCTTCCTTGGAGAGCAGACTGACCGCTCCGAAGAAGAGTCCGCCAAAGTAGTCTGTTGGAAACCAGTAGAAGAATTAAAGAATGCGGACTATCTATTCATCTATCTATCTATCTATCTATCTATCTATCTATCTATCTATCTATCTATCTATCTATCTATCTATCTATCTATCTACCAATCCGTCCATATAGCCGTCTATCTGTCCTTCGGTATGCCTAAATGTAAAATATTTTTAGCTAAGAAACGTTTCCACATAGATCTAATTACTTGGCTATAAATACCGTATAAATGTCTAAGTAATTATATATAAATACATTTATTTTTATTTAATCTACTTAATGTAAGGAGTGATCTCTTTCAGTTTAAGATTTTTTAAAATAGTTTTTATGCAAATGACAATTCCATATATGTTTTCTAATTCAAGTGCCAAGCGCTTACCCACTCAGTCACCTCGCCCCCATATACACGTACACATGGCTAAACATCTACAGTAACCTTTCATAAAAGTCGATGTCATGATGAGAGATAACTCTGTGATACTCCAATATTAAAACAGTAGGTTGCATAAAAACTGACATTAATTTTGTTAATTACCGTCTATCTTCTCTGTGGAGGTCAAACCCCATCCGGTGACGACGCATTCGTTATAACCGTTACATGTGTTGGCGGCGTCTGCGGTAGTAGGCAGGCAGATGGTGTTGGAGCAGCGCCCAGATATCGCTGTTTGGAGCTTGATCAAGGCAACATCGTTGTCTGTAAGTAGATATATTTGTCTTCAATAGAGTTGTTTGTGACTTATAAGTGTTACTTCTACAGGGACGTGAGACATGGACATTATACAGAAAACACTTAAGACTACTTGAGCGCCTTCATCAAAGATGATTGCGCTCCATCATGGACATACGGTGGCAAGACCACACTACACAACAGTGATGTCCTTGCGAACGCCGGTATGGACAACATGGAGGGACTTGTTATGGTCCAACAGTTACGCTGGGCAGGGCACGTATCCCCCACACGTCTTTTGTTGAGAGCTGAAAGTGGTGCCCCACGGAAACGATTTAAAGACCAGCTTAGGCGCCAACTTGCTTAAGCTGACATAGAAGAGAGCACCTGGTTGCATGCGGCCTCAGAACGAGACAGCTGGAGGTCACTTATAAAGGCCGCGGGGTACACATTAGAGACTTAAAGAAAATAAGCTGCCTAGGACAGACGTAGACGATCAATAGAAAATCTAAATTGAACACTGATGGACAATGATTAGGTCTGTGCTACTATGGCAAAATATGTAGGTCACAGCTGGGGCGGTGTAGCAATGGAAAATAATGCATTCCTCATTATTCTTCAGACTCGTAGACAGGCCTTATTATTATGAGTGTTACACATACATATGATATAGTTCTACTAGTTTTGACCTACGTAAGGAAATAAACAATAATTATAACTTTTTATATATCGCCGTTGGGAAAAAAATGGAACGTAGCAGTCATAAACTCATTCAAATAAGATGAATGTACAAAATATTTGGAGCACGTATGTTCTTGAATGTAGTGAAGTATGTGGGCTGGAACGATTTCCCAACATTTGGTCCATGAATTACTTTCTGAAGGGAAATAGCGACACAAAGTGAAGTGATACGTCCTTGTAGCGAAAGTAAAGAGAAATCAGTTCAACATTATGGATGCACTGATAATAATCTACATTATAGATGCACTGATGATAACCTACATTATGGATGCACTGATGATAACCTACATTATGGATGGACTGATGATAACCTACATTATGGATGGACTGATGATAACCTACATTATGGATGGACTGATGATAACCTACATTATGGATGGACTGATGATAACCTACATTATGGATGGACTGATGATAACCTACATTATGGATGCACTGATGATAACCTACATTATGGATGGACTGATGATAACCTACATTATCGATGGACTGATGATAACCTACATTATGGATGGACTGATGATAACCTACATTATGGATGCACTGATGATAACCTACATTATGGATGGACTGATGATAACCTACATTATAGATGCACTGATGATAACCTACATTATGGATGGACTGATGATAACCTACATTATAGATGCACTGATGATAACCTACATTATGGATGTACACATTCACTTTCACCTATCCTTTGGTCTGCTGGACCACTGGGGCATCTCACAAGATCTGTCAACCTTCTTTCTCCATTCTTTTCTGTCATTTTTCTTTGATAGAATTTCATTCAGATGTTCTTTTTGAAAATATTGAAACCTGCCTGGGTGGACCACTTCGGGGGCCGATTTTGAGTTTGTGTTTCCACACAAACTGTCTTTGTAACCTTGCTTTTTTTTTTACTATTATGACTTTGATGTATGCGGTAACAAGGATCAATAGTAGTAAACAATCTATTCAACAAAGTGGCAGAGTCATTTCGATCGCGGCAAGTTAGAAAACATTAAATATAACTTACTTGCTTTTGAAGTCTGAACGTAGTCTGGGTGAAGATAAACCTGACTCACTCTCATCAGCTGCTCCTGTGGGAGGTCAGTCAAAGGATCAATGTCTAGCTTTGTGACATTGTACTCACTGACCACCACAAGAACTTTGGCAGGAACATCGGCCACACTTCCTGCAGTTCTAGAGACACAAAAGTGAACAGACATTGATTGATTTATTTCGTAGCCATGTAAGTAGTCTTCACCTCCCTCCTTCATTTTTTTTAAATCTCGAAATCCCTCCCCCCTCAATACTTACATATTTACCATTTAATTGAAATCCCTTCCGCAAATACTTACATCTCTTTTATACTACTCTTAGTTATATCTAAAGAATTATTCAATAAAATTTTACTTGTATAAATAAACACATTAAACCCCTGCAGACATGCTTTCGTTTAATAATATGATCGTCTAGTCGCCTTTTAACATAGGCCCAACGTCACTGAATTCTAACGTTATTCTTGATGTCTTTAATAGCAAAACTGTAGTCAGATAGGGGGCGCGGTGGCTGAGCTAAGTGCTTGGCTTCCTAGCCTAGAGTCCAGGGTTCAAATCTCGGTGAAGACTGGAATTTCGAATTTCGGCAATTTTAGGGAGCTCCTGAGTCTACCCAACTCTAAAAATTACCTGAAATTATGTTGGCCACCTGACACACTGCATGTTAACCGTTGGCCAGAGATACAGATGACCTTAACATCAACTATTCTGCTAGAACGATCTTTATACTGTAATAATAGATCTAGCTCATATATTGTCATATTGTCCTGTTTAATGTAATAAGGCCACGGTGTGGCTAAGTGACATTAACAGCTTGACTACGTAACTGAGGCGCCTAGAGTTCAAATCTTGATGTAGACTAGGAATTTTTTATTAGACATGTGACTTGAGCTGAGTTGTGTTGCTTAGCCCCGATAGGCATATCTGAAACATTTTTTCTAAATACCCTATTTCTCTCTCAAACTCTATCTCACTCTCTCTCTCCCTCCCTCTCTCCTCTCTCCCGCTCTTTCTCTCTCTCTCTCTCTCTGTCTCTCTCTCCCATGAAACAGTGAACACTTACTGTAGAACACAGTTAGCGCTGGTAAGTACCCATTGGTTGCCTATCAAAACACCTTGGCAGACGTGACCAGTAGTATCATAACTCAAAATAGTTGCATCATCAAAGAGACCTCTGAAAAATCATAGAATTAGGTGTTAACAATGGTTGAAATAACTTCCAATCGGATTTATATAGTATCCCAAAGATATTTTAGAGTTCGGAGACCGAGCACATCGGTGAATTTATTGAAATCATCTTGCGTATTTCTAAGGGAAGATAACTTCCATGATGAAAAACGTGCTGAGAGTTATCTACTAATTATTTCACACCCTTTCCCCGGTTACAATATAGGAACACACGCTCGCGGTGAGAAAATAAATTTTTGTTAAGAACACACTTTCGTGGTTGTAAATCACCTTGAGAGAGGAAAATGCCCTCGCGGAGAGAACCTAAGCTCGTGATAGGAACATACTACTGGAAATGTCGGGAACCTTTTCGCTGTGTCCTGTGTATAGTAATGACTAAGCCAACGCGGAGGTAACCTCAAAGAACAATTGCAAGTACAGCTTAGACGAATTCAAAGAAATGAGTTGACAACGAGTGTTGATAATTCAGAACATTTTAAAATGCAGTGATAAAGGGAATCCGTAGGTGTCGTCGCTGCTAAAGAAAATAACTGTCTAAAAGAAAAACTCAACTGCCTTCTAAGACGCTAATCTATCAATTACTTTTAATGCCATCTCCAACTCGAGCCTTTTTTTTTGTCGTTATATAAAACCTAAACCCGATAAAAACAAAACAAAACAAATCTTAACTTTTACACACCAAATTCCTTTTCATGGCCTAACAGGAGATACGTTGGTAGTGGACACTGACCACTATTGTCTTCACATTTCATTACCTCAATGAGACAACAAATGGCCAATCGCAAGGTGCTGTAAGGGCTCCATTGTAGATTTTGTCAAAGACGACTCGGCTGGCCACACCACACGTGGAAGGCGATCTTGTTACTTTTATTGGCGTCGTGGTCGTGGTGGTAGTTGTGGTCGTTGTGGTTGTAGGTGTTGTTGTGGTCGCTGTGGATAGGAAATACACATACAAGAATTATTTTATACAATCTCTTTTAGGCAGGCATTGATAATATGTGATTATTCAGAAAATATTAAAGGCGCCATTTTGCCCTCACTGGCATAGAGTAAATTAGCCGGCTAGAAGATGGTCTCTGAAAATACACTTTAAGATATATATCTATATAATGCACACGTTTACAAGCAAAAGAGTTTTGTGACATGGTATGCAACAGTCTGGATTAGAGGCTGACTAATTCTTTACTCACCAGGCAATGCTAGGCAACACAACTGCACGGGTGTAATGCAGCCTATGTAATTGCTATAGATAGCGAACTCTTCTGTGCCGTAAGGACATCCCAGGTTCTTGTCCACACACTGTCCTGGAATTCCGTACCTCACAAGTGAACTGCAGCGGGCTTTAAAGTGTTGAAAATTTTGTTAAGATCAACCGCAATAACAGCAAAATGTACACAACAAAATAAAAAATATAGGCCACAACAATAACAACAATCTTAACAACAATATTATCAAGAATATCAATAAGGTAAACTTTGCTTCTTTTTACAAAGCTCTCTCACTTTGTTTGTCTGTCTGTCAGTCTGTCTGTATGGTAAAAAGGTTTGTACAGGTTATTTCTCCCACAATCTTTTTACAAAGCTCACTCACTTTGTTTGTCTGTCTGTCAGTCTGTCTGTATGGTAAAAAGTTTGTACACGTTATTTCTCCCACAATCTTTTTACAAAGCTCACTCACTTTGTTTGTCTGTCTGTCAGTCTGTCTGTATGGTAAAAAGTTTGTACACGTTATTTCTCCCACAATCTCGGATTAAGCTGAAATTTTGCACAATTGTTTTTACCTGACAAGAGAAGAACGAAGAAAAAAATAACCAATTAGTTAACTATTGCTTATTAACCATTTTGTATGTATCTTGAACAAGGGAAAGAAATCGTACTTGACAGATGTGGTGGTATATGTTGAATTAGTCCCCTTGAGAACTCGAGCCCTGAGTGAACACTTTTTTTTTTAATGCTATTTAAAAAAACGACATTCACCAAAATACCCCCTTCTTCCCGCCCCCTTCTCCAACTGGTCCAGACAAGTGATAGGATCATAGCGCATTAGGAAAGCTAAAAGCTGAACAGAAACTATTGTAAAACTATTTCTAATCACACAGTATTTATTATGTCAGGGTTGATTGTATATCACATTATATGACTGAACTGATTGATACAATTAGACTTAATATAAGCTTTTTTTTATTTTGCTTGTTTTTAGCAAATATTTTTTTTAAGCACAATACCATGCTTTTTGCTTTCTTACTGCTGTATATCACTTCTCTGGACCAGTTGGGATAGCCGATAGGGAGAGGTGGATAAATGGAGAAAATCTGTATCAATGCTTCCGTGATCGCTTTTTGAATGCATTTTATATTTATAAAGGAAAAAGATGTACAACTTGAATGCGAGCTCACGTTCTCAGACCTCCTCAATCTAAAACGGTAACCACTGTATCCACTGTGCCAGCAAAGTGCTAAAGAAAATAGACGGTTTTATAGTTATCTATTGTCAGTTTTGAACTTTTAAGGACACACTTTATTCTCTACACAAAGTAGAAGGGGGACTAATTTAGATTATAACACTTAAGCTAAGTACAGTTTCTTTTCCTTGTTTGATACCAAACAAAATAATTAATTACCAATAGTTATTTAACTAATTGGTTAATTTAAAAAAAATATTCTTGTTTGTCAGGTCCATGAAATAATTGTACAAAATGTATACTTGATCAGAGATTGGCTGTGGGAGAAATAACGTGTAGGAACGTTTTACCAGACAGAGGGAGTTGATATAAGCTTTGTATAAACATATAGATGTTCACTCGTCATTATTATTGTGTAAGCCCACAATCCTAACTTATATTCTAGTTCTAGTCTCGACATTTCCCTTAACCATTTCGACTACATTACTTTCCATAACTGTTTTCATACATCTGATTTTACTCAAATGATATGTGAGTGCGTTCTATTTAAAGTATATTGTTAAAATTCTTCAATTCAGCTTGCAAATTAATCGGCAAAACCTGGAACCTGGACACGCGTCTCGAAAACGGCTCTAACAATTTTCTTAAAAATTTTACAGTATCTTTGTATATCTTTGTGAAAAGAATTATTTTGCTAATTAGCCATACTGGGATTAAAAAAAAAGGTGTCTCTTGAACGCACACGTCTGCGGGTATTTCCGCATGTATACATGATTAAAGAGTTAAATAAATACATGTTTATTTAGCGCACCATCTTAGAAGTCTGAGTCTGATTTTTTTAAAAATATTTAAAAAATATTTTTACAATACCTCTATTCAAGTCACTCCTTCGTGGAGGTTGGGCGGACGCTGATCTCAAAAAATGGCTGTAATGATTTACCTCTACATTTAACAGTTGATGTATATCGCTGAGAAAAGAATTACTAGCGCGTTGGCCACATGGGGAAAAATAAGTTTGATCGTTATAAATTTTCAAAGTAAAAAATGAATAAATGTAAATTTGGCTAGAGAACTAGATCTAGATCCTACATCTGCTTTGTAGGACTATCACGTTCTTGAAAGGACTATCGCGTTAGAGAATTTCCGAATTTAAGGCTTTATTGATGCAAGAGTTAAATAAATTAATGCACATTATCGTCTAAGTCTATATCTAAATGTTTATCATTGGAATATTAAAAGGTGTATTAGATCTACACATTCGCTTAACCAGGATTCTTTCTCAGGGAGAAGGGGCAAGGGGGAGGGGTAAACATGTTTTAAAATCTAACATTCATTAATTTTTAAAAGAAAAACAATTGCTCAATAAGTAGCAGGTATTGTCTTTTCAAAAAAAAAAAAAGTATTTTTAATGTTTTTCTTGTTTCAGTTATACTGTATATTTCATTAGGTCTGACCTAGATCTAAACCGCGTGAAAAAATACCTATACGTGTGTTAAGGACAAGGAGAGGAGATGTGGGTGTCGTTAAATCTCATACATATATCGTCTGGTAATGATACACGTGACTTCACTTGTACCTAAACCGACTGAGATGTTAACATAATCTTTCTCCATTCCTCAAGTCTACTTTAGCATCGAAATACCCTTTGAGTGTAAACACCGCAATCGGCTGATCAAATACAGATTTGGGGCTCAAGAAGAAGGAAGCAGATAGTTCAACAGTGTCAATAGCCTCAGTGGGAAGAGTTCCTTTATGTCTGTGTGTGTGTGTGTAAGGCAGTATGTCAGTATGCGCCTCGGAAACAGATGGTCATAAAATACCTTAGGTACGTATTTGACAGGGACTTAACTTCAATTGAATTGGTCGCACACACTTGCAGTTTGGTTCTATTGAGAGTCATTAGCGTGTCATAGTTTCACTTGACAACTTTATGTTATAGCATCAATATTGTTGTTATATCATTTCTTAGGACACAGTTTATCTATCTATCTATCTATCTATCTATCTATCTATCTATCTATCTATCTATCTATCTATCTATCTATCTATCTATACAGAAGCATGTCTATCCAAATGTTCCATTTTTTTTTTACCTTTCATTCAATCTGTCATTTTAAATTTCTAGATTCAATGAAAAATGCTAACTAAATGTTTACAAAATGTAACAATCAAATACAAAGGTTCTTTTTAAACTCATGTACAGTAGTGATTTATATTACAATGGCATTTTGCAATAAGCTATCAGAATATATTTAAAATGAAAATTTATTTTTAACTCATTTACAGTATTGATCAATACTACAATGGGTTTTTGCAATAACCTATCACAATATATTTAAGATGAAATTTTGTCATCCACTAATGGGGATTTTTTATAATTTTTTGCAATAATCTAAATATGTCGCCTAGTTTGTTAAAAGAATATATGATAGAAATCTTAAAACTCAAACTAAAGATATGTCACTTACTTGCAGCCCATGCCATGTGGACACTAACCAAGACAACTGCCCAGCAAGTAAGACATCTCTGTAGCGACATTGTGCCTACTCTCTGATTCAGTCTGCCTCTGATTCACTCTGCTCAGTCAAACCGATGGGGTCCCACAGTTTGTGAGATTCCAAAAGTTTTAAATTTATTCGAAAAGAAATGCGGTACTTCCTGATACCTCCCCTGCTCCCTGTTTCTTGTCTCTTCAGATAGCGATTGGCTGGTTACAGACCTAGCATCGCTGTCTAGAGCAAGCATCTTTAGGCAAGAGTTGAAACGTCTTCCAGGATATTTGTCTACTTGTAACATTTAAGTGCCGCCCATCTATCTATGCCAAGGGTTCTCACTATGGACAGGTATGGGCTTATCTTACTCACTCAAGTGTGGTAAGTTTTATAGATAGAACTTAGACAACGATGACACCAATAGAAAAATTGCCGCACAACAAGGCATTGTTTGCGTAGAAAAAACTTCATTTACAATTTAGAAGAACGGTATTAATTTCTTTTTCTGTGTATTTAATTTGCATATCTGATTTATCTGAAAATAGACATTCTTTAAGCTTTCTAGTCTAACTATTAATCACAGGTTACATATTTATGAAATGATTAAAAAAAATACCTCAATTATACAAATGTAAAACTAGAACGTAATATATGTCAAAATCAGTAATGAACATGGCCGGATTTACTTATAGGTAACGCAAATTATAGCTTAGAGACCCCAGGAAACAGCTATCATTATAATACGATATCTGGACTTATAAATGGCACCACAAGGAGTTTTAATAGAATTTCTTATTTTCTCGTTGAGAGAGAGAGAGAGAGAGAGAGAGAGAGAGAGGAAGAGAGAAAGATGAAAGAGAGTTATCATTTCGTGTGTCAAACGTTTAACATTCTATATATAGAGCTAGTCTTCATTGTGCATGAAACATCTCACGGTGGGTCTACAGGTTTAAAGCAAACACTCGCTATAAAAAGAACTCACATCCGCAATAGTGGAGTAGATTTCCATTTTGTTTTTTTGACACGATTAGAGTTCCAACTGCATAGACTGTATAAAGAAATATAAACTGGACTTCTTAGATATTTTGTAAAAAGCTGATTTTAAGAGCTAAACCAAGTCAAGCTGTAATAATAATATGATCTAGACAGCCTCCTGCTTCCTCATGTTACAAGATTTTACTAACACAGAAGGAGCGAATGAAGTGAGTGTGAATTACTATCGCATTAAGGCACTGCGATACAAAATTAACCTTTATAATTAACTTTTAATAAATAAATAAATTAATTTTAATTAACTTTTTTTATAATTAACAAATCATGACTAGCGAAATAAACAAATGGGGGGGGGGGGAGCGGATTGGAATTTAATAACTGATTTTTTGCTTTGATTCTGTTTATTTTAGGTAATATTTTAATACTAAACCATCACTCGCCCCAGCGCAGCTAAGGGAGTTTTTTAAAACCCCCCCTACCATCTATAGCTAAGGAAGATTTTTATTTTAAAACCACCTACGAAATTTACGATACCCCCCCCCCCCTTTTCAATATAAGACTACCTATACATCAGTCACCAGATTCTATAAGTGTAGCCAGCGGGTTTAGAGCTAAAAAAAAAACACCTCTTCAATACAAAAAAGCAAGTTATACACTCAAAATTCTGTAAGCGTAACCAAAGGGTTTTTGAGTTAAAACCCCTATTCAGAGGGATTTGAAGCTTAAAATACCTCTTCAATATAAACAAAAGCAAATTACACGCTCAAAATTCTATGAGCGTAGCAAAGCCAAGGGGGTTTTGAGTTAAACCTACTCCTCCA
This sequence comes from Biomphalaria glabrata, assembly GCF_947242115.1. Lineage (NCBI taxonomy): Eukaryota > Metazoa > Mollusca > Gastropoda > Planorbidae > Biomphalaria > Biomphalaria glabrata. The sequence continues at coordinate 11,525,994 of NC_074717.1, read as the reverse complement.
GAGGGCTTTTTTTTTAAGTTTAAAACCCCTCCTTGTGGTTTTGAGTTTAAATACCCAATACAGAGAGTTTTGAGGTTGAAAACCTCTCTGTTCAATTTTATTCTAAAGCAAACTACAGTATCAAGTTATATGAGCGTAGCTAATGGGGTTTTAAATTTATTTTTTAAAAAATCCACAGATTTTTTAGTTTAAAACCCCTCAAAAAATGATTTTCATGATAAAACTTCCCATTCGATATAAAATCTAAAGTAGACTACAGTCACCTAATTCCAAGAGCGTAGCCAAGAGAGGTTACACATTTCTACCAGTGGCTGGGCTCCATTAATGCAGTGAATAGTCATCTGCCGAAATTGAAAAAGACTAAGTGTAGCTCAACGAAGATGACTAAGACGGATTTTAGAGATCGGGTCTCAATCAAGGAAATCCTATGCCAAACTGGAAGTCGACCCCTTAATAAGGCTGTAACAGAGCGTGGCATAAGGTTTGCGGGACATGTTCTCCGAGAAAATGAATTACGAATAATAAGAGTTGCGATGACATGGAGGTCATTATAGCGCTAACAGGGACATTTTAGTACAACTTGGCGCCACACTTTCATGGAGGTGGGAAGAGCAGGTGGGAAGAGGCTTCAGACATTACCAGTGACAGAGTTTTGTGGAAGCAGCTTGCCGCCCAATGCGCCGAACGACGCGGAAAGATATAAGTCATTAAGAATAGTATATACGGTTTTTAAAATAAAACTTTCTAATAGTGCACTTTAGATACCTCAGACGTTTTGACGACGCCGTTTAGGCACCGCCGTTTTGGCGACGCCGTTTAGGCACCGCCGTTTTGGCGACGGGACGTTTTGGCGCGAGATATCGTTTGACGATAATTTAATAAGCACGTATCTTTTATAACAATGTTTATTTCACTCTACCATAATATTGTATGTATAGTATGAATTCTAACACCATTCAGCGAATTGTTTTTTTTTTTAATTATAAAGGTTTTGCTTATTTCATGAATATAGGCCTATAATAAGTCAGATTCCTGAATGGTAATGACATGCTATATGTGAGTTCTGCTAATCGCACTGGATGACATTTTTGGATTTCTTTCCAAAAGATTTTTTTTTATTTGACATTAGTGTAATATACGAACTAGCTAAGTGTCACACTTTAATATAACAAAAACCATGTTAACATCTAAAGCTCTATTACGCTGAATGACGACAATAACTCCACACATAGTAAAGATCAAGACACGGAATGTGGTCAGTACAAACTCTAACGTGAAAAGAAGACAAGACCAGCACCGAGCACTGGTCGTTGGCGTCATGCGTCTGGCGATCATTTCCTTGGGAATGATCATTACATCTGACACCTATCCCGCCCCCTCTCTTCTGCTCACATTTCACTCTTTGTATATACTATTTCCTCCACCCCTCCCCTCTCTCACGCGATTTTTGTTTTTAAATTTAAAGTAATATCTTAAAAAACTTTTTTGAAAATAAAAGTGTCTCTTAATAAACACACATACACAAGCCAAAATGTTTGTTAAAGAAAATGATGTGAAAAACAAACACACATTTACATTTAGTACGTGAAAAATATGTCTTAACACAGACACGCATGCAAAACATAGATATGAATAATTCTTTTAAAAGAAATAATACAATAAACGTACATAATGTATTTCGCGCCAAAACGGCCCGCGCCAAAACGACCTTCGCACCAAAACGGCGGCGCCAAAAAGTCCTGCTTCGCCTCAGAATATGCAATTTGTTGGCTTTTACTACCGGAAATAGTGCTTGTCAATAATTGTTTGTTTCTCACATAATAATAATTTTTATTAAACTTAACTCTGCATATTTAAGAGCTGGCTTGGTCATGTCAGCCAAATAGAAGATGAACATATCCTGAAAGTTATCCTCTATGAACTCGAGATGTGTACAAAGACAAACATGGGGAATGCAGATTCGATATCTAGAGGTGATCATGTCAATAAGTGTGCCAATTTCCCCAAAAAGATACCTACATACTTGTGTCCAGAAAGAAACTTTTACAAGACACAAAGTTCACGTGGAACATTCATCTTGAATGCAATACTACACATACACCTTCAAACATAGGTTTCGGAGCTCGTCTCAATAAACCAGTGCCTGCCCATTAACTGGCAATTCAGTGATCATGAGTCTAAAAAACCTTATTCTTTCAGACCGAGAGACGTAGTCTTGTGTTTTGCTTTGTGTTGCCTTCTTGTAAATGTATCTTGGCATTAAAATGTTATTTATTTTGAAAAGGAATTCTTCCTAGAAAAATTGAGATAGAGATCACGACGACCTTCTACTGATTGAGATGTTTTTAAATGTTTGTAAAATGTTTTACATGTTTTGGATGTTCCTTGAGATTTGAAGATAGTTTACTTCCTAGTCCAAACCTCCCGCAGGACGATGGGGGATGGGAGCGGGCAGGGTTTGAACCCCTGACCATCTATAAATCCGAACGACAATCCAGGGCGCAAACCGCAACTGATGTAAAACATTAAGACAAGACTACAGAAAGTAATGAACTGTTGAGGGTCCTCAAGACGTTTAGATTTCGTAATGTAGCTGAAAAGTCATGGAAAGTCATGATCAAAATCTCAATAATGTTGATCTTGTGAAACTGTCTAGCATTTCCAGGGAACGTTTGTCTAGTGTGTTCTTGGAAATAAAATTTGAAATTTTTACTGAATAACAAGTAAAATAATTTAAAAAAAAACTACTAAAAAAAAAAAGACAATTCCTCCTTTATAAAGACGATAACTGTTTCGTAAAAGCGAACATTTTAGTCCTAATAACTAATGTGTGATAGATATAATTTTTTTTACCCCAATTACATTTCCCCCCCCCCCCCAAAAAAAAATTCTGGTTAAGCGAATGTTGAAATTATAGTAAATGTAAAACGCAATATAAGAAAAACTCGTTCATGAACATGGCCGGATTTGTAGAAATGTAGAAATTTGCAAAGAGAGTATATGAAGAAATGCTAGGCCTGTAGATATAGACGGTACGCGAAATATTCCAGTACGCATATTAATTTATTAAACTCTTTAATGAATAGTGCCTACATACCCGAAGACGTAATCTTCTCATGATGAAGATTGTTTAGTTTAGTCCTAAGCCAAATTTAGAATAATTTTTACCAAGCTTAACCACTTTGTCTGTCTGTCTGGTAAAAAGTTTGTAAACGTTATCGCTCCAACACATATTTGAGATCAGGCTGAAATTGTGTACAATTATTTCTTTTTACCTGACAAAAAGAAGAATCAATTTTTTAAAAAAGTGCTTTAGTTAATTATCTGTTGGCAATGATAATTGTATTTGATATTTCTAACAAGGAGAAACAAATTGTACTTGACTGGTAAGGAGGTAAAAGTTGATTTAGTACCTTTAATACATTTAGAGAGAAAACAATGTTCCCTGGCACAGTGGTTAGTGTGTTGGCTTGAGTAGGCGTTAGCCCTCCAGTTCGAATGCACTTCGTTCACGTTTTGTTTTAATAAATGCATTTAAAAAGCGATCACCCAGATAACCCTTCTTTTTACCCGACTCCTTTCCAACCTCCTTACAATTTCGATAGGATCATAGCGTAGTGAGAAAGCTAAAAGGATAAAGTTGCGCTAAACAAAAAAAATATTGGTAAAGATATTTGTAATCGCACAAATTTATTTTTTTTATTAGTCTAGATTCTAGATCTATTTCAAATTCAATCACATGACTGATCCAAGGTAATTAATACAATTATTCCAATAATAAGCTTTGTTGTTTATTATAAAAGTATTTTTTAAAATGTGTTTCCTGTTGTAATACCTGGATTTTGGTAACAGTTTAGTTTTTCTCAGACTAATGTTTGAGTGTATCGTATTGTATTAAGAGAGCCTGATTAGTTCTAAATGTACGTGAGCATGTAATTTGTTGATTGAGTTATCTTCTCTTTGTTTTAGCGTTGATTTATTAAAGATTTCTTTAAAACTTCAGCAAGAGAGAAAAAGAACAAAAAACAAAATGAAACAATGTGGCGGCGAAATAATGGAAACTAGCAAACAATGTAACAAACTGACAAGAGATAATTTGGGAGAAATTATGTAATAAATGGAGAAAATAAACATTGTCAAGGCCTTTACGACAGATTACTGCTGCTAACTTTAAAAAAAACCCACAATACTTTGTGCTAAAAGCGAAATAAGTTTCAAATTTAATACTACACACCGCAATATAAAAATTGTTATAAAAAAGTAATTCGGTAATCATTGATGTCGTAACTCTGTGCCGAATATACTCAAAAGCTAAGCTATAAATGGGTTATCCTCTATCAATAAAAATCATATCTTATCTTATATAATAAGACGTTACTTTAAAAAAGAAGATGATTACGTCCTACGCGTCATGAATTTAGTCATGCATGTTAACCAATGGCTTAAATTCTGTCAAGTCACTTTTTCTTACTGGTTGGCTCAGGCAACTCATTCCATGCTCTAATAGCACTAGGGAAGAAGGAGCAATTGTACAAATTTGTCCTAGCATATGGAACGAGGAATGTGCCTTTATCTTTGTGTTTTTCTGAGAATCTATTCTATTTGAAGATTATGGTTCAGTGTTTTATGTATAATTGTAACTTTACTTTTGAGTCTTCTCAATTTATATTATATTTTTTTTGTGAATGAGGATTTCAATTAAATGGTAACATCTATATGATAACATTCTAGCTGATTTTGTTTATATTTCAAGTTATATATTTTTTAAATTTTAAAACCTATTCGTAGACATCCAATTTCAAAGACTTTTCGGTATTAGACACAGCAAACATGTATACATTTCTTCAAACCTTCAGTATCGGGCCTCGAGATAATTTTTTTTCCTAAGGTCCCAATTGAATGCCACACTCCCGCTCCCCTCTCTACACTTCTCTTGGTATTTTGTTTTCTAAATAAAAAAAATATCAATTTACTCTTCTAATTTGTGACCGTTTATTTGACCCATTTAGAATGTAGCGAAATGACAATAAATCTAGATTTATCTTTTTAATGTTCTCTTTCTCTCTTTCTCCCCCCCCCCTCTCTCTGTCTCTCTTAATTATTCTGAATTATTAACAGTGTATTCAAACTAAAAATAAAAATGTCAACCGGCATAGATCACTGCAACCTATGCGACAGCAGTGGGCCCCGCACTTCCATAGGACCCGCGCTAATTCTAGGTGTAAATTTTATAACAGATTTCCCGCGGCCTCCTGATTTACTAGGAGCTCTGGAAATCTTCTGAAATTGCAAAATATACGAAAAAGTCCTGGAAATATCCGGAAATTATTAAAATCTTTCGAAAACTCTTTAAAATCTGCTGAAATATAGACCAAAAATTGTAATATTGGAGTGTCATTCAATATGAAAAACGCAAATTCTAAGATCGATAAAAAACGGCATTATGCAATACCCTTAATTGTGGAATCTGTTGAAAGAAGCTTCTCGCGCTTCAAACTAATGAAGAATTACCTTAGGTCAACAATTCTCAAAGACAGAATGAAGCATTTGGTAATTCTTGCTATTGAGCGTGATCTATGTAGGAGACAGAATTATTATGATATACTGTATGACTTCGCTACACGCAAGGCTCGTAAAGTAATTCTGTACGTAGTAAACAATTAAGAAAATGCATAGACGAATTTATTTTCTAATACAAACTCTTAATTTTCACTTTTTATCCGTATCCCTACCCAAACTTGGCCCCGCGAAATCTGTTTCCCATAGGGCCCCACAATGGCTAAGTCCGGCCCTGCTATTTAATGACGTGTAAATACAGATAAGATGACTTGTTCTCCTCCCTCCTCTTTTTTATTCGCAGCTAAAGATACGTGGGATAACTCTAGTTCGACTTGCAGAAATAAAAGAGTTCTCTTTCCATTACTTCTTGGTGTCAGGAATGGTTGAGCCATGAAGAGAAATATATATATGTATAGATAGATGTGACGAGAAACCAATAATAATAATAATGATGACAATTTGTAAGATAATTTTAGCGAAACAAGTATCACAACAAGAAGTTGGAACATCACAAAATATTGAAGCCATAAGAAAATATTTATACAGGATGTTTAACTTTTAACCAATTCTATAATGAAATAGTTTTATTCAAATAATGCAAGTAGTGAAAACATATAATCATGGATAACTTATTCATTTATTTTGTAACTTTAACAACACATGGCTAAGGCAGCTATCTTTTTGTATGCCACACATTATAAAGAGCACATTTAGAGATAAACTGTCAGTTGTTTTGTGTTCTCTAGTTCCTGCTGATGGTATTTTGTATCCAGGTGATATAAGGATGGACGTCCGTGACAAACAGATTATATTTGTTGTTGGTGCACAGGTTGAATGGTAGCAGGGCTCTGACTGTCCAGCTCCTACCATTGAAGCACATGACGGCGCCGCCCTCGTCCCCCTGTCCAGACAGAGATAGAGATGAAAACATTAAAACAACTCGAGGTCATTCGGTACAGGAGCTTACAACCAAACCAAAATAACTTCGGAAAATCCCGTAATCAAACTACAAGTTTTGAGCACGTTTTTAAAGCTTTGCACAACTATTTAATTGTCAAAGACAACACATACATCAATAAAACTAAAATTACTTAAATAGTGGTAGTTAATTTTGTTTAATATCGAAAAAGGGAAATAATTCGTACGGTATTGAGTTATTGCTGTAAATGTGGAGTTATTACTCTTCGATAAGTATTGATTTTTTTTTTAAATATTTTTTTTTTCATTTCGCTTGTTTTATAATCTCATTCTGTAACATTGCAACGTTGCATAATGAAATTCAGAAACCGAAAAATATGAAAATGGTTAAATGGTTATATCCCCACACTGAAAGTAGACTCTAGTCGTGTGCATTAAATGAGTTAATAAATGTAAAAAAAAACCTATAAGAGGTCTACAATATTAACTCAAGTGAAAGACTACAACACCAACCCTCCACCCAGATCCTTTAGTCTATTTCGTTCCATCAGTGACAAGCTACTTTTGGTTGTATTTATACAATGGATGAACTGCTTTGAAGGTTAGCAATTAATGCACATTTATCGAAAATATTTGAGACTGTTAATAGTATGTCCATTGAGAACATATGTATGGCATGTGCATTAATGCTTAAAATAAAATCTATTACTAAAGAATTTTGAACAAGATAAAGATAAAATTCCAAAATGAGTCAAAATACGTTCTAAGGTTAAGGTTTAGTTATTAATTAGAATCATTTAATTACCATCATTAAAACAATTATCTGAACATTAATTTTGTTGTATTAAAAGCTGGCGCAACTAAATTCGTATTTAAAAACAAATGAGTCTACACTCTTGCAAAGGGGAAGAACTCAATACTGTAAAGAGACAAAAGCTGATCTGGTTTGGTCATAGTGTAAGACAGGAATCACTATCAAAACCTATCCTTCAAGGTACAGAGGAGGGTGAACCAAGAAAGATTCGTCAAAAGAAAAGCTGGCTGGACAACTTGAAAGAATAGGCCGACCTATCTCTTGATATTCTGCTGATGACAGCTACTGACCAGGAAAATTAGATGGATTTTTTATACTCTAACTGTCATAGCACCTCTAAGACAGAAGTAACTTAACTCTTTCTCTCCGCAATTATTTTTCCACGTTTTGGAAGGAATTCTTCATTTTGCTCATTACTATTTCACCACCCTGTTATGATTAGGCTTCAATAGCATTGTTGTTTGTTTTCAGAAAATGTTCTATTTGGTATAAAATTAAAGGGGAATGCATGTTTTTTTTAATATAATTCAAAGTCAAGTTTAAAAAAGTAAACACTAATTTAATTTAATGAGGTCAAAATCAACGATGGAGAGAAAGAGTTAAGGGACAGATGACCATAATGAACTTATTTGTAATTTTCTATGTTGTAGATAAAATCGTGAATATTTTTCTTTTATGCTGATTGTCCTTTTAAGAAATATTAAAATCTACTGCTAATGGGTGCCTTAATAAAATTCCTTCTCTTGGTTTGGTGCCAACTTTATGCATGTTAAAGGGCAGCAGCCCATTAGGCTTGTGGATACGAGAATATTATTGCATTGCCATATGAGCATCAGATTTAACCATGTTTTTTTCTAGATAATGTCTCTGTAACCTACCAGACAGCTGTCTGTATTTTGGAACACTGGACTTTGACATAAAGATCCAACAGGTCTAACTGTTGTTAGACCCAGGCGCTCTGCTAGGAAACCACATGCATCTCTAGAAGATAGTTTCACCCTTGCGCCGAGTAATTCCATGGGTGTACCTAAAGTAGACGTGGTAAACATTAATAGTGAGTTGGACATTGCAAAATAAAGAGTCCGTTCAAATGTAGGTCATTTTAAATGGATTTAATATTATGGTCATATGTACGCATAGTTTTGTTTAATAATGATTATTCATCTATTTACATTCTATTAAAAGCACTATATACGAAATAACTATATCAATTGTCTGTTATGTTCACAAAATACACTGTTACGCTAATATTATGGGATATAATTAAATCCTGTATGTCCATTAACATGTCCAATGACACAAAATCTACAGTATTGCCAGACATACTTATTTAAGAGAAGAAATAAAATAAATTCTCTTTACTAAATAAAACATCAATTATCAACTAGAGAAAGCATGGAAATATTGAACGCACGCTTTAAACACACACAATATAACTTAATTTCAATAATAGATTATCAAAAGTAGATAATAAACTTATTTTGATCAACGAATGATCCCGCTTTTTATCTTCTCCTTTTTAGATATAAAGCACCAGCACTAGCGTCTTTAACGTCGACGAAATAACTCGAAATCTATTTTAGTACAATGGAAAAAACTATGTCTATTTTTAGTAGTAGGATTATCATCTCGAATTAATTTTATTGTAAAGATTTTAATTACCTAAAAAATGAGACCTTCACGCGTACATTACGAGACAGACACACTTTTGTTTTGTATGCGTTAAATCCAGTACAACTAGCAATGCTTAGCAAAGCTGTAATACTTCCGTATGGTTCAGACAGCAAGAAGCTAAAAATCAGAAACAGGCCTACTACAAAATTGTGAATGGAAATACTGTTATGGAAGATTTCGCGAATGAAACCGTTGAATAAGTATTTTAGGTCCACGATTAGCATTATAATTTTAATTATTTATATAAAATATCGCCACATTTTATGTAACAGATATAATTGTAAGATATTCAAAACCTCTTCATTGTTTGCACCTCACTGCAACCTATTTTAAACATTGTATTGGACTTTATTATCGAGTTCATGCCTTATTAGTAAGAAATCACTCACCTTCAAATAACTCAGTACTGAATCCCCATCCAGTGATGACGCAATCGTCATATCCTTGACAAGAATTGTTAACCTCACTCTGAGTTGGTAAGCAGATAACACCGGAACACTTGCCGTTGATTGGCTCCGCTAACTTAATGAGGGCCACGTTATTACCTGGTGAATAGAATCAAAAACGTTTTGTTATGAAATTGGATAGACTAGAGCCATATTCAAGAGCTAATCAAAGAGTCATAATCAAGGGCGGACAGGGTATCAAAATCGGCCCGGGCATTACCATATAAACCAGCCCACAAATGGCATTTCATATCATAGGTGTAGCTAGGATATATGAGACTGTGTGTGTATGTAATTAATCTTCATTACAGACTGAACTTTCATTCTTTCGGACTCATCTTTTCTACCCTAGAATAGGCTCTTCATTTAGTTAGTGGAAAGACAGTACACACCGCCCTTGACAGCTCAGTAATCTGGGGTTCGGGGCGGAGAGCAAGGGGCTATAAAGTCTGGGGCAAATGATGGTTTGAGCCCCCCCCCCCCGGTTACTCCCCTGTGTCGTATTATATGTGTACGCCTACTTCTGTTTAAAACATATAAAGTTGAATAATGCATTGAAAATTGTATGTATGCTTACTTAGGATTACGTAATCTATTATATTTTTACATGTATGTGGTCTGAAAATTATAAACAATATAATTGCAGCATTAATGAGTTTGAAATGAATAAATTATTAAATGTTTTGTAAACTTTTTGGTATTACTTATAGATTACATGTGTTACTTTTTAAAAAGAAGATAATTACGTCCTACGCATTTCATGTGTCAACCTAGTCATGCATGTTAATCAATGACTTAAACTCTGCTAAGTCGTTGGTTTTCCTGGCTGACTCAGACAACCCATTCCATATAAAGATAAGAGAAAGCAGAACGGTTACTTAATGTGAAAAGCTCGTTCTAGTATATTCACAACAAACGCGACTTTTGTAGGATACGTTATTATCTCTTTTCCCTCGTTTTCGGTAAAATTGTCAATGGAACCATCAAAAGAAATGGGTCGGAAAGAGCAAAAAGATATGGGAGTGCCATCAAACGTCCTCGAAGACCAGTAACGTGATTAGGCCAAACACAACCTGGAAGACATAAAAGCAGTGTTGAAGTCCATGCCGCTCGTACATAGCAAAAAAGTACAGTCTAACGTTTTGCAAACGGTAATACGGTATAGTGTAATTAAATTTAATGTTTTTTTGTTTAATTTTCTTGTTGAGTTTCAAACAAAATTCATTGTAAAAACAAAACAAGAAAACGTGTTCGGTCATCTGTGTCTTGCTGCTGATACCATTTTTTTTGTTAAGTTGTCTGCATTGAATTTTTTTTTTCTTTGTCGCAACCCTACCTGCCCATTTTGTGCCGGCCCACCGGGCATTTGCCCTTTTGCCCATATAGCCAGTCCGCCCATGGTCATAATATTCAGTTCAAAGAATGAATCGTAAAAATGACTATTTATAGATGCATGCAAATTGAAAATGAAACGAATGCATATAATATATGAATCGTACAGTTATACATTAAAATTCGTTAATAATTTTAATAACTATTCTCTGCCTATCTTTCTTTTATCTTTTTATAAGAGATTTGCATTAATGGCAGATTAATAGCTAAAATTAGGAAGTTTTGACAAAGTATAGAGCTTATTTCAAAAGGTATTGCTATTAATTTTATCGGTATTTCTTTCGAATTGTAAAGTCCATTTTTTATGCTCTCCCTTGTTTAGCAAAATAATATCAATTTGTAAGAAATATAAAGATGGTTGCTTTATAACAGTGGGGCAACTAAAAACGAAATTCCCGGAATATTAATTTGGCAACAGTCATCTCTTTATTTAGTGTCCTAGACTTTTCTTTTTTTTTTCTGTTTTATTTTTTTAAACGAAGAATCTCTCTTAGACAATCTTCCTCTTTTCATTTTCTTACGTTGTTCTTTTTAGTTTACATTATATCCATATTCATTCCCCATATCGCTTTTTTCCCCCTTCTTTTTCTAAGTTACTGTATTTTTTAGCTTTGAAAAATGTAAACCAGATTTTAAAACTCAAAACGTAGAGTGTGTTTAGAATATATCGTGAGAATCGCCAACATTTTGGGCATATTTCTCAATTCTTTGTGCTCTTCAAATCCCAATAATTAATGGCTGGCTATTTGTTTGCGACTTTAAATAACTTGAACCTGCAATGAACGTGGCAACAGACTGACACTCATTGAGGCTAATTGTTAGAACATAAACAGTTTTGTGTTTTAATATTGGGGGAAATAAAAAAAAAAGATCATCATATAATTAACGGCTTACAACACATGGGTAGCCCAGGTCTTAGAATAAGACTCTCCATTTCCCCTTCTTCCACTGGTCCACAAAGAGATAGGAAAATTGAATAGGTCACAGTTCAATGCTGTAATTTGAAATACAGTTGAACCTCGGCTAACGACCACTGTCCATTCTGGAAAGATGGTCAGTACCCAAAATGCTCGGTATCCAAAAGAATTTTTTTCCTTTAAAAAAAAAAGTGATTTATTTGTTCCAAGAACTTAATGACTCTCTTATAAAAAAGTTTTAGGCTATTTCATTCTAAATGTGAAAACAGTTCTGGTACAATATAAACGGAGTTAAATAAGAATAAACACATTAAAGGAAGAAAGCATCAACATTTTAACATAAGAAAACTGAGTGAGCATATGAAAACGTTCCGTTTTCATGGCGATGTTATTGCGTGGGTTGATGGAGGTACGGGAAGAACGGGGTGGTACCACCCTCCATAAGAACATGTGACATTGTAAAAATCGATCCCGTGTGAGTAATAGTGACGTAGCTGATCGGTATTCGATTTGTTTTTCTTCAAATGCTAACTAGGGGTTCGCTAGCCGATGTTTCATTGTACTGCATTCTGCAGTAATCTGAGGATTCGGAGATTATACCTTATCTAATATAGAAAGTAGAATTTAAGGAGTATGTATGAATGTATGTATGTATGTATGTATGTCCTTTATAGAAATCAGCTTAGGCGTCAACTTTCCTTGGCTGACACAGAAGAGAGCACCTGGTTGCATGCGGCCTCAGAACGAGACAGCTGGAGGTCACTCACGATGGCCGCGGGATACACTTTTGAGACCAAAAGAGAATCCGTTGCCGAGGACAAACGCAGACGTCGAAAGGAAAATCTAAATCGACCACCTGAGGACAATGGTTATGCTTGTCCTGGATGTGGCAAAATTTGTAAGTCACAGCTGGGGCTGCGCAGCCACGGTAAATACTGCACTCTCCATAAATCTTCGGACTCGAAGACAAGCCTTATTATTATAGAAATCACAACCGTTTGAATTAAAACTTGGCATGAGCGTTCCCTAGATAACATCGGTGTATTTAGGATATGTAAAGTTAGCCTACAACAAAAGAGTTGACTAGATTAAGATCAACGAGAAATCTTGACGTAGATTATAACTACTGAAATGACCTGGTTGCATTTTATTATATTAAGGAACGATACAAAATGAGCAACGCTGGCTAAAAATTGCTAGTTTCTAAATACATGATTGGATGCGATCTGCGAAAAATTATCAGCCAGTAATTGTGAGCGACATTTTGTTTTTAAATGAACGCTTCTGTTTTTAGAACATCTTATGGTCTCTACTTACTGTTCAGTGCGACTGCATCATTGAAAGGGTAAAACTCGGACTGGCTTTTAAATCTGTAGTCTGGGTGCAAGATCATCCTCTCCACTCTTATCACTTGTTCCTGAGGCTGTCCAGTAGAAGGGTCAATGTCAACTTGGCTCACATTATATTCCGCGGCCACCACAAGCATACGATCGACGTAAGATGTGTCCTCAATACTGCCTCCAGCTCTGTCAACAAGCAAAATCACATTTATTGTACATCCTGACATTGAAAAAAGAGGGGGGGGGGAATGTGTTTACAAGTACACTTTTTTTAAAGAGATGCATTTACTTCACAAGTTCACATTTTTAAAAAGTAAACATTTTGGCTCGTTTACAATTTGTCGTTAAGTTCCCTTTTTTTTTTCCTTTTTGCTAAATCAATTTTGTTCGAAATTCGCAAGTACGCTTTTTTTGTGGACGAAAAGTGGTTCTATTTTTTACACTAGTAATAAACTAATTCTAAAACAGCTGTAATTTTTGTACACTACCATTTGATAATATAATCATTTCATTAGACAGAAGCCTAATAATGTACAGTTTTAAATTGTTAACTAGGCATAAAAAATTTTAAGGCAGCCTTTCCGAAGCGGTCATTTTATCGAGGTCGTTTTGGCGCGAACCATTTTTTTTTTGACAGGACATTTTGTCACAAGAATTTCTGACGATATATTAGAAAACACACATTTTTATAATAAACATATTTCCAACTCTACTATACTACGTCCTATACTATAATATACATATACTAGTAGGTGTAGTATAAATATACATATACTAGTATGCATGGGCGTAGCCAGGGGGGGGTTTGGGGGGGGGGGGATCGGAATTTAGTGAATGATTTTTTGCTTTGATTTTGTTTATTTTAGGTGAGATTTCAATACTAAACCATCAATTGCCCCAGCACAACCAATGGGGTTTTGATTTGAAAACCCCTTACCAGGGGGGTTTGAGTTTAAAACCCCCTACCAGGGGGGTTCGAGTTTAGAAACCCCTATCAGGGGCTTTGAGTTTAAAACCCCCTACTTGGGGTTTTGAGTTTAAAACCCCCTACTAGGGGTTTTGAGTTTAAAACCCCCAACTTGGGGTTTTTGCAGTTAACCCCCCCCCTCTTCTATAAAACAAAACCAAACAAAAATTCAAACGAAAATCCCCTAATTCCAAGAGCACAGTTAAGGGAGATTTTGATTTTAAAACCCCCTCCAAAATTTACGATAAACCCCCTCTTCAATATAAAAAAAAGTTAATTACGCACTCAAAATGTTATGAGCGTAGCTAAATGGGTTTTGACTTAGTTTTTAGTTTAAACCCCACTTCAGCGGGGTTTGAAGGTAAAAAATACCTCTTTAATAATAAAAACAAAGCAATATATACACTCAAAATATTTTGAGTGCAGTCAAAGGGGTTTTGAGTTTAAACTCCCCTCCAGTGGAGTTTGAAGCTAAAAAGTACCTCTTCAATATAAATAAAAGCAAATTACTCACACTAAAATCTATGAACGCAGCCAAAGGTGTTTTGAGTTTAAACCCCCCGCCAGGGGGGTTTGAGGCTAAAAAATACACCTTCAGTGTAAGAAAAAAAGCAAATTACGCACTCAAAATGCTATGAGCGTTGCCAAAAGGGGTTTTGAGTTTAAAACTCCATTCAGAGGGGTTTAATGCTAAAAATACCTCTTCAATATAAAAAAAAAGGGAATTACACACTAAAATTATTTGAGCGTAGCCAATCCAATCGGGGGTTTTGAGTTTAAACCCCTCTTCTACAGATGGCGTTTGTTTAAAGTTTAAAACCCCTCCAGAGGGTTTTGAGTTTAAGATCCCCCTACAGAGCATTTTGAAGTGGAAAACCCCCAACAGATAATTTTGACGATAAAACTTCTCTTTTCGATATAAAATCTAAAGCAAACTACAGTCACTTAATTCCAATAGCGTATTCAGGAGTGGTTACACATTTTTACCAGTGGCAGGGCTCCCTTAATAAACTGCAGTGAATAGTCATCTGCCGAAATTGAAAAACACTAAATGTGGCTCAACAAAGATGGCTAAGACAGATTTTAGGAGTCAGTTATAGAGATCGGGTTTAAATCAAGGAAATCCTATGCCGAACTGGGAGTCGACCCTTTAGTAAGATTGTGAGAGAGCGACGCATGAGGTTTGCGGGACATGTTCTCCGACAAAATGAATTACGCATAAGAAGAGTTGCAATGATATCCTAGTACAACTTGACGCCACTCATTCATTGAGGTCCTCATGGCAGGTGGGAAGAGGCTTCAGACATTACCAGTGACAGATTTTTATGGAAACAGCTTTTCGTCAAATGCTCCGAACGGCGCGGTAGGGTCTAAGTCAGTAAAAATAGCACATTAGGTTTTTGAAATAATACTTTTTAATAGCAGGAAAATGCACTGTAGATACCTCAGAATATGCATTTTGTTGGCTTTCAATACCAGAAATAGTGCTTGGCGACGGGGCTTCGCTCCACAGACCCCATTGCTAGTAATGGCAGGGAATCTACAATTTTATGGAAATAGCTTGACGGCAAATGCGCCAAACGGCGCGGGAGTGTCTAAGTCAGTAAGAATAGCACATTAGGTTTTTGAAATAAAACTTTTTAATAGCAGGAAAATGTACTGTAGATACCTCAGAATATGCATTTTGTTGGCTTTCAATATCAGAATAGTGCTTGGTGGCGGGGCTTCGCCCCGCGCTGGGGGAGCTCCTTGCGCTCCCCCAGACCCCCTTGCTAGTATTGGCGGGGAATCTACAATTTTTCCACTAACTCATGGAAGAACCTATTCTAGGACATAATGAACGTCTTCCGAAAGAATGAAGAGTCAGAATGCAGTAAAGATTATGTACACACACACACATAAATACATATTAAAAAAAAAAAACGCGGGGGGGGGGCAACCCCCCCCCCTCGAAAAAAAATCCTGGCTACGCCCATGCTAGTATGTATTGTATAAATCCTTCCCACGCTTCCCACGAACAAAATGGGGTTAATTATTTAACTATTTTATGAATGCATAGTGTCAGTGGCGTAACAACCATGAACAGAATAGCGAATGAGGATGTGTTGATAACCATTCTTTTTTAAAGGTATATATTTTTTTAGCACTTTTAGCCCAGCAGAATTTAATTTACAAAGCTATACGGTTTGTACAGAATAATATGAACAAGCTGATACCATGCTACGCTACGGTTTAAATAGTCTATTTGCTTATTCTTACACTCTTACACCCACTCATTAAGACGCCCAATCATTACAGGGCTCCTCCACCACCGCCACAATTCTCTCGCCTTCAATTTGTACATCCTATTTTTTGTGTCTTTCACTCTACAAACGTAGGGCTCTTAAACCATATAATAATAATGCATGGGCGAAATGGACCCCCCCCTCTTCCAAAAACCTCCTCAAAAGGGGGGGGGGGACAAATTTTGTAACTGCCTTATTCTTTTTTTTAATTTTTATTGCACTTAAGATTTAAATGCTAAACCATCACTTGCCCAAGCACAACCAAACGGGGAGGGGGGGGGGTTGAGTTAAAATCCCCACCCAGGGTTGTTGTTTTTTTTAGATTAAAACTCCCCTTTCAATAAATCAAAATACAAATAAATGAAGCGACAGTCACCAAATTGCGTGAGTGTAGCTAAAGGGGTTTTAAGTTTAAGACCCCCTACAAAGTTTTTGGACATTAAAATCCCTTCTCCAATATAAAACTAAAGCAAACAATAGCCACCAGAACTTAAAATTCCCTCAGCGGTTTAAACCCCTTCCAGAGGGTTTTGAGTCTGAGATCCCCCTCCAGCAGGTTTAAAGGTTAAAAAAACCCGATTGAATATAAAACTAAAGCAAACTATAGTTACCAAATACTATGAGCGTAGCCAAAGGGGGGGGGGTGAAATTTGAAAGCCCCCTCCATGTTTTTAAAACCCTCCTCAAGACCAACGCTTGCGAGACATGAAAGTCATTTATAAAGACAGAAAAGAGGCTAAACAAGGCTAGGCGACATTGGCTGAGAAGGATCCTTGGAACGGTATTATGTCAAAAATAGAGAAATCTTCTATTCCAACGGCACTAGCACCCTAACCAATGTGGTAACCAAACGTGGCGTCAGAATAGCGGGACATATACTTAAACATTAGACATGACAAAACGTGGCATGAGAATAGCGGGACATATACTTAAATATTAGACATGACAAAACGTGGCGTCAGGATAGTGGGACATATACTTAAACATTAGACATGACAAAACATGGAGGCCCCCCAAAAAAATTCATGTCTAACTTTCCGTCGCACATTATTAGATGACCTAGTTGGTATATCACTATGTGATCGATCTATGAGGAGAGAGTTTGTCGCCGCACGGTAACGTCTAAATATTTAAGTCTATTGGCACCTTGTGACCTTATTGCAATTCAATCAAGACTAATTTGCTAGACTTACGCCAAGGCGCAGAATGCGCTGGTCAAAACCCATCGCTTGTCCACAAGTACACCTTGACATGCGGGACCAGTGGTCGACAAATCAATATTAGTTTGATCCCTCAACAACGAGCTGTATGGACATTGCAAAATAAAAATAAATATCTTTAAGTCATTTTTGAAATACAAAAATAATACGAGAATAGCTGTGATCTATTTCCATATATATAAATAAATAAGCTACTGGGCAGGTTGCAACATTTTTTTTTTTTGCAAATTAGTCCACTTGTAGACCATGACAGATTTTGAGTGAGGAAACTAACGCCCTACTTATATTTCGCCATTAGATGTGCACAATCTCCCTAGTGGCTTTAAAAATAAGTAAAATGTAGACTAATGTTCATGTCAATTATTTTCTGTTTGAGTTTCTATATAATGAAACAAAGTAGACTTTTTTAAATAAAATAGTGTTAGGTTTAAGATCTGTTTAAATTGTTTGACCATGAACAATAGGATTTAATCATTAGCCTTTCACTAAGCTTTAATGACATCCTATACTCTTAAGCGAGCAATTCTTGTATGTATGTATGTATATATATTTATATGTAAATTTTATTTCGAAAACGGCTATAACGATTTTCTTTAAAATTTCACGGTATTTGCATAATAGTGAGAAAAAAATTCTCAACTCATTGGCCACATCGGGAAAACTCGAAGTCGACCGTTATATCGGTTTGAAAATGGCTCATTATCGAAAAATTAATTTTGGCTAGAATTATTTATGAATGAAAATTTTCTATATGACGTCAATGGGAAAAAAACTTGACACCGCTTGTGTCACTAGGCTCACAGCAGTACACTAAGACATTTCTTCGCAAACAAGAAAAAGGTTTTAATGATTCAATTGGCGTAATTAAACATTTGCGCACCATCTTATTGTAGATTGATCTATTATGAAACTATGGAAGAAAAATAATGAAATTAAATATCTTTATGTATGATAAGTTATTGTGTTTTAAAGGCTTTATAAATTGTTTACACTTGAATTGCGTACACCCGTAGGTAGCTTTTACTTTGTTATTATTTTGCTGGTGAATTATTGCAATGTGTTTAAGCTTCGAAGTCTACTGTCCCATACCAAAACATAGGAAATGGTCATAACACAGCTTATCTATGCCTTACTTGCACAACCAGGGCCGGCCCTAACATTTGCGGGGCCCTATGTGAAATGGATTGCGCGCGGACCAGTAAGGGTAGGGATAAGGATAATAAGTGAAAATAAAGATTTTGTATTAGAAAATAAATTCGTATTTTCATTAAATTTTTATTAAATGAAAGCTGACGATGCCGTTTTTTTTATATCACGCGTAGGACTGGCGTTTACCATATTGATTGACACCCCAAAATGACTATTTTGTCTTTTTAAGGACATTTTTATGAGTTTCAGGAGATTTCTAGGAGCTCCTTGAAAACAAGGAGACCACGGGGACCCTATTATAAATTATAATGGTTTAATTTAATAAGTTACACCTAAAATTAGCGCGGGGCTTTTTAACCTTCGGGGTCCACTGTGGCAGCCTAGGCCTAGGGCTGGCCCTGATGATATCCAGCTCGCGGTCAGCGAATTTTCATCACGCTGCTGCTTTTTTGTTTTTGGTTTACCTCTAAACCTCTGTAAAACAGAAGTCATATTCCAGAAGTCCTCCAATAAAACCTACTCAGCCCCAAGATCACCGCGCATAGACATCCCTTCAAGTGGTAGATAACTTCACATTATCTGGGAAGCATAGTATCAAATGACGCATTGCCTTTTAAGGTTGATATGTGATCAGGGATAGTCGTGCTTTTGGACGCCTCCAAACGAGAGTGTGGCGAAATAAATCGCTCCGCCTGTCCACAAAAATCAGTTTCAACCAGTGATTCTCTCAACCCCTCTATTTAGATCTGAGACATGAGTATTTTATAGAAAGCAACTAAGACTTCTTGAACGACTTCACCAAAGACCGCAATACAAACAGCGATATTCTTATAATCCGACAGTCACGCATTGCAGGGCACTTATTTCGTTTGTGGGACGAACATATTTTTGGCAATCTTTTTTTTTTAGTAAGCTGAAAGGTTGTCGGAGTAACAGAGATGCCTCACAATAACGCTTCTTTAGAATACTAACGCGATGTTTTTAAGTGTCTTAGGAAAAAATGCACGATTTTACTTTGTTACTAGGTGCACGTTTTACACTATAACGTAGAGATTTTGTATCACTTGATGATTCTTACTAAAGCCATAATAATAAGGCTTGTTTTCGAGTCCGAAGATTAGTGAGGAATGCGGTATTTCCCGTGGCTGCGCAGCCTCAGCTGTGACCTACATAATTTGCCACATTCATGGCAAGCATAACCATTGTCTGCAGGTGGTCGATTGAGATTTTCTTTTCGCCGTCTGCGTTTTGTCCTCGGCAGCAGATTTTCTTTTAGCTCGCCAAAAAAAGACTGCGTTTGGCATACGTTCGTCTCCCATACGGGATACGTGCCCTACCTAGTGCAACTGTCAGACCATAAGAAGTCCCTTTATACTGTCCATAACGGAGTTGGCAAGGACGTCGCTGTTTGTAGTGCGGTCCTGACACCGTATGTCCATGATGGAGCGCAAGCATCTTTGGTGAAAGCACTCAATAAGTCTTAGTTGTTTTCTATAAAGTGTCCATGTCTCAGAGCCATAATGAATATATTAATTGCAATATTAAATGTCAGAAAGTAACCATTTTAGAAGTTACACTGCAAAGACTTTCTTCCAAGCCTATAATAGCCCAATAGTTTGACGCGAAAGAAGCAATGTAAAACGTTAAGACGTGAGCTGTCCAATTACATTGAGAACCGACAGAACGAAAAAGCAACTCTTCGGATTGATAGTCGTTACCCGATCGTTCATTTTCGTAATTACAACAATATTACCAAAATGACTTCGGGTATATATCCTTCCTTAACAAATTATTCATCCGAGCGAGGCTCGGTCACCTGATATTACATATTATCGTAGTAAAATACATATAAATATATATATATGTACATACTGTTCTTTTTTTGTTTGTTTTCAAAACGTTGACACTATTATATTAAGGAGCTTCATAATAAAAACCATTTCTACAACAACAACAACAACAACAAAAAAAGAAACTGTCAATCTTATTTCGGCTTTTTCCAATTGTTAATTACTACTGTTATGTAATTGACTTAAGTTGATCCCAAAGTTTTCCTAATTCTAGTTTGTTACCGGATAGACACAACGAATGGCCAGTCACAAGGTGCAGTTGGTACTCCACCTAAAATTCTATCAAACACGACGCTGCTGCTTGTGCCGCACTGGGGCTGTGGTGTAGGTGATGGAGTAGTAGGAGTGGTTGTGGTAGTGGTTGTGGTTGTGGTAGAGTCTGTAGAAACTGGAGACAAAAAGAGCATTAGTATGTATATATACATATATATAATGTCTCTGTCTCTCTCTTTCTCTCTTTCTCTATCTATCTATCTATCTATCTATCTATCTATCTATCTATCTATCTATCTATCTATCTATCTATCTATCTATCTATCTATCTATCTATCTATCTATCTATCTATCTATCTATATGAATATATATATATATATATATATATATTTCTATATATATCTATATCTATATGAATATATATATATATATATATTTCTATATATATCTATATAGATATAGATAGATAGATAGATAGATAGATAGATAGATAGATAGATAGATAGATAGATAGATAGATAGATAGATAGATAGATAGATAGATAGATCTTTGTGTGTGTGTTCCATCTACTGACCTTTTAAAGTACAGCAGATCTTGTCCAGTGTATAACATCCAATGTAGTTGCTGTATGCCGCCTGCTCAATATAGTCAGCTGGACATCCTTGAGATCTGCTCACACACACGCCAGTGGTCAGCGAACTGCATCCTACCAGAACAGAGACCATGAGAGTAATTATAATACTAATACTAATTGAATGTGTAAAGCGTCCTGCGAGAGGTTTAGCTAGGATGTAATAATCTTCTAATCCTGAGGAATGTCCAATACTTGTATAACAACACTATTAACTCTTGGGCCTTTTCAAAATGAGGCTCTATGGTCTTTTCGAAATGAGGCTCTTAAGTCTTTTCAAAATGAGGCTCTAGGGTCTTTTCAAAATGAGGCTCTTGGGTCTTTTCAAAATGAGGCTCTAGGGTTTTTTCAAAATGAGGCTCTTGGGTCTTTTCAAAATGAGGCTCTTGGGTCTTTTCGAAATGAGGCTCTAGGGTTTTTTCAAAATAAGGCTCTTGGGTCTTTTCAAAATGAGGCTCTAGGGTTTTTTCAAAATGAGGCTCTTGGGTCTTTTCAAAATGAGGCTCTTGGGTCTTTTCAAAATGAGGCTATAGGGTTTTTTCAAAATAAGGCTCTTGGGTCTTTTCAAAATGAGGCTCTTGGGTCTTTTCAAAATAAGGCAGTGAAGTCAAACTAAATAGAATTTAATCATTGGCTGCACAATGATGATACATAGAACTTAATCTGTATTAGAGTAAACGAATTGATTTTTGATCTGTTAAAAGTATTTAATGTTATTGAGCTTTTTTAAAACCAGGCTACAGTAGTACATTTCCAAGTGAAGGCCATGAACTGGGCATGTACTGTAAAAACTAACTGGACTTATATTCATCGTTTCTCGAGTAAAATCCTTCTGTGACAACCTGGACATATGCATGGATTTTCAGCTGACAAGTTTTTAGTTAAGTCACAACAATTTATTAACAAACTAGTACCGTCCGGATTTTTTCTAGGCCAAGAAGGGTTCATAGAGGATAAGCGGGTACACAGAATTGACATATAGCAAGTCAAAAACACATTATGTGATTAAGATTACACTACAATTGTCTTCTTTATTGAAGCACTTGGTAACGAGATACTTAATAACAGAGATTTTTGTAAAGAAATGGGTACTGGTACTCAGTGATGGATTGCCTAAATTCATTATAAACTTCAAAATACAAGAAAAGTAATAATTTTCCCCCACATTTAAAAGGTGTCGGTACGCCGTACCGGTGCGTGAATATAAAAAAAATCATTTAAAAAAAAAAAAGCTTTTATAAGGGGAAGAACTCCGCACCTACAAAAATATCTCTCAATAATGTAGAACTTATTTTCCTTATTCAATATCAAACAAAATAATTAATACCCAATATGTGGCCTATTTCAGTCATGCGAATGAGATGAATGCCTGGCATTGGCTATGGTCTAAGCCCTAAGCGATGTCGCCTACACAGCAGTCCCCCCCCCCCTCTTTACGCTGATTTATACAAAGGAACGGCAAGTTAAGTTGTAAATTGATCTGAGAAGGGGGTGTGGGAGAAATGGCATGTACAATTGTCTAAGAGACCAAACCCTACATATTTGTAAATTCTGAAGGATCAATTATCCTTGTTGTTATCAAACAAAATAATTAATATTAATAATAAGTTCAATAATGTTTTTTTATTGATTTATGTCTCGTGCAAGTTCAAACTTTTTTCTAGATTTGCTGTTGAAGAAATAACGTGTACAAACTTTTTACCAGACAGACAGTGAAAAACAAAACATTAAAAAAAGACAATGCTAATATTAGGCTTAGTTGTATTAGTTAGTTGAAATCAGTCATGTGATTAAAGTTGTAATAGATCTATACTTTAGATAATAAATTTGCGATTGGAAATATTTTAACCAATTGTTCCCGTTTTCAATGTAATCGTGTTCGCATAAAAAAAGAGTTCACTCAGGGCGTTCACCTATTCAAGGGAACTAATTCAACTTATACCACCACATCTATCAAGTATGATTTCTTTCCCTTGCTGAAGGTAACAAACAAAATTATTAATTACCAAAAGTTAATCAATTTATTTTTTAAAATTGATTCTTGTGTTTTCAGGTAAAACAAACAATTGTGCAAACATTTCAGCTCGGGTGTGGAAGAAATGACGTGAACTAACTTTTTACGAGACAGAGACAGAATGAGTTGATAGAAGCTTTAGCAAAAAACAAAAGTACAACTAACCAAATCTCAGTTCAAAAACTTATTTTTAAAAACAGTGTGTGATGTTGAAGGACCAAATAATGTGAAAGAAACTGTGTGTGTATGGGGGGGGGGGAGTTTTCGGTCGAAAAGTAAAATAAATGTATTCAATATTGCGATATTGAATGGAGAAGTCGAAGTCAGAAATTGTTTGTAGTACTAACTTTTTTATTGTTGGCTGGGGGGGGGGCAGCAGATAAGTAGAAGTAACATTAGTATTCACGGGCCAAAACCGTGTGTGTGTGTGTCTGTGTGTGTGTCAAGGGGGGCGTTATAAAGTGGGGTGGGAAAAAATGAGGGTTTTAGAGAGAAAGAGAGAGAGAGAGAGAAGGAAAGAGAAAGAAAGCGGGCCGTTTCATTTTATCAATAGAAATAAAATAATTCATAGGCCAAAAGTATGTTAAAGGAAACGTTTAAATGTAACCCTTTTAATGGGGCTATTTTAAAAAAGGACGGGATGTTCCGACCATATTTAACAATATAAAGCTTGGGAATAAATCAACGGGTGAAGCCGGTGTGTAATGCTACTTAAATATAGTCTCTTTCATGTGCATCCTCGAGAACTTCTAGCGAATTGAGTCGTAGCACGGTATAATCTCAGGGCCGGTCTTAGACTTGATAAGGCCCTTAGTTCTTTGAGACGATGACCTCTTTTAATCAACATAAGGCGTTTTACTCCATCGCTTTTTCTTAAAAATGTAGACGCTATGTTATAGGTATATCCAGCACTGTACAGACTATAACTTAAAAGTATAACCAGAAGTAGGCGAAACATCATTCCCCATAACAATTAGTATTTGATGGTCAGTGACAAGAAGTATATTTAAGAATATCATTTTAAGAACCTTAAATTTTTAGAGGAAACAAATGATATTAAAAAATTAGTTTACTATTCTAGGTTTCAATCAAATGCTAAACTAATCATTCATATATAATGTATTATTTAAAAATGACGAGAAACAAATATATTCGCGTTTTTAGCGCGACGCGCTTTTATCTGAGATGTCTCATCATGTGCGAGATTTTAGCTTGAAATAAAATTTTGGATTTTTTTTTTAAATTTGAAACATCTTAATTTCAACTTCATCATTTCAACTTCTTTTGAGTTTGAAGGAAGTATGAGTTTATTATGGTAATAGGTAGAATTGAACAAAAAAAATTTAATTCACACATCTACCTACAGTGTTCTTCCAGTTTATCATTACAATAATGTACTTATGAGTGACCACTTTTAAATCACTAATTTTTATTATTTAAACATTGGAAATGTGCAACTTTATTAGTTATAAATATTCGTTAATGGAAAAAAATTCAATAAAAAATTTAGATTTTACAAAGTTGAGGCTTGTTACTCGACGCTACTATTGTAGAATGTATTAATTATAAGCTATCGATTTAGTGACCCTATGGCAGGGGTCGGCAAACTTTTCAGTCGGAAGAGTCAAAAATTGCAATTTAAAAATTTCGAAGTTTTTAAAGAGCCACAAATTTTTTTTCTGCCAACAATAAAAAGTACTCGCATAAATGAAGTTTTTTATTTTAAAAACTAATCTATTTATTCATAAAAATATCTTTATTTATTCATATATAAATAGCGTTTTCACAACAAATTAAATTATATATATATATATATTTATTGAATTATTGAATAATTACTTAATTATGTTATTAAAAAAATTAAAACCGTTATTAGAGAGCTTTCACAGACTGACGACAGTGACGAGGCGTGTCACGAGGATGGGGTGCGGTAAAAAGCGAGTACAAAAGGCTGAAAGATAGAATCGGTGTCTAATGCTCGTTAATCGATTTAGAAAGGTTTTTTAAATTTCTGAACAATTAATAATATTTGCGTATGGAACTAAAGAGCCGCAGCTTCACATCCAAAGAGCCGCATGTGGCTCGCGAGCCGCATGTTGCCGACCCCGGCCCTAGGGAACGCATTGCTCTTCCCTGCCCTTTCACACACGTACACCCACATATCTAACAGTATTCATAGGATATTCAAAATAATGGTGGGCAAATACAATACATCCTTCCTTTGTTTGGGGCTGATAGAAATGGTCAATGAGTGTTCAACGTTAGACCAGGATGTTTGAGGAGACAGTGTTGGAACATCCATATATGCAAATGCGTAGATGTCTTCAGAGTGTGTGTGCACGCGCCTCGGACACACATCCTGTATTGACAGAAAGAATTCCAATGCTACTCAATGACACTAATATGAGACATCTGTTCCGTAAAAGATAATTCTAGTATGACCAGGGGAGGGATAGTCGTGTGGCGAAGCCTTTGGCAATCAGTAAGAAGGGCATGGTTTCGAGACCTGGGAAATTATGTTTTTTTTTTTGTTTTATTACTGAGGAGAGGTCTTGTGAAAGGTTCAATGGTACAGAGTTAAAAATGGACCCATGACAACTCATAGAAAAGTAAATTAGCTGATTTAGGGCAGGTTCAGACTCAATCTCTTGATTGATTTACTTTATTTTGTTATCTTGGCCTTGATTTGAAAGCAAAACGTTCAATTAAAAACTTTCTATTTTAGGTTGGAGCATGGGAGACAAGTGAGGGTTTCAATATATCAATCTATATATCTAGATGTCGAAAGCCTCAACTCACTGGCTCACACACTAACTCACACACTAACTCACACACTTACTCACACACTACCTCACTAGCACATACACTAACTCACTAGCTCTCACACTAGCTCACCAACAAAAGAGAATCAAATGTCTAAACTCCTACACTTCAGTTCTAACAATCTTTTGTCTAGTATTAAAATGTCAACAAATCATCTCTCAATGAGACACTCTCGAAATTGTCCGTTTGTCACTGTGTGAAAATATCTTCTATCCATTTTCATACGTTTTTCTTTGGGTTCCACTATCTCATCACCACATTTCGTCACATCGCTTCTTCGTTTTGTTTGACTAAACAAAACACTACAAGTTTTAACAATAGAGAGTAAAAGTATTTCGTCACTATTTTGTGAAATAGTTTTCCAGTGAAAGTATAAAACAAATGAGAGAAATAAAGCTCCGCGCGAAGTTGTGAGATCAGGAATAATAGACAACAAAGAATGTGAGTAGAACTCACAGAAACATTATAAAAGAGGGCGACAGGGAGATAGAAGAAATGAAAAGAAATCTCCTAAAATATTTAGAGAGAAGGTGAAAAGAAATGAGTACAGAAAGAAAGCGACATTAATATTGAGAGAGAGAGAAGGAGAAAGATAGAGAGAGAACGAGAAAGAAAAAGAGAGATAGAGAGAGAGGAAGAGAGAGAGGGGGGAGAGAGAGAGAAGGAGAGAGAGAGAGGGAGAGGGGGATAGGGAGAGAAGGAGACAGACAGACAGACGAACAGCAAAATGAATGAAAATGATTAAAAGTAATAAAGGGAAGAAATTCATAGGGAAGTGATTGGTAGAGGGTGGCAGTCAGAGAACAAGAAAACATAAAAATTATCTCAGCTTATACCCAATGTGATGGCATCAATTAGTTTGGATCAGTCGTGTAATAGATCTAGACCAACAATAATTAGAAATATTTTTATCAATTGTTTCTGTTTTCATGCTTTTTTCATGCACATTTTCAGTTTGACCCAAGCTTGGGTGTCAGAGAAATACCGTGTACAAATTTTTTACCAGACGACAGACAAATGGAGTTGATATAAGCTTTGTAAAAACAAAAATGAGGAGAAACGACCTGAAATCAAACTCATGGCTCAAGGCGCCTCAAGCCAACATTCTAACAACTCTGCTAGTGAAGTGCTTGTGAAAATAGAAGATTGTCAATTTATCTAATATTTGTTTCAAACTTACTTTCCAGCGTCGACCTATAATGGGGACTAATTCAGCTTATACCACCTCTTCAGTTAAGTACGATTTCTTTCCATTGTTCGAAGTAGCAATAATTATTAACTAATTGGTTATTTTTCTTTATTGATTCTTGTGCTGTCAGGTAAAAGAAATAACTTGATCCAATATTGTGTGTCGGAGAACAAACGTGTACAAACTTTTTATCAGACATATAGAGTTGATATAACTTTTGTAAAAGAGAAAGGACAGAAATAGAAAGAGAGAAAGAAAGAGATAAAGAAAGAGAGAAAGAGAAAGAGAGAAAACGATGGTGTTAGAAGTTCAAAACGTAGACTGCATGACCTATGACGTCACACAGTCAACACAAAATCTGTTGAAGTCACAACAACGTCAGCCTACAGTAAAACCTGGCCTTGTGTTTAAACTGGTCTCACCCGGGTGTTTACTTTTTTCAATTCCTCCTCTACTTGAGGCAATGTTCAAACCCTTTACACACCCATCTCTTCATTCGAATCTCTTAATGTTACGGTAAATGATTTTTTTTCTTAAATGTATTAAGGATCTTACAACTGTAATAGTTGGCAAGATCCGGCATGGTTGCCAAATCGGATGTTTGGACTAAGTGAAATTTCCTGTATATTTCTCCCTTATTTATATTGGATGACATAAAATTAGCTGTATCCAACTTTATACTGATAATTGTTTCGTATGTCTAGCATTCGTTATTTCATGTTGACATTTCTATCTCTTCGACTGTTTTAAACCCAGGCTAGAGAAAGTGTGCTTTGCCAAATGTGCTGTTTATAATATTGACACAAAATTAGAACAGGGCCAGAGAACTCTGACAACGGGTAGTCAATTGAAGGAAGTTTTAACTACTTTCAAATTATTTTATACAGAACTCAAACAGAACGTCAACTGCCGAGTCATGATTATGCCCCTTTGAACACTACAAAATGTGTACCTGTTCATTTCGAAATGGTAAAGAAAGAAAAGGAATACGCCAATGAATGGATGTAATCAGTGACATAATTGCACACATTGTTTCAATAGTTGTTTCCCTTGCTTACTTGAGTTACTTCACACAATGTTACATAAATACATGCTGGGCAGATAACACTAACGCACATTATATATTGGGGTTGCCGTTCATTCACTGAAAAATTCGTCATTTTTTTTTCCCAAAGGAAAAAATTCGTCATTTGGAATTATAAAAAAAGACAGCTTCTAGTTATAAAGAAGAATTGAACATTAGTTTATTTAAGGTTAAAATTAAGGTTTCACCTTTAAAAATTACTTTTGTTTATCGCTCAGTGCGATATGGTCCAATCTCTTATGTGGACATGTAAAAAGTTTCCAAGCTACCTTTAAACTTTCAGAAAAAAAACAACTTTGCTCGAGTTGGGTAATAAGGTGTCACATAACCGGCACAATCAACAATCTTTATTTTCCCCAACTAATGTCAGGTACTAATTAGATTTGAGTGGACCTTGGAGCGTCCTAAAATCCTAAAATTCAAAATCACAAAGATTCGAACCAAAGACCACTCTATGTTGGGAAGCCAAGAGTTTTAACGCTCAGGCACCAAGTCTTCTTCACATACATAGAAAACCCTTGAAAACAATGTTTCAGAGGTCAAACTATTAAAAACTTAATATTGCAATAAAGTAAATATATCAGACGAATCTAAAAATAGAAAATACGTACTATTTCCACCAGTTAGAGCACTTTCAACCAAGCATATAAGTACCAATCCAAGTACTGCGACTAAGTTCTGCATCTTCTTCGTCAATCTGTTTTCTGACTTGAAAATTTCAGAACCAGCAGAACCACAGTGAGACTTAAACGAAAGATGCAAATCTTCAATGTAGCGATCAAAGAATTTTTTAAAGAAAACTTCCCTCCCTTGGTCCTAGATGAGTGTGTGTATCTTGAAGCAAAAAAAAAAAAATCCCAAGAAGTCGAGAAAAAAGAAAACCCAGCTCCTTGCAAGTGATGTTTGTATAGGGATGAATATTTGTGTCACGATTTCCTCTACACCCAGCCATTTGACAGTGTTTGTTTTTCCCATTCCACCGCAACCGTCTCATGCAGGCCACTAGTAAGTATTAATTACTATCTTTAAGGGGGGATGAAGATTGGTGGGAGGTGGTCTAGATGTGGTGTACTTTCAGAAAACTGCTAATGAAAAGTTTTTGAGTATGAAGGTTTGTGGGAGGGGGGGGAGTCATTCATTTATCTTTTCTTTTAGTATATTTAAATGCAATTTCTATTTCTTGCATTTTATCCCACATCCAATTTTGGATGAAATGCAATCACATTCATTCCTGCTCCATACACACTGTTAGGCGCTTCCGAGGTGTCTAATGAACCCATTGGAGGTAACACTCAACGTAATGTAGAATCCAATAGCACCGGCGAAAGGCCGAACAAGCAACAGAAGTTAGACGACGCTGATACTGAATGGCGAACAAGTTTAATAGCAATGAAGGGAACCATCGAATGTCAGCTAACTCTATCTCTACGTTGTTCTGGAAGTGTCTGTTTACGTCGGCTGATATTTCGTTCTATCCCTAAAACCCGTTCTTGTTTTTAACTAATCACGTCATTGTCACTAAGTCAAAACTTCCCCTATTTCCGAAACAAAGAATTAATTCCTAATCGTGCTAAAACAACACTTAAAAACTCCATACACTCGTACACACTGCATACACACTACACACTCCATACACATTTACACACACTGCATACACACTACACACTCCATACACATTTACACACACTGCATACACACTACACACTCCATACACATTTACACACACTGCATACACACTACCCACTCCCTACACATTTACAAACACTGCATACCCAATTATACAATCCATACACATTTACACACACTGCATACACGCTTACACACTTCATACACATTTACACACTCCATAAACATTTACACACTCCATACACATTTACACACACTGCATACACACTTATATACTCCATACACATTTACACACACTCCATACACATTTACACACTCCATACACATTTACACACACTGCATACACGCTTACACACTCCATACACATTTACACACACTGCATACATACTTTCACACTCCTTACACATTTACACACTCTGTATACACGCTTACACACTCCATAAAAATTTACACACTGAGAGAAATGAGAGAAAACAGTATAAGAGAGAAACAGAGTGTGAGAGAAACAGAGACAGAAACTCAGAAAAAGATAAACATATCTAAAAAGAAAGAAAGAAAACCAAACAATCATTATAGTATTGGATTTAAAATATCAGAGAAATAAAATGAACAACTTTCTACACTGTCTGTCGAATGAAGAAAGTCTCATAGACTTCAATTCCCAACTAAACGATGTCTGTTTGTCTGCCTAGCCAGATCGGAGGTTTTACAAAATATCAACGAATGTGTCATCCACTCGCGAATATCCTGAAGCTATTTATAACAATAATTTTTCATCTCGTTAAATAGAATTATTGACTTATAAATTAGCACCGGCGTCTACTGGAAATCACTTCAAGTAATATAAGTTGAGTGCATTTTAAATGAAAAGTGAGTTGTTGTTTTTTTGTAAAATCCTCATTGCGACACATGTCCTCATTGCGACACATGTCCTCATTGCGACACATGTCTTATCAAAACCACGTGGTAGGACCTTCAAGCCTCATTCGTGGAAAATCGGGAGGTTTAGGCTGAAAGAAGTTGATGTTTGTTATGAAGTGTGTGTTATGTGTGTGCGTGTTTCTATGGTGACGGTGGGAAGAAGTTAGCGATTGGTTCTGAATGATGCAAGATATGCGGCAATGTCGTCAGCGGTCCTAGGACAGACACTCCAAAAACGCGAGTCTGAAAAGTTAGTTTGATTTTGTTTAGAATACCATTGATTTCATATTATCTCAAGTTGATTTTGATTATATTGTAATAAAAGTTCTATTCACAAGGAAGTTATTCTATTTATTTCAAGATTTATAAGGTTAAGATATAAAACGCCTACACTGGTTTATTGTCTACCAGCAGTTTGGTGCTACAAGTCAACGACCGTCCACAACAATGTTCCTTAACAGTGATGATTACGTGACAATGGTTCAATGGACAGAGCAGATTTCCTCATACAAGGACATCTAAGTAATTCTCCTTTTCCCTGGTGAAAAGATAACAATGAGCTCTTTAAACTTTCCCTTTTTTTTTTTTTTTTTACTTTTAAGTCTTCTTGAAAAAGTGTTTAGTTGATTGTTTCTGGACAGCTAAACTAGAACATCGTATACAAAAGTAAAGTTGTTTTATTTTCATCTATGCTAAATGCAATGAACCCAGTTCCGTATTCAACCCATACGGATTGTGCCACTTCGTTTCATCCATAATATTTCTAACGGACATTGAGGCTGTGAAAGTTTTTGGATAGGAGCAGCTGAGTTTTTTTCCAGTCATATTGAAAAGCTCTAGGTACGGTTCTAAGTCACCTGGTCTGATGTCGTGAAAGTGTAAAAGAATCTGTAGTAGAGCCCCATCGACCTATGGCCTGTACTTCAAAGGCGTGTGCAATAAGAGAACGAAAAGGTGCATATACTTGTGTATAATGCTGAAAATAAGGGTCACAAAAACCCTCACATTGACCCACAACTTATGTCACCTGGCCCCTGGGATGTGGGCTTTTTTTAAAAATACATTTTAAGCAAATAAGAAATTGGTTTCTCATCGCTGTGTTTATAACTGAACTATGTGTGTCTTCTGTCAGACTGGCGTACAGGACAGGTGTGCAACAGCAAGGTGCTAATTTCCACAAGTCATACAGCTATTGGTAATCTTTTGGCTTAACCAGTTAAGTCCCCTTACTGTTGAATGTGAAGTGTATTCTCGGACATAAGGAAGACCACCACGAAGCAAAGAAAGGTTTAGAAAATAGCTATGGTTAGGTCCCTTTATATTTAAATTCTAGTTGGCTGTTGGGATATTGAAAAAAAAAAATCTTTTCTCAACACTTTGGTTGCTTATGATCATTTTTTCTTATTCTCGACACTGTGACATACGTTTGTCGTGTCCAATATTCCTTGCATCCTAAGTCTCAAACTAAACAGTTTATATGAAAAGAAAATATATATATGTATTCAATAAATATAAGCAGAAAATTTAAACATGTTTCAGTGGAGCGCATGTACAAATATAACTTTGTAAGTTTGTCAAATATATCACATACTTCGGATGTTTCTTCAGAGTGGGAGATAATTTACCTCCTAGTCCAAACCCTCCACAGGACAACAGCGGATGGCGGCGGGCAGGGATTGAACCCAGGACAATCGAGAAGTCCGAACGACAGTCCAGCGAAAATACCTCTCGACCAGGCAAGTGTAAGATCATGCCTAAAATTTTTAGTAATATGTAGTTGTTTCTGACAATGGATTACCCCAGTGATCATAGTTTGTCTGACCGAGTAGTATGAACTTCGGACTGTCATCATGTTGGTCCTGATCTCTAGCATTGGTCAGTGGTTATTACGTCATACACTAACCCATGTGTTAACTTAATCGTCAAGTCATACAAATTAGAGAGAATAACTCTACGTATTTCTCGTTTTCCCTGCCTGACTAAGGCAACCCTTTTCACTCTCTAATGGTACTAGGAAAGAAAGATCATTTATTCCTAAAGAAATATCAAGTGTCTCATGGCGCTAAATAGTGTCAGTGTAGACTACATCACACACGTCAACATGGCGCATGTATTTCTCCCTATTTTAACAGCTTTGTTGACTTCAAGTCCGGGAAGTGTTTGCCTTCCAGAAAAGAAGTTCCCTACCTCGCATACCTCGTGAACTGGGTGCATCCTTGACTAAATACTAACATGGGCGCTGACATTTAGGTAGTAAATTAGTGAGTTATTTCCAGTGTTTATACACCAAAAGATTGAGTTCGTCCTTGACATACCTTTTATAAAAGAAAAATTTCATTGGTCGCTTTTTGCGGTTCTAGTTTAGTTTCAGAGCTTATATAAATACTCTTCGTCTGTCTGTCTTTCTGTCTGTCTGGGTGGATTACATGTTTTTTTTTCTCCCCCATTCCATTGTCGGATCAAGTTGAAATTATTCACCATCGATGACAACATATGAATCAATAAAAAAAAATAATTAGTTAATCAGTTAGTGGTAAATAATTATATTGAAAAGGTCGAGGTAAATATTGCAATATTGAGAGATATAGCAATATAGCAGCAATTAGTTTGTATTCTCCCTTCACTAAATATGTATATATTTTTATTTATTTTTTGTAATGTTGTTTTTTTTTTTTGATGAAGCGAAATCCAACAATAGTTTATGCTCGTGTTCCATTACCTGGTTCTAACTGAAATCTCAAGGTTTATTGACAGGGAAATATTTTAACTTTGTTACTCTACAGAATGAGCATTTCATTTCTTTCTTTTTCTTTTTTCTTTTTTCACCCTTCTTTAATTTTTTTTTATATTCTCTTTCGCTCAGTCTCTTTTTAATCGCCAACTGCTTCTTTAAAATTGAATTATGTTTTGGCTACACATCTCTACACATCTTTACAAATCCCTACACATCTCTAAACATATATTCTTTCGCCTGGACCCGCCTCGTCCCGATCCCTCCCACCCCCCCCCCCCTTTTTGTTTTGTTTTTTCTTTCTCTGTTCACCATCTGGCTTGTTTTGTAACAGCTCTCCCGTCTCGGCGCCGGTGACCCTTTGAACCCCGCCACCCGAGGCGACCAACAAAAGGTCACACACCATGACCATTGACCCGCTAAGAATCTTCAGGTCAAATTTTGTCAACTCAACGGCACGTCGTGGTTCAAGGTAGGGCATTTCGAATGTGTTGAGCTGTTCATCTCTATAGCACTGTTAAGTAGATAACACATTAAAGTGGTCAATAGGCATTGATCTACTTTCCTTTTGCACTGGTAGGCGTCATCCAGATAATTAGTCTTCTAGAAAGAAATAAGAGATGGTACTTATAAATGTGTACATAATGTTTCCATTTAAAATGTAGGCTATAATACATTGTCAGGTCTATCAGGCCTAAATGATGCCATGTATCTGTTGATGTAAATTATAACCAGCTTTTTCCCTACCCTTAATTTTGTGTATTGTAATCGCTGCAGTAATTCAATAGAATTGACATTATATTAAAAATACTAATTGTTATTTATGTAATGGTATTCAAATCTTAGAAGTAGGCTCAAGCCTCTCTAATACCATTACAGAGTTAAACTGTTTTATTATTTGTTATTATCAACTTAAATAGAATACGAATAGCTAAAATGATGTATTAAAAAGTTGTTGTTTTTTAAATTAACATTTGTTTTTAAAGCAGAAGTATCAAATCAAAATATTATATGGAAAAAAACTGAAATCAAAGGAAACTTTTGGCCAAATAAAATAGATAACAAAGAAATAATATCCACATTGGAGACAATGGTGAGTTATTCTCTTACTGTTTGACTTAAGGCTTAGCTTCGAGTCCGAAGGTTAAGGGGCAGTATTTCACTGAAGATATTTCTTGTTAAACAAAATCTTTGGCCATTTTTATTTTTTTTTAGAATTGTCCAATTAGATATCTATAAAAGTAATTTACAAATAATAAAATTACATTTCGTCAGCAATAAAACTTTAATTTTGAGACTGGGAGTTGTAAATGATATAACATAATTTGATAAATGTTTTCAGATAGTACATACTAGCTTACTAACACTTTGAAAACAAATATAGTTATGCTTAAATTGTAAACCACTGGTCTCTCCAGAATTTGGATTTCTAGTCGTTGGAATGGAGGACAGAAAAACTTCAGTGTTGTTAGCACTCCTAATTAGTTTGGTTTGAAATAGTTTGATCACTTCGCTACATTAATAGCATTCGAACTTACATTATAAAGAAATAGTCATAACCTGTGTTTTGGATTTATTTTCAATTATTTTTATATTGATAGCTGATTCCTAGAGTTTGTCTATGTTATTTCTACCACAGCCATTCACGGATCAAGTTGAAACTTCGCAATATTATTTATTGTAAGTTAGGACGAATTCTTTATTTATTTGTTCTGATTCGATGGTCTGTTAGTTAAAGTAGAGTTACGGCCCTTAAGAGATTGTTTATTGTTAGTGCCGGAGATTTGAGGCTAATCGTGGAAGTATTGCATAAGGCAGTTTCCATACTTTGTTGTAGCCTATATTAAATAGTTGATAGTTTGATGGCGTTGTTTACAATTACATTTTATTCTGATTGCTTTTATTCAATTTCTGTTCGGAATGAATCCCTGACATTTCCTTTGTTAAAAGACGTAGGTCTCTATGTTCACGTGATAGCCATGCACAACAAGCATAAAAACATCAGAACCTCTTCTTCCTCATTTGAACTTTTTACAAAAAAGTTCCAAGATCCCGATCATAAAAACAAATGGACACAAAAGCTGTTTTTTTTTTCTTTGCAAGTAATATATGTAATTTACGGTTGTAAACTTCACATGTTAAAGAGAAACTCTCGTATGTGCTATTGTAAACAAATGTTTGCTCCAATCATGTACTGTTTATTTTGCAATGCACAATTATAAAAAAATTTTTCTCATGGATAACAAATATTATTATTTTTATTATTATTATTATTATTATTATGTTAGAAATGAACGAGTAGTCATTCTCTGGCGCTGCCAGGGTCGAGTTTTATTATTATTATTATTATTATTATGTTAGAAATGAACGAGTAGTCATTCTCTGGCGCTGC
Organism: Biomphalaria glabrata; assembly: GCF_947242115.1. NCBI lineage: Eukaryota > Metazoa > Mollusca > Gastropoda > Planorbidae > Biomphalaria > Biomphalaria glabrata. The sequence continues at coordinate 11,489,837 of NC_074717.1, read as the reverse complement.
CAGGGTCGAGTTTCGCTAAAGAGAAACAAAATTCATCGTAGTCCCTTTAACAGTTTCCACTGAGGAATTTTCTGGTGATGTGGCAGGTCTGCATGCGGTACCGCCCTCTGACAGGCAACGAAGATGTTCCTAGGAATGTTAAGGGCCTTGAAGGTGTCTGTGAGGTCAGTTGTTATTATCCCCTCGGTTGATATAACAATGGGGTATATTGTTATTTTGGACAATTTCCATAGACGCTTAATCTCCAAGCCTAGGTTCCCATATTTTCTTTGTTTTTCTATCTCAGTTTTTCTTAAATTATGAGACAGTGGTACGGCGATATCGATAATGGTAGCGGTTTTTTCTTTTTTATCGATGAACAGCAGATCCGGGCGATTGAAATCTACCGTTTTGTCGGTCAGAATAGGCCTATCCCAGTACAGCAGATGTTCAGTAGACTCGAGAACCTCTTGCGGAGAGTATTTATAATAAGGGGGAGTGTCCTTACCGATCAATTTGTACGTCAAAGCCAGGTGTTGGTGTATTAACTTTGCAACTTGGTTATGGCGACCTAGGTAGGCTGATTCTGATAGGGCTGGACATCCTGCCATAATGTGTTCAATCGACTCGCCCACATTTCCACATTTTCGGCATTTGTCGACAACATTGAGTTTCAGGATATGCTTCTCGTAATTTTTTGTCCTGATTACTCTGTCCTGTATTGCTGTAACAAAGCCTTCTGTTTCAGGGTAGAGATGACCTGCTTTGAGCCATGTTAAGGAAGCAGCCTTGTCGATGTTGTCCCCATGTAATGAAGCCGGAAATTTTCCGTGGAGTGTTTTTTCTTCCCATTGGCGAATCTCATGCCCTACGTCGTCCAAACCGATATTGACATCAGCATTGTGTAGGTTCAGAGGGGTTGCATCGGAGTCGTATTTCCGTAGGAAGGAAACTAATTTGTTGCTGGAGGCGAGCAGTTTTGATCGTATTTTTAAAACTTGCATCTTACATCTTATTATTATTATTATTATTATTATTATTATTGGCATAGACAAGACATGAAACAATAAAAAAAATTAACCAATTATTTCATTAATTTTTGGTAATTAATTATATTGTTTTAAGTAACATCTAAAGTATTGGGAGATACAGTTGTAAGTAGAGTTCTTTCCCTTAGATAAGCTTTGTTTTTTTTTTTTTAAGTTTTTTTTTATTTCCCAGTGACACGATATTTTTTTACAAATGTCTTAGTCAATTGTTATTTCACCAGCTATTTAAATGTTATTTTGAGTTTATTGTTTTCACAATGAATAATAGTTTTTTGTGTTTTTTTTTTTTTTTGGAGAAGTCTTTGAGTTTTCATTTTGTGTCAAGGAACAAGTCAGAATGTTCCGTCTCAGAGCTGCAAACGTTAATCTCTTTATTCACAGCTACCTGCAAGATAAAGGGAGGGTTGGAGGGCATGGTGGATGAGTGATAAAGCGGTTGTCTACCGCATCGACGGGTGTCGAGTTCGAATCACGGATACCATTGGGATTTTGAAATTCGAGATTTGTATGGCGCCCATGAATTTATCCAACTCTTAATTATACGTTGCAGAAGTAAAGTCGGTTGGTCGTTGTACTGGCCACATGACATCCTGGTTAACCGTCGCCATATTAACAGACAGGTGTTACTTAATCTGCCCACATAGATCAAAATGTCTGAAAGTCAAACTTTATTTTTTTTGTTCTTTACTACATGAAAGACACTTTACACAACAATGCGACTAGAAACAAAACGCCACTAGTGCACTAGAACTTATTTTTTTCATTATCATTAATTTAACACTATGATGATCGTAACATTGTTTCTCTGTTTCCCATTTAACAGATGTCGCTGCTGTGGTTGCAAGATGTATGTCTGTCACTAACAGCCACCCCTTTGGCGTGTTTTCTACTTCTGTTGGTCGCCCTCACCTTGTGGAGGATTAAGTCTATTCCGGTGACACCAGCTGTCATCCCAGGTCCTCGCGGAATTCCTCTTTTGGGCAATCTTCTACAGCTTGGAAAAAAGCCTCATGTGACGTTGACCGATTGGAGGTAAGGCAGCACTGCATCGATATCAACGATAGCTCGGTACTGTCTTTGCGCTCTACTCTGTTCTAGGACTAAGTATTTCTAATGCATCCAATGAAGGCGTAGTCAAATACATCACCACTACGTGTCCGTGATCTATAATACTAATGTCAGATACCAAAGTAAAGACCCTAACATAAACAAAGGAACAGTTTTTGTCAGTTGACATCTAAATTGTCATGTTAGGCTACTTTGAGAAATCATGAAACCAACTGTTAAAGCTAAATGTATGTGTCATTTTACATCTATGAATATGATATACCCCATTCTTCAATTTGTAGTGTGACTAAAGAGACGAAGCCTTGATATACATCCATGGTAATAACCAGACCCTGCAGCTTTTTCAGCCTTTTTCTTATTTAAGAATGTCTAGGTGTGATCACCATCTTTCTCCTTATCAAAATAATGAACGAAAAGTCTTGTGAAATTCGCGGAATATATCATTACACGTTTACCTGAGACAGCCATAGTACAGAGGCCAAAAAAGAGGGCCGTACAGGTGTAAAATGGCTTCACACATTCATAGAAAACAAAAATTTCGTAGGCACCAGCTAGGATGTCAATATGAAAGTTCCTTTAAGATCGATGTATGTGGAGAGAGGCTACCGAAAATGCGCCGAACTGCAGGGAAAAAAGATATAAGTTTATGTAAGTCTTAAGACTTGAGTTGTTTATCAGGAGAGTTAAAGTTTCCAATGAATTGATCACTTTCAGGTTTAAGTATGGAGACGTCTACCAGATCACAATGGGCAGCAGAGCGGCTGTGGTGCTGAACGGAGTGCAGACAATCAAGCAAGCTCTGGTGAAGCAAGCTGGAGACTTCGCAGGCAGACCAGACTTCTATTCCTTCAAGTTCATCGGCAATGGCAACAGCATGGGCTTTGGAGACTATGGCGGTCGGTGGAAGATGCACCGAAAGTAAGTTACATACACCATTCAGATAATGGGGGAAGTTTCTCAAGCTTTCTGAAATAGCAGGCACAATAAGAAAAAAATGTAATGTAATATAATATAATAAATATAATATAATTTAATATAATATAAAATATAATATAATACTATAAATATTATTGTTTAAATTAATTATTATGAAAATTCTTGTTAAACCAGTAGTTTTAAGTTCATCTTCATTTCAGGAGGATTTAATAGTTATATATGATATGGAGTGTGAATGTGTGCGTAAGTGTGTTTCCTAGGTGATATAGAAAGGGAGTATTATTGTTTGTTGTGGAGAGAGAGAGAGAGAGAGAGTTTAATGTTAGTCTAGTAGAATGATGCAAGATAAGCGACGCAGTCGTTAGCTAAGTCCCCCAGACGACTCCAGGATGCCAGAGAGTAACGACGTGTTTTTTATAGTGAGTTAGAGTTGTTTCAAATAAAAGTTTTTCATTTCATCTCAAGTCAAATTTCTCTATATTGTAATTAAAGGTATATTTCGATTTGTTTACAAATATGTTATTCAAGTTAAGTTTTATAAATTAAAATATATACTGGTTTAGTTATCTACCAGCAGTTTGGTTCTATTAGTTAACAATACACCTATCCTGTCACATCCTCAGGAAATATAAGATTTTTGTAATTGCCGACAGTTTGTACTACATAACATTCTTTGTTTCGTGCTGAAAAATGTATGTTGAAACTTATCTCCAGTTCCAACAAATATGTTGAGTGTTTCGATTTTTCTCATTAAGTTATTTATATAGAGATGTTACTGTTTGAGTCTTGTTCGATGTTTCATGTTTGTGTTTGTAAGTTTGTTTGACTGTTTCTGTCAAAAACAGAACTTATTTTTAATTTTGTTTCATTGCAAATTTACAGAATCGCTCAAAACGCGTTGGCCACATTCAGCAACAAGAAATCGAATCCAATTGACAAAACTATTGCCACGGAAGCAGACGTGTTGGTATCGATCTTTCTACGATCTAGCGGCCAGCCAGTGAACCCACACAATGAGATCTACTTGTCTGTAGGCTCTATCATCTGCGACATTTGTTTTGGGAAGAAATACAAGTTAGAATTTTTAAAGTTTTATTTGTCAAATTTCAACTGTATTGAAGCTTTACTATTCTCACTAGTGCTCAGTCCATGATTCGAACACCGCGGGTTCAATTCCATTTGGAAATATTTGGACTTGTTCTCAGGAATGGGAGACTTTATTGAAGTTTTTAAGTTCACGCATCAATATATTAATTTGTAACAAAAGAAAGAAAACCATGACTAAAAATATAAATTATTTTTTTTAATGTTTAAAATCCATCTCAAAGACTAAATACAGATGTTCACTAATGAGTCTAGAGAACTATCAACTTCGCTCACTCTGCAATGCACTGATAGATCTAAACTCTATTTTGTTTCTATTTTCATGTTTATTATTGTTGTTTCCACCACATCTTAGTGGGTCTAGCTTAGCACTCTTTCTCAGAATCTCATAACTCTTGTCTTTCAGGCGAGACGACTCTGACTTTCTTACGCTTGTGAAGCTTAACGATGAGTTCATGGCCTTTGCAGGGGCAGGAAATCCTGTGGATATCATGCCGTGGACGAGGTTTTTCACACAAAGGTGAATTTTGTACTTATATAAATTCTGTACTGTAACGTTTGCTTTGAGATTTTCTCAAGATATTTCTCTCCATCAGTCACAGGCTCCACAACGACCAAAGCGCTGCTACTTGTTTGGTAAACTTTTGTTTAAACGAGTCTGTCCTGTTTGTTTGTTTTACATGTTTCGAATGTTCCTTCGGAGTTAAAGATAATCTACTTCGGAGTCCAAAACTCCCACAGAAAGACGGAGAATGGCAGCGGGCAGGGTATGAACCCGCTACCATCGAGACGATCCAACGACAGTCCAACACGTATACCGCACGACCAGATGACTTCCTTAAATTATTCGTACTATTAAAGACACTAAAGGCCAAGATTTATTTTTATAGTTTTAATGAAATGTAATCGTTGAGTTGGAACTTACGCTAACAAGTCTCAGTAGAATAGGACCATTAATATATTATGTTTCATGTTTTAAAGTTTGACTTAATATGGATCATTAAACTAAATACGTTAGTTACGAGCACTGACATTTAAGGCAGCACTAAGGTTTATTTTTTACCAAGATTGTATTCAGTCACTCCGTCTGTCTGTCTGTCTTGTCGAAATCTTTTACACGTTATTTCTCCCACTTCCCATTCTCGGATCTTGTTCAAACTTTGCAGTTATCCTTTGTCGATGACAACACATGATTCAATAATTAGTCGTAATTAATTAATTTAGTTTTATATGAAACATGCACTAAGCTAACGAGAGCTAGTGCTTGCAATAATGATAGATACAGCAGGTGCTCTACCCCCGAAGCACGAATGGAACTGTTGTCAACATACAAAATAGCAGATACGTAAAAATTGCAGTGACGGGAGAGTAATTTGTGTACAGTTGGACTGATTCAAAACATTTGATGCAATTTCTCTAAATATAAGCGAAGTTTCTACACATTATATACTTATATTTGATTTGTGATTTGTTGTACTTGACTTTTTAGAACAATATTTTAAGGGAATAGAACCTTTTCTTTTACTTCTGTACCAGTGCACTAGTTACTCCTTCCACACGCACACATATAATTTTACCTAATTTTAAGCGAGAAAAGAACACAAGCACAGATACATACACACATATTGCACACACACATACAGAAAGTTTTGTATGGCCTATTAGTCTGTCCGTCCCGTTTAGAATACAGAAACAAGAATTGAGAATCCGATATCATGACTACTTAGATCTTGCATAGTTTTTTTTGTCTGAAACAGAACCATTTAACTTTTAAAGGTAAACCGGCAAGCTATTTTTTTTTTCATAAACTTATACCACTGTTTAATGACAAACTTCAAGTGAGGTAAATAATAGGCTATTTCTCAAAGGGGCTCGAACTCGACTCCCGACTCCAGCACAAAAAAAAATTCTTTTTAAATTGCTTTTGTAAAGGCAGCATGGAAACTTTTTTCCAAGATACCTCCCACCCCACTGGTTCAAAAAAAAAAGGTCTAAACTTTACTACACAGTGGTTCGTGCATTGGTGTGTCTTTCTTGTACACAGGAGACTATATTAATGCCACAAAAATCTCAAATAATCTGTATTTTGTTTTTAGCAGCTCCTGCAAGATAAATGACCACTTTTGCGTCGTCTGCCATCCGGTCTGTCATATTTAGATGAAAAAAAAAAAGAAAGGAAAAGCTCATTTTTCATTTTGGAAAACAATTTAAATGTAATACAAGTCAGAAGTCCCTCTATCGGTAATAGGTTGTTCAGTTTGTTTTCAAATGACACAAAGCCAAATGATTCTTTAAAATTGTATTACTTTAGAGTTTAGACAATCAAAATAAGTTCATGGTTTGAATATTCCTTGTTCATGAGCGGATCTGGTCGGAGCGGTCTATGAGTTTGTGCGATAACACAAACTTTTTGTAATCTTGTTTAAATAAAGTATATTACTGTTTCCTTAACATTTTGTTTACTTATTCAATTGTTTATTTGATGTCTTTGTGTGCACCGAGCAGATCTTTCAACGGGTTTCTCCGGATCCTGCAGCTGATGGACACTTTCTGCAAAGAGAAACTGGAGCAGCATATCGCCACCTACAACCAGAGATCCATTCGTGACGTCACAGACTGCCTCATCCGGGCTGTGCACGAGACGGCTGCTGAAGAGAAGGCAGCTGTGGGCCTGACCGACGAGCACATTTTGACCACGGTACAAGAACTTATTGGTGCAGGGTTTGATACCATAGCAAGCACCTTGCAGTGGGCAGTACTTTACATGGTGACACATCCAGATATACAGGAAATGGTGAGGTTTCTTTTTTTTTTAATAACTTGTTCATCAATTTCATTTATGTTTTTGCATTACCAATTATTTAAAGTTAAAAGAAAAAGGATTTTTAGAAAATGAGATGTAGGATTTCCACATGAAAAAGAAGCGTATCAATATAGTAGATCTTTTTTAAAATCACAAATCATTTTTTTAAATCTAGCATTCTGTTGAAGAAGCATCTTTTGGGGGCTTCTTTAAGTTTCTATTCAGTCGTAGTACTGGTGTTGGAACTAGTGGCTGTTTCAGTCGTTGTACATTAGATTTTTACCAAATATTTAAATTTTTACTACCTTTACTATTTTAACTGTGAATAGACCTTGATTTTAATTATATGACTGTATAGAATCTGGCCCTTGTTGTTTAGAGAGAGAGTAGTCCTTAAGGGACTGCAGGCACGACATGGCCTAAATTGTGCCGATGTGCCTCAAATCAACAATCAATCAATCAATTCAGTCGTTGTAATTATTGTTGTGCTGCTGATTGTACCGCTGATTGTAACTAATCCACTTGTGGTGACGGAATCTTCTTCATAGCCATAGTCGTTGAAGTAATAGAACGTAGGAACCTGAAATGTAAGATTTATAGGAATGAAATGTAAGCTTTATAAAATCAAAGCGTAAGATATTTATAAGTTATATGTAAACCAAATTCAAGTTTCCTATAAATGTTATTTTTGCTTAATATAAACCCTATGCTAGCATTATATAAGCCAATATGACCTGTATATAAACTAAATATTTGCATTATTTAAACTAAGTGGTATCTTTATTTCAATTAAATGGTAAGGAAACCTTATATAGAATATATATGAGCAAGTGTATGGTAGATGTGAAAACATAATATTAACTGGATGTACAAGCTATAAAAACTAAACCTTTGTTCGCAATATTCCCATAGAAATAATCTCAAGAGGAAATGTAAAGGGGTCCTACAATTGACAACCCAAATTTGCTGCACTGCTAAAATGTATCAATGTAAAGCACAGCTAGGACTTTGTCAATCTAATTTAAAATAATTAAGTTTGAATGTAATCTTTGCTAAAAGAAACACACGAAGAGTCATTTACCTTTGCATGTGTGATGTGCACTGAGACCATGAAATCATTGTTGATTATCAGCTTGGAAACTGGCTCTATACTGGCTCTATACTGGCTCTAGTGTGAGGAAGAGGCTAGAAAGACAAAATGAACATATGTTACACTTAAGTTTACAAACTAGACGCGCTTTAATTAAATTTTGATCTAGACGAGAAAACGAATCCTTTCTTTTTTCTCTAATTCAAAGTGACGACTACCTGTTTAAAATCAAAGAAGGAAAAAAATGCCAACGTCTAGCACATCGGGCCGTCACCTGTGACGGAATATAGCAGATCATGCTGCAGTTATTTATACGGCTCCATATTTTAAACTTGTATATTGTATCATACAAGTGGTCAATATTTATTCATGAAAACTCATTCACACATAGACGCATATCTGAACCGGCCTTAAAGTGTGAGTAACAAAACATTTGTTGAGGGCGCCACTGGTTCAGTCTTATTATGGAAACAATGGAAACATTTTTGCATTCATTTTCATGGTGTTAAGTTGTGTGTTTTTTTTTCTGATAACACCTAACGAAAATAAAAATGAAAGTTTTATGCATTCTTGTGTCCCGTTCTATTCGTAACCAATGTCATGTAAAAGAAGAAAAAGACTTCGCAAAAAGTTGACATTTAGGAAGAAATCGTGAAAAGTTGACACTTAGGAAGAAATCGCAAACATTTGAATTTTTGGAAGAAATCGCAGAGATTACTTTTGTTCTGTAAAATTTCTTAATACATGTTAATTTAATCGTTCAGTCCAGCATTTTGGGGCTCGATTGAAAAAACTATATAAAACTTGTAAAAAAAATCTAGATAACTAGATCTATATCTTTTACTTGTCACTCCCCTAATCTCATCCCCACTAAGACTCACAGTTTAGTTACATTACATCTGTTGGTTTATTTTCTTTCCACTGTACACTTTTGGTCAATAAGCCTAGTAGGTTATCTCCCCACCCGGGTACGCTGTTCTGCCTCAACGTGGCACTCGGGTGGAAACGACCATTAGAAGAAGTCGTTAAGTTAAATGGATAGCAAAACAAAACTCCTGTGGGAGTGTCCAAGGAAATGCGAGAGTGGTCCCATTGCACGGAGCGGAGTTGAAAGAGAGCTCCTACGGCCCTGTCGATAATCCATGCGCGTTCCTCAAGGGACCGTTAAATTAATGGCGAGTCCTCCGCGGTTAGCTTGGTACAACATAGGAAAATGGCGGAGGTTCCCGGTGTACTCGGCCTTCGGCCATGCATTCTAGTCCATGCGCCCGGGCTGCCAGATATATCGAAAATATCAATGCTTTACATTGGCATTGACTTGGATCTCTTCCAGACAAAGCGGTTGTTCAAACAGGTTTTTTTTTTTTTACTGTTATTATTAACATTTTTTTTTTTTCAAACCTAAAGCTATAAGAGCCTTCGGCTCAGCTCTTTGACGATCAAACGGTAACGGCTATCTCCACATACACAGGTCCAATAGATCAACATGCACGGATCAATAGATCAACATGCACGGACCAATAGATCAACATGCACGGACCAATAGATCAACATGCACAGGTCCAATAGATCAACATGCACGGACCAATAGATCAACCTGCACGGACCAATAGATCAACATGCACGGACCAATAGATCAACATGCACAATTCCAATAGATCAACATGCACGGACCAATAGATCAACCTGCACGGACCAATAGATCAACATGCACGGACCAATAGATCAACATGCACAGGTCCAATAGATCAACATGCACGGACCAATAGATCAACATGCACGGACCAATAGATCAACATGCACTGACCAATAGATCAACATGCACAGGTCCAATAGATCAACATGCACGGACCAATAGATCAACATGCACGGACCAATAGATCAACATGCACGGACCAATAGATCAACATGCACGGACCAATAGATCAACATGCACGGACCAATAGATCAACATGCATGGACCAATAGATCAACATGCACGGACCAATAGATCAACATGCACGGACCAAGAGATCAACATGCACGGACCAATAGATCAACATGCACGGACCAATAGATCAACATGCACGGACCAATAGATCAACATGCACTGACCAATAGATCAACATGCACAATTCCAATAGATCAACATGCACGGACCAATAGATCAACCTGCACGGACCAATAGATCAACATGCACTGACCAATAGATCAACATGCACAATTCCAATAGATCAACATGCACGGACCAATAGATCAACCTGCACGGACCAATAGATCAACATGCACGGACCAATAGATCAACATGCACAATTCCAATAGATCAACATGCACGGACCAAGAGATCAACATGCACGGACCAATAGATCAACATGCACGGACCAATAGATCAACATGCACGGACCAAGAGATCAACATGCACGGACCAATAGATCAACATGCACGGACCAATAGATCAACCTGCACGGACCAATAGATCAACATGCACGGACCAATAGATCAACATGCACAATTCCAATAGATCAACATGCACGGACCAAGAGATCAACATGCACGGACCAATAGATCAACATGCACGGACCAATAGATCAACATGCACTGACCAATAGATCAACCTGCACGGACCAATAGATCAACATGCACGGACCAATAGATCAACATGCACAATTCCAATAGATCAACATGCACGGACCAATAGATCAACATGCACAGGTCCAATAGATCAACATGCACGGACCAATAGATCAACCTGCACGGACCAATAGATCAACATGCACGGACCAATAGATCAACATGCACAATTCCAATAGATCAACATGCACGGACCAATAGATCAACCTGCACGGACCAATAGATCAACATGCACGGACCAATAGATCAACATGCACAGGTCCAATAGATCAACATGCACGGACCAATAGATCAACATGCACGGACCAATAGATCAACATGCACTGACCAATAGATCAACATGCACAGGTCCAATAGATCAACATGCACGGACCAATAGATCAACATGCACGGACCAATAGATCAACATGCACGGACCAATAGATCAACATGCACGAACCAATAGATCAACATGCACGGACCAATAGATCAACATGTATGGACCAATAGATCAACATGCACGGACCAATAGATCAACATGCACGGACCAAGAGATCAACATGCACGGACCAATAGATCAACATGCACGGACCAATAGATCAACATGCACGGACCAATAGATCAACATGCACTGACCAATAGATCAACCTGCACGGACCAATAGATCAACATGCACGGACCAATAGATCAACATGCACAATTCCAATAGATCAACATGCACGGACCAATAGATCAACATGCACGGACCAATAGATCAACATGCACGGACCAATAGATCAACATGCATGGACCAATAGATCAACATGCACGGACCAATAGATCAACATGCACGGACCAAGAGATCAACATGCACGGACCAATAGATCAACATGCACGGACCAATAGATCAACATGCACGGACCAATAGATCAACATGCACGGACCAATAGATCAACCTGCACGGAACAATAGATCAACATGCACGGACCAATAGATCAACATGCACTGACCAATAGATCAACATGCACTGACCAATAGATCAACATGCACGGACCAATAGATCAACATGCACGGACCAATAGATCAACATGCACGGACCAATAGATCAACATGCACGGACCAATAGATCAACATGCACGGACCAATAGATCAACATGCACGGACCAATAGATCAACATGCACGGACCAATAGATCAACATGCACGGACCAATAGATCAACATGCACGGACCAATAGATCAACCTGCACGGAACAATAGATCAACATGCACGGACCAATAGATCAACATGCACGGACCAATTGGTTGTGTGATCTTAAAGGAGAGTTTAAGGCGAAAATAGAAACTAGAAGACGAAATGTTTGTTGTACTTGTAAGAGAGTACTTCAAACTTTGTTTGTGATAACTGATGTATATCAAACACGTTGTTCTGATAAGTGAACACCAATCAGTACCAGCCAACATCTTTATTCAATCAGACTCACTGTTGGAATAATCCAAACTATTTTTTATCACCAGGCGCACGCGCACACTCACAAACATGCGTCCAAAAGGCAAGCAGCTGAAACGAATGGACTTTGTAAACTAAACGTTGACTTTATTTAATAGTTTATTGCTTTGAATGCCCGCTGGCTTGTCGAGCTCCAACTCAACAGGTCTGAAAAGACATTTGCAGACTTCGATAACGAGCAACCGCTGGGTTTCTATGTATGGCTTTTGGATATTAAATATCTTAAATTGAAAAAAAAAATTTTGAGTTTAGTCAATATTTAATAGTTTTCACACATAAGTAAAACAAAAATAAAAAGAAAATGTCTTATACGTCTTATGTTTGTCCTGACAGTTCCACAACATCAACGTAACAGGTGACAAAACATCTATGTTAAAACAGTTATTTTATTTTACACTATTGAAAGTCATTGGTGATCTTCAATTCCAACGATAAATTTATAATTACCTTGACATTGTCCAGCAAACATTTTTTTTTTTTTTTTAAAGGAAACCTCAGAATTTGCGCTATTCAGTTTTAGCTTTATCATCATAGGAATCCTTGGGCCTTATGCCTCTTTTCTTTGCCTCTTTTTTGGGCTTTATATGCTTATTATCACAAAACTTTTCATGCTAATGCATCAAACATGAAATTATGTACACAATGTTGAAATGAAAAAGAACAGAACAAACATAAGTACCTATACACTAACGACAAAGGAATTAGTTTTTTTTTTTATTTACTAATTTCAACAATTCCCTTTGATTTTTTTTTCTGAAGAATTGAAAATTGAGGATGGTAGTATAAGATAAATATTATTAGTTTGGAATGTCAGTTTTTCAGAAACACAATTTCTAATTCCAAACACAATGCATCTACATAAAAAAAAAGTATTTAGTAATGTCTATGGTTAAATAAATAGCCTAATACAGACATCATTCAACTCAAACTATACACAAAACCTATAATACAATAATAGAAACAAAGATTTCAAGAAACAAAAGACTTTTGACCATTGATGCTACTTGTACATAACTTGAGGTTGTGAAAGTTACTTATAATTAAGCAGCTTTTTTTTGTTCTTAGTAGAAATGCACCGCTTCCAATCCAATTACCTTTTACCACACAGCCCCCCCCCAGCTCTATGATGTAATAACAGGTCCGAAAAGTAAATTTTCAAACTAAATCACATTAAGCATGTAGCATTATCACATCAATGAAATATGACATTTGATAACTATTCTAAATCTAGCTAATAACATAGAGCTTATGAAGGAATTAAGAAGTCTGTCAAGTTTACATTAAAAGTTACCACAATGAAATAATTTACACAGGTCAACGGTAAATGTTCTTAGATTCATTCATTATTTAGCATGTTCATGTGCCCAAGGAGCTTCATCATAAGTGTGTATGCTCGAATCGTTTTAACAAACATTTCAACCATTCAAAATATTTTGTTTTGTTTTTTGGTTTTACATTCTGCATTAATGTTACAAATTTGGTGCACTAAAAAAAACCGTCATCCCACATGAAATAAGTTTATACATCTGTTTTTTCCCTGTCATGTATAAATTCAATTATTTTATTTTATTACTTGACTCATTGTTGATCATATTCTTTCAGGTGTATCAAGAAATTCTTCAAGTTGTAGGTAAAGAGAGACAACCAACGCTTGAAGATTTACCAGTGCTTCCTTTCACCGAGGCCACCATCCTCGAGGTCATGAGGCACTCTTGTATATTTCCTTTTGCCTTACCACACAGCACCACAAGGTCAACCACTTTATATGGTCACAGGTAGGTCATTTCAAAATAAGTTAAATCCATTCTTCACCAATGTGAAAAGATTAAAGATATTCTTTTTGTGTTTGACAATCATAATGTTAACATTATGGCAAAGCTGGTTGGTGCTGTAAATCCTAATGTTTACAGTACGGCAAAGTTAGTTCGTGTTGTTATTCCTAATGTTTTAACTATGGCAGTATTGGTTGGTGCTGTAAATCCTAATGTTTATAGAATCGGACTGTTCTCTTTGTTGGTCTGATAAATAAAGTAAAATTGGCCAATTGCTTACAATTTTTTGACGTACTTTTTTCAGAATTCCGGAGAAGACTCTTGTCTTTGTGAATCTTTGGTCAGTTACCAGGGACAACTTCTACTTTCAGGAGCCTGAAGCTTTCAACCCACTCAGGTTTTTGGACTCCAGCGGACAGGTGGATCGCAGCATGGTGGACAACTTCCTCCCGTACGGAGCAGGTCGACGGAAGTGTCCAGGAGAGTTTCTTGCGAGGATGGAGATCTTCATGTTCTTCACCAGACTCATTCAGACATGCAAGATGTCCTGCGCCAAGGGAGACAATCCAATCATTGACAGCAAGTACGGGCTGACGTTAAAGCCCTTGGATTTTAACGCAGTATTTACACCGAGATAATTTTCTTGACTAAAATTAAGTTAGAATAAAATGTACATTATTCTGTGTTTGGATAGTAATTGATTTAAACATGAATGTAAAATAAAACTTCAGTATTACACTCTCCATTGTTCATGACAGTTGTATTTTATTTGTAATTGCTATTTATATAGTGAGGATATTTTGGCTATCACACCTACTGCATTATTTTACAAAGCTTATATCAACTCACTCTGTCTGTCTAGTATAACGTATATGCACATTAGTTCTCCCACACCTATTTTCGGATAATGCTGAAACTTCGTACAATTATTCATTGACATTGACAAGACTTGAATCAATAAAAAAAAAGGCAATTAGATAATTACTGGTAATTCATTATTTCGTTTAATAGCAGCAAGGGAAACTAATATTCAGTATTCACAGCTATGGCTAAATTTGTTGGGTTTAGTCCCATTAAATAATTGTTAACTCTATTTCTCCTTCACGCTACCTCCGATAAAGTTGATACTTTAAATAATTATTTATTGTACCTAACAAAACATGAACCAATAAACTAAAATACCAAATTCGTTACATAGTTGCTGTTAATTTTGTTTGATGTCAAATAAGGGAAATAACTTTTACATTATTACTAGTTTTTTGAGAATTTTTTATTCAGAGTACCTAATGGGGATGTAGGTTTTAAATTAAGAAATTTTCAATATCAAAGACCTAAACACATATACACAAATTATAGCTCCTCCTTCGTGATCGAAACATACACAAATAATGAGGCTGGAAAACAGCAGATACAAGAATGTGAATAGACTACGTCCCCTTAAACGTTTTGCTAAACTCTTTCAAGTTGGACTGTTCACATCTCGGATGGACCCCTGGTTCCCTTAAAATGATTAACTATCAGTTCCCTACATATCAGCTTGCCCTCCTTCTAACGCTTCATGTAAAGCCCATCCATTTCTTGTGCTGATTCTTTTTCTAGAACACCAAAGTCTAACAAGAACTACTCTAAATTGAAGGCAAGATTTCAACTTAAAAAAAAAAACTACATGTGCTAGATCAGTAGGTGTCAAACCATTTTCAAACATGGGGCAATACAAATTTACGACATTTGTTTCATTGGTCGCATTATCGCAAAGATGCTTCAATGGAGCCGATCATATAAGGTTTGAGTATGCACTGTGGCCACAAATTTCATGGTGCCGCATAGAAGTATTAGAAACTACTTTACACCTGCACCAATGTAAAGTCACAAATATTTAGCCAAACAAATTACAATATTACTCACGCTTCAGTCACACAGGACAAGTACATTGGTACTCACGCAGTGAAAAGTAAAACTTCCCTCAATTCAAGAAGACGCATCAACTCCAAAAGTACTAAACTATAATTGTGGCTACAATAATTGTTAAAAACAAAATGGTTCCGGAGTCTCCTCTCTCACTAAGACATGCCTTGTAATTATAGCGTTGACGAATGCAAGTGCCAATTATTGTAGATATTCTGCTCTGACAGACGCCCTCCATAATTTCACAACACCCAAAGTGGTCATTATCACATTTGTTACAGCCACATTTGTATTTTCATCTAATATCAACCTACCCATGCAAATGTAAGAACTATTTTTTTTAACTTAACCCCAGAAGATGTCTAACAAGATAATAAGATACCACTGTGATTTTAATTATTTTCACTATGTAATTATGAAAGAAAACTAATTGTTGTCAAGTTGAAACAAACCCTAAGAACGACGTCATGAAAGAAATGTTTCTTCTCAAAGTCTTGAACAAAACAAATGAACACGTTTGAACATGTTAAGCCCCTTCAATTTAAACACTGCTCGTTCAAACAGCAAGCTGTTAGACAACTTCCTCAGAGGAGTTATCGGCTGATTCCAATGGGCTGGGGTATTATCGGTAGTGTCAACAAGGTTAGTGGCAGAGACACTGTTATGTTGTAGAATATCTGTCAAAAGTGTATTGAAAAAAAGTCTAATTTTGTCTTCTCTGTCTATTTAGCGGCCTCCGAAACGGGAATAGCCGCTACTAGTTTTGTGTGGTCTGTCTGTCCGTTCTTCCGTTTTCCCGTTTAGATCACAGAAACTAGAAAAAAATTGAAAATCCGACAACATAATATTTTAGACATTACAAAGTTCTGACTCAACGGACCAATTTTTTTTCTGAAAGCTTTCTAAATGGACAATCTCTAATTCCTAAAATAAACTTTCTTTAAAAAAAACCCTTTAGTTGGTTGTTTCGTGGATACACTCTGATGTTGCAGTTTACGCGATAATATGAAAAATTACTTATTTATTAATTGTTGTTTTAAATTATGTCCAACTTTTATATTATAAAAAAAAATATTTTTTGACAAAAAATCAAAAACCGTTTGCATAAATGTGTTAAAAATATGTCAATATGATGTCGGGTTTTCAATATCCTTTCTAGTTTACGAGATCTAAACTTGACAGACGGACAGACATTTCACACAAAACTAATAGCGTCTTTTCCCTTTTCGGGGGCCGCTAAAAAAGCCAAAAAGCATAGTGTTTTTGCTCATTGGTTTGTAGCTCCAAACAGCTAGTACAACTAAACCGATGTAGGAGTATTGACTTGAAATAAACTGAATTAGACTTTCTCTTTAAAAAGCTTCATAAAAATACGTAGCTTCAACTTGAAATGAGATGCAGTAGTAACACATGGAATGATGATTGAAACAAAACCTTACTCTCTACAAATACACGTCTATACTTTCTCTTTTCTCTTGTAGATCCTCTCTTCAACTTTTACACCAGTCCTTTTGTTTTACTTATATTACTCCAGATGATCTCCAGGTTTCATCAGAAACTCCTACACAACCAAAACTATCCGCTCCCCGTTCCACACGGTTACCAAAGAAGCACACGCATACATTCCATAATACATAGTATCTACTTATTTCTAAATAAAAAATTTAGTAAACTTCATTTTATTGAACTTTGAGATTTAATTAGCTTTTTTAAACAGCACAAATCATAAATATTTTGCTTGTTTTGAGTTGTCTTTTTTTATGTTGTTTTTTTTTCGCTCTATATCTCTATATAATACTCTCTTCTCTCTCCCTTTCTAGATCAATGTCTCTAAGAATTCACTTATTCAACAGTAAGCTCTGGATTTATATTTTGACCTCAGAATGAACTCAACACTTTCTTCCCTGGTGCATCCTGTGCTGGACTACATAGTTACTGAGAACCTCTATTCCTACTTCGAGGTGATCATCAACCTGTGGACGTTGTTCTTTCTCTTTTGCTTCGGCCTGGTCACCAACGTTCTTAACGCCCTTGTCTTCATCAGACAGGGGCTCAAGGACAGCGTCAACATCTCAATGATGGCCATCACTTTCTGGGACCTGGTCAAGTGCCTCTCTGGTCTGATACACAGGATGTATGGACCCCTCTACGCGCTGTCTCCGTGGCTGTCTTTCTGTTGGCAGAACTTTACGTACTACGTAGAGTATACGCCCATCTTCGCCGGTTACGTCAACTTCTCTCTCACAGCTTACGTCTCCGTGGAGAGGTGTCTCTGCGTGAGCATGCCTTTTAAGGTCAAATCCATCATCACGGTGAAGGTCACGCTTGTCATGGTCGTGGTCATCTCCATGATAACGTTCGGCGCCTTTTTCGTGGTTTACTTCCTGTATGACATATACTTCGTGTACTTCCCAGAGTTCAACACATCACTGCCCCTCTTCCGCTTCAGCGCTTTCTACTACAGAGCCCAGAACGTGGTCATGCCATACTACAACACCATCGCAATACTACTTCCGTTCTCAAGCTTCGTGGTTCTCTGCGCATGCTCAACAATCACAATTATCTATCTAAAGAAATCCTCTAAATTCCCCGGACAAGGTACAGGCAAGATCAGCTCAACTTCGGGAATTTCCATTAGAGAACGTAAAGTATCCAAAATGCTTCTTGTAGTTATTGGTGTCAAAATTGGAAACCTATTTCCCAGAATGATTTGCTATACTGCGCAGCTGATAGAGCCAGAGTTCTATACACTACGTCATTATCACTATCTATTTATGACCGTGACCAGATTTTTGTTCGTACTAGACATTGTGAATGCCAGTGCTACGTTTTTTATCTACCTTAATATGAGTTCCAATTTCCAGAATTCATTTGATAAACTTTTCAATATTCAAAGGACCAAAGAATAAGTCAATAAATGAGCCTAAGAGTGTAGTGTGTTTCGTCTTGTGTTTCTGTACTGCTATGGTCTCTATTATGTTGTGTTACGTTTTGTGGTGTATTTTTTATTGTGCTATTTATTTTATAGTGTATTTTGTAGGCCTACTGTTGGGGTGTTAAATATTTTGTATTGTTTAGTGTAATGTATATATGCAGCGTAGTTTGGTAGTCTAGTTATATTGAAGTGAGAGCTTCGTGGAACCTGGAACCAGGAGGATTGGTAAAGATTTGAATCTGGACTCAATGATTTTCCTAGTTGATCTATGTCGCTCAGAAAAGAATTACTAGCTCGTCGGCCACACGAGGAAAACTCGAGTTTGACCGTAATCATTTTTCAAGTAAATGTGAGATAAATCTAAATTTGGCTATAAATTGGAGTAAGAGTAAAAAAAACATAGCGTAGTCAGCCGTAGTGTACGGAGTTGTTTTTTTTTTTTTTAATTTAAAGTTTCTTACATTTTGATAATAGATTATCTAAGCTTTGTTAATATTTTCACGTAGATCTATTATAGATTGTATCTAGATTCTAGATCTAGACTAGATCTTAAGAATTTTAAACCAGAAATCTAGATCTAGTTCTAGATGTCTATATAATGAAAGTACCAAAATAAATTACTGAATTATACAATGCCCCCTGGCCTCATCATTAGTATAAGGAGTTGGCGGTGTTAAACTCGCGAGTTCGATACCGGTTTGAGCTAAATTCATTGAGCTAAAGCTCATTATGAAAAGAATAAAATCTCTTGGAGATGCTTCACCAAGTATACTTGAATGTTGGTCTGCCAGTTGTGAATTTAATCTTTTGGTATATTGTGGCAACATGTGACTCGCCTAAGACATCCGCCGATCTTGATAAAAAAAAAATACTTCTGACATATAATTTTTTCAAAAAAATTGTAACAAATTGTAATGTACTTCATTGTTTGGACAAATAATTAATGAGTCAGTCCTACCAATATTATAAAGCTATATTGTTTGAAACTTTTTATATTCTTTGCTAAAAACAAACGCACTGCTGTAAAATGTATTATGTGATGGCCTTGTTCAGGTTGTCTTGAGGTCAACTATAGATGACTGTTGAATTTCAATCAATTACTCTGCAAGCGTTTGGGTATTATTGTTCGGGTGTATTCAATGTAGTTGATCAACAATACAGAATAAACAAGACAACCTATTTAACTAGTGTAGAGATGTGGTCAACACTGATGAACAATGAATAATAAGTTTAATCCAATAAAAGGCCACAGTAAGTGTCCCTGTCAAATAAACACGTCTTTACCCAAGAGAATTCTATCGCTAACTGATTTTCCAGTCTCTAACCCAAAATATCCCAAGCGTCACTAGTCCCGTTCAATATACGTCTTCTATGGTGCGTCTCTAACTAACTAATAATATAAACTAGGTGCCTAACAATTAGTATAATTTAATATTCTGAACAATGAAATTTCATTTTCTATTAATGATTTGTACCTTAGAAATCAGCGAGAAAAACACATCTGAAGTTGATGAATTTTCCAAAAAATGAAGAGAATCTACCGAAAACTGAAAAAAAAAAGGCAAGGGGTTTACGAGACAAAAAAGTTTGGGAACCACTGTTGTAGAATATACTAATACCCTTAAAAAGGTAAAATGACAGAAAACTTGAATTTCTTAACAAAGCTACAAAGCTTAACTGAACAGAATCTCTTTGAGATGGGTAATTTCTGACACTGCTCAGATGTTTATATTTGTATGAGGCATGATTGTCGTCTTTGTACAAGACTCATCAGGTCAAGATCTATTTAAAGATAGTGGATGATCAGTTAGCGACCTAAGTTTGGCAAGAGATATTTAGTCGAGAGTCACTACAGATGAAGCTAGATAAGGGTGCGGCCACCGAAATAGGTTTTTCGATTGTATCAAAGACAAATTGTCGCAATGTAATTCTAGCTTAGTTGTGCTTTCAAAAGAGATTGGACCAAGCAACCTGTCTACAAAAAAGATTGGACCACAGTAACTTATCCACAATAGAGATTGGATCACAGCAACTTATCTACAATAGAGATTGGACCACAGCAACTTATCTACAATAGAGATTGGACCACTGCAACATGTCCACAGGAGAGATTGGACCACAGCGCACTTAAAATTCTATAAGCTCGAGAGATGCGGTTTACAAAATCACAAAATAAAAATTAAACCATCAGACGAAACTTCCAAAGTAAACTTTGAAGAATGATAGGACCAAATCACAAGTCAAATTATAATTCAAAAGCACTGCAATAGAAAATAATGTGTGACATTGGTTTAATATTGGAACAAATGTTCAAACTGCCCACCACGTCAAAAAGGTTTTCGACCACTAATAATAACAACAATAATAATAAGGCTAGTCTTCGAGTCCGAAGATTAGTGAGGAATGCAATATTTCCCTTGGCTGCGCAGTCCCAGCTGTGACCTACATATTTTGCCACATGCTTGGCAAGCATAACCATTGTCCGAAGGTGGTCGATTTAGATTTTTTTTTTCGCCCTGTGCGTTTGTCCTCGGCAGCAGATTTTCTTTTGGTCTCTAATGTGTATCCCGCGGCCCTCGTGAGTGACCTCCAGCTGTCTCGTCCCGATCACTGCACAACTAGAATAAGGCATATGTATATAGACTTTGTGAGATGTTTATTTTATTCATATACATTATGATAAGCTTAAACGTACACATCTCTACAAGCTGTATGTACATTCACGCAGTAGTAATAGTGGCTAACTCTTAAGTACAAGTTGTACACAAGAGAGAGAACAATAATGGTAGACTAATTTAGTACAAGATGGACTTACAAAGTCTTTTGTATTTTTGTTGCCTTCTTGGCTACCAGCTTTCATTTATTTCCTAGAGCAAAAAAAAAAAGTTCAAAAAAAAAATTGATAATGAGAATATCTGAAAATATCTTTAAAATCAGACGATGGTTTATAAACAAATTATTATAGAAACATTTGTGGAAAGAAAATAAAGGGCGTTACCGGTATGGAGTTTAGTTGTTTTTATATCACCTCTGAACATTGGAAATACGCCACAGACGACCAAGTTTTGGTAACCGAATAAATTTTTTCATGGGCCATCAAGTTCTTCTATTACAGTCTATCTAACGCGCAAAAAATTATTTATTTATTCAGCTCGTTACTGAAAAAAAAAATTCCCGATGAAAGCGTGTTCAGAATAGTTCAATTAAATCTCCCCACATAGATATTTTGAAAAATTATAATGGTAAAATCAGGGTTTTCACTGTGTTGCGTTATTAGCATTTTTTTTCTTCCAATGATATACCTAAACTGTCACATTTCTAGGAATATCGTTAGAGCCGGGTTTTGTATATACCTTTCATTGTTTCCAATTTCCAATTCCATTATCTACTCATTAAGAGTTTGCAAGCTAATAAGAGGAAGGAAATTGTAATAAAACAAGTTTATGTTAGATGAAGAGAGTTCTTGTTTGAGAACTGCATAGTGAGTACGCGTAGCGCCTCGGTCGCAGAGAAGCATAAGCACAATCTCATTTACTAACAACCGTAAGATCGCTCTCTGGCCTTGTTGGGGTCCAAGCTTTAGTGTCCGACAGTGTCTTGTTTAGGGTCAAATCACGTCAATTTACGTTTGCTCCGAGAACTTGAATTCTTTGACAATCTTCTGCCTGAGGCAACGGTAGTTTGACCTTTGTCAACTTGATCTGCGAATGTTTTTTTTTTTACTTAATTTTGTTTTTTTTTACTGATATGACCTTTATAAACTTGGTTCAAGTATACAGAGTTCCGAGCTCTTCTTTTTGATTCGCTATACACACACACATTCACACGCACAATTACACATATTGAATGATACTGACACCCATAAATCTATCCACACATATAATGGTCCAAATGCCGAGAGACAAAGAAATAGTATTACGTGTTGATTAGCTACAGCTTGTCTCATTCGACAAATAATAATTATAGTCAAACACTAATTAGCCAAGCCTCTGATCTGCAACAAGATGAGCGATCCAGGTGACTCAAAGTAAAAAATATTTTGTTTTCGATATGATTATCAAGATAGTCCTTAACCAAAATCAACATGTCACTCTTTTTTATTTTGAAAACAAATATCTCCTTCCATTCTGAACCAATCATTTCCAATCATTTCAATTTAATTCTTGGCCAGTGGTAGCGAGGTAAGCAATGCTGACTTAAAATGAACAATCAGAAAATGAAATCTCCCTTGCCTCTACAGTAATTAAGCAGTATGTCTCGCTTCAGTTACAAATACAAACATGTCTTTATACAAACTTGTGGCAATACAAACATCCAATTAAAGACATTCAAAGACATAATACACAGAAAACTGGTTTCTTTGAACAAAAGATTGTTTATATTTTGTTGTAGACCTAATTATCTTTGAATTTTAATTTTTAAAGATTACACAATTATATATTTTTTAGGACAATGAATAGGCAGAATTGACTCCCCCCGTTTCTTAAGAGAAAAAAAATGCTGTATTTATGTGTGAGTTTTAAAATACGTGAAATAAGAATGCATTCCATTATGGTTTCCAATCTTACATACAGACTACGTTTCATCTGTGTTTATCTTGTTCTAAAGGTCATGGTACATTTCTTTCACTCACACAGAAGAGCGCCCCAAACTTTGTTTCTTTATTTACCATTGTCGACTTTTTATTTTATCTGAACGTACTTCTGCTTTTCAATTACGGACCTTTTCGTTTGATGGTTACTTTTACTTGACCTCAGCGTAAACTCTACTTACGTACTATTCACGACCTCAAAATGACCTTTACCCAAGCCACTATTGTATTAAACTATGTTGTCGACGAAAATGTTTATTCCTATTTTGATCAGTCCATCAACATCTGGACGATGCTTTGTCTCTCGTGCTTTGGAGTGGTCACCAACGTCCTCAATGCAGTCGTCTTTATCAGACAGGGGCTCAAAGACAGCGTCAGCATCTCCATGATGGCCATTACTTGCTGGGACCTGGTCAAGTGTTTATCCGGCCTGATCCACCGGATGTACGGCCCACTACAAGCGATATCTCTGTGGGTCTCTCATATCTGGCTCACTTATACGTATCACGCAGAGTTCAATTCCATTTTCGCAGGCTTCGTCAGTTACGCACTCACGGCCTACGTCTCCGTGGAGCGATGTCTGTGCGTGAGCATGCCGTTAAAGGTCAGATCCATCGTCACAGTGAAACTCACTCTTTTCATGGTCGTGGCCATTTCCTTGCTCACTTTCGGCGCCTTCTTCGTTGTTTTCTTCAACTTTGACATCTACTACATGTATTATTCTAAGTTCAACGCCACCGCCCCCATCTTCTTCTACAGTACTTTCTACTATCAAAATCAGCATTTCGCAATACCCTACTACAGTGCCATGGCCATAGTTCTTCCATTCACAAGTTTCATTGTTCTTAGTATTTCCTCATCAATCACAGTCTATTACTTGAGAAAATCTTCCCAATTTATCGGGAAAACCCAATCAGCTTCGGGAATTTCCCAACGTGAACGGAGAGCTTCCAGCATGCTCTTAGTAATCATCGCTATCAAAATTGGGAACTTGTTTCCGAGGATGGTCGTTTACTCAGCGCAGCTGGTCGAGCCTGAATTCTATTCCCTAAGACACTATCATTACTTATTCCTAACAGTGACAAGGTTTCTATTCGTATTGGACTTTGCTAATGCCGCAGTTACGTTTTTCATCTATCTGAAAATGAGCTCCAACTTCAAAGCCACGTTTCTCTCACTTTGTACAAGATGCCTAAGATCCCCGAGCAAAAGTTAAAACTTTTATTTTTCTCTACAAATTATATGACATTGGATAACGGGATAGCAAGTGATCATGTGACGAAGTTTTTATTATTTGACCTATTTAACTTTGTTTAATTACAGTTTAAGTCTAACAGTAGCAGAAGTGCTAATATAACAACCAACAACATGCAGCTGAAATGTCACATTTTCTCAGACACAACTAATGATCTTTGATTAAATTTAAAAAAAAACAACAAGATTATAAGTTTACCACACCTTTTGTTGTTTGCACCCTATTCATCGTAATGCTCACCAAAATAGATTTTGTTCCGTAAATTCTAGTATCACCCCCCACTTCTCAACACATAGTTCTACATACCATCCCCATCTTTTCTTTGGCTTCTCAATTCAATGTAGAAATATTTAGTAAGCTCTGTGTTGTCCCCCCCCCCCTTTTTTCTCCACGAACCGAATTAATCAGCTATTTCATATTTATGGAAAAAGAAAAAAAAAACATCAAACATTTGTAATTAAGCTTTATTTATAGACTCAGGCCATTTTGGGGAAATACTGGCGATTAAATATAAAGTTTGAATAGAAATCTTGCGATGTTTCATGAATAGCCGCGCTCAGACTGCGAGTCTATCAAAACCGTTTCTGAAAGAGTATGTGAAAAAAGAAACTACGCAATATTTCATGCGAATCTGTTCGCTGGTTCTGATAATTGCTTCTGAGATCATTTCTATGAATGAATAAGTGGGTGGTGTTTCGCAAATATATTCAAGTTTATGAAAACCATAATCTAATAGTCCAGTGCGCACCTTTTTCAGTGGAGATTTATAAATCCCATGTTAAAATGAATAGCATATAGTTTTAATGGGCAGAACATAAACGATTTATATAATAATACTACCAATTAAAATGTCTACAAATTTATTTTAACTTACGCAAAGGGAAATAAAAACTAAAAAATTATAAAGTTCTTTTTTAAAGAATCGGTGTTATAGCCCTTTGCATGTATTTTGACCTGACTCCTCTGTGCTTAGAACGTATCATGCATTGCTTAGAGGAAATAATGGTAGGCTTAGAAATCTGGCTACAAGGTCAAGGCAGCCAGAAAATGGACGTGGAGCAAGAGTGACCTTTGGAATGTCTCGTATCTTTTGTCCTGCTCTGCATTGCCAACATTTAACAAAGTTGTTTGTTGGTGTTGTTTTTATACAAATACACTGAAAGCTATAAACACTTAAGAAAAAAAAAAAAAAAAAAAAAAAAAAAAAAAAAAAGAAAATTGAAACTATATCTAATGTTTGGCTTTTAACTAACTTAAGGACTACATAAGACTGTGTTGTGAGTAGAGGTCGGGGTCAGGTTTATTCTAATGTTTTAAATGGAATTGAGGTACTAACAATGGAAGCATGTCTTTGTCATTGTGTGCAATTGTTTTTATCTCTCTCCAAAGTTTGAAAATCTAACAAGTATGTTTCTACTTTTGTGTATAAAAATAGAATTTATAATCGTATCCTCTGATGTTTCAATTTTATTTTTGAATGACTAAAGTGCAGAGCGCATACCACACGAACATGCAGTCAGTGAACAAAACAAGTCATTTTTCTTAGAACCCTTCCAGCCGATAATAATGATAATAATAATAATAATTAATAATAATAATAATAATATTCTTCGAGAACATTTGTTTTACAATTGTGCATTATAAATAATAATAGAGCAAACAATGTGTACGATAAGACAGAAAATAAACATTCATAGCCCAGTTTCTCTTTACCATTATATGTGACAATGGCAAGTTACATACAGAGGTATGCCTAAATGCCTGCTCTGAAAACGATCTGCAGAGCATCGTCAGTGACTTCTCAAGAGCATGCTCAGACTTTGGCCTTACCATCAATACAAACAAGACTGAAGTCTTACATCTACCTGCTCTTGGGAAAGCCTACTCGGATCCAAGCATTACTATAAATGGACAGGATATAAACGCAGTGGACAAATTCACATATCTTGGCAGCACTCCAGAAATGGAAAAATCGATAGTGAAATCGACCTGCGTATCGCCAAGGCTAGTGCATCCTATGGCAGACTGTCTACAAATGTCTGGAACAGACGTGGTATCACCACAAACACCAAGCTAGGGGTCTATAGAGCCGTCATCCTCCCTACATTGCTCTATGCCTCAGAAACATGGACAGTGTACAGTAAACATGCAAAGAAACTAAACCACTTCCACATGACATGTCTGAGAAAAATACTAAATGTCAAATGGCAAGACAAAATACCAGATACAGAAGTCCTTCGAAGAGCGTGTCTGCAAAGCATCCACACAATCCTGATGCAGTCCCAGCTGCGATGGGCAGGTCACGTCTACAGAATGGAAGACCACCGCATCCCAAAACGACTCTTGTATGGCCAACTAAGCGAAGGAAAGCGCTCGAAAGGTGGGCAAAGAAAGCGCTTCAGGGACACCCTCAAAGCTTCTCTGAAGGCGTTCAGCATAGACCCTGGCACCTGGGAGACAGAGGCCCATGACAGAGCATCATGGCTTCGCGCTGTGAAAACTGGCGCACAGGTTGCTGAGGAAAAAAGAACAACGCAGGCAGAAGAAAAACGCCAGAAAAGAAAAGCAAGACAGACGACACTAGCTCCAGCTGGAATAACCTGCCCAGTGTGCGGCCGAACATTCCGGGCTCACATAGGTCTCACCAGCCACATGAGGAGGCATAAAACCCCAGTGCAAAACCCTCAGCGCACTGGATGACAAAGTGGTCATCATCGAACCACGATGGACGAACTATATATATATATATATACATACAGAGGTGTAGATAGAGTGGGGGAAGGGAGCGGGAGAATATGAAAATCTCCCCAGGCCCCCACTTGATGGTTCCCCTAAAATGAGTGTTTTTTTACATTAAATATTAAGCGAAATGCAGGGGGCCCCCAAAGAGGTCAAGCCCCCTGGGCCGCCGAATGATGTTAAATTCCTAGCTACGCCACTGGTTACATAAGTTACATTAATACATAAGTTACATTAATACATAAGTTACATTAATACATAAGTTACATTAATACATAAGTTACATTAATACATAAGTTACATTAATACATAAGTTACATTAATACATAAGTTACATTAATACATAAGTTACATTAATACATAAGTTACATTAATACATAAGTTACATTAATACATAAGTTACATTAATACATAAGTTACATTAATACATAAGTTACATTAATACATAAGTTACATTAATACATAAGTTACATTAATACATAAGTTACATTAATACATAAGTTACATTAATACATAAGTTACATTAATACATAAGTTACATTAATACATAAGTTACATTAATACATAAGTTACATTAATACATAAGTTACATTAATACATAAGTTACATTAATACATAAGTTACATTAATACATAAGTTACATTAATACATAAGTTACATTAATACATAAGTTACATTAATACATAAGTTACATTAATACATAAGTTACATTAATACATAAGTTACATTAATACATAAGTTACATTAATACATAAGTTACATTAATACATAAGTTACATTAATACATAAGTTACATTAGATAAGCTTAGATTAATGAGATTTTAAAATCATTAATCTGTAAATCAATACATTTAGTACTTCAAGTACCTTACTTGGTACTTCAAGTTAGTTTACAGTGACTTAGTAAAAAAGTAAAGTAAGTTTCCCATTCAGACCTTGTGATCTATAGGGCAGATGATATAAAGATGATATAAAGATCATGTGTTTCTGTGGCCTACAGTTATAAAGGGTGTCATGTGGCCAGCACAACGACCAACCGCCTTTACTTTTTCCCCAACTAATGTCAGGTACCCATTATAGCTGGGTGGACTAGGGCGCCAAAATATCCCGATATTAAAAATCCTTGTCTTCACCAGGATTCGAACCTGGAACCCTCGGTTCGGAAACCACCGCGCCTCCCAGTAAAAAAAGTAATTAGGTGCAGGTCTAAAAATAGCTATTTTTATCATTCTTTTTTCGCACTGACCAGTGGTCGAAGGATATTCTATGACCTTCTTCTGATCTTAAAGATATATTTCATTGCTGAAGTGAACTATAGATCTCGGTTAGTTTGGACTCTAATCGGAAAAGGAAAACTTATTAGATGAAGTGTTTATCTACTATACAAAGAAACAGTCTACATCATGAGAGTCTGACTCATTACTTTATGACAGTCTGACTCACGCCACCTCAAGCGTCTAAGACTCCCTACCACTTATTACAACCTTGTTGAAACTACTATCCGCTCAGCAATCTCTGTCCGGCGACGTCTTGTCCCCGAGGGGAGACTTCCAATGCCACTGGGTCAGGAAGCGAAATAAACTTTTTTTTTTTCTACTTCCCTCCCCTCCTCCTTTCTCTCTTCCTCTCTCCCTGTTCCCCCCCCCCCCCCCATCTTTTTCGCCCTCTCTCTCTCTCTCTCTCTTATTTAGACAGTATCAGTCGATCAGTGATACGTAGGTCAAGAAGTGTACGAGTGATAGATATGTGACATTTTATTATCTCTTTCTTCCTTCGTTTCATCCTTGTTAATATTCGCCCATACAAAGAGCAACAAAGACCCATAAGCAAGGCAAGGTGATCAGGATCGATAACTCCATTCAAAAGAAATGTACGGAAGCCCACAGAATTATCTTCTCATTACACGCCTAATTTCAGGGTAATATTAAGTGCTCGGACACAACTTTGAAGACAGAACACATTCGGAATCGGCGCATAAATTCACGCGGCACGTTAGCTTACAGATGACAAGTTTAATTACTCGTGTAACTTCTAAATTATCAATGGCAGAGCTCGACACATGCCTCGACTCCTGGAAATAAACTGTTTCCTTTAGTGTTGTATTAGAATTCTAGAAACGCTACTGTGACTTATTGTAAGGCGTCTTTTCTTTTTAGTTAGTTTAACGCAACTGTGTCTGTGAGGCGTCTTTCTTTCTAGTTAGTTAAACCCAGCTGTGAGTGTATGTGAGGCGTCTTTCTTTTTAGTTAGTTAAGCGCAGCAGAGAGTTACTGTGAGGCGTCTTTCTTTTTAGTTAGCTAAACGCAACCGTGAGTTATTGTGAGGCGTCTTTCTTTAGAGTGATGTGGATGTTTTCAAGCTAAATTTGGTAATGATATGCGATCGGTCACGTGATTTCCTCGGATACTCATCAGGTAATCTATTCACTAGAGAAACAGCTGTCTTTTATCAACATGTCACTAGGACAATACTTTCTTGTTATTGATGTTGTCAATGATGATGTTGCTGTGTATGTTATTTTGTTGTTGTTGACAATGTTTTTGTTACTGATATTGCTGCTGTTGTTGCTTTTGTTGTAGAAGACGCTTTTGATATATTTTTTTTAAACGATGTTGTTGATGTTTTTTGAAATGATGTTGTTACTGATGATATTTGTTGTTGTTATTGTTGTTTTAGTGGATGTTGTTAATGTTAACAATGTTGTGGCTATTGTTGTGGATGTTTCTGTTGTCGACGATGATATTGTTGTTGATGATGTTGTTATTAATGTTTATGATAATGATGATGATGTTATTGAGTGGATGCTACTGTTGTTCTTGATGATGTTACTGTTGTGGATGATGTTACTGTTGTTGATGATGTTACAGTTGTTCTTGATGATGTTACTGTTCTTGATGATGTTACTGTTGTTGATGATGTTACTGTTGTTGATGATGATAAAGATGCTTATATTGCTGTTGTCGATGCTGTAAATTTTAATGTTGTTGCTGATGTTGTTGTTGATTTTCATCTTGCAACATTGTGTTCTTTTTTTTAATTGTATATACCTAATACCTTTGTACTACTTCACTCGCGAAGGATCATCTCAAAAAACTCAAACCTTCCGCCGAACGACGGGGATGGCACCAGGCAGGGTTTAAATCCGCAACCATCGAGATCACTGAACAACAATCCAGAGTGCATACCACACGACCAGGCAGTGATTTGGTGTACATACTGTAATCAATCTGACACTGATAGACTGCAGGTACTTGGTCACCCAATCTATTTAGTATTTTAAAACAACTGAAAGCTATCCAAAAACAGCCATCCATATATACACCGACGGATCAGCCTTCAAAGCCACCACCAATGCTAATCTTGTTGCCTTCCAGGTTTTCCCCAAAAATAAACACTTTGAAATAAGTGCACCCTGTGGCGACTACTGTTCAAACTTCCAAGCCGAAATTGAGGCAATTACCATAGCTTTGCAGACAGTAGAAAACAAATTATATGAAGGGACACAATCACCATCAGATATTGTTGTCTTTAGAAACTCCCAATCCACTCTTCAAGCACTTAACAGCAGCACCTCAAAGAGCCCTAGAGAGTTGACAACACTAATAGTGATAATACACCAGATGATGACAAAATTAAACATCAACATCACATTACAGTGGATCCTGGACACATTGGCGTCATGAGAAATGAAAGGGCAGATAAGCTTTCAAAGGCAGGATCAGATAAGCTTTCAAAAGCAGGATCCTCTATGGAACAACCAGATAGACCTGTTAACTACTTCACCCTAAGGTTAATGTTAATCAACAACCACAAAGAGGAGTGGCTCAACCAATGGTCAACAGGAAACACAGGCAGAACCATGTATAAAGAAATGAACGTGCCTAACAAACTGGACAGTATTAACTTGCTCCCCCGCAAAGAGCAATCTACAATTTTCCATCTAAGGACAGGACACACACCTCTGTTAAATTAAATATAATTCAATAAATTAAATCCCACACAACTCCCCCTTTATAGACACTGCGCCCACCCTTATGAAACCGTAAACCAAATCCTTTTTGAATGCCCCTTCCTAATCCACCTTAGGCAGACCCAACATAACCAACACCCTGTACGGCAATGCTGAACAACTGAAGAAAACAGCACACTATTTTTCCTTGGCACAAGTCTGCAAAAGAGCTGAGCGCTCAGCAGCAAAAAGCTGACTAGAAGAAGAAGAAAACAAGTTTTAAACCCAGAATATCTGAGATTTTGACAAGAAACTCAAGATACTTAAGTACGCTAAATTGAACTTCACAATAGCCAACGTAGGACAGATGTATATAAAGTATATTTATATATTATTTTGTGCAACAAATGAAAATTGGATTCTGCAGTGCTAACAGGTGCACAAAAATTGCCATATACATTTTAAAAACGTATCAATATTCATTTGGTACACGGATACACACACAGAAAAAAACCTAGCTGTTATAGTTTTCTGATATTAATGAGAATCTCTAATACTACCATAAAGAGGTCAAAGTAGTACAGTCGAAAGGGAAGAAATGAAACTTTCTCAAAATTTGATGACGTAACAGGTAATAGTGAAATGGAATTTTCAAGAGCGCTGTTGGTTTTTTGAGATCCAAACATCAAGGACAGTCATACGGACAGACAGATGACTTTAAAACAAATGTCACTTTTTCCACACGAACACCGCCACAAAAGTTCTGGAATTCTTACACGGCTTTACCATATATTATCATGATAGATAAGTATGTTGACTACAGCATCTGCGCAATGTATACATAATTCTATGTCATACGTAATAAACAAGGCACACATTTTTCATAAAAGCAATCGTGCCCACACGCACATACA
Organism: Biomphalaria glabrata; assembly: GCF_947242115.1. Taxonomy (NCBI): domain Eukaryota; kingdom Metazoa; phylum Mollusca; class Gastropoda; family Planorbidae; genus Biomphalaria; species Biomphalaria glabrata. The sequence goes on along the minus strand of NC_074717.1, from coordinate 11,457,672 downwards.
CACATATAAATGTGAGTGTGTGTGTGCTAGAGATGCCTAAAAAAAACAATTAGATTGTGTATCTTCTTACCTAGATATTTGTATAATAATACAAGAGGCCTGCCCCCGCGTGTACACACTTACAAACAAACACCTCGAGGAGTCAATAGCAGACAATTATATCTCACTGACATTCAACGCCTATTGCACATCCATTACATCCGAGACAGACAGAATGCTTTTTTTCTAATTAGAATTCGGTAATCTGAACATTTCTTTAATATTCTCCTCTCTAGCAAGATTTTTTTTTGTTTTGTATTATCAGTTGTTGACTCACGTGGATGTAGAGAAATTGATTTCCTTAGTTCACCAAGATGAAGTCTGTTTTAATACCTTTTCACCAAGACGGACTCTGTTTTAAAGCCTGTTCATTGAGATATAGCCAATTTGTCTTACGAGTAAGCCGCTTTGATTGTATTGACAACTAGGTCAACTTAACCTTTGCGGGACAGGAACTACTCCCCGCTCCGTTCTCATCCCCAATTCTCTAACAAAGACAGACTTCAAGATATATTTGAGCCGAATTGCAAAACACAGGGCTTCTAAAAATGTCCAGTAATGGACTCCGCACATATTTATCAGGCGTGTTACTCTGTTGAATTTTCATTTTATTTGGAATAATAAAAACAGAATGTGATCAGTTGCATTTCCGGTTGTAGAAGATGCGAGGTTTTGAGCAAATTCAATACTAGGAATTTCGAAAACGGATATATTGTATATACATTTTTGGTTAGCATTGACCTCTGTCAGGTTCATGTACTATGACATAGGCTTCCCGAGCGTGCTTGAATCCTGAAGTGCATCACATTTGAGTATAGAATGCTGAGTCTATGATTATTGAGTCTTAGATTGATGAGTAAGAGATTTATGGGCTATGATGGTAGATTTTAAAATTGTAGAGTCGGAGATTGAAGAGTTAAAGATTGTAGTCTAAGATTGTTAAGTCTTAAACTGTAGAGTCTGAAATTGTAGAACTCAAGACTGTAGCGTAGACTCTAAGATTTGGAAGTGTTACACAAATCATAACGGTGCTCAGGTCAGGTCCACAGAGACCTTTGTGTATCATTACACATTATTCACGTTTCTCAATATCAACTTTTTGTTTACATGTAAATGTCACACAGTTGCCTCCGCGTTTCTTCTTTAAGAAAAAAAAAGGTTTTAAACATTACGGATAATTCCTTTAAGCACCTTTTCCCTACCTCACTTGATAGATTCTGTGTTGAGGTTCACTGTACCTACATGGTCTGACGTAATCTTTGAGGTACTTTTTGTGGCAAACAATATCCTTTGTGTTTCGTAACAGTCACTTCAATTAATATCATTAAAATATTTACAAAACATTGATGTATATTTTGTTTACAGATAATCCAAATACAAGTCTTTCTCACTGAATAAGCGAATAGTAAACATTCTAATATTTTTGTGAAATATACTTTTTATATTGAGAAAGATTTTTAACTTTTTGTTTATAATACTCTGTGTTTTTATTTTCTAAACTATTTATAAATATATACATACATTTTGTTTCCATTCATCTTATAAAGTAATTCTTTTAAAAATAACTAAATATATTTAACTTTAAAAAACAGAATCAGGGTGAGAAACTTTAACTGTTAGGGTCAACTAACTCACTGGAGATCATACAAACTAAAACACTTTGTATCTGAATCCATATCATATGTTAATGTTTGAATGCTATCAGACGAACTTACATTCGTTTTCAGAACGAACATATTTTGTTATTCATCTAGTCTATTCCTTTTGCACAGTGGTGGCTAAATGGTCAAGTGCTTGGCTTCTGAACCAATGGGTGTCGAGTTTCGGGATTTGTTAAAGACGCCCCTGTATTGTGTTGGCTACATGACATCCTCATTAACCATCGGTCATAAAAACATCTAACCCATAGGTCGTAAGGTATGAGTGGAATACTTTACTTTAATCTAGATAGTAAGCTAACAATGACAATGACTGCACAACTTCAGTTCAAAATTGGGTTTAAAAAATGATAGTAAGAAAAAGTTCGTTTCTTTTTCTATTTCTTACTTGGATATCTATATATATATATTTTTATTTCCACAAGGGAAATTTATTTCCGGCGTTCGATGCTCAAGATGCAATGAAAATGGTAGCGCCACAGGAAATCATATCATCTTAATAAGACTAGGGGGACATCTGGGGGAGAAGAATACATTCTCTGTCCTCACTATTTCATGTTAATAACGCCCCAGCTCTCTGCCTTTCACATTGTTATGGTTTTGTTGTTTTGTTTTTTTATTTCCGTGCTCTTATCTTTCAAGCGACGTGTACCCACTTCTACTGAAAGGATTTCGGTACAATACCTCTATTCAAGTTATTCTTTCATGGAGGAACCTGGATTCTTCGGACAACTGATCTCAAATACGGCTCTAACGATTTTCCTTAAAATTTAACACTTGATGTATATCGCTGAAAAAAAAAATTATTTGCTTATTGGCCACACGGAGAAAACTCTAGTTTGACGGTTATATTTTTTTCAAAAATAAAAAATAAAAAAATGTAAATTTGGCTGGAGACTTATGTCTAGGTCTAGAACCAACATGGCGGCATCAGCCGTAATTATGCGTTAACTAAGTAAGTTTTAAATTGATTCAATTTTATTGCTGTTTATAAGCGCTTCTTATATTTTTACGTAAATCTAATATCGATTACATCTAGATTCTATATCTAAAAGTAGCCTAGATCTAGATAAGATCTTAGAAGTTTTAAATCAGAACTTTTATCCTAATGTTAGATCTATATGTCCATATAATAAACATAACAATAAATAATGGCCCAAGTATGCCATCCACGCTGGTAAAATCAGAAAATGCGTAACCTCTAGAGCTGACTGTGTCAAAGGCTCGATTTCTGAATTAAATCAAAAATTGTTTTAGTTATTTTATTTTTCTAATTATTTTATTTTATTTGAAGTTTAATAATGTAGGAATTGTCTTTTTTTTTAAATATATGCTCTTTTTTTTTTCTATGCGTGCTATGAAAGACAAGACGAAACTTCAAAGAAAATTGATAACTTTGTGGGTTTTTTTTTCATTTTTCAAAAAAAAAAAATAGATGCATATGTAATCATCAATCTTTAGGCTTGCCAAGTATTTTCAGGGGAGATCATATTCTAGCCAGGTCAAAGATGTTATCAGAAGAAGGAAGACCAAGATAGATTAAAAATACAAAGATCAGCGTCCTATCGAATGATAAGAATATAAACATCAGAACAAAGAAACAAACAAAGCTTTATGTCTTCTGTATAGTCTCTTGTTATACTCTTAGCAATGTTATCAAAACCCAAAGTATTGTGTACGGTGTGCTTCTCCAGTACAAAGCTAATTGTGAAGTTTAATAGAAGTAATTATGAAATTTAATAAAGGTAATTGCGAGATTTAATAAGGGCTATCATGTTATTTATAAAAAGGCTATCATGTGATTTAATAACGGTTGTCATGAGATTTATTAAAGATGGTCACGAGATTTAATAAAGGTAATCATGATATTTAAATTTAGATTTAAAGGTAATCAGATAATCAAAGTCATAGAGGAAATATTTTACAATTATCTAAAGGGTGAACAATAATTATACATATTTTTAAAAATTTATTGAAAACTGAAAATGATGTGTCGGAATTGCATGAATACAGAAACCATTGGGCTCCAATTGAAATGTAATTCATGATTTATATGGGTAACAATGATGACAAACATCACATAATTATATACATAATCTATATGTTACGCCGATGAGTACATATTAAATTAAATAACAATCAAAGTCTAGACACATACTTGGAAAAAACTCGTGGAAAAACAGTAACATGGTATGCAAGAAAAAGTCCAGTATAAAACTTACTTAGAGAGGGCGGTAAACCCATTCCACAGCGATCAGTCACAGGCGACTTCAACAGCCTCTACCCAGGTAATGGCCTCCAGTTTTAGACTAAACATTACTTTCAAACTTTAGGGTAAATTAGGATAAACGTTTCATTCTGCTCTTACCATCCTGTAATGTATTTCGCTCTATGTATTCTGGCCTGTCTTTTAGTATGCATTTATTTTTCTCATCGGACCTTGAAAGAAGTGTTCCTCCTTGAAATAAGTGTTCCTCCTGCAATGGGAAATATATGTATTGTAAAACTGTCCTTTTTGGCTAGCCCTGACCTCACCCCCAACCCCCCCCCTTTTTGTTTACGAGATGTTTTTCGTTTTTCGTAGCGCTGACCTCTTGACTCCTATCAAGAAAATTGTATCCATAGAAAGACTTTGGGATCGTTTCTTCCGTTAATAAAAATCACTGATAATAAATCAAAACCTTCATTCCATGGAGTTCTTCATCTTTGCAAGCGTTGTGTGTTCAACACAGACCTTTCAGACTAGTGAATAGCGCCAACATGGCCAGTAACCAGGTTTTGTTGGCACGAGACACTGCACCGTGCAAGTGAGTGTTTCTGCTAAGTGCGCATTTTCCAAGATGGATTGTTTTTTCTCTGTTGAGTGCTTTGCGCTTACTTTCACTGGCATTTGTCTTGGAAACAAATGCGAGTATTGATTTCTTTTACTATCAAAGCAGACAAGTAAGTGATATTAGTGATTACTATATATATATATATATATATATATATATATATATATATATATATATATATATATATATATATATATACAGTGCTTTGTTTTGTAAAATAAAATAAGTGCCAGTACTCAATGATTAGGTGTCGGTACTCAGTGATTCATTGCCTAACTTTTAACTACTAATAAATTAATAATATATGTTAAAATACAAGAAAAATAATAATTTTTCCCCACATTCAAAAAGATGCCGGTATCCCGTACCGGTGCGTAACGTCACACATATATATATAATGAATGTATTTATTGGAGATTTTCATACATGCCAGATAACTATAAATAATTTATTTTTGTATATCTGGTGCACAGAATATAGAAAGTGTTAATTAGCTTGCATTTTAAAAGGTTAGCGATAAATGACGTGCACTGTAAACTCAAGTTTCGCACAGAGTAATTTCATTATTTAGTTGGCAACTTTGATCTTTCTCTTATTGTCTCGCCTTTCTTTAGGTTCCCTAATATCGCCCCAAAAATGTTTGGGCGATAGTTCGTCTTTACAATGTTACTGTATTTCATTGCTTTTAGAATGTCAGTCGTAGCGTTAATATTTCACTCTGTAATATCAGAGTTGTCCTCGCTGTTCACGTCTATCATGGCGTCGCTCCTTCTTAGAAGTAACTTTGTGAACACCAGCTGGGAAGAGGCTGTGTGTGGAAGTCTCCTTAGACCGAAATCTGAGCAGAGAGCTTGTCACTCTATGCTCCAAAGACACTGAGGACCCAAGTCAAAGTTAGTCTGAATTTAGAAGATTGCGTAGCACTAGAATTTTAAAAAAACTTGGAGATAAGCCATTTCGCTGATTAAAAATAAAAGAACTTTCTTAATTTTGTTTGGTTGTCTGACTTGTGTAATATTTATTGTGTACAAAGTTATACAGAGCATAAAACTTAACAAGAAAACATAAAAAATACTTTAAAAAACAAAGCATATACTGAATTGTATCAATTGGTTTGGATCAGTCATGTAACTAAATTTGTAAAAGATCTAGACTGTAGACCAACAACAATAAATCTGTGCGATTAGAAATATTTGTACCAATTATTTTTGTTTAGCGCTATTTCATGCTTTTAGCTTTCTCACTACGCTACGATCCTAGCACTTCTCTGGACCAGTTGGGAACATGGAGGAGGGAAGAGGCAAAGAAAGGGATATCTAGGTGAAGTTTACCGTAATCGATTTATGAAAACATTTACAAAAAAAAAAATAAGGGAGGGTGGGATGACCTGACGTCGAACTCATGGTTCACGCCTCCTCAAGCCGACATACTAACCACTATGCTAGTAGGTGCTTATGACTAGCGAAGATTGTATAGTTAAGTATTTTTTTGTTTCTAATTTACTTTAAAGCAGTGACATATAAAGGGGACTAATTCAGCTCATACCACTTTTTCAGTCAAGTACAATTTCTTTTCCTTGTTCGAGATACCAAACAAAATAATTATTAATTACCAACTAATACATTTTTTTTCTATTTATTATTTTATAGTCAGGTAAAAGAAATAATTATGCAAAATTTTAGCTTGATTCAAGATTGGGTGTCGGAGAAATAACGTGTACAGTCTTTTTACCAGACGGACAGAGTGAGTTGATATAACTTTTGTAAAAAGAGAAAGAACAGAAAAGAGATAGAGAGAAAGAAAGAGAGAAAGAAAGATAGAAAAAGAAAGAGATAAAACGATGGTGTTAGAAGTTCCAAACGTAGACTGCATGACCTATGATGTCACACAGTCAACACAAAATCTGTTGAAGTCACAACAACGTCTGCCTACAGTAAAACCTGGACTTGTGTTTAAACTGGTCTCACCCGGGTATTTACTTTTTTCAAATCCTCCTCTACTTGAGGCAATGTTCAAACCCGTTACACACCCCTCTCTTCATTCTAATCTCTGTGTTACGGTTGATGATTTTTTTTCTTAAATCTATTAAGGATCTTACAACTGTAATAGTTGGCAGATTCTGGCATTTTACCAGACAGACAGACAAACAGACAGAGTGAGTTAATATAAGCCTTGTAATAAAAACGTAGAAAAAAGGCAATGTTTTTTTTTTCTTTTCAACGGAGAGCACATCTGTTTGCGATGTATATAAGGAGCCAGCAAGTTAGGCTTTGATTGAGAAGCATCACGTGCTTAGGAAGAAAAGGCTGTGACCTAAATATTTTGTCTCATATGTAGTGAATTCTATAGGAAAAAAATGTTTTTCTATTGAAATAGTAGCTGTTTATATATCTTTATATGTTGTTTTTCTATTACAATTAGTGCTGTTTATCGCTAATATGCTGCTTTCCCATTAAACGTGTAGCTGTTTACACGTTTGAAGTAAACATTTTTGTGTTTGCTATATTGTTTTCCAAATTGGGAAAGAACGGAACGTATCCAAATGTTTTAAAATAGTTTCACGTGTTTATTTTATTTGGATGTCTGGCTTGGGACAAAATGTATTCATTGTTTAAGATTCATTTCTAGCTCTCAGATCAAAACTCCAGAAAAACAAAATGTGTCTCATTTCCTCCATAAAGAATCCTGTCCCTTACCTCTTTTTTTTTCTGGGTTTAATAAATGCTTGAGACATTCGCCTTTAATTTCACTCTTTTGATATGAGAGGAGGGGGGGGGGGTCTAACAGATTAATAAACCTTTTTTTTTTAATTGTGTAGAAATTAAGATCGAAGTTGTCATGCGGATTTAGGTCATTAATTTAAACATTCTAAAATATTGTTCCATTTAACATTAATTCATTATTTAAAACATAATGAATGACACAATGCTCATATCATTAAATTAAATCTAAAAAAAAAATATTTTTAAAATTGTTGGCGCACGATCTGCCATCATAAGTGCTCCTGCCCCGCCTCAGTGTTGATGTTTGTTTAATGTTCAATTAGTGGTTCTACATTTTATTGTACAAGTACTTTTATGATTCGAGATAATTAAGAAACTAATGAAATGCAACAATTAGATATTGATTACAAGTTGACACCGACAAGTGTCAAACTAATTAGTGACAGATTTCTGAGTAATTTAACAAACTTCAAATGAAATGTTTAGTGTCGCACCTGTCAGTCGACTAAATACATTTGTTTGGGGGTGGGGGGGGGGCTATCTTAAAGACGCATGCTTCCATATTTGCTATTTGCTTATCATTCTTCTTGCTTCTACAGAAGTAACTACTCTTTATGCATATTTGTAGTAGCTGTCATTGTCAAGATAAAATTAATTCAATGCTAATGGATCCTCAAAACCAGAGAAAATGGAAAGAATAAGAGCTCATTATGTGAATTGAAAGGATGTTAAAAGGCACTTCTCGTTGGGATAAAACTACACAATATTCAAACACATGAATATCACTTTATGAACTTATGGAGCACTACTTTAAGTTTTGTACTCAATGAGCTGCCACCTTATGCATAGCAGTATATTGTACAGCAGTTAGTGTTTGAAATAAAAGTGTTTTTATTACGTAAAATGTGTATATAGGTGTGTTGTTCTAGTATTTTAGAATCAGAAGAGTTTTAAATTCATCTATGGATATTTTGTATGTTGGTTTCGAACGTCTAAATAGCTTAGTAGTTACATGGATTTACTATTTGACCTCGAATTTAATTCCTAATGTCATTCTACGTTAAGTTACATCCACACTTAAATACAAATCCAGCTCGTGATAACTTCCTCCTTAAGCTAAAGTACACTGTCTGTAGATTTTTACATGTATAATACCATTTTTGTCTCCCTTGACTTTTAAAGTTCAATCTACTACCTTCTGTCTAGGACTCATTCTTTGTTCAATTATTTTCTTTATTCTTGTCCAGTAACTTGGTCATATGTCTTCCTATGACTGGTGAATGCTCATATTGCCGTGTTACACTGCAGCTAAAGTGGTGACTCTTGGTACCGATCTATCATCATCATCTCTACACGACTGGATCTGAATTCAGCTTTCAATATAATAATTGATTAAAAGATTCAGCGTTTCTCAATGTAAATTCACTATTTTCTTTTCTATTTTCTTTTCTAGGTCAGTGATTTTTATAGCACTGTTCTCAAAATATAGGCTAATGATTGTCAAGAAGTATCTTTTATTCACTTATGTCAGGCAATGATGACCCTGGATCCTACTAGTATTGACATTTACTCCTGATTCAAATGTGCACTCTTACTATTGCGATTCTACGTGCTTAAAAATCCAATCAGTTTTCACATATGTCTCGTTCAACTTCATAGCAAAAAATAATAGGAAGAAGGGGTAGTGATGGTGGCCATATGCTATGATTGGAAGATGAGGTAACGATGGTGGCTATATACTATAGTATGAAGATGAGGTAACGATGGTGGCTATATGCTATAATATGAACTCATTGTAACAACTAAACTGTTTAATAGTTTATTTAGGATTTTAATTGTTCAATCAAATATCTTATAGTGAAATTTGTCTATGTTGCAGTTCTAAAGGGACATTTTTTCGGCTAAATGTCTATGATAGATTTATTTCTCCTAAGCAATGGATGGATTCAAACTATTCTGGATAACTAGCATGAATCCACGGGTGGAGTATTTCCTGATATGAAAAAAAAAATCAATAATTGTATTGTGTTACCGATGTTATATAAACTGTCTAGTGTTGCTAATTCCCACGGACATGAATATAAGATTTTAAAAAGAACACAGACCATCTAGATGTCTCTATGAGCTTACGTTGGAAAGAGTTAAGCTCAAATCTATTTAGTCACACTGGTAACGTTGTGGAATTCAATTCATAGATGGCACCACTTGATCTGGAGCTCTGTGGATTAGATTCAGCTGGACAGTAGCCGGAGCCTCAGCGTCTTGGAGTATGTGAACTAACAATGGCTGTGCTATTCATGGGCGTGTTTATCATGGAGGCTACCTGTTCAGGTGAGTACGTTGATTATTAAAGATATAACCTGTTATTGTGTGTATGTGGGTTTTGAGGTAAGAATTCAGAAAAGTCCTTAAAAATTATAATTGCTGTAAAATATTAGTTTATAATACGATATTTAAAAAAAAACAAAACGTCTGTCTGTATTATTTTGTTAACAAAGATTATATTGAGTAAAATGGTATTGTTACGGTCATAGCTCAGCATGGTGTGAATGACAAATGGTGTGATATTGGAGTATTGAATGGAAGGAGTGTTAAAAAAGTGGAAGCTGGAGGATGTCGACATGAAGAGAGTTGAAACTATTATGTTTACGTCATTTGTAATAATATTAAAGTATTTCTTCATTAGAACCTGAGAGTGTCACCTTATTTTTAACAGCCTTGTGTCGTCACAGGTATCACTTATTTTGAATCAACCATGTAATTGAGTTTTTCTGGATCTAGAATAACAATAAGAAATTTGTTCTCTGGGAAATATTTTTATGAATTGTTTTTATTGAACACAACTTTAATGCTCAGTGCTCTATTGTCCAATCACTTTTGTGGGGAATCTAAGAGAAGGTTTCCGTGCTGCCTTTTCAAAAACAATATTTTAAAAGTTGCTCAAGTCTGAATTCTAACCTGAGCCTCCATGATTTAATGCCGACTTGTTAGCTACTGAGCTATCCAAGTACCTATAAAAGTTGATTATGCAACCTTTAATCAGGAAACATGAAAAGGACCAAGATGTATGTGTTTAGTCGCTGAATGAACCATTATGTTTCACCTGTTCTATTTATGTGTATGTTTCTGTTGTGTTGTCTGTATATGAGAATAGAGTCCTTGTAATCACAACAAATTTCTATAAGGAGCAATAAAGCAGGCTTAGTCTTAGTCATAGACAATAATTCAGTGTGCAAAGTGTCAACTTGATCCGAGACTGGGAAGTTAGAGAAATAACGTGTACAATACTTCACCCAGACAGATGAAACGAGTGAGTTCAGATAGACCTTGGAATACAAATCAGCTTCTTTGTAGTTCATATAGGCCTTGGAATACAAATCAGCTTCTTTGTAGTTCATATAGACCTTGGAATACAAATCAGCTTCTTTGTAGTTCATATAGACCTTGGAATACAAATCAGCTTCTTTGTAGTTCATATAGGCCTTGGAATACAAATCAGCTTGTTTTATATGAATGCGGGACGCGGGACGATGAGTGCTGTACAGTTCTTTAAAAAAAATGAAAAGGAAGTAACAGTTAGTACTATTAAATATTTGGCTTCAAGTAAACGTCTCGGCAAGAATAAAGGAAGAAATGAAAGTCTTAGGACACATTGTCCACTGGTAGTTCATATCGTGTAGACGCTTAGTTCTTTCATGTAGAAGGCAAATAATTGCATGTTAAAATTTCGTAGTTTATCATTTGTCCCAAGCAGAATTGCTGAAAGGTAAAGTATATGCAGAGTAGGCCACACTTGCCTATAGATAGTGTAATAAGGGATTTAGACCAAACAGGCAAAACATAAACATTTTATCACATTATAAAAGAGCAAAGCTTTTGTAAGGGGAAGAGTTTCACATTTAAATCTATATGTCTTAATAATGTAGAATGTATTTCCCTTTTTCGATATCAAACAAAATAATTAATTGTAAATTATTAATTGAATAATTTGTTGTTGTTTTTTAAATTGATTTATGTTTTGTTTGTTACAATAAATATATATATAGTTCGTCCATCGTGGTTCGATGATGACCACTTTGTCATCCAGGGGGCTGAGGCGTACAATAAATAATGTCTAAGGTTTCAACTTGATCCGAGAATGAGTGTGGGAAAAATAACTTGTACATTTATCTAAGGGGACAAAACCATCTTATATTTACCCGTATCTCTTAATACTGAAGGATTTCCTTTTTTGGTATCAAACAGAATAATCAATTACCAGTAATTTACAAATTGGTTAATTTATTATTTGGCGATTCTTCTTTTGTTATGTAAAATAAATATCTTTGGCTTTAACTTTACTTCTAAACGTGTGGGAGTGTGTAATAGTGTGAGCAATATTAGTACCAGACAGACAGAAGGAATGAGTAGTTTATATAAGCTTTCTAAATAAAGGAATTTTCTATTTCCTTACAATTTGATAATACCTACCAGTTGTTTTTTTTTCAGATAGTGTCTCTTTATCAAAAGGGTCTGTACACTTTAAAATAGTTTTGAGCTATTTCACTTCCTAATTAGCCCCAGTGAGTCTTTGGAAAACTCCATTCATCCATTCTGGGGCGTTCCATTTAAATCAATTCTCTCCCTTGTTAGTATTAATAGAACGCAGGTCACTCGGGACCTATCTTATTACTGAGTAAATTTTCGCTTCGTTCTTCATGTGCTACTTAAGAAGTCAGGACACTGCACTTGAGTAAGAGACACATCATTAGGTTTTTATGTTTGCACATATTATTTAACATAATGTAGGTTTTGCATTGAAGTATAACTGTTGAGATACCAGGATCAAAACACCAGCTCTAGTCGGGTTCAAACTGGTGGAAACTTAACACAAAGTATTTTTGTTTCACATTATAAACTCGACTCTGTTCGCATTGTTACAGCAGATAGGTATAGAATGTGTTATTCCTATGGGATGTCTGGTAGCCATTGGACGGGATCATGAATCGGTACTAATAAAATAAGTACATATATTCTAAAGGTTAGGAAGTTTGTTATTTTGTAATCTATACGGCACAGCCTCTTTGAGCCACGACCTTGTGAAGCGGTAGGTCTCTTCTTAAAACAGTGTGCTGTTTTCCAAGTGTGAGTACTTATAGATTACATTGTCTACAACCCTAACGGTCAGGTACCAGGTGGATGATAGTTTCTGATGAATTTCAAGATACATTAAAGTTTCATTTATTTGAATATGATTTTAGATTGTCTAATTAATTAATACTGCCTGTTTAATATACGCCCATGTAATAATCCTAGCACTTGCAGAGTGTACATTGTTTTATATAACTTAAGACGTATTAACTTTTCATTATATTCTTTATGATGTTTTGTATAATACACACTTATACTACACATTTATAAATGCTATTGTTTATCTATCTAACTAAATACTACCGAGGTATCTCTATATCTATCTATCTATCTATTTATTGATCGATCAATTTTTCTTTCTTTCTTTCTGTCCTTCTTTTGTTCTTTCTAGCATAAAGTAACATGATCTGCTCTCGGGATTTGTCTTTCTTATGTATATTATTATTGACAGCTAGACAGTATAACAAGAGTAGCCTTTTAAAAGGAAGTTAAGAATGACTGTTATTTAAAAAAAAATACCTTTCGTTAACGGTAATGAAAAAGAACGAAAAAAATATTTTGAAAAACAAAAAATGGAAAAAAAAAGGAACGAAACGAAATATTATTAAACCAAAGAACATTTACTAAAACTAGGACTTAAGGCTTTATGAGGTATACTATTTTGCATGGCAACAATCGGCTTCAGACATTACCATCTAGGTCATTCTAGGAGAACGATGAAAAGGTCATCTGTTTCTGTGGCCCAAGGTTAACGAGGGTGTCACGTGGCCAACACTTTATTTTACCCTAACTACTGTCAGGTACCCATTAAAGCTGAGACTCAGAGGCGCCTTAATAGATCCTGAATTTTAAAATCCCAGCATGCGAACCCAGACTCATCGGTTCGGAAGCCAAGCTCTTTACCACTCAGCCACCGCGCCCCTAAAAGTAAAATGTATACCACACGACATTTTAAAATTGAAATCACACTTTATTTCCGTTTTTCTGCATTGTTTTTATTTTTATAACTTTAAATTTCAAACTCTACACATATGTCAAAATTGTAGCCGTCAGTATCTTTGAGAAAACGGAAACTGAAATACAAAAAAAAATATAAGTAAAAGTAAAATCAAATGCTGGAAAAAAAAGATGTAAAATAAATGAGTAGTTTCTATGGAAGAAAGAAAGCGGAACCGGAATTAGTTTTTAAAATTACATTCTTGACATTGTTTAATTTTAAAAATGTCCCAATTTCAACAACAAACACTATAGTATAAAAAAAAACAACTTTATTTTCGAAACACATATCAAGTAGTCATTCAAAATGGAAGCCCCAAATTTAGACCTTTCAGCTGAAAGTACATGTAATAAATCTATGACTAACGTCAGATGTGGATGCCCCTCTCCAAGGAGGAATACATTCTACCATTAATGTCATCAAAAGTAAAGGATTGTCTAGTGCAAGATTAATACCAAAGCTTGGAGATTCACAACTAAAGGATAAACATTCCGAATAATCTGTGCAAGAAGGATTCTCAATTTTCTGAATAAAGCCTCTAAAGAAAGTCAAATCTTGATATATATATATATATATATATATATATATATATATATATATATATATATATGCATCACATATATATATATGACTGTATGATGATATGAAGTCTTACTCTTTGGCAAGTAATATCCATGGTGTTTAAGTGTATTTTTCTCTTCTATATAAATACAGTAATGGATAGTAGCTTAAATAAGAAAAAAGATACACATACAAAAAACACAACTTTCTATCCATTAACTATATATGTATTATAATATATAGACAAATAGATGGACAAACAGGCAGTCAGACAGACACGTGGACGGACAGATAGATAGATAGATAGATAGATAGATAGATAGATAGATAGATAGATAGATAGATAGATAGATAGATAGATAGATAGATAGATAGATAGATAGATAGATAGATAGATAGATAGATTTCTCTATTTGTGCATAAATACACACACACACATACATACGCTCTCTCTCTGTATCTCTCTCTCACAAACACAAATGCAGCCCCACATGTGCCTAATATGTCTTTAATGGGGCATACAAATCACAGTTTCAGATCCGTTCATCAGGAAAGACGTCAAATGAAACCGTCTGATCGAGTTCTCTCATTGGGCGCGTAAAATTCAGGGGGAGAAAACCTTGATTGGACGTTGTCTAGTGGCTATCTTTCTCGTGGACTCGACCTTGGCTAGCGCTGTCGTAGGCCCAGTCTGAGCTCACAGTAAACAAACTGTTTCCCCCCTACGCAACTAAAACAACCAAAGTGTAATGATCCAATATTGAGCGATCTTATTCTTTCTTTTTTGAAGAGTAGTATTTATATGATTTTATATAAAGTGACGAAAGAGTAAGAAAGGGGGCTCTGAGGGTCGGTATTCACACAACGTCACAAACAACCATATCATTCTCATATTCTTTGTGAAGATATTGAAACCTACCTTTTTACCTGCCTGGATGGACCACATCGGGGGGCCGATTTTGGGCTACACATTTCCACGCAAACTGTCTTTGTAACCTTGTTTTTTTTTTCCCGTTTTGTTTAAAAGTTGGTTCAAACGTACGTAAATAAAATATTTATAATGATTTTTTTTTTTTTACATAAAGAAAAGACACGCTTACGGAAGAAATTAGTTCTTCATCAAAAGTGTGCGTATGTGTATGAATTTTTGTTAAAATGATATTGAAATTAATAGGCACAAAACTTTGGGCACCTGTGTTAACTCTTTGTTGCCTCTTTTTTTTTTAAATAAGTTTTTAATCAAGGTATATATCTAAATGAAAACTGTCGAAGTTTTAGCTAGCAACGGACAGAAAGTGATAGAGGTCTGGGCTTGGGTGTTAACTACACTTTTGCTGACACAGACAAGATTTTCACTAAATATACGAGTACAATAAACTATTGCAGTAAAACTGAACCCCCCATTGAGAACAAAAGATCTGTCAATGTGGACAAGATGTTGCTCCTACCCTAATAGTTTTTTTTTCTCTTTTCTGTTTTGTTTCCCTCTTTCTTCTATTTCTGTCTGTCTGTCTCTAATTCTATTTCTGTTATTCAGTTTGGGTTTTCTCACTTCAATTATTTCTCGCCTATTTTCTAAGTATTTCTCCAACTTACTAACAATTATCTCCTCTCCTGCTCTTCTCTCTTTCTCTCTCTCTCTATCTGTCTATTTCATTCTCTCTCTCTCTCTCTCTCTATTTCATTCTCTCTCTCTCTTTCTCTCTCTCTATTTCATTCTTTCTCTCTTTCTCTCTCTCTCTATTTCATTATCTCTCTCTCTATGTCATTCTCTCTCTCTCTCTCTCTCTCTATTTCATTCTCTCTCTTTCTCTCTCTCTCTCTCTATATATATATATTTCATTCTCTCTCTTTCTCTCTCTCTATTTCATTCTCTCTCTCTTTCTTTCTCTCTCTCTCTTTCTCTCTCTATTTCATTCTCTTTCTCTCTGTTGTGTCTTACTCTCACTCTTCTTAAAACTGTACCTCTTAACTCTAAAAAAAAACGTCTCTCTTTTTTTATCTCCTCCCTTGCATTGATAATGCATTGATACATATATTTGTGTCATTTTAAATTATTCCCTGTCTTCCCCCTCCCTCTCTCTCTCTCTCTCTCTCTCTCTCTCTCTCTCTTACTCTCCATCTCTCTATCTCTTACATATTATGTCTTACCATCTCTTACCCATAATACATTTATTCACCCCACTACACACCCGCACTTCTCTGTATCTCTAAAATGTCCTCTTTCACATAACACATCAAGAGAAGCACAGCATTACATCCAGTTACATAGCCCAACTAGACACGTGATAGAAACACATATATTTATGCTCAGATATCTAAACATAAAGTTCCTATTTATTGTATGACAAAAACTTCTAAACATATGGAATTTTTTTCCCCAACAGAACTAGATCTGGATATCGCTACATCTAGATTTTTCTGGGTATGTTTCTTCCTGAAAAGCTTGAAATGGAACAACGCTTATCTGGGTGACAAATTGTGTCTCTGGCAATGACATTATTACAAATGTATCTTAGAGAGAACATAACTTGGGGATATCCATGAAACGTCTCGTGTTCAAAACGAGGTTAAATTTGAAACAATAAAAACATTAAAAAAAAACTTATATTAAGTGTAATTGTATCAATTAGTTTGGATCAGTTATGTCATTATGTGTACATCTTTGATCTGGACACAATAAATCTGTGCGATTAGAAATACTTTTATCAATTGTTTTTGTTTAGATTTTAGCTTTCTCTATGCTCTATGATCCTATCACTTGTCTGGACCAGTTGTGAAAGGGGGGTGGAAGAAGGGGGTATCTTGGTGAATGTTAACATGATCATTTTTTTTAATTTTAATTTTTTTTTTATGCATAAAAAATGTTCACGCAGGGCTCAAGAATTCTAAAAGTGATTTATTCAACTTATACCACCACATCTGTCAAGTACGATTTCTTTCCCTTGTTCAAGATACCAAACAAAATAATTCATTACCAATAGTTAATTAACTAATTGGTTTCTTTGTTTAATTGATTCTTGTGCTGTCAGGTTAAAGAAATAATTGTGTAAAATTTCATCTTAATTCGAGATTTGTCGTCGGAGAAATCACGTGTACTAACTTTTTACCAGAAAGAGACACAGAGTGAGTTAATATAAGCTTTGTAAAAACATCATCAATAGATTTCAAAATGTACAAACATATTGACTCAGTTCCAGACCAACAAACAAAGACATTTTAGTTTTACTGGTATATTACTTTATAGAAAGTGGCAATGTTTAATATGCGTCACAAAAGACAACACTTTTCTTTGTTTTTAAAAGTAAAGTACATCGATTTCGAACGTGGCCAAGCCAGCCAAGGCG
The DNA here is from genome assembly GCF_947242115.1 of Biomphalaria glabrata. Classification (NCBI taxonomy): domain Eukaryota; kingdom Metazoa; phylum Mollusca; class Gastropoda; family Planorbidae; genus Biomphalaria; species Biomphalaria glabrata. Next base: position 11,440,383 of record NC_074717.1, on the reverse strand, counting down.
TTCGTAGAATGCCAGTAGGTCGACTTCCACAGGACATCCTGTATGGCGATCTAATAGAAGGCAGGGGAGCCGCTGGTCGCCCACTTTTACGTTATACGGATGAATGCAAACTCGACATGAAGCTCTTCAAAATCGACACTGGCAACTGGGAAGAGGTGGCTCTGGACAGATCCACATGGAGAGAGAGCATAAAGGAAGGGTCACAGATTGCAGATGTCATACACAACAGAAGCAGAAAGAAGGGTGAAAATGCAACGTGGCCTGGTGATTACATATGCCCAACCTGCGATTGCAGCTGTGTATCAAGGATTGGCCTCTTTAGTCACACAAGAAGTTGCAAAGGGAAAAGATCGTCTCGCGAGACGTAAAATGCCACAGAACATCGATTTCGAGGAGGATCACTTTTGTCATCCAGGGGTCTGACGGCCTGAGTTGTTGTTTTTTATAGATAAACACAAATACTTACTGGTAGATCTACATGCCCTGTGGATGTTTGTAGTTTTATCACAAGGAATTTCTATTAGTTGTTCTCTCGAGTTGAGTTTCTCAAGGATAAATATTAAAACATGTGATCATATTAGACAGTACACAAAAGTCAGACCTTACGATCTATAGGGCAGATGATGTAAAAGTCATCTGTTTCTATGACAAACTGTTAACGAGTGTGTCATGTGACCAGCACAATGACCAACCACCTTTACTTTCACCAACTAATGTCAGGTACCCATTAGATTCTGTGGACTTAAAGGCGTCTTAAAAATCCCGAAGCTCTAAATCACAGCCTTCGAGATTCAAACCCGGGACCACCCCATTTGGAAGCTAAGAGCTTTACCCCTCATCCACCATGCCCCATATCAGACAGTCGTGCCTACCTTTTTTTTGTTTTGGGGGGGGGGGAATCGAATTTATTTAAGCCGAGTCTTTGAGCAGAAGTTTTAAAGTATGACTCCAGGTCTGTAGTTTCAGCAACTCGGTTACATGAAATCGATTTCCCTTTCTGCGGCTTGATGTTTATATATATATATGGAAAACAAAAGATGGCATATTTAAATATTAATGTAAAAGGTTTTCATAATACAGAAATTAGATGTTGCTTCTATTCTGAAAACCAAACATGCGACCGTGAAATCAGAATTGTATTAGTGCTTTTCCTTTTTGAGATGAAAACGTGTCAGACAACACACAATCAATAGACGGCTTTTTCCCTATGGGGGGGGGGGGAGGGATGCTAAAAATAAAAGTGTACCGTCAACAATGTCTTATCTGCAGAAAACATTTCTGAAACGGCGACCTCTAGATGACCTCTAAATGCTAGTGCCATCGTTCAAAAACTTGTTGTTGGGTTGTAAACAGTTTATTTCCTGGACAAAAATGGCTCATGACCCAGAAACTGCGGAAACTGATTTGCGGCCGCATCACCTGAGTATGGGCCTGTAAGTGTTTAATGAGGTGTAAATGTAACTCTGATCTGTGGATGGTGAAAGCGCAGGGACCTTTTGTTTTCAAATTAAATACGGATGTCTGTCGTATCTTATCTTATCTTATCTTAATCTAGTCGTGCATGCTTATTAGAGACTTATTCTCTGATAAGTCTTTGGTTATCCTGGCTAATTCAGGCCACCCGTTCCATGCTCTAATGGCACTAGGTAAGAGGGAGCACTTGTACAAGTTTTCCTACCATATAAAAGAAGAAATATGCCTTTATCTTTGTGTCTGAGTATTCTATCAGGTTGAGTTGTTATATTTGTAAGTTATGGTCCACTGTATTATTGCTACTTCACTTGGCATTCTTCTGTCCAGAAGTGTCTCTAAATTTACCTATGTTACTTATAGTGTTACTCTAACCCAGTGTTTCCCAAACTTTTGCTTTAACGAACACGCTTATCAGAGATCTCGCTCTCATACAGAACAGGTTTACTTTCACTGTTTTCCTTGAAACTGTTTATATATAACACCACTACAGCTGTACAGCACATTTTTTTCTAACACTAAATTCCTTGAGCAAAAAGCAAAGCAACGCATAATTCAAACGCCTGGAAAATGATTTTCCTCACAAGTCAAAAAAGCGTTGAAAGGGAGATAATTTCATAAAGGCTCGACAAAGAGGAACACGTTGTCTATTAATGAACTCTAAATGACCTCTTGTTTTTTTGTCTTCTCCTAAATGATGCACTAATCAATAGAGAGACAATATACAGAAAGGTAACATAGAAACAGGCAATATGCAGACAGACAATTGTTAGACAAATAGACATAGGCAATATGCAGACAGACATTTGCTAGACAAAATAGAAACAAGCAATATGCAGAGAGACAACTATTAGACAAAATAGAAACAAGCAATATGCAGACAGACGATTGTTAGACAAAGTAGAAACAGGCAATATTCAGACAGACGATTGTTAGATAAAAAGAAACAGGCAATATGCAGACAGACAATTGCTAGACAAAATAGAAACAGGCAATATGCAGACAGACGATTGTTAGACAAAATAGAAAAAGGCAATATGCAGACAGACAAAATGTATTTCGTAAGACATTAATAGTTTGAATAATTCTATAGTAATAGCGGCCCCCAAAAGGGGAAAAGACGCTATTAGTTTTGTTTGGTTTGTCTGTCCGTCCGTCCGTCCCGTTTAGATCACAGAAACTAGAAGAGAAAATGAAAATAGGACATCATGATATTTTAGATCTTTCAAAGTTCTGATGCAACTGCTACTTTTTCATTTTCCGAAAGTGAACCATCAAATTTTTAAAATAATTTATGCAAGCAGATTTAAAAAAAAAAAAATACACCACTTTTTAATAAAAAACTTCAGGGGAGGTAAGTCTTTTAAAAAGGTCACAGACTTTTTCATTAATAAATGAAGCTTCATTCATAGATTCGTAAATTGGTACTAAAATTTGCATCTAAGGTCACAACGGAAAAATTGCCAATGGATCATTATAAAATATATTTTTCATTTATTACCTAACTCATTGAATGGAATACTGATTCAAATGCTGTTTTTAAAAAAAGAATTTTGATACGAACTTCGTTTTAGTTATAAGTTTTTAAAAAAACTAACTACTGTTATAGCGCGCAGTTTTGGCATATCCCCATTATATACTTGACAGTCTAAATAAGACTAAATAGAGTCGAGATCTAGATATATTTATAGTTTATATATATATATATATATATATATATATAGTAAATGTATTTATAATTTTAACAAAATTTTAATCATTAAGGCAATAGCTTATCTTCTGACAGCTTAGGGGTGCAGATTTATTTATTATGTAGACAGTAGTATCTAATTAAGAAGTGAATCGGATACGAAACAGCTTAGTCTGTCATATTATAGATCTATTTCTAGATCTAGACTTAGATCTAGTTCTAGATCTATATCTAAATCTAGTTATAGATTCAAATACTAGGTCTAGATATAGCTAGATCGAGATCTAGTTTGTATGACAAATGGTAAAGGAAATATTAATTAATTTATTTTTGCGAGGGGAATGTCTTGTCAAAGTCAGTTATTTGTTCCTAGCTCACTACCTGAAGTAGGTCATGAATTTTTTTTTTCGTGCCGCCAATTTATCTAATTTTGTAAGAAGAATAAATATTTTTTAGTTTCTCTTTATAACATTTAACATGTTATTAATTTTAAATCTATGGATAAGGTTAATAATTATTATTTAAAAAAAATATAAGTGTACGCTAAATGAATATATGGAGATTGTTGTTATCCCTAGTTGTTATCTAGAGATGTGCATAGTAGCTTTGTCCATTCTTTAAATAGAAGATTGGCTGGCCTTCTTCTTGTAAAGTGCACTGTTGGAAAGCTTTACTTAATTAAAAGGTCACCAAGCGCAGTTGAGTTGAATAATTCATTAACTGGAGCCACATTTTCAGAAACATGAAAACACAAGTTTGGGGACAGCGAGATGAAGGGGATGCTTATTTTCTTCCATTTTAGTTGTTGTTGTTTTTTCAAGTTCAAGGTCAACTGATTAAAAATTGTAGGCGCTTCGAAAAACGGTCGCCAAGATAAATTTATTGATTATCAAATATTTATATTTCTTGATAACTTGGCATGCGCTACTTTTAAAATTCCACTTTCAGACCTTGTGGTCTATAGGGCAGATGATATAAAGGTCATCTTTTTCGGAGGCCTGCAGTTATAAAGGGTGTCATGTGGCCAGCACAACGACCAACCGCCTTTACTTTTCCCCAACTGATGTCAGGTACCCATTAGAGCTGGGTGCACTCAGAGGCGCCCAAAGATCCCGAAATTAAAAATCTCAATCTTCACCAGGATTCGAACCTGGGACCCACGGTTCGGAAGCCAAGCGCTTTACCAGTAGGCCGACGGTCCTGCTACTTTTAAGTGGCAAAGTTTTTTGAGTACATTAATGTCTTCCAAAATTGTTGAAGCTGCAATCTAGTTAGAAGTGTTGAGGAAGCAGGTTACTATACACGATACATGAAATATAATGATAAATGACACTATACAAGATACAATTTGATGCGAGATACGATATGGTACAAGATACAATATAATACAAGATACGATATGGTACTCAATCTGATATGATACATGATGCGATACTATACATGTCACGATATAATACAAAATACAATTCGATATGTGAAATGATATGATACAAGGTACGAAATGAGACATTATACGATATGGTACATAAAACGATATGATACACAATACGATAGATAAACGATGCGATATGATACACGTAACGATTTGATACAAGATATAATTTAATATGCAATAAGATATCTAACTTGACACTATATAATACAAGATACAATTCTATATGCAATATGACATGATACAAGATACGATAAAATACAAAATGCGATATGATACACAGTACGATATAATAAACGATACGAAAATATGCTCGTCACTTTATTATAGAAGGGACAATTATGCTATGATACACAGTAGGAAATGATACACGATAGGATATCATACATGTTATTACATGATGCATGATTGGATATATGTTACACGGTAAGATGTCATGCAACACAATTTGTACTATTCCGCCAACAAACTATTTGTAGGTTAAGTTAATGTTTTCAGATAACTTAGCTCTTCGGTCTTTATTTAAAGATTCATACTGGACTTCTATGGTCAGTGGATCCTCTAACGTGCTGTCCCTTTCTATTCATGTCTGTCTAGCAATATCATCCTTTATCTAGAAAAGCTAGTCAGTGGCGTCACTAGGGGGGTGCGGGGGCGCGGTCCGCACCGGGTGACACCGACTCTAGTGACGCCACTGGATAGAGTACCAGGTTAAACAGAACACTCAAACGTTTGGTTGGAATAGTTAAATTAACGTACATTATTCAATGTCATGTCAGTTATTGTTTGTGAAGCATGCAGAGCAATACATTTACTGTGACATTACATTTGTCTGTATGCGTGCCAATTCGTTATGTTGACATAGCCTAGCAATAATTCTGTTGAATCTGAAGACGAAACGAAATGAAAAGTTCCCCCCCCCCCATGGGTGAGTTCTCTTGGATGAGTTTTCGGTGTTCATAATCGCTTATTGTTAGTAGACAGAAGATCCTTGACAAGTCAAATAATAATCTCGGTACTTCATCCCATGACTTAATATTTGATATCAGAACTCGATTTTACCCCCAGCTCAATCAATCAATCTCTCTTTTTCTCTTTCTCTCTCTCTTTCTTTCTCTCTCTCTCTCTCTCTCTCTCTCCGACTCTCTATGTGTTAATCATTGTGCTAGATAAGTAAAGATTTTAGGAGGAAATAAAAAAATAAAAATAAAAAAACAGAAAGGGAGATAATACATCGTGCAGAAAATAGAACAATTTCCAAAGACAAAAAAAAAAGGGGGGGGGGGGGTAACTCCCTAACCCTAACAAACTCTTTCAACCTCAGGGCATTTCTTGAACTTCAGTAATTAAAGTTAAGAATATCATTCTCATAGTCTATATATATTTCTTTTTTACTTTGTTTCAATAAAAAACATGCAGATTTGTGTTCAAATGATTTAATACCATTTTAGTCTTTGGTTATAAGTTCCTATTGAGATTCAAGAGATCAGCTCCCGCCCTCTCTATATCTCTGTATTGATAGAAATACACAAGTCTCAAAGACGTGGCCAGGATTGAATTAACTCTTGTGTCTGAACCCCTCACTTCTCCCATGGCCAGCCTTGGACCACTGCAACATATGCGGCCTCAGTGGGCCCCGCACTTCCATTGGCCCAGCGATGATTATATGTGTATATTATTAAATTAAAACATTTTAACTTATAACAGGGTTCTCGCGGCCTCCTAATTTTCCAGGAACTCCTGAAAATCTCTTGAAATTATTAAATCTCCTGAAAACTCATTTAAAAAAAAACTTCGGGAAAATAGACACAACTGTCATTTTTAATGAATTTTGTACCAAATATCGCCAAATCCCTCGTAGAAATTTTAGCTTTTCTGTCCACTAATAAAAAGAACGGAGCTTTTCCAAGCTACTGTGTTGCGCTCAGAATATTTTTTTACAATACCCGTAACTGTGGCATTTAGTGAAAGAAGCTTATCGCGCATCAGACTAATCAAGAATTACTTGAAGTCAACAATTCGGGAAGATAGATTCAACCATTTGTCAATTCTTGCTATTGAGTGTGATCTATGTAGGAAACAGAATTTTGATGATATGCTGTATGACTTCGCTACATATAAGCATCGTAAGATTAAGTTAATATGATCATGATTTTGTAAAGATTAAAGAATGAATAAAATGCAAAGAGGAATTTATTTTCTAATACAAAATCTTAATTTTCACTTATAATACTTATCCCTACCCAGACTGGCCCCCTCGCAATCCGTTCCGCATAGGGCCCGCAATTGTCAGGGCCGGCCCTGCCCATCCCCCTCCCCTCTTTCCTAATTTAGACTATTGCTTTCCTTCTAACTTATCAACCGCGAAACTAAGAAACTGAGTACCGGCATAAAATCGAGCAGTAGACATTTGCGTCTACTGTGTGGTATACCTTGGATCTATTCTTGTTTTTAATTGTATTTAATTTTATATATTTTTTAATTGGATTTATCTTCCATGAATTTTAGAATCCTCAGTGTGCAATCTCTTAGCGGGAGAAAAAAAAGGGTGTTGGGGAGGGGGGGGGAGTATCTGGGAGAACGTGCTGCCTTTAGGCGTTCGGCTTGAACAACAAAGTTCGAATTAAATCTTGAATCAAAAATGTATAGTCTACATTCGACACTCGAACTCGAAACCCTTATGCCACTCCGCCACACATCCCACTTGTTTAACAAACAATAGCAGTACAAAAGTAGAATTGAAACCTCATTTATTTGTAGCCATAAAACTATCGTAGATTTTATAGAGGTACTTTTACCTTCACATATTCCTTGGTCTTTTGAACCGTTAGCGCACCACACATGATCTATAGACCGTCTTTTGCATTGACATGACCGTCCATTCTTTAAACTAGAAATTTTAGATATTTCATGGTGTTGGCTTTTTTAAAATGTGGTTTATTCAGATTATACTTTCACTTACACTAACACACAAGACAAACTGGTTAACGCATCCACGTCCAGACCATATAATACTGTTGAGCAGTCAAGGTTATTGAGAAGTTGTATATAGTTCATGATCATTTACACTGTTCATTGTAATATACCCGATGGAGTTTATCAATTATAAAGCCATATCGCAGATATAGGAGCATTATCTTTTTTATTTAACGAAATGTACTGAGATATCAATACTAAAATTTGATTTTATATGTTTCTTAAACAAAAAATATAAATTCTACATTTGGTAGATAAAAAAAAAATTAAAATCAATTCCTTATCTATTATTTATAAGCAAATAATAACTTTTAAAACAATTTATTATAGACTTTTTGTAGTTTATTCATAATATCACGATATTTTTTCCCTTTATAATTGTCATAAGAGTTGAGTTTAAGAAACTTGGAATTTTAGGCCTATGGAAGCTTTCATCCATCTGCCTGTACAAACAAACTTCTGTCAGGGAAAGATCCATGTAGATGTAAATTTTTAAATCCTCATTACCGATTGCTCGTATTCAAACACGCTAGGATTAAAAGTGAGGCCAAAAGCCGAACACACCGGGAAAACTCCCCCATCTTCCTTATCTGTACCTCATCAGCAGTGTAGATGTCCGCTATAAAAATAACGGCCCTTGAGAAAGGTGTTGAATGTAAGATGTTGGTTAGGGCTTTCTTCGGCCCTTGCCAGTGCAATGCTATTTTAATAGTTACATTGAAATTATATTTGTAAATCCTAATTAATAAGTTTTATTTATTGTATTGATCCACGGATTAGGCTAAACAGTCTATTTGTGAGTGTTACGGAGGGGGGCGTGGGCGTGTCAATTAGCTTACAAACAACATGCTGTAGGATACCGCTAAAATTCGAATGCGTTGCACGTGGCGCGGATTTAAGAAATGTTCGCTAACCCCTCTTCCCATCTATGACATATTCCTCGCAGGGATAGCAACTCAGTTAGGGTATCTTCCAAATTTAGTCGTTTTATAGAATAGGAACATAAAGGTTCCCTGGCAAGCTTAACTTCAGGCCTCACTTCAGTTTGAAAACTAGGCAAGGCTGAACGAGACGAGACTAGCATCGATTGATGGTGTCATTCTTTCATTAAGGGCCACTGGAAGAAGTTTATTGGGGGAAGGGTCAAAAGTGGCTTTGTCTTTTGCCTAGACTTTTTTCGAACACTCTACCTTGCCTAGACGGGACTAGCTTCGGTTGTGATTAAATCAACATTCAGTTGATGGAGTCATTCTTTCTTAAGGGCCATTTGAAGAAGTCCATTGAGTGAAGGGTCGAAAGTGGCTTTGTCCTTTGCCTAGACCTTTTTGGAGCACTCTACCTTGCCTAGACTTTTTTGGAACACTCTACCTTGCCTAGACTTTTTTGGAGCACTCTACCTTGCCTACACTTTTTGGAGCACTCTACCTTGCCTAGACCTTTTTGGAGCACTCTACCTTGCCTAGACTTTTTTGGAACACTCTACCTTGCCTAGACTTTTTTGTTTTGTAACACTTTACCATGCCTAGACTTTTTTTTTGTTTTGGAACACTCTAAAACGTGAAACGAACAAGGAAAATATTTTTTTGTTTCAAAAAATGTCTACATGTAACGTACATCTTTTTAATTTTGTCCTCTGTAGCCTCCTTTGTTTCTCTTATTCTCCTTTTATGGTGTAAGTCCAGTATCTCTTATTCTCTTCTTTTTTTTTCAATGTATCTCTTATTATCACAGTATCTCTAATTCTTTCCTCATGGTGTATACTCAGTATCTCTTATTTTTTCTTATGGTGAATGTCCAGTATCTCTTATTTTTCTCCTTCTTTGCCAAGTATGTTTGGTTTAACTTGTTTTTTCTTGTGTTGAATGTCGATTATTTCTTGTCGCAATTTTCAGAACTGAACTGGACCATTAATCCAATTTCCCTCCTCCCTTCTTAATCTGGTTCCACCATCCCGTTATATTGGTGACTGAGTTGGAAAGAGTATGGCTTCCAAACCGAAGGGTTTTGGGCTCGAAACCCTGTGAAGACAGATTTTGAATTTTTTGGATTTATTTTAGGACGCCCCAGAGTCCAATCAGCTCGAATGGGTAGAATGTAATGGCGGTTGCTCGTTGTGCTGGCCACATGACACCATCGTTAACCGTTAACCCAGGGGCGGGCTGAATATCAAAATTGGCCCGGGCATTACCATATAAACACGCCCACAAGTAGCATGTCATATGTTCTAGCCAGGATTTTTCGGTGCATGGGGGGGGGGGGTAGGGGATTTTTTTTCTCTACTCCCTAGAATAGGCTTTTCCTTTAGTTAGTGGAAAGACAGTAGACAGTTAGAGAATCTGGGGGAACGCTGTGAAACCCCCCACCCCAGCGTGGTTCGGGGCGGAGCTCCGATCCAAGCATTATTTTCGGTATTTTAACCTTAAAAAATGTATATTCTGAGTTATCTACTGTGCATTACCCTGCTACTCTTCTACTAAAAAATTCAAAAAACCAAATCTGCTATTCACTGCACTTAATTAATGCGACTGGTAGAAAATGGTAACTATAGTTTTGCTTTAGTGTTTGTATTGGAGAGGGAGGATAATCACAAACCCCTTTTAGCTAAGCTCATGAAATTTTATGACTGTAGTTTGCTTAATTTTTCTTTTGTTTTATTGAAAAGGGTGGTTTTAGCCTTAAAATCTCTTCGAGAGGGATTTTAAGCTCACCCCCCCCCACCTCCTTGGCTGCACTGTGTGCAGTTTTAATTATAATAGCACAAAAAATTATTTAGATTTAGATCCGGATTTGTTGTTTTTTTTAAACATACAATAATTTTTTTTTTTTAAGCTTAAGTGTAGTATTTTTAGATCTATGTCTCCACCTTTCTATATGGATCTGAGACATGGACACTATACAGAAAGCAACTAAGACTACGTGAGCGCTTTCACCAAAGATGCTTGCGCTCCATCATGGACATACGGTAGCAAGACCGCACTACAAACAGCGATGTCCTTGCGAACACCGGTATGGACAGTATAAAGGGACTTCTTATGATCCGACAGTTACGCTGGGTAGGGCACGTATCCCGAATGGGAGACGAACGTATGCCAAAGGCAGTCTTTTTTTGGTGAGCTGAAAGGTGGTTGACGTAACAGAGGTGTCCTTAGGAAACGCTTTAAAGACCAGCTTAGGCGCCAATTTACCTTAGCTGACATAGAAGAGAGTACCTGGTTGCATGCGGCCTCAGAATAAGACAGCTGGAGGTCACTCACAAAGGCCGCGGGATACACATTTGAGACCAAAAGAAAATCCGCTACCGAGGACAGACGCAGACGGTGAAAAGAAAATTTTAATTGACCACCGGAGGACAATGGTTATGCCTTTGGTGATTGTGGCAAAATATGTAGGTCACAGCTGGTGCTGCGTACCTACTGGAAATACTGTATTCCTCATTAATCTTCGGACTCGAAGACAAGCCTTATTATACTTAAGCTTAACATTAGATTGTGAGATCTAAAACTGACAGACGGACAGATAAACATATACAACCAATAAAATAGCGGCATTCTTCTACTGGATTACTTAAGAAAATAAATGTGTCATACATTGTGGGTAAAAATCATGCTAAAAGTAACATTAACCATCTCGTGTCATTTCCCCACATTGTTATGGACGGATATGTATGTGGTTAAAATAAAAAACAAACTTCGATCTAGAAGCTCGCCACTACTTATCACTCGCTCATAGAATATCAGCTTGTCTTTTTGTTTTCTTTGTTTCTTTGTGTGTGTGTGTGTAGAGGCCTATTTTCTAATGTGGATGTCTATCTGCATTAAGTGTATCACGTTCCTCTATTCAATTTAATATCCTTAAACTTCTAATCAATAAAACATTTGCACAATTATCTATGTTCTGTGATGCTCGACTGAAATAGATTTTTATCCATTTCATCACTAAAAGAGAATGAATTTTAAACAAAAAAAAGTGTTGTAGTTATAATTTTTTTCCTCATTGATGTATTTTGTGTGTGCTTGTGGACATTGAAAATACCAGATTTACCATGCAATGAATTACAGCTCGAGACTTGTAAACAAAGAGTTCTTTTCGTATATTACAATACGATAGTTTTGTTACTAAGCTTATATGGCTTTTATTTAAAACAAATAATTAATTATATTTTGTTTATTTAATACATTTTATTCAGTTGTTTAAATACTTCTTTTTTTTTCTTTTAATTAGTATAAGATAATGTCATTGCTAACTATTTATTTACAATTGATCTTTTCTTAGAAAATGAATATAAAAATGAAGTTAATAAATAGACATAAGGTGATTACGTAGATCCAATATTTGACAGACTATATAGTAAACAAAACTATTGTTTGTATTTTGTTTGTCTATTTTTCTTGTTTGTGTATTTCAACATCATTGTTGGACGGTGACCAGACCGCTGATGGGATTACATTTCATCCCTAGGATGTCAACAAGACAGAGTCTGTATTTCCTAGTTCATTGCGAGACATCCATTCTGGCGTGTAGTATAGACAAGGATTCTCAATGAGCTCCTAGTTTTACGATTAGAAGTGCAGACTTGAAAGCTGAAAAGGAGAGACTATGTCTCTTTAGGTGTAAACAAGTGAAACATCAAAAAAACAGTTTTTTAAATTAAATGCTCCTCTATGAAACTCATGGTTGTCATTAATGTCTCGTTCTTTGTATTTTTTTTTGTAGTGCTTCAATATTACAAGGATTCTTTTTAGTGAGTTTACACAATCAAGTTCTTCTATTACAGTGCAACTAATTTCTACTTAAGACGGTGTGCAAAATGTTCATGAACCTTTACTTATTTATTGAACTCTTTACTGAATACAAAGAAAATGAGCGTTAAGTGTGGAAATACCCACTGAAAAAGTGTTCTTAAAAAAACCTAATTTAAGTTTAAAATGATTAAATTTAAAAAAAAAATGTAACTGTCAAACCAGAGTTTTCCCTATTCCCAATTAGTTTTTTTTTCCAAAGAAATACAAAAACTGTCTAATTTGTAGGAAAATTGTTAGATCCGAATTTCGCAATCCCTGTCATGTTCTCCCCTACTTTTTGAACCCGTGAACAGCTTGCAAGCTACCATTGTAAACAGGAGAAATGTAATTTGTTTGAAAACTATTCATAGAAACATACTAGTTTCACGTCAAGAATTCTCGCTCACTAATGACGTATGATGCTAATGTAAAACATAGGAAGTGTGATGAAAAGCAGTACAGTGTTTCAAATGTATAGATCTGGATTACATCTTGTTTGTCGTTCTAATCATCAAGTTTTAGAGTTGACAAAACCGGTTCCATATCTGAGATGAGCTACGCACTGGTTTTCAGATCAAGTGGTTCTCATTCGGGTTACCGAAATATTTGTGCACCCAAAGGAGGACAGAAAGAAGGACAAAACCTTATATCGGAGGACACACACTAGACGGACAACGTGATCTTAAACTAGTCTTACAATGTATTTGATAAAGCATGTCAGTAAATGATAAGCTGTAAAACATTTCTATTAAGTTTCAGCGGGCAGTTGATCAAGTATATTGTGTAAGAGAAGACGAATTCTCAATGAATCAAGTAAAAAAAAGTAAAGTTCCCTTTCAGACATTGCGATCTATGGGGCAGATGATGTAAACGTCATCAGTTTCTCTTGCCCATGGTTAACGAATGTGTCATGTGGCCAGCACAACGGCCAACCGCCTTTACTTTTTCCCTAACTAATGTCAGGTTCCATTAGAGCTGGGTGAACTCAGAGGCGGCCTAGGGATCCCAAAGAAATCTGGTCTTCACCAGGATTCGAACCAAGTACTCTGTTTTGGAAGGCAAGCGCTTTACCGCTCAGCCACCGCGCTTCCCTCAGTGACTCAAAGGGATGTTGTTTTTCTTATTTGTCCTATTTGCGTTGATTAACATTCAGTTTATTTTATAATGTTGTACCAGTGTACAACAGAGAAATTAGGTATAACTGTTGAGCAAGTGTACAAATATTATAGGTTTATTATAGGTTGTATATTATAGGTATGTAATTTTTTTTTAAAATTCTGTTTTCATTATTGAAGCAACAAAATACAGTTACATAGAAAAAATAAAGAAGAGGAAAAAAAATAGAAATATGGGGGTCATATAAGGTAACCTAAGGAAAAAGGAAAGAAAAAAAAAGAGCAGGAAAGGGAAAATGATCCTTTTAAAAAAAAACAAAGCTTATCTAAGGGGAAGAACTCCGCTCTTTCAAGTATATCTCTCAATGATGAAGACGTTGCTTTAGGGGCTTAGCTAGACATTTTTACATCGTTTGGTGCTTGAGCCCTTTGGGGGCCCCTGCATTTTGCGTGATATTTAATTTTTAATGTAAAAAACATTCATTTGGTGAAGTGGATTTTCAAATTCTCCCCCCTCCTCCCCCACCCTAGCTACGCCTCTGCGTTGTTTCACTTTTTCGACATCAAACAAAATAATTACTTACCAATAATTATTTGGCTATATAATGGATGCCTCAAATCTGTCATATTTTGTTAGGTACAATAAATTATTGTTAAAAGTTTCAACTTGATCCTAGAAAGGGTGTGAGAGAAATAAAATGTACAATTATCTTAGGGGACAAAACTTCACATATTTAGCAATAGCTGTGAATACTGAAGGAATAATTTCCCTTTTTGGTATCAAACAAAATATTTCGTAACCAGTAATAAATTATCTAATTGGTTAGTTGTTTCTGTTTATTCTATAATTATCCTCGCCTGAGTTCTTTCCCTTGGATAAGCTTTGTTTTTTTGTTTTTTTTTAATTTTTATTTCCTTGATTTACATATAAATTTAGTTTCATTTATCATATTACTTTGCTCCCTATATTACAAAATATCCATACTACGACAACTATTCCCTCGCATAATATTCATATTTAGGTTGATCTCCGCTTTCAAAGTGAGGCTCTCCAGTAATTCAAAACGTATTCCTTCATGTTGATTTCTGTTATTAGCTCCCCTATACGCTTTGGTCACAAGGTATGAGAGTTAAGGTTCTTGTTCAGTCCTATTTCTCTCCGTGATATACGATGTTAGCCTGCTGGTAAAAACAAGAGAGACAATATCTGTGAGCAGGATGGTGACTTGAAGGTCAATCAGAGCCACACAAGGTGGGCCAATGGCTGACCACGAGACATTGCCTAGGGCTGAAAGTTAAGCATCAGACATTGGTCTAGAATAGTCCAGAGAGAGAGAAGAAACACGGTGGATTAATTCAATGTGTCTTGTTCTTGCTTAATCTGGAAGGTCTCTACAAAATCCTTTTTTTTTTTTCATCCGCACTTCTAAAAATATCTAACACTTATATGAAGCTCCGCCCCCCACCCTCCCTTTTTTTTCACCAAAAAAAAAATGGAATGTGACTTGAAACTATATCGGAAAAAAAATTAACTTAAATAGTGACTCGCCTACCAACAATTAATGCATTCTGTTGTTTTTTTTTTGTTTTTTTTTTTTACAAATGTAAAGGCTTAAGATTTCACGAGACAAAGAAGCAAATGGCACCAAAAAAAAAAAAAAACATTCTTTAAATAATTGTATGATACGAATTTTAATATGTAATTCGTCCATATCCTAGTGGACATATTTTACAGGTAATAATAATAATAATAATTAAATTTTTAGAGCGCTGTTAACAAACAAAATGTAGGGTCAAGGCGCTGTGATAACATTACAAACATGAACACAAGAGTTAAAATTACAAACTAATCTAAAAATGTTTTAAACAGGTAGGTCTTAATGTTCTTCTTGAATGTAGTGTAGCATGCAGGCTGTCTCAGATCAGTGAGGAGTGAGTTCCAAATCGTTGGTCCGTGCACTGAAAAAGCCCGCAGACCTTAGCTTTTAAGGGAGAAACGTGGCACCACTATAGTCCATTGAGGGGCTCTCTGAGAAACATATGGAGTGATTAGATAGATAGATACTAATATATAGCTAGCTAGCTAGATAGACGGATAGATTGATAGACAGATTGACAGACAGACAGACAGACAGACAGATAGATAGATAGATAGATAGATAGATAGATAGATAGATAGATAGATAGATAGATAGATAGATAGATTAATAGACAGACAGACAGACAGATAGATAGATAGATAGATAGATAGATAGATAGATAGATAGATAGATAGATAGATAGATAGAAAGATAGATAGATAGATAGATAGATAAAAAGGATCACTCTCCAACCCTCACTTGGTCTGCATCTACTCCTCTCTATTGTGTTCACTGCCTACACGCTTCTAGCACTGACACCCACTTCTTGTCTCCCCTTTCAATTCCCATAATCTTTGAGTTAAGGTTGTCGTCCTTCAATCAGACAGAGCTGGCTCTTGCCTCCCCTGTCTTGCTTCCCCTTAGATAGTAATTAGTTTTCTCTAGCTGACCTCTGAGTCAGGATATACACGACAACAGCGCAAATTAGTCAGCTGACTGCCAATATTTACTTCTTTTATCAAGACCCAAATATATTTTTGTTGATAATAATTATTAAAGTCGGTAGCCTCTCATATGGTGCCCTTATAGCTGAACCATAATATGTACTTTTGTTAAACAGCATAGCCAAATATTTAAAGGGGCTTATAAAATATGTCCGTTTTTATTTTACAATATATATGTAATCTTTGTATTATCTTTGTATTATCTTTGTATTATGACTACTTGAGATCTTGAAGATAAACTAAACAATGTCAAGGACACTAAATTGAACCTCAATGTTGCCAACTAAATACAAACAAAAATTGACCTAGATTTAAATGTGTAATTTTGTTACTGAATGCACTAAACTATGATTGTAAAATGTACAATTATATCTGGATTGCGCCATTGTCATAGGCTGAAAGTCTATTGATTCCTTCATACTGAAATTATTTTGTGCTTTACACAGAAAAGCTTAGAAAATTTGATTTTTACAGTTCTAAAAAGTGCCAAAAAAAATGACATACCTCTTATAAAACAAGGTAACAAAGACAGTTTGTGTGGAAACACAAACTCAAAATCGGCCCCCGAAGTGGTTCACCCAGACAGGTAAAAAGACAGGTTTCAATATTTTCAGAAAGAATATCGGAACGAAATAAATTCAAAGACAAATGACAGAGAAGAATGGAGAAAGAAGGTTGACAAATCGTGTGTGTTTCCCCAACGGTCCAGCAGACCAAAGAATAGGTGAAAGTGAAGGTGAAGTTCAATGTAAATCTGGCCTAACTATTGTCATATAATGATTATCTAATGATCTAATTGCTCGGGTAAGGGTCAATCTCTTATTCAAAGCCTTAAGATAAAAAACACATTTTCGTAAAAAAATAAATTGTCCCTTTCCATTAATTACGTGTTTCATTTCGATAGAGCAACCTTACGGTTCAGGTGATAATACGAAAAACTACTTATTAATTGTTGTTGTAAATTATGTTTCACTTATATACTACTAAATAAATTATTTCTCTTTTAAAATAAAATTAAACATTTATTTTGTAAATGTAGTAGTTAGTATGATATAATTTATTTAACTTAGCAATACAATTGTAAAGTGAAATATTTGTTTTTTTTTTAAAATATAAAGCCGTTAGCATTAGCATAAATGGGTTTAAAATATGGTAAATTGTTGTCTCCCTTGCTAAAAAGCCTCCCGTGTTTACAAAACAATAGTGAATAGTTGTAAAAATGGTGTATTTTTATGAAAAATCAGCTTGCTTAGTTAATTTTCAAAATTAAATTTTTTGCTTTCAGATAAGAAAAAAGTAGCTATCTAAACTTTGAATTGTATAAAATATCATGATGTTGGATGTTCAATATCTTTTCTAGTTTTCGAGATCTAAACGGGACGGACGGACGGACAGACAGACAGACCACACAAAGCTAATAGCGTCTATTCCCCTTTTGGGGGCCGCTAAAAATAGCTTATCATCATTTCGTGTATTATGTCCACCGGGCGCACCAAAAAGCGATCTATTTATAGTTTTTCGACATTTATCAAAATTCCTAACGAATTTATAGATATCAAATCTTTTTATTCTATTTATTTATTCTTGTATTTTCTTTGCTTGTGGAAGTTGTCAAAGAAAAACAATTCCTGAGAGAATGAGTGCACGGGCTAAGCACGTGACTTAATTATGTGTGGTTATCTAGAGGCACTCCCTTTTTAGTGTGCAAGGGATCTTGTTACTCATATCAATATTAAAGTTTTTTAACTCTTAAATTTACATTGTAAATTTCAGTACATGCCTGATGCTCTTGTCTGTACCATTATTACCTAAGCCATTCTTAGAGGCCGAAAGGAGGGAAAACGGCTTTTAGTTATGAGTGGTATGTGTGTTCGTCCGTTCATCTGTCACGATTAGATTAGAAAATTGGAAACACTATAGAAAGACCTATTTTATATTTTGTAGCTTGTCAAGTTTAGTTTTAGCGGCAACTTTTATCTTCAGTAGACTTCCCTTTTGTTACAAAGCTCATATCAACTGTAAGGCGTCTGCATGATTTGTCTTGTGTGTATATGTCCAAACGAGGTAACACTCTAAATAACCAAATAACACAGTCGAAAGGCCAATAATATTATAAATGTCGACTAATAAGTTAATACGTAATGAAGGGAACCGTCGAATTTGGTTAAGCTGAATCTCTACGTCATTGTTTACCAAACAAAGCAACTGCGGGCGGACCCGTAGGGGCCACCTCACAGTTTGTGCGAGTTAATTAGCTTGATATGGCTTTGTCTGAAAAACCTTTTAAAAAACAGTTTTTCGCCATGGGATTGCGAAAATAACTTTACTGCTTTGGCTTTAACAAAACACCGCTGCATGAAGTTCCTGGTCGCTTCCTTCTCTTGATCACTTGAAACATGTATTACAAAGTCAAGGTGCGGTTACTCATCAAGTAAAAATGTCAGTCAATAATCCAAAAATAGTGTTTTTTCTAGACAGGAGCACAGACGGACACACACACAAAATCCCTCCAAGAACAATGTTAAACGGAACTGGAAATCCCGTTAATTATAACCATTTCTTCCCAGTATGACTTCTACAAATATTGGCCAAATCCGGCTCAGACCATATTAACAACACAATTTTTTTAATTGACGCACAGTTAGAGTTGGGTATTTTTCCTGTGGCTAGATAGTTTTTTATCCTTTTTTTTCCCGGTGTATGAGAACAAAAGACTGTCTACGGGAATTAATTTGTTCCGATGCTCCTGGAGTTGTATCCAACTTTCCCATTGATTGGTCTCCAGGGGAAGTGTTGGTAAGCAGAAAAAACAAAATCGTCTTCTGTATTTTAACTCAAAAAGAGTTCAACAATTTGGGACTACCGGATGAGATGAAAGCTTCCTTATTTTCAGTTAACTGTTCGGAGGTACTTCATATGGATCTACTAGTTCGGTTAAATGTATTACTTTTGAGATCTACGTTTAACTTTCATACAAATGGAGCAGTACAACTGTGTGATGTGCTAGTAATGGTGAACTGCTGTTGTTTTACCCAACTTATATTTACCTCACTCCGTCCGTGTGTCTGTCAGTCACGGAGGATTCTTTTACAAGTTTTTTTTTTCGTTCCATTCTTGTATCAAATTGAAATTTAGCTCAATTATTCATAGTCAATGATAATAAATGAATCAATCAAATAATTAATCAATTAGTTAATGAATTAGTGGAAAAATATTAATTTTGTTTTAAATAGAAAAGGTCGAGTTAAACCTTGCAGTACTGAGATATATGGCAGTAATAGTGCGGTATTTCTCCTTAGATAAGCTTTATTTTTTTTTTATTTCAAATTAGAATAAAAATATTTTACGGTATCTATAACCGAACGCTGAAGAGATTAATTACATGAGCACAATCAGACAGACAAATTATTAGTTAATGAACGCGGTCATTATAGAATTGGTCAACATTGACTATTTAAAATAGTTTGTTTTTTTGTCGTTTAGTTTTCCAGTTTACATGTTTTTAGTTAAAAAGGAGAAATTTATTGGTTTTACGAAGTGTTGATTTGAAAATTTCAGTCTGTTGACTGTTGTCTGTGTTCTACAATTCAGTCTGTTTACTGTTGTCTGTGTTCTACAATTCAGTCTGTTTACTTATGTCTATGTTCTACAATTCAGTCTGTTTACTGTTGTCTATGTTCTACAATTCAGTCTGTTTTACTTTGTCTATGTTCTTTAAAAATGTTTATGAATGATCACTTGAATTTATAAAGTATCCAAAAAACGGATCAACAAATAATCTCTATATTTTGTTTCGGTACATTGTTATAGATTTTCTTCCACTTTCTCTCCCTTATATTGTTCATGTAATTGTTTAGTAGAGCCATAATGGCTGCTTCTTTAGCCGAGTTTTATTTTATATTAGAATTTGTTCTGTCCGCTATTGTGTGCGGTGTCTGGCTATTTCTAGGACATCTTTCCGTCTGTAGGTCTGCGTCTCTCATTCTATAAGCTGTTTCTATGTCATTTTGTGTGTCTCACAGTTTTTCTCTTTCTCTTTCTTTGTCTCGTTCTCTTTCTCTCATTCTCCTTCTCTCTCTCTCTCTCTCTCTCTCTCCCTCTCTCGTTTTCTGTCTTAATCGCTTTTTCCCGCTCTGTCTCGTTCTTTCTCTTTCACTATTTTGTTTCTCTTTTGTTCACTATTTTTCGTTAGCTCACATTCTCTCTCTCTCTCTCTCTCTCTCTCTTTTTCTCTCTCTCTCTCTGTCTCGTGCTGTGGATCCTAAGATAAGACTGAATATTTTAAGTAATAGAGTTAAGCCCCAGACTCACAGAAGACATGGGATTTTATTCCTCAATCAACTGAGTCAATCTCAACATGAGCCAAGCACTGAACCGACTCACTAGCCACTTAACTAATAAACTTTAAACTATTTTAAACTGTCAAACTTAATCTACTTCACCATCATTTTCTTTCGATTTCGTTTCAATAAAAAAAGAAAATGTTAAATTCTGGCTAGTACAGAGACCTGAATGTAATGAATAACTGAACTTGGCTTTTATTTTAAATCCAGTGGTGTAGCTAGGGAGACTGGGGGCTTGATATTTTTAGGGGCCCGGCAATTTGGCATTCGATGTCATGACATGAGATTATGCACTTAATAGATATAATAAATATTTCAGTCTAAATTCCAATTGGTACAGTATATAAGTAAATTTAAAAAAAAACTCTTTTAATGTAGAATACCGTTTTCTATTGGCAAATTAATGCACAAGTGACAAATCTCTAGTTTTTATCTCCTCGCGGCGTGCTTTCTGTGCAGCAAAGGTAAGTTATGTATGACATCATCTAGAGTCTAGATCAATGCTGTCTAGTATTTTTTGACTTCACGTGAATAGCTAGATTACGTGGTAATGGTATAATATTTTATATTCAATGTAAAAAAAAATTAGGCCATTCATTTAGGGGGCCCTCAAGTGGGGGACCGAGGGGACTTTCGAATTTGGACCGCCCCTTTCCCCACCCTAGCTACGCCGCTGCTTAAATTTCTAATGTATTTTTTAAAGAATAAAAGCATAGTTGTGGGTTATTATAAAAAAAATATTAACCTTAAGAAGTATATTGGCGCAGAACTTCATTCTGGTTTCATCAGCTTTAGTTGCATTTTCCCCCAAAAACGTCTCAGAGGTCAGCAACTCTCATAAACTAGCCAGTCCGGACATTATGTGAACCTTTTG
Source organism: Biomphalaria glabrata (assembly GCF_947242115.1). Classification (NCBI taxonomy): domain Eukaryota; kingdom Metazoa; phylum Mollusca; class Gastropoda; family Planorbidae; genus Biomphalaria; species Biomphalaria glabrata. The sequence continues at coordinate 11,419,118 of NC_074717.1, read as the reverse complement.
GGACTAAAAGATACTTTGATGTGATGGTGAGATTATCTCAATAGCCTGGTCCTGACAAGAGGTAATGAACAGACTCGTATAAGATAAGCCTATGACATAATCACAAAACGAATCAATATTTCGACGCCAAAAATGTTTTTTTTTGTTTTGTCTTTATCTAAATTGTGTAACTAAACTCTCAAACTAGAAATACATAAACAGCAAGATGAATCTACAAAAGCATATTACTTTTTACACTGACTTTATTCTACCCTCTTAGATTAAAGAACAATAAACAATTCCTATTCCGCTAAGGGAGGTAACTCACGAAAGCCTTACGTTGCATCTATTCAATCAGCGGTTAGTATCCGGTGCTATATAAAGCTCAGTAAGCACATTTTCACTTTCTGTGATCTGGATACTATGAACGGACATAAAGAGGACATTGAAAAATATTTTTTGATTTCATGTGGATGGTTGGCAACCATTACTCTATGGAGTTTATTTCAACGGAACCTCTTATTATCAAGAAATTAAAGGTGCCCTTAGGAAAGAAATAAAAAGGACATATGCATTTGCATGCATCATAATAAAATGTTTATTATATACTAGATGTCTAGTCTAGTTGTACTGATGACACTTTCACCTGTAACAGTAGTATCTGCAATGGAATACCTTTTGAAAATGTACTAATACATTTAAGATGACTCGATTAGGCACACTCTGTCCTCGAAAATGGGACATATCCTCTTATTCTTTAACTCTATCCCACGAGTAGTTTGCCACGCTGCTGGCATTAATATCAACTCAATATTTATAATAATTAAATTACCGTCTTCTGTTTTCTTTTAAAAGATGAGTGGTAGGCCTAGTTAGTCACTTTAATTAAAAATTCAGTCTCCAAATGGGTATTGACCCCGAATCTATCAGTTCACCAGCCAAGAATTTTACCTCTCGGCCACATTATTTTACTTCCATTGCGCCATAGTTATTTCTGGCCTTATTGGGGTATATTTAAACCAAAACAAACTAACAAATAATTTGAGACTTAACATTTTAATAATCAATTTGGATAAAACACATTCAGAAATGTGAATGGCTAAATACACTGTACTTCTTGTATTCTTATTTCGTGTAGAAACAGACATCACTGTCTTTCCCATTTCCCAGAAATCCCATTGAATTAGATAGTCAACACTTTGCCGGTGCTTTTTCAGAAACGCTAAATCGGCTGAAAACCGTGCAGGATTTTCGTGTCTTCAGCGTTAAGAATCTATCTTCTTCTGAGTGTTAGATGGCGTTGAATTATTCAAGAGTGAATCTGACGTCACGAACGATGTGTGTTTGTGGGTGCTGTGAGAGTGCGTGTTTTTTTATTATTGTTTTTTCTTAATGTCACGTGATCGGGAGTTTAAGGGACACTTCAAACCAAAGCAAGAAATGGGATTTCTGGAGGAAGTCAACGCTTTTACCGTTAAAGTTGTCACTTCTTTTGGTGTATTTCTAGAACTTGGAACTTTTTTTTTATGCTTCACTTGCTGATGTTCTTCCAGGTGGTGTGTTTGGGAGGTTCGAAGTCAACGGATTAACTCTCTTTGTTTCACAGGCTGCAGTGTTTGGGTTAAATCTTAGTGGTGGCTTTGTCTCCTTGTTATCATGTTACGATATCATGTCGTTTGTAAAGAGTAAAATGTGATTAGAATTTCGGATTATATGCGGATTTCTGGATTTCTCAGTGATTATAAATAGTTTCGGATTTCATTTTTTTTGCGGGGGGGGGGGGGAGTTCATATATTGATGACTTTAGAAAAAATGGCGTTGACTGTTGGGTGATATCTTCTGAAATTTACAATCTTGTTGTGATATTACAAAAATTACGATAAAAATAAATTTTCCTGCTTTTTTAGAGACTTATTATTGTATGTATGTGTCGTCTCTTAATCATTGACTCACTGAATTTGATTCTTTCTGGCTTCTTGTCTTTCACTGAATTTCTCTCTCGTTCATATAGAACTAGAAACTTGCCCTTTACAATGTTCTATCCTCAATTTTCACCATTTACCATATTCACCATTGAACGATATTAATTTTCGATCTTATTCTGACCTATTATTATACGCCTAAATCGTGGAGTACGCCTCTAGGTTGCCACAGAAGTTTGTAAATGAGATAGCATATTTTGTTCACACATTGGCTTCTAGTAGCTTGGACTTTCTACATTAAAAAGTAAGTAATGGAGGGGAGATAATTAAAAATGAAAAATTACTCAGTTCCGCTACTAGAACTTATGGGCTGAAAATGTATAAATAGCAGAGACAAGTTTATACCAGAGTCCATTCAGTCCATAAGTTTCATGTTTTAAAGTCTCTACTTTTGTGAATCTTTTATTGAATTTGAATCATAAAGTGTATTATGCATTGATATATAGATCTAGTGTGTGAGCAATCGTTTCTTGATTCACTCTTGGAGGATTAAATTATTTCCATTTTGAATGCAGGATTTTTATGATATGTCTTCACTTCAACACTGATCTTTGAGGGAAGAGCGCAGAATATATTTGGCTTCACTATCAGTAGCTTCTCGAGCAGCCTTCCATCAGCTGAAGAACACCTGTGGATCTAGGGAAATAAGCTTGACCACCAAGATCAGGCTCTTTCACACCATTGTGAATCCAATACAACTTTATGGAGCAGAGACCTGGAGAACAAAGCAGCAGCCCATTGAAGTAGATATATTATCTTACATATTACAGACGCTGGAGATGGATAGGTCACACGTTTCGCAACCCTGCATCCAACAGAACATTGCAAGTTATAACCTGGAACCCCCACGGAAAGAGCATAAGGGGACGGCCCAGGAATACATGGCACCACGATTTGGAAGCAGATGCCATGTAGATGGGCAAGAAGTGTGGACCGTTTTAGAGACTCGCCCAGAACCGAGACCCCTGGAGGAAGCTATTTACCAGAATTTATTTTGGAAATATATTTGTAATGACGACAAAGAGCGACGAGGAAACTACTACCAACCCTAAAAAAATTGCTTACTTGTTCTGTTAGTTCTAAATACTAAACGTCAATTTGAATAGAAAATTGTGTAAGTTCCCCTACAGTCTAGAAAAATCATTGCTCGCATCGTTCTACGCGTGATATAAAGACGTAGGGGCGAAGAGATTGAAAACGAGGGTAGACCTAAAGGCAATAGTGATCAGTAACAATGTGTTTTAGTTTGAATCAGTCAGTTGTTTGAATGTGTCTTTCGTTTGAATGTTTCTTTCGTTTGAATGTGTCTTTCGTTTGAATGTTTCATTTGTTTGAATGTGTCTTTCATTTGAATGTTTCATTTGTTTGAATGTGTCTTTCGTTTGAATGTGTCTTTCGTTTGAATGTTTCATTTGTTTGAATGTGTCTTTCGTTTGAATGTGTCTTTCGTTTAAATGTTTCATTTGTTTGAATGTGTCTTTCGTTTGAATATTTCATTTGTTTAAATGTGTCTTTCGTTTGAATGTTTCATTTGTTTGAATGTGTCTTTCGTTTGAATGTGTCTTTCGTTTGAATGTTTCTTTCGTTTGAATGTGTCTTTCGTTTGAATGTGTCTTTCGTTTGAATGTTTCATTTGTTTGAATGTGTCTTTCGTTTGAATGTTTCATGTGTTTGAATGTGTCTTTCGTTTGAATGTTTCATTTGTTTGAATGTGTCTTTCGTTTGAATGTTTCTTTCGTTTGAATGTGTCTTTCGTTTGAATGTTTCATTTGTTTGAATGTGTCTTTCGTTTGAATGTGTCTTTCGTTTGAATGTTTCATTTGTTTGAATGTGTCTTTCATTTGAATGTTTCATTTGTTTGAATGTGTCTTTCGTTTGAATGTTTGTTTCGTTTGAATGTGTCTTTCGTTTGAATGTTTCATTTGTTTGAATGTGTCTTTCGTTTGAATGTTTCATTTGTTTGAATGTGTCTTTCGTTTGAATGTTTCATTTGTTTGAATGTGTCTTTCGTTTGAATGTTTCATTTGTTTGAATGTGTCTTTCGTTTGAATGTGTCTTTCGTTTGAATGTTTCATTTGTTTGAATGTGTCTTTCGTTTGAATGTTTCATTTGTTTGAATGTGTCTTTCGTTTGAATGTTTCATTTGTTTGAATGTGTCTTTCGTTTGAATGTTTCTTTCGTTTGAATGTGTCTTTCGTTTGAATGTTTCATTTGTTTGAATGTGTCTTTCGTTTGAATGTTTCTTTCGTTTGAATGTTTCATTTGTTTGAATGTGTCTTTCGTTTGAATGTTTCATGTGTTTGAATGTGTCTTTCGTTTGAATGTTTCATTTGTTTGAATGTGTCTTTCGTTTGAATGTTTCTTTCGTTTGAATGTGTCTTTCGTTTGAATGTTTCATTTGTTTGAATGTGTCTTTCGTTTGAATGTGTCTTTCGTTTGAATGTTTCATTTGTTTGAATGTGTCTTTCATTTGAATGTTTCATTTGTTTGAATGTGTCTTTCGTTTGAATGTTTGTTTCGTTTGAATGTGTCTTTCGTTTGAATGTTTCATTTGTTTGAATGTGTCTTTCGTTTGAATGTTTCATGTGTTTGAATGTGTCTTTCGTTTGAATGTTTCATTTGTTTGAATGTGTCTTTCGTTTGAATGTTTCTTTCGTTTGAATGTGTCTTTCGTTTGAATGTTTCATTTGTTTGAATGTGTCTTTCGTTTGAATGTGTCTTTCGTTTGAATGTTTCATTTGTTTGAATGTGTCTTTCATTTGAATGTTTCATTTGTTTGAATGTGTCTTTCGTTTGAATGTTTGTTTCGTTTGAATGTGTCTTTCGTTTGAATGTTTCATTTGTTTGAATGTGTCTTTCGTTTGAATGTTTCATTTGTTTGAATTTGTCTTTCGTTTGAATGTTTCATTTGTTTGAATGTGTCTTTCGTTTGAATGTTTCATTTGTTTGAATGTGTCTTTCGTTTGAATGTGTCTTTCGTTTGAATGTTTCATTTGTTTGAATGTGTCTTTCGTTTGAATGTTTCATTTGTTTGAATGTGTCTTTCGTTTGAATGTTTCATTTGTTTGAATGTGTCTTTCGTTTGAATGTTTCATTTGTTTGAATGTGTCTTTCGTTTGAATGTTTCTTTCGTTTGAATGTGTCTTTCGTTTGAATGTTTCATTTGTTTGAATGTGTCTTTCGTTTGAATGTGTCTTTCGTTTGAATGTGTCTTTCGTTTGAATGTGTCTTTCGTTTGAATGTTTCATTTGTTTGAATGTGTCTTTCGTTTGAATGTTTCATTTGTTTGAATGTGTCTTTCGTTTGAATGTTTCTTTCGTTTGAATGTGTCTTTCGTTTGAATGTTTCATTTGTTTGAATGTGTCTTTCGTTTGAATGTTTCATTTGTTTGAATGTGTCTTTTGTTGGAGGGTGTCATTTTTTTAAAATGTGTCTTTTGTTTGAATGTGCCATTTTTTAAATTATGCTATCGAATGAAAGTTAGATACCTACTTAACTAAAGCGACATCTTGTAACAAATCGTAATGAACTGAAAGAAAATCTAGTTCTTCAAAAGTCGGGCAGAGGTGTATACAAAACAAAGATAATTAGTAGCAATGCGACATCAAAAGATTGAACAAAAAAAAGCGCACACGATTGCGGAGAGTTTGATTCTGTCAGCGGCTTTAAAAATATGTGATTTGGGCAGACAAATCAGGCTGTGTCGGGGGTCCGCTAATATCGTATGGCTTGTAAACGGTCCATAAACGGAAAAAGTTTGAGAACCTCTGCTGTATTTTTATGCTCTTAAAACGTAAACTGTAATCTTTAAAACTGAACAAAGAGGAGACTACTGTGGTTACAATTTTATCGGGAAAATATTATTAAAGGTAAAATGGAAAAAAAAATATAAATAAATTTTCTAGGCTATATATTAGTTTTGACCTTTATAGTTTCTACCACCAAAAGCTTAAAAAAAAAAAAAAAAAAAAAAAAAAATGCACGTAGAAAGTATGCTTTTTCCCCGGATATTTTGAGGATCCCTGTCCATTGCCGGTCTTTCCGTCTCATTAAATAGATCTCAAATTACTTTCGAGTCACTAAGTCTGTCTTAGAATGCCTCAAATCAACTGGCTGAAATGACTTGTTCTCTTTAAAAGCTACATCATCTCTGCATTGACCACATCTCCATAGTTGGCTGCTCCTGGGTTATGAAATAAAAATAAATAAATCCAAAGACTACATCTCTGTTTTCTCAATGTTACTCTACACGACCCATCCCCCTCCTCCTCGGTCCTATACTTCTTTCACAAAAATACAAACAGGAGTTACCCCAAGACATACAAGCAAGTGGTCTCCCCTTTAAAAAAAAAAAATCCCACTTCCCACACCATAGGGAGGTGAAAAAAATTCAATCGGAATCCAGGGGAGGGAAATCACTTGGTGAAGATACTTCTTGTGTTATTGGCATTCTGGGAATTATTATCCATCGTCCGATACCGTGATTGGTGAACATAAATTTCAATATTGAGATCGTAGTCGGTCATTCTTTTTCTAGGACGGAATCGATACTGAGACTTGTTCATTTCCGTCGGCTGATACTTTGTTTAAACAGCATTTTCTATGTGTACGCGTGTGTCCAGAAAGAAAAAACACAGATTAGACAAACAGAAATAAAAGATGTATAAATTTGAAGTTTATTGAGTGCAGCCGATGGTATATAAGACACGCCTATAAATCGTTCTATTAGTAATTCTCACGATTTATTTTAAAGAGGTTACGTTATTGATTTTTAAGATCCAGTTCAGATTATTCTAGCAATAAAAGACAGCAACATAGACAAAAGAAAACATTAAAAATACGTTATGAGACTTATAGAGTGATTGTTTTTTCTCTTGAAAATTAATGAATGTTATATTTTAAAAAAAAACATGGAATATTTTTACCACCTCCCTTTCTCCTAGAGAAAAAATCCTGGTTAAGCGAATGTATAGATCTAGTTCACTTTATAATATTCCACTGATATTTTGGTCTAGACTTAGAAGACGATGCGCAAAATTTACCGGAATATTAATTTATGAAACTCTTCAGTCAGAAAAGCCTTGCATTCGGAAATTCCCAAAAGCGATACTCATTTCAAGAAAGTTATAGTCCTTACAAAACCAATGTGGGATAAAGACCTAGATATACATCTTTAGCCAAATTTAAATTTATTTCATTTTTTTACTTGAAAAATGATTAGAGTCAAACTAGAGTTCTCCTTTGTAGCCAACAAGATAATTCTTTTCTCAACTTTTAAATTTCTAGAAGCGTTCTAAACGTTAGAGCCGTTTTTAAGATTAGCGTCCAGGCCCCCCTCCATAAAGTTATGACTTGACTAGAGGTAATCTTAAAAAAAAAGAAGTAAAAGCGCTATGGAGAAAGGTGGATGAGCTGTAAGGGATCCTTTAAAAAAAACTTAAGAAAGTAAAAAGAGGAAGATTGGGAGAGAATTTCAAATAAATAATTTAACTAAACAATGTCAAGGACGCTTTGTTAAAAGATCAGTGTTGCCAACTAAATAATCCAAATTACTTTATGCTACAAGCAACAACAAAAAATTTGAAATTTAATTTTCTTGTACTCAGGAAATTCACACAAAAAATTTAAATACATAGTTTACCCACGTTTCCTATATTTTGTACTCTAGAAACACCAAAACAGCTAGCTTTTTATCATCTGCGATCTGTAGAAGTTGTATATAGTTCATATAGTTAATATAGTTCACAGCGAGATCACTCTTATCTCTTAGGTATTTCTGTATCTCTAGATTTCCCTCCCTCCATCTCTCTTTGTCTATTTCTAACTTTGTCTTTCTCTCTCTCTAAATATATATATTGAATAATTTTATATTCGGTTAAAATTTAAACTTAAAAATGAAGACGCACACAAGCAGACACATACTAAATGATAAATAAATATCAGACATTTGAAAGAAATCAATACAATTATTGTTCTATCAGTGATGCTCTACCTTCTTCAGCCCACGGGCCAATTCAATAATTCTACACATTCTTATCACGTGACACATCATTGCAAAAGTAGAAATGAAATACAGCAGACACCATTTTGATAAGGAACGCGTTTTATCCACCATTTCTTCGTAAGTAGTTAGTCAGGTTTGGATGTTTTAAGTTGTTTTCATGAAACCAACTAAATGTCCGTCTGCGTCCCAAATTCTCTATGCCGGAACTTGGAATCGAGAAGTTCATATGTGTAAGGTCTACCTATGGCCTTTATATCGCAAGGTCTGTAAGGGGTACTATTATTTTATGACAGGTTTCGCCAGTTTTATAACTTAAAACGATTATTGGTTCATATAAACATCGGATCCCAAGGAGATTTATTAAGTTTCTGAAGGCAACACAGCGTAAAAACTAATTGCCTGCATTGCTCAAAATTTGTCAAAATGAAATTCTGCTTTTGAAAGTTAATCAGTTTAAGGTCTGTCGGTGCACTTGACTCATCAACTGCAAATGGAATATTTCAAGTTCAATTTTCAAATTAAAAAAAAATCTTTCATCGAAACATTTTAGACCCCCAGAATTGAAATTCTTCTTGCTTTAAGAAGAGTTATTTAGAATATCAAAGTATGAAATCTGTCAAAGAAAGGGGTTATAACTCTATTTATTTTTACAAATCTTGTATTAACTCCCTCTGTCTAATTATTTTTATAAAGAAAAAGGAAAATAATTCGTACAGTATTTAGATATACGACTGTAAATGCGGAGTGATTCCCCTTTTTTAGCATTTGTTACATTTTAAAATTAAAATTTGTATCAGACAGACAAAGTGAGTTGATACAAAATTTGTAAAAAAAAAAAATAATAATAATTAGCGTCTGAGTGAAAAAAAATTGTTACATGATTTCGGGGCTGCTGAGAGTTAGTATGTGTGACTATTTAGCAAAGAACAGGGAGCGTGATTGGTCGCTCCTGGTAACAGGCAATCATGAAGCTGTTTTTCAGTTTGCTTTCTTAGATCAAAGAAAGATTTCCTTGCACTAAGAAAAGAAAATGATAGAAAGACTTTGAGCCCCTTCAAGTTGTCTGCAGTCATTTGTATAAAACAGTTGTGTTTTTTTTTGTTACTTTATATGCTCTTTAGGAGGTGCGGTGGTTGAGCGGCATAGCGCTTGGCTTCTGAACCGGGGTCCGGGGCTCCAATCCTGGGATTTCTTATTTCGGCGCCTCTGAGTCCACCCAGCTCTAATGGGTACCTGACATTTGATGAGGAAAAGTAAAGGTGGTTGGTCGTTGTGCCACAGAAATAGATGACTTTTACATCATCTGCCCTATAGTCAATAAACTGAAAGGGGAACTTTACTTTAGATGTTTCTTTAGAATGGAAGATTATTAACTCCTAGCTTCAACTCCCCGCAGGCGTGACGTCCGTGACCCCTTTATGTCGAAGGTCCCGCCGCAGGACGGCTTGAGGATGGCGGGAAGGTTTCGAATCCAGGATCATGGAGACGAAAGGCCAGAGCACATGCTACACGAACATGTGGCATGTGAAAGTCATCCAGTTCTAGTGTATGAAAAAGGATTTGGGTAATTGACTTAGTATAAATTAGAGAACTGAAGTTATACGTCTTGGAAATATCAAAATGACATTAATGTGACAACAACAATAAAAATAATTGACAAAAGAGTAAACTTATGACAGGGAACAAAAATGAAATATAATTTTCTGACACTCTGAAGATTTTTAATTGTAGGATAGCATCTAGCGCTGACGACACCGCTAACCTTTCAGTTCAAAGGCTAAATAATCATTGCTCTATTCCTACGACAGATTTTCATAAAACCAAATTGAAGTTTTCTATTTCTACGACTGATTTTCATAAAACCATATTGAAGTTTTCTATTTCTACGACTGATTTTCATAAAACCATATTGAAGTTTTCTATTTCTACGACAGATTTTCATAAAACCAAATTGAAGTTTTCTATTTCTACGACTGATTTTCATAAAACCATATTGAAGTTTTCTATTTCTACGACAGATTTTCATAAAACCAAATTGAAGTTTTCTATTTCTACGACTGATTTTCATAAAACCATATTGAAGTTTTCTATTTCTACGACTGATTTTCATAAAACCATATTGAAGTTTTCTATTTCTACGACTGATTTTCATAAAACCATATTGAAGTTTTCTATTTCTACGACTGATTTTCATAAAACCATATTGAAGTTTTCTATTTCTACGACTGATTTTCATAAAACCATATTGAAGTTTTCTATTTCTACGACTGATTTTCATAAAACCATATTGAAGTTTTCTATTTCTACGACTGATTTTCATAAAACCATATTGAAGTTTTCTATTTCTACGACTGATTTTCATAAAACCATATTGAAGTTTTCTATTTCTACGACTGATTTTCATAAAACCATATTGAAGTTTTCTATTTCTACGACTGATTTTCATAAAACCATATTGAAGTTTTCTATTTCTACGACTGATTTTCATAAAACCATATTGAAGTTTTCTATTTCTACGACTGATTTTCATAAAACCATATTGAAGTTTTCTATTTCTACGACTGATTTTCATAAAACCATATTGAAGTTTTCTATTTCTACGACTGATTTTCATAAAACCATATTGAAGTTTTCTATTTCTACGACTGATTTTCATAAAACCATATTGAAGTTTTCTATTTCTATGACTGATTTTCATAAAACCATATTGAAGTTTTCTATTTCTACGACTGATTTTCATAAAACCATATTGAAGTTTTCTATTTCTATGACTGATTTTCATAAAACCATATTGAAGTTTTCTATTTCTACGACTGATTTTCATAAAACCATATTGAAGTTTTCTATTTCTACGACTGATTTTCATAAAACCATATTGAAGTTTTCTATTTCTACGACTGATTTTCATAAAACCATATTGAAGTTTTCTATTTCTACGACTGATTTTCATAAAACCAAATTGAAGTTTTAAATTTACTTTCTCTTAACTTTAAACCATCACAAACTTATATAAACATCCATAAAGTTTACACATTCAAGATCGTTGGACTTCAGCCTATTGACCTTTAGTCCATTGAACTTTAATCCATTGACCTTATCTGATAATTGGAGACGTCTAAGAAACATGGCTTGAACGGGATCGTGACGTCAGAAGTCAAATCCTGTCTGGCGCTATTCTTAAGTATGTTTCCTATATGAAAGTTCATATGATTCCTAAGTAAATGCAAGAAAAAATTACTCCAGCAGACGTGGCAGACTTTTCCAGAAGGATTCCAAGCGTGCGATTTCTTCCTTACAAATCAAAGAATATTTCAGCAACATTTCAGTTTTACCTTTACGCCTGATTGGATAGAAAAACCTCTTGGCCTAAATAATGTGTGTGTCAACTAAGTCATCGAGACTTTTAAGTTAACAAAAAATACTTTCACAAAGATTTTACTTGCAATACTTAAGTAGAAGAAATAACTCTTCGACGAGCAGAGAGTTTGTGCATTAGAGCATGACTCGATGGTCATCAAGTTATTTAACAACGTCTTGCGAAATATTTGAATTTTTTTTACCTTCTTTGTTATGACTATGTTCAACAGAAAACAACAACAAAAAAAATCCAAAAAAAAAACAGCCACAAACTTTTGTTTCTTTTTCATTACTAAATATTTCGCCCACTGAATAAATAGCTTAAAAAGAAAACCAGAAAACTCAAGAAGTTATTTACGTGTGTCTTTATTTCCAATCACTGTTTCCAAAATCGACATTAAGAACTAATTTTTAAAAAATACAACTATCTCAGAAGGTTGAGTAAGTAAGTTTAGTTTTTTCTGATGCCCTTTTTGTCAGAACTCTTTTAGTTGTCATGGTTACTTTCAAATTCAATTTTTTTTCCACATTTTAAATGTATTCGATTATGTGACCCCTCCCCCTTTTCTCTATCTTCTCCCTAGTCCTCCCCCCTGTCTCCATGTTCACAAGTAATCACGCAATGATAGATTCGACTACGGTAAAATCTGAAAATGATATGGCTTCCCCGTAAATGGTAGCGACAGAACATTGCCGTAATGGACAAACTATTGCCCGGTCTGGTCGCAAGTGTTTCGGACAATGTCATCCGCTAGAGGGCAGGAAAAGACCAAACAGAAACAACAACAAAAGATGGTTTTGACACTCTGGAGATAATCGTTAGGACTGATCGTGTGCGTGTTGATCAATGTTATTCTTGGGATTTACTGGACCAGTGTACTGTGTTTCTTTTTTTCAATTAGCGGTCATTGATAATAGTTGTGTTTACACTTCCGGTCAGATTTGATTGGACAGTTTTACCTCGTTGTGTTTCTTGAACTGTTTACTAATGAATGTAACTGAATGTAAGGAGAAAGCAATGTTACTCGCTGTCAGGGTGACAAGAAAAAAATGCACATGAGAAGGAGATTTTTTTTAAAAGCCATTATAGAATAGAGCCTACGACATTCGCGTTATTTGTGCGATGCTTTATCAACTTTGCGAAATTTCAGCTTGAAATAAATGATTCGATTTTCTAAAACACTATTTCATGTCTAGATAGAAATCTATATGGTGCCGATGATAGAATCTATATATTCTATTCTTACATACATTTTAATATGTTAAGGTTTTATTTTTTTGTTTTTTTTTTATTTTCAACAATCTATGTTTATTTTTTTTTTATTCACCAACTTCCGGCTTCTCTTTGAACTACTTTTAAAGTATTTCAATAAAACCATCCAAATGTTCACTAGTGTTGCATGTCAACAAAACTTGGCTGGGTAGTTTGGTGAAACTTCCATTTTCATTGTCCAGCTTTTGACCAACATTTTTATTCCATGATGAAAGTGTAAGCTAATATCTATCTATCTATCTATCTATCTCTCTATCTATCTATCTATCTCTCTATCTATCTATCTATCTATCTATCTATCTATCTATCTATCTATCTATCTATCTATATATCTATCTATCTATCTATCTATCTATCTATCTATCTATCTATATATCTATCTATCTATCTATCTATCTATCTATCTATCTATCTATCTATCTATCTATCTATATATCTATCTATCTATCTATCTATCTATCTATCTTTCTAACTATCTATCTATCCGTCTGTCTGTCTGTTTGCTGTATCTATCAATTTATATATCGATTCTATACATCTGTCCATCTATCGCCAATGGCTTTCTCTGACATGAACTGTTCGAATTTGATTCGAGAGTGAATCATTCCAAGTCTTAAGTTTTTATTTATCTTCACTTCTTGATAATTTTGTGTATTCTTTTTTTTTTAAATCATACACTTTACTCTTCTATCTACTGAGGTCCGTCAACATAAACCACTACACATTAATACAAATAAAAAAGCATTGTGTTTTTTAATTGTTCATTGGATCTGGTGTTCATCTCTGCAAAGCTGAGTGTTTGTTATTGTTTGTTGACTTTGTATGTGATGACTATTATTATTAAAAAAAAACATGTTCTGTAGATTTTGGAATGGATGTTAATAAATGCCAAAAATTATCTTTACCTTTAGACAATCCATTGATATTCATCATAATAAATATGTATACATGTATTTAGTATCAAATTAAATTTTACAACTATAGCATTTTGTAAGATTAAAAGATAATTTTACATTTCATGGGAGGCAATTATTATGTTGCCGAGAGCTAGGTTTGTAAATGTAACCATTGTTTCCGCTGCGACTACTTACCGGTGCACTGATGCGTGTCCAATGTATTTATGTGATAATGACCGAAAGATCTAGTGAATGGCAATGTTTTAAGTTTAACTAATCATCCATTAGAAAATATTTACTAGCGATAGAAGCTGAATGAACAGACGCATTTTAAGTTTCTCTAATGTATAAAGATTGTGTTTCTTTTCCCATTCGTCATGTGGAAGAAGGGCGCAACATATTTTAACGCGGCAAAAAATGATAAACACATGGCCTGTTGGATCAATACTCCAAGAGTTGGGTTTAAAACCTTAGCACGTGTTTGACACATTCAAATAGCCGAACTTCTTAAACACCATGTCGTTACTGCTGAGGACGTTGGCCACAGTGGACGTGGAGCGAGCTGTGTTCAGCTATGTGAAGTCTTGCCTTTTCAAAGTCAGCTGCTTTCTCGGGATCTTGTTTTTCTTGGGGATCAATAACACTATGATACAGTGTGTCCAGTTCAATGGAGACTCCAGCCAGAAACAGAAGACGATATCAGGCTCATTTGTGTACCCACCAGGTAGGTCATCAAGTTACTCTTTAGCTATCAATAAGTAGGTCGTCAAGTTACTCTTTAGCTACCACCAGGTAGGTCATCAAGTTACTCTTTAGCTATCAATAAGTAGGTCATCAAGTTACTCTTTAGCTATCAATAAGTAGGTCGTCAAGTTACTCTTTAGCTACCACCAGGTAGGTCATCAAGTTACTCTTTAGCTATCAATAAGTAGGTCGTCAAGTTACTCTTTAGCTACCACCAAGTAGGTCGTCAAGTTACTCTTTAGCTACCACCAGGTAGGTCGTCAAGTTACTCTTTAGCTACCACCAGGTAGGTCGTCAAGTTACTCTTTAGCTACCACCAAATAGGTCGTCAAGTTACTCTTTAGCTATCAATAAGTAGGTCGTCAAGTTACTCTTTATCTACCACCAAGTAGGTCGTCAAGTTACTCTTTAGCTATCACCAGGTAGGTCGTCAAGTTACTCTTTAGCTACCACCAGGTAGGTCGTCAAGTTACTCTTTAGCTATCACCAGGTAGGTCGTCAAGTTACTCTTTAGCTACCACCAGGTAGGTCGTCAAGTTACTCTTTAGCTACCACTAAGTAGGTCGTCAAGTTACTCTTTAGCTACCACCAAGTAGGTCGTCAAGTTACTCTTTAGCTACCACTAAGTAGGTCGTCAAGTTACTCTTTAGCTACCACCAGGTAGGTCGTCAAGTTACTCTTTAGCTACCACCAAGTAGGTCGTCAAGTTACTCTTTAGCTACCACTAAGTAGGTCGTCAAGTTACTCTTTAGCTACCACCAGGTAGGTCGTCAAGTTACTCTTTAGCTACCACCAAGTAGGTCGTCAAGTTACTCTTTAGCTACCACCAAATAGGTCGTCAAGTTACTCTTTAGCTACCACCAAATAGGTCGTCAAGTTACTCTTCAGCTACCACCAAGTAGGTCGTCAAGTTACTCTTTAGCTACCACCAAATAGGTCGTCAAGTTACTCTTCAGCTACCACTAAGTAGGTCGTCAAGTTACTCTTTATCTACCACCAAGTAGGTCGTCAAGTTACTCTTCAGCTACAACTAAGTAGGTCGTCAAGTTACTCTTTAGCTACCACCAAGTAGGTCGTCAAGTTACTCTTTAGCTACCACCAAGTAGGTCGTCAAGTTACTCTTTAGCTACCACCAAATAGGTCGTCAAGTTACTCTTTAGCTATCACCAGGTAGGTCGTCAAGTTACTCTTTAGCTACCATAAAGTAGGTCGTCAAGTTACTCTTTAGCTACCACCAGGTAGGTCGTCAAGTTAGTCTTTAGCTACCATAAAGTAGGTCGTCAAGTTACTCTTTAGCTATCACCAGGTAGGTCGTCAAGTTACTCTTTAGCTACCATAAAGTAGGTCGTCAAGTTACTCTTTAGCTACCATAAAGTAGGTCGTCAAGTTACTCTTTAACTATCAATAAGTAGGTCGTCAAGTTACTCTTTAGCTACCACCAAGTAGGTCATCAAGTTACTCTTTAGCTACCATAAAGTAGGTCGTCAAGTTACTCTTTAACTATCAATAAGTAGGTCGTCAAGTTACTCTTTAGCTACCACCAAGTAGGTCATCAAGTTACTCTTTAGCTATCAATAAGTAGGTCGTCAAGTTACTCTTTAGCTACCACCAAGTAGGTCATCAAGTTACTCTTTAGCTACCACCAAGTAGGTCATCAAGTTACTCTTTAGCTATCAATAAGTAGGTCGTCAAGTTACTCTTTAGCTATCAATAAGTAGGTCGTCAAGTTACTCTTTAGCTATCAATAAGTAGGTCGTCAAGTTACTCTTTAGCTACCACCAAGTAGGTCGTCAAGTTACTCTTTAGCTACCACCAAATAGGTCGTCAAGTTACTCTTTAGCTATCACTAAGTAGGTCGACAATTTACTCTTTAGCTACAACCAAATAGGTCGTCAATTTACTCTTTAGCTACCACTAAGTAGGTCGTCAAGTTACTCTTTAGCTACCACCAAGTAGGTCGTCAAGTTACTCTTTAGCTACCACCAGGTAGGTCGTCAAGTTACTCTTTAGCTATCACCAGGTAGGTCGTCAAGTTACTCTTTAGCTACCACTAAGTAGGTCGACAATTTACTCTTTAACTACCACCAAGTAGGTCGTCAAGTTACTCTTTAGCTACCACCAGGTAGGTCGTCAAGTTACTCTTTAGCTACCACCAAGTAGGTCGTCAAGTTACTCTTTAGCTACCACCAAGTAGGTCGTCAAGTTACTCTTTAGCTACCACCAGGTAGGTCATCAAGTTACTCTTTAGCTACCACCAGGTAGGTCGTCAAGTTACTCTTTAGCTACCACCAAGTAGGTCGTCAAGTTACTCTTTAGCTACCACCAGGTAGGTCGTCAAGTTACTCTTTAGCTACCACCAGGTAGGTCGTCAAGTTACTCTTTAGCTACCACCAAGTAGGTCGTCAAGTTACTCTTTATCTACCACCAAGTAGGTCGTCAAGTTACTCTTTAGCTACCACCAAGTAGGTCGTCAAGTTACTCTTTAGCTACCACCAGGTAGGTCGTCAAGTTACTCTTTAGCTACCACCAAGTAGGTCGTCAAGTTACTCTTTATCTACCACCAGGTAGGTC
This sequence comes from Biomphalaria glabrata, assembly GCF_947242115.1. Taxonomy (NCBI): domain Eukaryota; kingdom Metazoa; phylum Mollusca; class Gastropoda; family Planorbidae; genus Biomphalaria; species Biomphalaria glabrata. The sequence continues at coordinate 11,402,312 of NC_074717.1, read as the reverse complement.
GTCAAGTTACTCTTTAGCTACCACCAGGTAGGTCGTCAAGTTACTCTTTAGCTACCACCAGGTAGGTCGTCAAGTTACTCTTTAGCTACCACCAGGTAGGTCGTCAAGTTACTCTTTAGCTACCACCAAGTAGGTCGTCAAGTTACTCTTTAGCTACCACCAGGTAGGTCGTCAAGTTACTCTTTAGCTACCACCAGGTAGGTCGTCAAGTTACTCTTTAGCTACCACCAAATAGGTCGTCAAGTTACTCTTTAGCTACCACCAGGTAGGTCGTCAAGTTACTCTTTAACTATCACCAGGTAGGTCGTCAAGTTACTCTTTAGCTATCACCATGTAGGTCGTCAAGTTACTCTTTAACTATCACCAGGTAGGTCGTCAAGTTACTCTTTAACTATCACCAGGTAGGTCGTCAAGTTACTCTTTAGCTACCACCAAGTAGGTCGTCAAGTTACTCTTTAGCTACCACCAGGTAGGTCGTCAAGTTACTCTTTAACTATCACCAGGTAGGTCGTCAAGTTACTCTTTAGCTATCACCAGGTAGGTCGTCAAGTTACTCTTTAACTATCACCAGGTAGGTCGTCAAGTTACTCTTTAACTATCACCAGGTAGGTCGTCAAGTTACTCTTTAGCTACCACCAGGTAGGTCGTCAAGTTACTCTTTAGCTACCACCAGGTAGGTCGTCAAGTTACTCTTTAGCTACCACCAAGTAGGTCGTCAAGTTACTCTTTAGCTACCACCAAGTAGGTCGTCAAGTTACTCTTTAGCTATCACCAGGTAGGTCGTCAAGTTACTCTTTAACTATCACCAGGTAGGTCGTCAAGTTACTCTTTAACTATCACCAGGTAGGTCGTCAAGTTACTCTTTAACTATCACCAGGTAGGTCGTCAAATTACTCTTTAGCTATCACCAGGTAGGTCGTCAAGTTACTCTTTAGCTACCACCAAGTAGGTCGTCAAGTTACTCTTTAGCTACCACTAAGTAGGTCGTCAAGTTACTCTTTAGCTACCACCAAGTAGGTCGTCAAGTTACTCTTTAGCTACCACCAAGTAGGTCGTCAAGTTACTCTTTAGCTATCACCAGGTAGGTCGTCAAGTTACTCTTTAGCTATCACCAGGTAGGTCGTCAAGTTACTCTTTAGCTACCACTAAGTAGGTCGACAATTTACTCTTTAGCTACCACCAAGTAGGTCGTCAAGTTACTCTTTAGCTACCACCAGGTAGGTCGTCAAGTTACTCTTTAACTACCACCAAGTAGGTCGTCAAGTTACTCTTTAGCTACCACCAAGTAGGTCGTCAAGTTACTCTTTAGCTACCACCAGGTAGGTCGTCAAGTTACTCTTTAACTACCACCAAGTAGGTCGTCAAGTTACTCTTTAGCTACCACCAGGTAGGTCGTCAAGTTACTCTTTAACTACCACCAAGTAGGTCGTCAAGTTACTCTTTAGCTACCACCAAGTAGGTTGTCAAGTTACTCTTTAGCTATCATCAAGTAGGTCGTCAAGTTACTCTTTAGCTATCACCAGGTAGGTCGTCAAGTTACTCTTTAGCTATCACCAGGTAGGTCGTCAAGTTACTCTTTAGCTACCACTAAGTAGTTTGTCAAGTTACTCTTTAGCTACCACCAAGTAGGTCGTCAAGTTACTCTTTAGCTACCACCAGGTAGGTCGTCAAGTTACTCTTTAACTACCACCAAGTAGGTCGTCAAGTTACTCTTTAGCTACCACCAGGTAGGTCGTCAAGTTACTCTTTAGCTACCACCAGGTAGGTCGTCAAGTTACTCTTTAACTACCACTAAGTAGTTTGTCAAGTTACTCTTTAACTACCACCAGGTAGGTCGTCAAGTTACTCTTTAACTACCACCAAGTAGTTTGTCAAGTTACTCTTTAACTACCACCAAGTAGGTCGTCAAGTTACTCTTTAGCTACCACCAGGTAGGTCGTCAAGTTACTCTTTAACTACCACCAAGTAGGTCGTCAAGTTACTCTTTAACTACCACCAAGTAGGTCGTCAAGTTACTCTTTAGCTACCACCAGGTAGGTCGTCAAGTTACTCTTTAACTACCACCAAGTAGGTCGTCAAGTTACTCTTTAACTACCACCAAGTAGGTCGTGAAGTTACTCTTCAGCTACCACCAAGTAGTTTGTCAAGTTACTCTTCAGCTACCACCAAGTAGGTCGTCAAGTTACTCTTTAGCTACCACCAAGTAGGTCGTCAAGTTACTCTTTAGCTACCACCAAGTAGGTTGTCAAGTTACTCTTTAGCTACCACTAAGTAGTTTGTCAAGTTACTCTTTAACTACCACCAAGTAGGTCGTGAAGTTACTCTTTAGCTACCACCAAGTAGGTCGTCAAGTTACTCTTTAGCTATCACCAAGTAGGTTGTCAAGTTACTCTTTAGCTATCATCAAGTAGGTCGTCAAGTTACTCTTTAGATATCACCAGGTAGGTCGTCAAGTTACTCTTTAGCTATCACCAGGTAGGTCGTCAAGTTACTCTTTAGCTACCACCAGGTAGGTCGTCAAGTTACTCTTTAGCTATCACCAGGTAGGTCGTCAAGTTACTCTTTAGCTACCACCAAGTAGGTCGTCAAGTTACTCTTTAGCTACCACCAGGTAGGTCGTCAAGTTACTCTTTAGCTACCATAAAGTAGGTCGTCAAGTTACTCTTTAGCTACCACCAGGTAGGTCGTCAAGTTACTCTTTAGCTACCACCAGGTAGGTCGTCAAGTTACTCTTTAGCTACCACCAAGTAGGTCGTCAAGTTACTCTTTAGCTACCACCAAGTAGGTCGTCAAGTTACTCTTTAGCTACCACCAAGTAGGTCGTCAAGTTACTCTTTAACTACCACCAAGTAGGTCGTCAAGTTAGTCTTTAGCTACCACCAAGTAGGTCGTCAAGTTAGTCTTTAGCTACCACCAAGTAGGTCGTCAAGTTACTCTTTAGCTACCACCAGGTAGGTCATCAAGTTACTCTTTAGCTATCACCAAGTAGGTCGTCAAGTTACTCTTTAGCTACCATCAAGTAGGTCGTCAAGTTACTCTTTAGCTATCACCAGGTAGGTTGTCAAGTTACTCTTTAGCTATCACCAGGTAGGTCGTCAAGTTACTCTTTAGCTACCACCAGGTAGGTCGTCAAGTTACTCTTTAGCTATCACCAGGTAGGTCGTCAAGTTACTCTTTAGCTACCACCAAGTAGGTCGTCAAGTTACTCTTTAGCTACCACCAGGTAGGTCGTCAAGTTACTCTTTAGCTACCATAAAGTAGGTCGTCAAGTTACTCTTTAGCTACCACCAGGTAGGTCGTCAAGTTACTCTTTAGCTACCACCAGGTAGGTCGTCAAGTTACTCTTTAGCTACCACCAAGTAGGTCGTCAAGTTACTCTTTAACTATTACCAAGTAGGTCGTCAAGTTACTCTTTAGCTATCACCAAGTAGGTCGTCAAGTTACTCTTTAGCTACCACCAGGTAGGTCGTCAAGTTACTCTTTAGCTACCACCAAGTAGGTCGTCAAGTTACTCTTTAGCTACCACCAAGTAGGTCGTCAAGTTACTCTTTAGCTACCACCAAGTAGGTCGTCAAGTTACTCTTTAGCTACCACCAAGTAGGTCGTCAAGTTACTCTTTAGCTACCACCAAGTAGGTCGTCAAGTTACTCTTTAACTACCACCAAGTAGGTCGTCAAGTTACTCTTTAGCTACTACCAAGTAGGTCGTCAAGTTACTCTTTAGCTACCACCAAGTAGGTCGTCAAGTTACTCTTTAGCTACTACCAAGTAGGTCGTCAAGTTACTCTTTAGCTACCACCAAGTAGGTCATCAAGTTACTCTTTAACTACCACCAAGTAGGTCGTCAAGTTACTCTTTAGCTACCATAAAGTAGGTCGTCAAGTTACTCTTTAGCTACCACCAAGTAGGTCGTCAAGTTACTCTTTAGCTACCATAAAGTAGGTCGTCAAGTTACTCTTTAACTACCACCAAGTAGGTCGTCAAGTTACTCTTTAACTACCACTAAGTAGGTCGTCAAGTTACTCTTTAGCTACCACTAAGTAGGTCGTCAAGTTACTCTTTAGCTATCACCAGGTAGGTCGTCAAGTTACTCTTTAGCTACCACCTAGTAGGTCGTGAAGTTACTCTTTAGCTACCACTAAGTAGGTCGTCAAGTTACTCTTTAGCTATCACCAGGTAGGTCGTCAAGTTACTCTTTAGCTACCACCTAGTAGGTCGTGAAGTTACTCTTTAGCTACCACTAAGTAGGTCGTCAAGTTACTCTTTAGCTATCACCAGGTAGGTCGTCAAGTTACTCTTTAGCTACCACCTAGTAGGTCGTGAAGTTACTCTTTAGCTACCACTAAGTAGGTCGTCAAGTTACTCTTTAGCTATCACCAGGTAGGTCGTCAAGTTACTCTTTAGCTACCACCTAGTAGGTCGTGAAGTTACTCTTTAGCTACCACTAAGTAGGTCGTCAAGTTACTCTTTAACTACCACCAAGTAGGTCGTCAAGTTACTCTTTAACTACCACCAAGTAGGTCGTCAAGTTACTCTTTAGCTACCACCAAGTAGGTCGTCAAGTTACTCTTTAGCTACCACCAAGTAGGTCGTCAAGTTACTCTTTAGCTATCACCAGGTAGGTCGTCAAGTTACTCTTTAGCTACCACCAAGTAGGTCGTCAAGTTACTCTTTAACTATCACCAGGTAGGTCGTCAAGTTACTCTTTAGCTACCACCAAGTAGGTCGTCAAGTTACTCTTTAGCTACCACCAAGTAGGTCGTCAAGTTACTCTTTAGCTACCACCAAGTAGGTTGTCAAGTTACTCTTTAGCTATCACCAAGTAGGTCGTCAAGTTACTCTTTAGCTACCACCAAGTAGGTCGTCAAGTTACTCTTTAGCTATCACCAAGTAGGTCGTCAAGTTACTCTTTAGCTACCACCAGGTAGGTCGTCAAGTTACTCTTTAACTATCACCAGGTAGGTCGTCAAGTTACTCTTTAGCTATCACCAGGTATGTCGTCAAGTTACTCTTTAACTATCACCAGGTAGGTCGTCAAGTTACTCTTTAGCTATCACCAGGTAGGTCGTCAAGTTACTCTTTAGCTATCACCAGGTAGGTCGTCAAGTTACTCTTTAACTATCACCAGGTAGGTCGTCAAGTTACTCTTTAGCTACCACCAAGTAGGTCGTCAAGTTACTCTTTAGCTACCACCAAGTAGGTCGTCAAGTTACTCTTTAACTACCACCAGGTAGGTCGTCAAGTTACTCTTTAGCTTTCACCAAGTAGGTCGTCAAGTTACTCTTTAGCTACCACCAGGTAGGTCGTCAAGTTACTCTTTAGCTATCACCAGGTAGGTCGTCAAGTTACTCTTTAGCTATCACCTAGTAGGTCGTGAAGTTACTCTTTAGCTACCACGAGTCACTATTTTATGTGTTCCAAAAACGAACAATTAATAACTTAAAACATGCATCCATTGAATGGTTTGAGGTCCTCATGATTCGCAAAGACCTTCCTTCAGGGAACAGTGCCAGGAAAATAAGAATAGGAAAAAAAGGCGTTGGGAAGACAACATCAAAGAATAGACACATGACATTGAAAGAGAATGGCGAAAGACCGTCGACAGATCATTTGTGGTGCCCAAACGGTTCAACAGACTAAGGAATTGGTCAAAGTAAAGATAACGCAGCATCATTTATTAATAGAAGGGAAAGAAAGCTAAACAGATCAGGTTTGATAAGGACTCTGAAACGGCCGTGCTGCTTAGCATCGACCAGGTCTCAACAGGCTGATAACTGATATTATCCAGGTCCCCAAAATTACACTCTGTCAAGTGAGTAGTGTTATCTGGAACTGTATCGTCACCCAGGGTCATGTGCCTACGCGAACATTTTAGTACTGCTGTACTCATTTCGGAGGTCATCACCCCCATGGTTCTCGTGCTAAAATTAGATAGTGTCTTAATAAAAAGAAAAATAAATGTGGATTGGATTAGATTTTTCAGAGCATTTATTGAAACAAACACAAGAAAACAAAATTAGCTTAAACATTTGAACCAAAAGTGCAATAACCGTGCATATTTGACATTAGAGCCAGACTTTTATTGCTAAAAAAAAATAAATTATTCTACAACTAGATTTACTTTAGAACTAAATGATATTTTTAGGCCATATTTTTACGTTAGTAAATTTACTTTAGAACCAGACATATATTTTAAAGCAAGACATTACTTCAGGACTTTTCTTTTACTAAAAACTTGTCTTGTACATTTTTATTTGAAACAAACATTTACTTTAAAACAGACTTTTAATTTACTAAATTAGATATTACAATAAGATCCAGACTTTTACTTTATAACCAGACTTTACTTTAGAACCAGACTTTACTTTAGAAAACAAGACATTTACTTTAAAACCAGACATTTTGGTTTTCTTACAACACAACACCAAGATCTACTCAGAACTACGTGCAACCGACATTGATAAGTCAGTGCGCAACGTAATGTGTAAGTACCAATATTAGCCCACATGGACTGACCACGAGTTTGTTTATCGTAAACTCCCATTATAAACTCTTTTTTTATGTCTTTGTAGCTATCTTTGATATATCTGGGGTACAAAATATAAAAAGTGTGGATAAGATATGTATTTAAAAAATTACATGATACTTTATTTGCAATTTTAGCAGTGCAAAATCGAATCAAATTTCTAAACTTTAATGTAATCTCTAAACAATATGGAGGAAGTAGCAGCTACGACTCTTTAGTTTTAACAATGATCTTTCAGTGTAATCCCTCGCATGCTTTATCTATTTATTTCTCTCCCAAGCTTTCTCTTTTCATTTTTTTACTCTTTCTTTAGGTTTCCTTAGATTGATCTTGATCATTACATTTTTCCAAATCACTTTCTCTTCTTTTTCTATGTAACTGCTTTATTTTTAATATTCCTCAGTACATTATAATTTTGGAAAATAGCTTTAGGAGTGTACAGTTAATTATATTTTAAAAATTTATTTTTTTAAAGCAAGAAAAACTATAAATGAAATAAATGAAATATAAATGAAAAAAATCTAATATTTTTTTCTATACAGTGCACGCATCGATACACAAACGGCAACATGTCTCTGGTTATATAGAGTCTGAGTGTGTAATTTGATTCCGGAAACTAGCTTGAAAAAAAAAACTCCAAATATATCTCAGAAAGCCGAAGATTACAAAGCACAGTCTAGAAAATATTTCAGTCTTAAATTAAATTGAATGCCAAGAAAGAACGAATGTATTTTTAGATCGTATTTCTGCTGAACTTATGTTCCAAGTGAATCAGATTTCAAGCCTTGTCATCATAAAATCTAAAGTGAATAGGAATACAAAAGTAAAGATAAGTATACAAGAAAGCAAAATGTTGAAAGATAGTATCCAATATTTATACATGTTATTAAGGTGTACATTTGACATACAATGTACTACATTTGTATATATATATATATATATATATATTAAGGTATCAATGTATAATGGTGTCAAGGTTTAAGAGAGATGGGGTGGTGGAGCATTAAGATACTCAGTGTTGCTCCTGTTGTTATTGTTGGTTTTTGTTGTTGATGTTGTTGCTGTTTTTGTTGCTGATGTTGTTGTTGTCGTTGTTATTGTAGCTGTTATTGCTACCGATGATGTTGCTACTGCTGTTGTTGCTACTGCTGTTGTTGCTTCTGCTGTTGTTGCTGCTGTTGATGTTGCTACTGTAAGTGTTCTATCGTTGTTGCTATTTATGCTTTTATTGCTGCTGTTATTATTGTTGTTGAATTTGGAATTTTTTTTTCTCTTGTAAAAGTTGATTTCAATTCTCGTCTTAATTATCACCTACCCATTCCCCTCCCAGATTTATCAGCAGATGTGACGGAAAGACAAAAGTCGCTGACAGTATTCCGAGTTCAAGAGACAAAACATTTCGAGATCAAACTAAAAAAATGTCACTAAAAATTCCATCGGATGTAGTCTCCCACACTTGTTCTTAAGGGAAATTAGACTTGAGAAGGTTGTGCAAACTATAGTAGCAAGACAAGGCACTGTACCATTCTGATTTATGCATCTACATATATTTTACAGGGTTTGATATCAAGTCACTTCGTCTGTCTGGTCAAAATCTTTTACACGTTAGTTCTCCAACTTCCCAGTCTCGGATCAAGTTGAAACTTTGCATAATTATTTACTGTTGATAACAAATTATGAAGCAGTAAAAAAAAAAAAAAAAAAAAAAATAAATGTAATTAATTAATTTTCTTTTACTTGGAAAATGTACTACATCAGAGACGGGCGACCTGTGACAATAATCACACTAATGTACGAATTAGGTGGTTCGTTAACAAAGTGTAAACTTCAAACAGATATGTAAAACCTTCTGGTAACTTGAAAGGCTCTGTGGCAAAACACGCTGGCCTACAATCATTGAAAGGCTCAGTGGCAAAACACGCTGGCCTACAATCATTGAAAGGCTCAGTGGCAAAACACGCTGGCCTACAATCATTGAAAGGCTCAGTGGCAAAACACGCTGGCCTACAATCATTGAAAGGCTCTGTGGCAAAACACGCTGGCCTACACTCATTGAAAGGCTCTGTAGCAAAACACGCTGGCCTACAATCATTGAAAGGCTCATTGGCAAAACACGCTGGCCTACAATCAGGGCCGGTCCTAACAATTGCGGGGCCCTATGCGAAACTGATTGCGCGGGGCCAAGTCTGGGTGGGAATAAGGATAATAAGTGAAAATTAAGATTTTGTATTAGAACAAAAATCGACTTTGAATTATATTTATTCTTTACTAAGTACTAAATTGCTATCAAATTAACTTTACTCTACGAACCTTGCAACCTATGGTATATTTATATGCCAGTGACTATCAAAGTAAATAAAGTATTGGAACTTCCGATTAAGGTGAACATTCGCCCGATTATTACATTCTATTACATGAAAGCTAACAATGCCTTTTTCTTTTAACGCGCGTAGGATTGTGTGTTTTCCGCAATGAATGACTCACAAATGACAATTTTATCTATTTTCATGAGATTTTTATGAGCTTTCATGAGATTTGAATAAATTCAGGAGATTTCCAGGAATTTTTCGTATATATTTTGCAATTTAATAATTACACCTAGAATTAGCGCGGGGCCTATGAAAGCGCGGGGCCCACTGCGACCGCATAGGTTGCAGTGGCCTAAGACCGGCCCTGCCTACAATCCTGGAGGCTTGAGTTCGAATACCAACTCGAGCAGACCTTTTTACTTTTTAATTTAGTATTGAATATGCAGCACGATTGATCACATGATTAATTCAAAACAATTGATGCAATTTCACTCACTATGAGAGTAGTTTAAAAACCAACAGCATTCTTTTTATTTGACTTGTTACTTTATGTATTTATTTATACGTGTGATTACATTAACCATTGTGGTACGGCAGAAATCAGTACAATTTTTTTTTTAAATTAAGTTTAAGTTGTCGTGCCACACAAAAATCTTCAAGCTAACTTTGTTATTATTGAGTGATGCAGCAAGGTCAAGCTGACCGGTAAGAACTGGCTAGTACTAGAGCAAGAACAAGGGAGATAATGGGATCAGTAATAAAAAGTACTTACAACTCCAATATTGAGCAGACTTTGCCCAAAGGTGCATTTGAAAGTGTTTTACTGTGTACATGTATCTACTAGTTAGTGTATACTTTGAGTCTTGTCGTTGAAGCACACATACCCCCCTCCTTCTCCCGCTCCTTGTAAACATGTATAAGTCATTATGGGTTATTGTTTAGAGTTCAGTGATACAGTCTCTTGACAAATCTTGAGTTGTATTTCTTGCAAAGCATACCCTTGCATTCGAATGAAATCATGTAGGCTTTGTGATTATTCGTCTGTTATTCCACTTACACCGACATCAGGTCTAGTCCGTGCGGAATATATTTATTTCTGTAGCTCGAACAAAGAATAATGGTCTAAACGTGTGTCTACTTTGAAGGAAATTGAAATAAGAGAATTGCGGGCGAAATAAAAAAAATAATGATACAGAAAAGTACAAGAATATAACTCGCATGAAAAGACCGTTATAAAAATCAATACATGTCTTTTCTATGTTATTTCTCTTTCAGGTTACACTGCTACTGTGGATGATGTGGCAAAGCTTCACTCTGATCTCTTCTCCAATTATAAACGAGTTATCCCGCCTGTCTACCAGCAGAACCATGCAGTTCAAGTTCGATTGTCTCTCTTTCTTTTAATGATACATGATTTGGTAAGAAAATACGAACGTTTAAGCTTAGAGAGTAAGTAACCATGGAAGCAATCTGTGGGAATAAAGGGATAATGACGACTGACCTCGAAGACACATTCATAGCCTTAAGCATTCCTAAGAGGATCCTTATTAAGTGTAGAAGGGCAGTACTGCTTCAGACCAGACACATCATCAGAAAATTTCTGCAATTCAATTTGTTTCCCTTTAACGAAGCTCGACCCTGAAGGTGCCATAGAAATCAAATGAATTTTATTCCATAATAATAATAATAATGACAGCATGTCTAGGTTTGTCAGAAACACCTACCGAAGTCGGCAAAATCAGGTTGTAAAACTAATCCATCAGCACTTAAATTAGAAGCATACCCTGGTGGAAAAAAGCGCCTCCTTATTAGCAAAAACTGACCTCGCAGATATCTGTGAGATCATGATATTCCTAAGAAATTCTTTTTATATTCAGAAAGCGGAACCACAACATCATCAGGGAATTGCTTACTAAATTTAGTTTCTTTTTTTATAAACCTCAATCCCTGCACCACCTTTGCATATTTTTTTAAAACAATTCTTTCTGTTAGCTTGTAAACTCTTCATGGGTGCAAAAAGTGGGACATTGGACACTAGTCCGAGATTAGTGTGCGCAGTGGCTGAGTGGTTAAGCGCTTGGCTTCCGAACCTGGAAATGTTTAATTTCGGTATTTTTAAGGTGTCCCTTAGTCCACCTAACTCTAGTAGGTACCTGAGTTTAGTTGGGGAAAGTAAAGGCGGTTGGTCGTTGTGCTGGCTACATGACACCCTGCTTGTTAGCCGTTAGCCGAAGAAACAGATGACCAAAACATCATCTGCCCATTGCAAGGTCTGAAAGGGAAACTTTACTTACTTAACTTACTTACCGGAAGTTACCGAGATTTGGAAAAAGAGTCTAACGATTTTCCTAGAAATTTGACAGTTCATGTGTATTGTCAATTAAAGGCACGCCAAAGAAAGAAATGATTAATGACACATAAGTTTAACAACTAAACAACAAATAAAGTAGACAATTCAACCATCAGCATGCAAAGTTCTCCCTAGAAAATCGCAGGAATCCACCATGTCTCTTGATCGTCTCTAGATCTCTCTCTTGTGTTCAACGTGTGTTTTCTCGTAGTAGCAAGTTATAGCAATATATTTCGGGGAGGGGGGGGGGAATACTAACACACAGCGATAACTCTGGTTTGACCTCTAAAAGGTATCTACTAAATATTTGTAAAATACTACTCATTAATTTATCAAGAGATCTCTAAAATCGTCTTACAGATCCCCATGAAAATTTCATAGACAGATTCCTTTTACCTCCTAGACACTCACTAAGAACGGTCTTTAACAGGTTCGCAGCCTGAGGACAGCTATTCGCGAAAAACCGCTAGCTTTCTATCAAACCTTTGTATTTTATTTTTGCTGTTTTCCCAAAAGGCTGCAGTCTACATAGAAAGCAACAACAAAAATATCACGAATTTCGTATTTTTATAGATGTTTTTTTTTTTTCTTTTTCCCCTAAGTCTACTTATTTTATTATTACGTCATTTCCACTTCCTTTTAGACGCGGTCTAAATAAAAAAAAATTACATTAATAAGATAAATGTAGAGTGTATTTCTTTTTTTTTTTCAAGAGAGATAAAGAGAGAGAGAGATAAAGTAATTGTACTTTTTAACACTGTCAAAAAAAATCCTAATAGCATTAAAACGATAAATCTAGATCTATTCAAAAGCCGTGAGATAACGATCACAGTTATTAAAACCAAATGGATATTTCTTTTTATTTAGAGAACAAAATACCAAAATAAATGTAGAAAGGGTAACGGGAGTGTCACCTTCATATGTATAAATGATAACAGTACAATTTATCAATACATAATATCAACATTAGATCTCTATCTCTAACTAGATCCAGTATTCTAGTTTACACTATCTTTTAATCATAAAAAAAAAACACCTTCATACTCAGTAGATTTAGTCGCATAACCAAAATCCACTTTATAACTGGGAATGGGGGTATTGACTCGGGGTAAAAAATTGTTGCTTTTTTCTTAATTACTTAAACATTAGTTATTGAGAGCAACGTAATCGCTCGTACAAAAAATCATAAGAAGAACGGTTCATTTTTAAAGAATCGTTTAAATAAATAAATAAATAATAGTAATAGTAATAATCCTATAGAATACGTAAACAGGAGGATCATACAGCAACTGTTAGCTAAATAACTGATATCTCAAATGTAGGGTTAGGGTTCAGAAATAGCCAAGTAACGTGTTTTAAATATAAGAGTGTGTCAAGAAACAGCCATTGCTATCAAGTTAATTTGTTTCAACATTAAGAATTTAAGTATCAGCTGTAGACAAAACGAAATTTAAACAAATCTGTACATGAATTGGACCTATTGAATTTACTTTTTTTTTTTTTGTTTACAAAAAAAGCATGCAGGTAGAAAATAATTATGAAAGCATGTGTCAAGCAAGAGAGACACAAACTATTTGACTATTTTTCAAATCATTTTTTTCAAATTTTGTACTCTTTATTTCTCTCACTTCTAATACATGGGTCAAGTTAAAACTCTACATCTTTATTCATTGCAACTAACAAAACATGAATGAATAATGAAAAAAATTAACAAGTCAACTAATTAATTAATGGTAATAAATTAATTTAGTTTGATATAGAAACTGGTGAAATAAATCTTACAGTATTAAGATATATGGCTATAAATGTACAGTTCTTTCCCTTATATAAGCTTTGCAGTTTTTTTAAGCATTTATATACTATGCTTGTTGTATCTTATAAACAGGACATGAAGAATCAGGTGTTGACCACTAGTGGTTGGTTAAATGTTGTAAGTATTTTTACATATTATGAGATTGACATACTCAGACAAACAAGCCGCCACGTAAACTGTAATCTACCTGCTATAGAAAACACAATATAATTACAAATAACTTAATTTAAAAATTTTATTATTAAATATTAGAATAAAAAGTGTTGTATATTACTTTCTAATAAATCAGGCTTGTACTTGTAAGTTGTAACAGGTTAAATTTTCGAATTTTTTCGTCCGCCGCAAGTGGGAGAATTATTGTAAGGAAGAGAGTCAGTGAGTGCCCTTGCGTTTATGTATGTATTGTAACGGGTTCTTTTCTCAAGTTATATTAGATCTACATTTCAATGAGTTATCTAAAAACTGCAAGTAAAGTTGTTTAATAAGTTTAATCATTTTTTAATTAGACTTATGGACCAACTAGATAGATAGATAGATAGATAGATAGATAGATAGATAGATAGATAGATAGATAGATAGATAGATAGATAAATAGATAGATAGATAGATAGACAGACAGACAGACAGATAGATAGATAGATAGATAGATAGATAGATAGATAGATAGATAGATAGATAGACAGACAGACAGACAGACAGATAGATAGATAGATAGATAGATAGATAGATAGATAGATAGATAGATAGATAGATAGATAGATAGATAGATAGATAGATAGATTCCGAATATTAATTTCACTTGGCTACGCAGCCCCATCTAAGACCTACATGTTTTGCCACATCCAGCGCAAAAATAACCATTGTCCTCCCGTGGTCGATTTAGATTTTAGATACTTTTTTCGCCGTCTACGTCTATCCTCGGCAGTGAATTTTCTTTTGGTCTCAAATGTGTATTCCGCGGCCTTTGTGAGTGATCTCCAGCTGTCTCGTTACGAAGGTGATCACTTCTATGTCAGTTAAAGGAAGTTTGTGCCTAAAACGGTGTATAAAGCGTTTCCGTGGGGCACCTCTGTTACGCCTACATTTCACTCACCCAAAAATAGGCTGCATTCGGCATACGTTTGATTCCCATACGGGATACGTGCCTTGCCCAGGGTAACTGGCGGACTTGAAAGCAGGTTGTGTAGTGGGGAGGCGATAAAAAGTGGGCAGTTCCAACGTAAAAGGTACCATGTGTGAGAGCGGAAAGCTGTGAAAGAGCTTTAAAATAAAGGCGGAGAGTGTTGCTGATCAAAATAAACTCTATAACAAGTGTTAAATGCTAGTGTAAATATACAAGAGCGTTCGTCGACTTTAGAAGAAAGCTCATTTGAATGTCATCTTCTATTTTCACTACAGAACTGGGAGGATGAGTTCCTACGGTGGAACAAAAGTGACTACGGTGGATTGGAAGAAATCATCGTCAGTCAGAGTGCTGTTTGGTTGCCAGATATTTTGGTGGAAAACACGTAAGAATGTATTTATTTAAAGTCTGGATACGTCACGTCTAGTCATGTGACAGGCTCAATGCGAATTGATTGATTTACATGTTTCGGAGTTACTTCAAAATTAAAGATTATTACCTCCTAGCCCTAACCTACCGCATGAGGGAAGGGAATTTCGGAGGGCGAGGTTCAAATCCGGAACCATCCAGACGACAGTCCAGAACGCATACCATATGACCAGGCAGCTATCCTAATATAAGAACTAAAAGAATTCTGAGCCTAACAGTTTTCATAACAAAGTTATACGAGTGTGTTTGAAAAGAACATCATACTTCTTTACAACAATCATACCATTACGTTCGCTAATTAAATTTAAGATAATAAAAACAAACAAATTTTGTAAGTAATTTTGTAATGTAAATATCTTCAAATAATTTTTTTTTAAATATTTTTTTTTTATTAAGAAAACTTTAAAAATAAAATTAAAGAAAAAATGGAAAAAAAACGTTTATAAAAAACTTACGAAACACAAAAGGTTTATTATGGTGAGTTATTATTTCTCGATTTATCTGACAAGATGTTTATGATGTAATAATGTTGTGACATTAGCCTAATAATCATTAGGTCTATAATAGGATAATTGGGTAAAAGAAAATGTTGTTACTACCAATGGTTTTGTCTTTTTTTTTCTCTGACAGAGCTCAGAATTTCGCAGAGATCGGTAGTGAGTCCAGTCTGGTCAGTGTCAAGGACAACGGTCACATCTCTTGGGAGCCTGGTATTCTGACAAAGACAATCTGTGAGGTCAACATTGGGAAATACCCTTTCGACTACCAGAAGTGTGAGATTAAGTTCTTGACCTGGATGCACACCAATAAGACTTTGGATGTCCAGGTGAGCTTCTGGTCATTTTTTTCTGCTTATATGGACCCTTATATGGTTTCGTCATAGACCCATGGGGGTCTAAATAGACCACTTTTTGAATCACTGATGTACATTTACGTAAATAATTAAATTATGTATTTTTAATGTCAGGTAGACAATAAATCTTTTTAGGTGAGCTAAACAAATTCAGACAGACAGACGGACGCACTGAGTGAGTTGATAAAAGCTTTATACAAATATCATTCAGCGTGAACGATATTTTACGTTTTTGTCCAAAGTGTTTTCCATGTTAGTGACTTGATTAGATGAGACTAAAATAGGACACTAAAGACTCTTTGATGATCACACAGAAAAAAACTACTGGTTGTCTAGCCAGGAAAAAAACACATCATTTGGTCAAAGTCTCAGACTTAGTTCGTGGAGATCAAACGAAGTTTTTTGAATGAACTAAAAAGGTTATGAAACCAAAACTATAAATGAAAATTTGTAATATATTTCGTTCAAAAATATTTTCTTTGTCATGTTACCATATTGAAAATATATTCTTATAATTATGATTCTTATAATAAGGGTTTTAACTAGCTAATTTAGCTGAAAATCTCACAGGCTTAGATAATATTTGTCCTGGTTGCATATGCAGACATAGCGTCATGAAAATGTATGTGCTATTTTTCAAAGTATTTCACATGATGTAAACTTTATTATGACTTAATTTTTCAATCGAATTAAGTTAAGTTAATCGAGTTAAGCTACGAGCTAATTTATTTGATTAGTTTTGTATGGAGAAATATAATTGTCGGTACGAGTTTCATGTATATAACAACATATTTATTGTAACTAAGTTCAATATAACAAGACAAGCTCTAAACTGAAACCCCCATAGGAAAGAGGAAGAGGGTACGGCCCAGGGATACATGGCGCCGCGATTTGGAAGCAGATGCCAAGCAGATGGGCAAGACGTGGGGACAGTTGGAGAGACTCACCCAGAACCGAGAAGCCTGGAGGAAGCTAGTTGGTGACCTATGCCCCAGAAGTGACCACAGGCAGAGATGGGATGATGAACTTTAAAATTGGGCATACCATTGACTAGAAAGACTTTTTAAAAAATGTTCTCTCTCTCTCTCTCTCTCTCTCTATGTCTCTCGTTTTTGTTTCTGTTTGTATTGAAGATTTTCATACATAACAGAAAGACTATAAATAGCTCGTGTTTCGGTGTATCCTGTGCACAGATGAAAGGAAGTGTCGATGAACTTTGTTTTTTTAAATGTACATGAGAATTGTTGTGAAAGAAACTTCTGGCGCCTGAATTTATTCAAGAATTACTCGAAGTCAGCAGTTCACTAAGAAATTGAACAATTTGGCAATTCTTTCTTTTGAGCGTGATCTATGTAGGAAACAGAATTTTGATGATATACTTTTATGACTTCGCTAAACGCAAGGCTCGTAAAGTAAAGTTAATTTGATCATTATTTTGTACTTAGTAAAGAATGAATCTATTTTCTAAAACAAAATCTTAATTTTCACTTATTATCCTTATCCCTAACCCGACTGGGCCTCGCGCTATCCGTTTCGAATATGCCCCGTAATTGTTAGGCCCGGCCCTGCTTCAACAATGTCGTTTCATCATTTGTGTGATGGTTTTGTGTATGACTATATAGAGTTGGTTGATCTGTCTCTTTTCAGCCAGGGTCTGACTTTGTTAGTCTCGACGCCACCATCTCTAATGGAGAGTGGGACATCAAGTCAGCTATAGCTAGACCCTACTTCTATCCCTCTACTTACAAGATAGGAACTGGTAAGAGTACTGTTTACATCTTTTATCTTAGGATAATATTGTGCCGCTTGCCTTCTTCTTGAAAAATGCCTAAAATCACAGAGAAAGCAATTAGAACTGGTTGATTATCGTATTTTCTTTTATAGATTTTTTATATTTTCTTATGCATAGGTGGTTTGAGGTATAGTATAAGCTTGGTATTAAAATTATAATTAGCCAAGATAAAAAAAGCCGTTGCTTATTGAGCTACCCATGTGACATCTTTGACTCTTCGTCAACCGTTGGTCACGAATTCAAGCTAAGAACTTGTGTGCTCTAAAAACTTTTGAGTCTAGAATAGAACTCTTAGGTTAAACAGGATCATAAAAAAATATGACGTATCAAATAAGTTAAGTCATGGGCGTAGCCAGGGGATGGTATTGGGGGTTCAAACCCCCCCCCCCCTCCCGAAATGAATTTAGTGACTGATGTTTTGCTTTCATTTTGTTTATTTTAGGTGAGATTTTAAGACTAAACTATCACTTGCCCTAGCACAGCAAACGAGGTTTTGAGTTTAAAACCCCCTACCAGGAGTTTTTGAGTTTAAAACCCCCCTACCAGGGGTTTTCGCAGTTTAATTCCCCTCTTCTATAACACAAAACAAAAAAAATGCAAACGACAATCCCCCGAATTTCACGAACACAGTTAAGGAAGATTTTGATTTTTAAATCCCCTCCAAAATTTACGATAAACCCCCTCTTCAATATGAAAAAAGAAAATTACACACTAAAAATTCTATGAGCGTAGCCAAAGGGGTTTTGAGTTAACCCCCACCCCCTCTTCAGTAGGGTTTGAAGCTAAAAAATACTTCTTCAATATAAAAGAAAAAGCAAATTACGCACTCAAAATGTTATGAGCGTAGCTAAATGGGTTTTGAGTCACTTTTAAGTTTAACCCCCCCCCCCTTTTCAGCGGGGTTTTAAGGTAAAAAATACCTCTTGAATATTAAAAACAAAGCAAATTATACACTCAAAATTCTATGAGTGTAGTCAAGGGGGTTTTGAGTTTAAACTCCCCTCCAATGGAGTTTGAAGCTTAAAAATATCTCTTCAATATAAAAAAAAGCAAATTACACACTCTAAAATCTATGAGCGTAGCCAAAGAGGTTTTGAGTTTAAACCCCCGCTATCGGGGTTTGTAGCTAAAAAATACATCTTCAATGTAAAAAAAAAAGAACCAGCAAATTACGCACTCAAAATACTATGAGCGTTGCCAAAAGGGATTTTGAGTTTAAACCCCCATTCAGAGGGTTTTGATGCTAAAAAATACCTTTTCAATATAAAAAAAGCAAATTACACACTAAAATTATTCGAGCCTAGCCAATCCAATTGGGGGTTTTGAGTTTAAACCCCTCTCCTACAGATGGCTTTTTTAAAAGTTTAAAACCCCTCCAGATGGTTTTGAGTTTAAGATCCCCCTACAGAGCATTTTGAGGTGGAAAACTTATATCTTCAATATTATTCTAAAGCAAACTACAGTTACTAAATTCTATTACCGTAGTAGCTAAATGGGGTTTTGAATTTTAAAATAAAAAACTCTAGAGATTTTTTATTTTTAAACCCCCAACAGATGATTTTGACGATAAAACTTCCCTTTTCGATATAAAATCTAATGCAAACTACAGTCACCTAATTCCAAGAGCGTATTCAAGAAAGGTTATATATTTCTACCAGTGGCGGGGCTCCATTAATAGGGTTCAGTGAATAGTCATATGTGCCGAAATTGAAAAACACAAAATGTGGCTCAACAAAGATGGCTAAGACAGATTTTAGGAGTCACTTTTAGAGATCGGGTTTAAATCAAGTAAATCCTATGCTTTGCCCCGCGCTGGTGGAGCTTCTAGCGCTCCCCCAGACACCCTTTCTGGTAATGGCGAGCAGTCTACAATTTTTCCACTAACTCCAGGAAGAACCTATTCTAGGGCACAACCTCTTCTGAAAGAATGTAGAGTCAGAATGTAATAAAGATTATGTACACACACACACATACATACATATAGATATTTGTTTGCGGGGGGGGGGGAAGGAGAAAAAATCCCCCCAAACCTCCTCCCCCCCCCCCGAAAAAAAATGCTGGCTACGCTCATGAGTTAAGTTATCAAGAATAAAAAGCAAAAAAAAAAACAAGAAAAAGCATTTAACGTGTTTTTGTATATGAACCCAATAAAACCCAAACGAAACCAATAAAACCTAGATATTTCTTCCCAGCTCACACTGGGGTGAAGTTTATCATTGAGCTCATGAGGAAAAGAACATTCTACGTGCTCAACACCATCATCCCAGTGGTCATGCTGTCCCTCCTCAACGTCCTGGTGTTCCTGCTGCCCGCCAGCTCCGGGGAGAAGATGGCCCTGGCTGTGACGGTCCTGCTCTCCTTCACAGTCTACCTCAGCATCATCAGTGAGGTCATGCCAAAAACATCGGAGAGTATATCTATTCTGGGTAAGTCACTTCTTAGGGAAAACAAAACCAGTGCTTTTAATATGCACTCAGGTTATGAATATTGTGAGGTTGAGGTATTAGTCGAATATAAGGCCATTCTCAGATACCAGAACCTCACATCTAATGTGTCAGATAAATCTTATACATTATATTTGTTTCGTTCGTCAGTCCGCTGCCTTGATCGTATTATGTGTGTCTCAATCCACTGCTTTGATCCCATTATTTGTGTTTCAATCCACTGCTTTGATCCCATTATTTGTGTCTCAATCCACTGCTTTGATCCCATTATTTGTGTCTCAATCCACTGCCTTGATCTCATTATTTGTGTCTCAATCCACTGCTTTGATCCCATTATTTGTGTCTCAATCCACTGCTTTGATCCCATTATTTGTGTCTCAATCCACTGCCTTGATCTCATTATTTGTGTCTCAATCCACTGCTTTGATCCCATTATTTGTGTCTCAATCCACTGCTTTGATCCCATTATTTGTGTCTTAATCCACTGCCTTGATCTCATTATTTGTGTCTCAATCCACCGCCATGATCTTATTTTTTGTGTCTCAATCCTCCGCCATGATCTCATTATTTGTGTCTCAATCCATTGCCTTGATCCCATTATTTGTGTCTCAATCCACTGCTTTGATCCCATTATTTGTGTCTCAATCCACTGCCTTGATCTCATTATTTGTGTCTCAATCCACTGCCTTGATCTCATTATTTGTGTCTCAATCCACTGCCTTGATCTCATTATTTGTGTCTCAATCCATTGCCTTGATCTCATTATTTGTGTTTCAATCCACTGCCTTGATCGTATTATTTGTGTCTCAATTCACTGCCTTGATCTCATTATTTGTGTCTCAATCCACTGCCTTGATCTCATTATGTGTGTCTCAATTCACTGCCTTGATCTCATTATGTGTGTCTCAATTCACTGCCTTGATCGTATTATTTGTGTCTCAATTCACTGCTTTGATCTCATTATTTGTGTCTCAATCCACTGCTTTGATCCCATTATTTGTGTCTCAATCCACTGCCTTGATCTCATTATTTGTGTCTCAATCCACTGCTTTGATCCCATTATTTGTGTCTCAATCCACTGCCTTGATCTCATTATTTGTGTCTCAATCCACTGCTTTGATCTCATTATTTGTGTCTCAATTCACTGCCTTGATCTCATTATGTGTGTCTCAATTCACTGCTTTGATCTCATTATTTGTGTTTCAATTCACTGCTTTGATCTCATTATTTGTGTCTCAATCCACTGCCTTGATCTCATTATTTGTGTCTCAATCCACTGCCTTGATCTCATTATGTGTGTCTCAATTCACTGCCTTGATCTCATTATGTGTGTCTCAATTCACTGCCTTGATCTCATTATGTGTGTCTCAATTCACTGCCTTGATCTCATTATGTGTGTCTCAATTCACTGCCTTGATCTCATTATTTGTGTCTCAATTCACTGCCTTGATCTCATTATGTGTGTCTCAATTCACTGCTTTGATCTCATTATTTGTGTTTCAATTCACTGCTTTGATCTCATTATTTGTGTCTCAATCCACTGCCTTGATCTCATTATTTGTGTTTCAATCCACTGCCTTGATCTCATTATGTGTGTCTCAATTCACTGCCTTGATCTCATTATGTGTGTCTCAATTCACTGCCTTGATCGTATTATTTGTGTCTCAATTCACTGCTTTGATCTCATTATTTGTGTCTCAATCCACTGCCTTGATCTCATTATGTGTGTCTCAATTCACTGCCTTGATCGTATTATTTGTGTCTCAATTCACTGCCTTGATCTCATTATTTGTGTTTCAATCCACTGCTTTGATCTCATTATTTGTGTCTCAATCCACTGCCTTGATCTCATTATGTGTGTCTCAATTCACTGCTTTGATCTCATTATTTGTGTTTCAATTCACTGCTTTGATCTCATTATTTGTGTCTCAATCCACTGCCTTGATCTCATTATTTGTGTCTCAATCCACTGCCTTGATCTCATTATGTGTGTCTCAATTCACTGCCTTGATCTCATTATGTGTGTCTCAATTCACTGCCTTGATCTCATTATGTGTGTCTCAATTCACTGCCTTGATCTCATTATGTGTGTCTCAATTCACTGCCTTGATCTCATTATTTGTGTCTCAATTCACTGCCTTGATCTCATTATGTGTGTCTCAATTCACTGCTTTGATCTCATTATTTGTGTTTCAATTCACTGCTTTGATCTCATTATTTGTGTCTCAATCCACTGCCTTGATCTCATTATTTGTGTTTCAATCCACTGCCTTGATCTCATTATGTGTGTCTCAATTCACTGCCTTGATCTCATTATGTGTGTCTCAATTCACTGCCTTGATCGTATTATTTGTGTCTCAATTCACTGCTTTGATCTCATTATTTGTGTCTCAATCCACTGCCTTGATCTCATTATGTGTGTCTCAATTCACTGCCTTGATCGTATTATTTGTGTCTCAATTCACTGCCTTGATCTCATTATTTGTGTTTCAATCCACTGCTTTGATCTCATTATTTGTGTCTCAATCCACTGCCTTGATCTCATTATTTGTGTCTCAATCCACTGCCTTGATCTCATTATTTGTGTCTCAATCCACTGCCTTGATCTCATTATGTGTGTCTCAATTCACTGCCTTGATCTCATTATGTGTGTCTCAATTCACTGCCTTGATCGTATTATTTGTGTTTCAATTCACTGCTTTGATCTCATTATTTGTGTCTCAATCCACCGCCATGATCTCATTATTTGTGTCTCAATCCACTGCCTTGATCTCATTATTTGTGTCTCAATCCACTGCCTTGATCTCATTATTTGTGTCTCAATCCACTGCCTTGATCTCATTATTTGTGTCTCAATTCACTGCCTTGATCGTATTATTTGTGTTTCAATTCACTGCTTTGATCTCATTATTTGTGTCTCAATCCACTGCCTTGATCTCATTATTTGTGTCTCAATCCACTGCCTTGATCTCATTATTTGTGTCTCAATCCACTGCCTTGATCTCATTATTTGTGTCTCAATCCACTGCCTTGATCTCATTATTTGTGTTTCAATTCACTGCTTTGATCTCATTATTTGTGTCTCAATCCACTGCTTTTTATCTGAGCCATTAGTTTTGAGCTCATAATCTATATATGTCCACAGTTTGAGTTTTTTACTAATGCTCGTAATCTTAATTATGCTTTTTCATCTGATTGTCAGCCCTGTTTTTAAAGTACAATCACCTGTTCCTACGTTCTCTTAGCAGTCAGTCATTATGCTTGCTAATATAAAAATAATCTAAGCCATTTATCCACGTAACGGCTTCTAAATTGAGCAAACAGAAGCTATTTAAAGTTGATAAAACATTATGATAACAGTCTGTTTATATTAAATCGTGTTGGGCTGTAAATAATGCACAATGCACTCTAACCGCTAGACATACTTGCTTATGTCTCATGTCAGTGAGACTAATTCTGTTCCAACCGCTTCTATTACGTATGAAACGTTACAGGACATCGACACTTGTAACTTATTGTGTCTGGATTGGAAAACAGATCCAGTTTAGTTCTAGACAGATTGGATCTTGGTTCTAGACTGCATAGTGAACAATATTCTCAATTTTGTTCGTACTTTTATTCATTTACACTCAAGCCGTTTTTATTCTACTATTTTTGACAATTTAGAGACCCGAGAGTAACATATTTTGCAAGTCCGAAGGGGAAAATCAATTGTCAATGATGAAAAAGTTAAGGTAAAAAAAAAAAAAAAAAAAAAAAAAAAGTTAAAACTGAATAGCGCAAATTCTGAGGTTTCCTTATTTAAAAAAAAAAATAAAAAAAATAATTATTTTAAATATTTATAAAGTGAAGTTGTAAAGTAGCAATTAACGATTTTGTTTTTTTAGCTTTATATTCTAAGTAGCTTAGTGTGACACTTGGAAGCGCATTCATCTTGTTTTCTGTTTTTGTTTTTCAGCCGTATATTTAACAACACTTTTGTCTCTCAGCACTATGTCCGTGTTGTCATCAGGAGTCGTTATGAATATGATCCATCAAGACTCAGACAAGCCGGTGCCGACATTTCTGAGGTGTCTCGTCTGCTGCCGCTTAAGGCAAATACGAAGACAAATGAAAAAAGGGAAGATCCGCCGGCGGATGGCCAGCTTCAGGGTTGGTGGGAGAGGAGGGGACGTCCGGGGATTCAGCAGCCACCACAACGACGCTTACTCGGACACCAGCCACGTCTGGAGCAACGGGGAGGGGGGCAGCAAGAAAAGGGGCGTCTACGACAACGAAGGAATGCAAATGTTCACCGCAAATTACTCCAGGGGCGGCCATCAGAACAGTGCCGTGGGGGAGACCAAGATTGATGACAGAAGTGTGGAGGACGAGACGGCGGTGAGGGGTGCTGAACACGTCTCGCTGTTTGAGCACAAAGCAGAGGAGAACTTTGATGACTGGTCGTACATCACGTGGGTGGACGTGGGCAGTGCCGTGGACACTTTACTTTTCTGGACATTCCTGGGCATTACTGTCATGTCCACTACCATTGTCTTGGTACTTTTCTCTTTTCAGTAGCAGCTGACACCTTGTAAATAGAGTTGAACTATGTCTCTTTCTCAGTGAGAGAAAGTACTTAAGACTTCGTCTGAGACCGAGCGAAATATTATGCAAAAGATACATTTACAACTAAACAAAAGTTTCAAAGGAGATGTGAGGTGTCCAACTAGAGACCTATTTTTTTAAATAACTTTCATATAGCCCATCTTTCACGATTATAGCAAGCTCAGTGCGCTGGGGTCCAATCTCTTTTGTGGACCAGTGGGAAGAACGGGTATTAAGGCCCTCAGCTAACACAACTTTTCTCGAGTTGGGACTCGAACCCATTTGTTAGGTGGCCAAGCCGTAGCCAAGCACTTTTTTAACTCAGCCACAGTTCAACAATTAGCGATGATTGGATAGTACCACTCTGTTATAAAAATAATTACTTCTAGACATTTATCGTATACATTTTTATTCCAAATAAATATACTGTATGGAACTATGGAACTATCATATCACATATGTTAATCCAATGACTTGCACTTTCATTACTATTTATGTAATAAGTATATTAATTAATTATTAAATTTTTGTTTAACAGTATATTTGTAAAAATTAAGATCTGTAAAAAAAAATACTTAAGCTACTTAATAATGTGATTGGCCAGTTTGACTTTGTAAATGCTTTCTGTATTAACTTTATTTTGATGTGTTTTCTTTTTAGTTGTGCTTTTATAAACTTTGACTTATTGTTATTGTTCACTCTGTTAGTAATTTGTATCATGTTATTGAAATGATTGTGAATGCTTCATTCAAACATCGAAATGTCACACCTAACTTGTAGATTTAGTTTTAATATGCTGAGAATTTCAAATAAATACAGAATAGCCATATTCATTGCAGCCTGTAGCCTCGGAAAATAATCCACTGTAAGTCAAAGTTGAATATGTTATCGATAGTAAATATGTGTGTTATAATAGTATGTCTGTGCTCAACATATTTCGCTAGAACAATAATGTGATGGCATTGATTGAAATTGAATTGTAGTTTAGTCTGTCTGGATTTAAACGTGTTGTTGATTCCTTCCAGGAGGAGTGCCATGGTTAGAGTGCTGATCAGCACACTAATACACTAATACACTAATACAGCACACTAATACACTAATACAGCACATTTATACAGCACACTAATACAGTGCACTAATACAGCACACTAATACACTAATACAGCACACTAGTACAGCACACTAATACACTACACTAATACAGCACACTAATACAGTGCACTAATACAGCACACTAATACACTTATACAGCACACTAATACACTTATACAGCACACTTATACAGCACACTAATACAGCACACATATACAGCACACTAATACAGCACACTAATACACTACACTAATACACTACACTAATACAGCACACTAATACAGCACACTTATACAGCACACTAATACAGCACACATATACAGCACACTAATACAGAACACTAATACACTACACTAATACACTACACTAATACAGCACACTTATACAGCACACTAATACAGCACACTTATACAGCACATTAATACAGCACACTAATACAGGAGGTGAAAAGGATTTTGTATTGACAAATTTCACTACTTCATATCTTAAGTTGTAAGAAGACAAAAAAAAAGTTGAATCACGTGAGAATACAGAAATCTTATCTATAAATAGATATTTTTTTAATTGCATTGAACGTGTATGTCTCCATTAAGGAATCAAAAACCTTAATGTCCATGCTATGTATTTGTTTCGTTTTATTGGCTTGTTCTATTTTCTATTACATATTTTTTAAAATACTTTATCACTTCTGCTGACTTAGGCCTACTGTCTAATTCAAGTAGTATTGGTTTGTTCTTCTATTTTTTAATGCTTTTTTTTTCCTCCTTCAGTAGTAAAATAAGGGCGTGATGGCCGAGTAAAGCGCTAGGCTTCCGAGAGCCGAGGAGTCTCAAGTTACAATCCTAGTGAAGACTGGAATTTCGAACTTGGGATTTTTTGGACGCCCTTGAGGGCCTAAGTCCACCCAACCCTAATGGATACCTGACTTACGTTGGGAAATAAAAGGCGATTGGTCGTTGTGCTGGCCATATGAAACCCTTGTTACCCTAATGGATACCTGACTTACGTTGGGAAATAAAAGGCGACTGGTCGTTGTGCTGGTCATATGACACCCTTGTTACCCTAATGGATACCTGACTTACGTTGGGAAATAAAAAGGCGATTGGTCGTTGTGCTGGCCATATGACACCCTTGTTACCAGTCAGCCATAGCATTAGATGAGCTTTACATTATCTGCCTCCATAGATCGCAAGGTCTGAAAGGGGCACTTTTCATTATTTTCAATTTCCCTTGTAAAACAACTGTTTCTTTGGCGCTCTATTTCCGTAAGACTTTTTATTAGAGGTAAAGGACTCTATCCAGATGAGGCTCATTCTCATCAAACGAATCTTATTAGAGACAGTCTTGTACTCGAGTCTAACTAGATACCTTCATGTCAAAAATACTTTGTTGCCAATTAACATTGATGCTATGATGATGATGTGTGATGAGATGATGTCTAGGTGTCTAGCTACATGAAAAAAAAAGTAAAATTGTAAAGACCCAATGGACATTGTTTTGTTTTTGTGTATAATTTAAAACGTATTTTGTCTTGTACCGATTCAAACATGTTTATTAATGCAAAGTTTTTGGTGCATTTAATTCAGATGAAGAACAAACACATAACTAGGTATTTAAAAGGTTGAAGAGCAATGTTATGTTTATTTCAAGTTATTTCTATTACAACTTTAAATCTTTGAAGGTGGAAAAGAAATTTTTTAAAACCCTAATCCAGTAACTGTAGATTTAAGACGCCCCTGGACGTGGGGACCCCTCTATTAATATAGACTAATGTCACGGCGGCTGAGTGATTAAGCGCGGGACTTCCGAACCTGGGATTTTGAATTTCTGGATTTTCAGGGCGCCCCTGAGTCCGCCCAACTCTAATGGGTACCTGACTTTAGTTGGGGAAAGTAAAGTGGGTTGGTCGTTGTGCTGGCAACATGACATCCTGCTTGTTACGATTGGCCAAAAAAAAAAAAGGATGACATTAACATCACCTGCTGATCGTATTTCGATCGCCCCAATTCTCCAGCTTGAACAAAAAGATGCTATTTATTCTTCGGAGAATTTGTGGAGAAATAACACATTGTTTAATACAGTGAGTCATTGTAATTCTAAATGCCGTCATTGATATCTCAACCTTTTTTATATGATTTTAACACAGGCGAACACGATAGATGCTACAGTCCCCATACTTTTTTATGTTTTTAGAATTTTGATATTCAGTATTTAACTCCTTTCCTTTCTTATATGTCATAAAATGGACTCGGAGTTTAATCTAAGAACCATAGACATATATATATAGACTGGACGATAAAGAACAAATTATTATCGGAAATATTTGGGAAAAGATAAGTTTGTAGATCCACATCACAAACCTATATATATTTGCCTATGTCTATGATTATAAAACAAAGACAAAATATTGGGAAATTGGCAGTTTTGCACTTTTCAAAACTAAAGATCAAAGGTATATATTGGCTGAAATGTTAGTCCTAGAATTTATAGCTCAATCGCCGCCATTTTTTTTTCACATAGATAGAGTACATAAAACATATTGACTTCCCCCAAATAAAAATAACTTCCTACTTCCAGTCTATATTTATTTATGTCTATGCTAAGAACGCAGAAAAGATGGAATCGTCTCAAAACACCATACATGGAACTATACTAATGGAACACCAGCTTCGAGTTTTTTACAAAGCCAAAGAGAGTCGAAGTGCCGTCGCGCATCATTTTCGCGCATGGTGCAATGTGGAGAAATCCATGATGATGCCAAAGAAGAGATTTACTCAGTCAGTCCCTTGCAATGGGTGTAAAACTTTCGTACGCTCTATTTGATTAGATGTGTAAAAACTTCATCCATTTTCTGACTATCTGATATAATAGATAAAATTTTCTCGAATAAGAGATCGTCACAAAAGTTATTTTTTTCGACCACCCTATAAAATGCCACATTTTTTCAAAAAAATAGAATCTAAATTCCGAAAATACAATCTTTCAGTGTTTCTGTGTTTGGTTTATTTACACTAAATCTGGATGAAGACCTGTCTACCGTTCCGCTAAATGCGTATTTGTTACGATATACTAAATTGCACGAAATAAAAATAAAAATAGGAGGCCTAATACAGTTTTGACACTCCAAGCTACGCATTTCTAATCGTTTTTTTATTATTATTATCGAAAGGACTAGGCTATAGGCATACACGTCTCGTGGGAAACAAATAAAAAGTTCATCTCGGTAATACAATTGTAGCCTAAATAAAATGACCAAAAAAAAAAAAAAACTATAGCCTAATCTAAAATGTAATAGATCTAGAGCTAGATTTTCTTGGACGAATGAATTAAAATAAGTATAAATAATATGTCATATGAATCTGATAGATCTAAAACAAATACTGATAGAGTCAATTAATTATTAGAATTACTTGACTACCAACTGGGTATTTTTATTGCCAAAATACAATGTTTTTTATTTGCATTTATTAAAAACAACAACCAAAAATTAAGCGTTCTACGCAACTAGATCTAATATTAATAATATAGATTCTAGTTCTAGATCCAGAAAGCTACTTCTCTAATTCAGTTTTCTAGTTTAATTCTAGTTAGATCTAGATGTCTCGACCAGTAGATCTAAATCTAGCCAGAGTTTTTGTCATGGAATAGATCTATAAACCTGCAGCCGCCTACTGATCACGATATGACAGATACTATTGATGAGATACTCTCTCTACTTCTTTTATTACTATTATTACTGTCTTAGTGTCTATATAATATCTAGATCTAGTAATAGATCACAGTAAAACTCAATGTGTACTTCCGACTTTAGCTCAACAAATCTACTCCAAAGTATACTAGTAAAGTCACACAGTGTAAAGGATCATTATATATTCAAATAAAAAATGTATAGGCCTAAATGAATCGAATAATCAGTCACTAATTTGACTAATCTAAATTGTTATTTTTTAAATGGCAAGTGCTATTGATGACTTCTGACTTGTACACGAGTTGCAGACATTCTAGCTTTTATTTTGATGACATGTTACGATATATCAATGATATTTAGATAAACGCAAGTACCTAGAGGAACAGAGAGAAGGACCATTTAATATAAGGCAAAGGAGTAAGATGTTTATAATCCATCAAACTCACAGAGGACTTCTGTCATTTGTGACGGCATTTCATGCATTTACAGAAGCTACAAACTATGCTACAAAAATGATAGGCTTGTCTTTGATTCCTAAGACTTATGAGGAATGCTATCTTTCCAGAGGCTATTCAGCCCCAGCTGTGACCTACATATTATGCCACACTCAGCACAGGCATAACCATTGTCCACCTGTGGTAGAATCAGTTTTTTTTTTTTTTTGCAGTCTACCCTCGGCAATTAATTTTCATTGGTGTATACCACACCTTTGTAAGTGACCTCCAGCTGTCTCGTTCTGAAGCTGTATGCAACCAGGTGCTCTCTTATTCTATGTCAGTTAAAGTAAGTTGGCGCGTAAGCTTGTCTTTAAAGCATTTCTGTGGTACCTCTTTACATGTATATGACATGTTAGGCAAATGGTTTAGCCTATCGGAATGCCATTTCGGAAAGTATAGGTGCTTAAAATGAAACTCCAAATATCTGGACTTCCAGTTACCAAGAAAATAAGCTTAGGTTTCAAAGAGACGACACTGGCACTTCAGCTAAGACGATCAGTAAAATTAATAGCAACTTTAATTGCAGTCCACCAAACAAGATAAAAAAAAAAAAAGTGTGGCTTCAATAGCAGTGATGATATTTAGTTTACTTTTATCTCATTTACTAGTATTACTATTTCATTGACTAAGGTTTTTTATTGTCAAATAGGCATAAGTACATGTACTAGTTCCTGCAATTTGATGAAAAATAATAATTAAATTGTGTATAGTCTATATACAAATGTTTATAAGAGATCACAGCTTAGCTTAATTTACTTAATATTTTAAAACTATGATTTTGTGTTCTGACTCTACTCTAAATAAATTATATTTTATTTTAAAAATGCAAAGTTGGAAATTCTGTTCTGATGAAAAAAAATTTATTAAACTAAAGTAGATGTTTATGGTTCTTTTGTATTTATTTTTAAATTATTTATTCATTAAAAATTAATTGCTCATTAACATTTACTTGAAGTAAAGATCAAAAACACAAATTCAAAACATGATCAGCTCTCAATTCATGCAGATCACAGCCCATCACTTAAATGTATTTACTGTCAATTCTACAGACTATTCATTTCAAAATGTTGCTTTAAATTGTTATATGACACAATCAAAGTACTGGTACCTCACATTGATGAAGGCCTAAAGCAGCTGAAATAATGACAAATTTTCATTCACTAACTTGTACTGTCATTTATTATCAGATGTGTTAAAACTAATGACCTGTATATATAATTGATTAAGAAGGAGCATCAACAAATCTTGAACAATAATTGTCTACAGAAAAACTTTATTCTTATCCAAACAATATACATTTACAATGTATTTAAACAAGTTAATTTATACAAATCTGTATGGCCTAAAGATTATAGCGTATTTTGAGCATTGTGTGAATACCAAGTTACATTATTACATGAAAATAGTGTACTCATTTTTTAAATATTCTGGGTAATAAAAATTAAAAACTAATATGATACAATAAAATTGAAGCATTAGTCAAATTTAAAAAAAATTTCACTCAAGATCTACGTGAACTCTATGATTGAAAAAAAATCATTTTGAAATTAATTTTAAAAAAATAATAATTATGGTATGGTTCTTTAGTCAATGGAATGATAGCAACAATTTGAATTATTTAACAATTTCATGATTATCCATTCATCTCAATATACTTATAACTGAAAAATAATTCATAAGGTTTAGATACAACCATTTGAAATAATGATTATAATTTTTTTCTTAATTTGCTTTTTAATTCAAATCTAATATAAACAAGATTTCCTCTGTCAAGAAACTTATGATGGAACAACATGCATATTCTTCTCAGTAAGTTTTGCAAAGGGAATTAAGAATATATGATGTTGCTTTTTTTTGCCAACATTTTAAACCTTCGCACCAGGTTTTAGTTTTAAGGAGAATGCACCATATTTTATATGTTTACTTTTGTTAGATTCTTATTTTAATTTTAAAAGAGTAAAATTTCCCTTACATATCTTGCAATCTATGGGGCAGATGATATAAAGTTTATCAGTTTCTGTGCCCCATGGTCAGCGAGGGTGTCATGTACCCAGCACAACAACCAACCACCTTTTGAAAAAAAAATCCCATTTCAGACCTCACAATCTATAGGGCAGATGATATTAAGGTCATTTGATTCTTTGGCCAGTGCATCATGTGGCTAGCACAACAACCAACCATCTTTACTTTCCAAAACAAAAGTCAGCTACCCATTAGAGTTAGGTGGACTCAGGGGCACCCAAAAATCTAAAAAATTTAAATGTGAGTCTTCACAGAGATTCAAACCCATGACTTAACCATTCAGCCATGGATCCCCAAACTGCCTTTATTTATTCCTTACTATTGCCATGTAGCCTTTTGAATTCTGAAATTGAAAATCCCAGTCTTAATCGAACCCAGGAACCCTCAGTTCAGAAGCCAAGTGCTTTACCACTCATTCACTGCACTCACTATTGTTTTAATGGGGCTCAGATTAATAGTTTTCAAGTACAATATCAAACAGATTTAAAGAAATACTAAATCCAAACCTGTTGGCTGAATGACAGGATATACATAAATATGTATAGAGCTTACAGTATAATAAATATATCTTAAATTAAAATTGGTCCAAGACTTTTATTTTGCAACATGATGGGATTTTCCTTTCTGGTGGTGCTATGCAGGAGTCCAAGAATCTCATCTTTTCTCATAACAGAAAGTTATCTAGTTATAAAAATAAATAAAAGGATTTTTAAAAAATAAAAATATGTGTGACATATGTGTTGACCATGCTAAACGTATATATGTTATTAAGTATAATTATATAATTTTGCCATTCTAAAAATAGTCTGCACCTAAAAGGAGCTACTGTGTTAATGTGTAGACATGGCCCTGACCTTAATAGTTATGAATTATTACTAACGGTGAAGGCAGATATTCAGTTAATTTGATGGACATTGCCTCATCTAAAAGCAAATATAACATATATTTTGATTTACATTTTCATGGAAAACTAGTTTTTCAAAAATACAAGTACTTCAGCTTATGAGAAAAGTGCATTGGGAAAAATTGCAGTACCTTACCTTTAAGAGGTGCAACCAATCATTGACTTGTCAGGAATGCATGCCTTTTTCTTGCATTTCCAAACATAACTGTAATTATACAATTAGGCATAATGGCTAATTTCTTTTGAAAACATTAAAATTAAAAAATAATATTATTAAATTGAATACATTGTTGTATCAAACATACAAATTATCAGACATAATTTTGCCTCATTTCATCTAACAGTTTATTGTAAAGGAATGGCCTGCACAACAGCCAAGTATATTAGGCATTCATGAAAGATGAATTTGCTTAAGAGTGTTATAAAAAAAAAACTAGAGAAAAATGTTACATTCCATCCCTGATATTTGGATGTTGCTTGACCATGAAAATCACACTTCATAAAACATCTTTTAGATAACTAAAATAAAAATTGTATAGTAATACTTACAATAAATATTGAATGGATGCCAATATTATTAATGTCTGCCCAGAGAGTAGAAATAGTATAAGTATGATCCTTGAGCCATTCTGGTACATCATCAGAACTGGTTGGCATGGTTCTACTTGTTAATAACTGAAACATTACAAACATTTTTTTTAATTTATAATTTATCACAGACTAGAATAGAAATGTTGCCAGGAAAAATACCAATGGTTAGAATGCACCTGATGATACTTTTGTAGCCTTAAAATGCACCAAAACTTCATTCATTAAATCTGATAAGAAACATATATGTATCACACAAGTCCAAGTTGATCAGAGTGTCATAGCAAATAATTAACTAGATATGTGAGTTTTATATTAAAGTGCTGAATTTCAGGGGATGGATCCAACTTGACACCACATCATTTATTATTTCATGAACTCATGGGTCTGGGCATGGCATGGAATGGGAACTATTATTAAATGTATGGGGTGTAGGCGAGGCATGGATTATAAATTGTCTTGTATAGATTAGATTGGGTAAAACTTCCCATCGAAGGTAACTGATAGATCTGGATCAATTATAAATTTATGGGATCTAGGCCTGCATAAATTTTATCTTTTATTTATATATTTTATGTACATAAATAACTAGTCTAGAATGTATAATTATATCTTAATAATAATTTTTGTAGATGTCATATAATATCTAAAATATAAGTATAGATCAGTAGATTTAGAATTTTAGCTAGTAAATATTTTTATATTCCAAATCTAAACTGGATCTATATATATATTGTATATCTATCTAGAATTTAGATCAGTAGATTTAGTATTTTAGCTAGTAAAATACTTTTATATTCTAAATCTAAACTGGATCTAGATCTAATTATTCTAGAAGCTTAGATCTAGAAGACTAGTTGTCAGGATTTGACTACACTATGGCTAAGGCTAATGCACTAGCTAAGTAGGCCTACTAGATAGATCAAGAGACAGAGTACTAATAGTAATAGACTCTTGCCTCGTTGGGCCTCTCAAATCAGCTACAGACTTTAGAGACAATTTAGGAAGGTGAATTTTGATCCAATTTTAAGATCTAACTACAAACTACAAGTTAGAGTCTAGCTAGAGATGCTAGAACTAGTCTAGAAGGCTGATCAATTAAAAATAAAATCAATCATTTCTAAAGTTTGTAAAATTATATTTTATAGATCTAATCTATCTATTTATAATATAGAAATCTGTCTACTATTTTAATATTTAAAATGATATGGCTGATGATATTAATTATTTTAATTGAGAGATTGACATACAAAGAAACAAAATAATTAGATCTTATACTAACTCATAGACTCTACTTATACTGTATTGTATTAAACCTTCGAGTTAACATTCCACTATCTTGACTTGACTACATTGACTAAAAAGGGCACTATCACTGTGACTATGATTATTTATAAATCTAGAATACTAGTCTAGATTATTATCCTATGATTATTTATAGATCTAGAATACTAGTCTAGATTATTATCTATGATGATGATGATAATCAACTGGTAGAGCTATAAGTATAATCAGTATAAACTATAACTATAGTGTATAATATAATCACTGCACTCGTTTCATTCACTGTCTGTATCAATAATCGTGTGATGTGAAAGTGAAGTCTAGATTTAGATTAGATAGAATTGATAGATTATAAATCTACTTTCTACTATTAAAAAGTATTATTATTATAGATCTACATCTACTAATATTTGTAATAATATTAGTACAGGTACTAGATCTACAGGCAATACACTATTGACTATAGTGACTATACTAAAATACAGTATAACTATAATACAGTGTATTTTAATACAGCATACATACACTTAACACTATACAGCTGTAGACGATCGATAGTGACGATAGATCTAGAGTTCTAGACGTAGACTAGATCTATAAACATTCATATTGATCTCATGTATGGTCTAGATCTAGAGAAAATAGATTGGAAATCATGACTTTATTAGATCTATTGAGTTGTTGTTTTTTTAAATATCTTTAAATAGATCTAGAACCATAGTCTAAGTCTGGGTGTTGTAGCTCTAGATTATTCTAGATATAAGAGATCTATAGATAAGTTCGGTTTTTAAAAAATGCGCATTCGAAATTTAAAATACCCAGATTTAAGTATTAATATACCCATATTGGTAGGGCCGCGTTAATCATTTATTAGATCTATTAAAGCATGTCTATATAACAGATATTATTATTTTAAAAATATATTATTATATAAAAGATAGAGTTGTGAATATTTACTAAAAAAATTAAAATAATGATTTTTTTACTTTTGCCAATTAACACTCTGGCTGGCAAAAAGAATGACTCCTCAAAACTGTGAAAATACGATAACTGCATGAGTTGGTTTGGAATTGTATTTTGTAAGACTAACTTAAAAAAAAAATTATCCTTCAAGAGAATAAACGAAAAAAGGTTTGTCAGAAGAAAAGCTGGCTGGACTACGCAAATAATGGACCAGCCTCTCTCTCTTGATATCTTGTTAAGAACATTGGTGACCGGGAAAAGTGGAGGATTTGGTTACGCGGGACAGATGATAATGATTTCATGTACATAAAAAAAAAATCAGATTTTGTGTAAAATACCCAAATGTGAAAGTACTGAAAACAGCTATTTTAATGGGGTGGCCTTAAAAAAATAACTTTTGTGACGATCCCTTATTCAGGAAAATTTTATAAATCACAAAACATTGTGAGAAAATGGATGAAGTTTTTAGAGATCTAATAAAATAAAGCGTAGGAAATTTTTACTCTCATTGAAGGTCAGTCCAAGTGACTGGAGGAGTAAATTTCTTCTTTTGCATCCTCCTGAATTTCTCCATATTGCACCATGCGCGAAAAAAAAATGCGCGACGGCACTCCCCTAGTAAAAACTAGGAGCTGTTGTTCCATTAGTATAGTTCCATGCACCATACGTGCAATGTATTACAAAGCTCGGTGTTAATGGGAAATTCTGTTTAAAAGTGTGTGTACCAAGTGACCCAAACGTGTCTTGGTTGATTATCAATATTCTAGATCAGGCATGTCAAACTCGTTAAGGTGTATGGGCCGCATAAAAAACTTACTATGGCATGAGGGGCTGCAGCCAAAAATCAGTTGCAAAACAGCTTACTAGTTTTATGTAAATTAGAAACAATAGAATAGAATACAATATTTAATGGCATACTTGTACCTTAGTTAGCTAAATGTGTAGTACAATTTGGTAATTAAAAATTACTATGATTGCGCATTTGTCTCATTATCCTGATGCTTGACATCTTTCTGGGATACAAGTTTATTAATATCGGGTGGAAGTTTGTTTGCCACTGACACTATCATCACTGACGACAAATTTTGATCAGATAATCTCGAACGTTGAGGTGATTTGTAGCTTTTATTATAGACTTATTACGTCAATGAGAATAATTCAAAATTTATTTTGTTCTTTAATTGTTCACGCGAGCTGATTGACATGTCATTTATTCTAACTGCCACAGTGTTCCTAGTTAACGCTATTACTTTGAATACTTTCACCTTTTCTGGACAAATTACTTCGGCAGCTTTAACGATAATAAGGCTGGTCTTCGAGTCCGAAGATTAGTGAGGAGTGCAGTATTTTCCGTGGCTGCGCAGCCCCAGCTGTGACCTAGATATTTTGCCACATCCAGGGCAAGCATAACCATTGTCCGCAGGTGGTCGATTTAGATTTTCTTTTCGCCGTCTGCGTTTGTCCTCGGCAGTGGATTTTCTTTTGGTCTCAAATGTGTATCCCGCAACCTTCGTGAGTGACTCAGCTGTCTCGCTCTGAGGCCGCATGCAACCAGGTGCTCTCTTCTATGTCAGCCAAGGAAAGTTGGCGCCTAAGCTGGTCTTTGAAGCGTTTCCGTGGGGCGCCTCTGTTACGTCGACCACCTTTTAGCTCACCAAAAAAGACTGCCTTAAGCATACGTTCGTCTCCCATACGGGATACGTGCCCTACCCAGCGTAACTGCCGGACCATAAAAAGTCCCTCTATACTGTCCATACCGGCGTTAGCAAGGACATCGCTGTTTGTAGTGCGGTCTTGCCACAGTTAACGATACACTCCTTTCACTAAGTGATTTGCTATGGCTTGCAATTAAGTTTGACAAAATGTAGCTGGCTTTCACTACAGGCTCAATCTCATCGTTCAGTTTAACAAATACTATTTTTCAATTCAAGTAGCTTGTCATCTTTTATTTTCCAGTGTAATAGTTTAACATTATTTTGATAATTTTTTAGGGCCGCATGCAAAGGGGATGCGGCCCCCGAACGCCGTGTGTGACATGCCTGTTCTAGATAGAAGAAACAACGAACAAAATAAAATAAATTTCAAACTACATTGAAGCTCTGGACTTCTGTTCCCGTTTCTATTTGAGAGTTGTCTCCCCCGGAACTAGAGTATAAGTTTCGCCTGAGTTCCGTTTGGTTGATGTGTTTCTTCAAGTCTGACCTACATTTTGTTATCAATTCATTGGGATTTAAAATGTGTCCTGGTTTATTTATTTCTTAAGATGTGAGGGTGGGAAGGGTTAGAAAATTGTAATCATTTTTAGCAGCCCCCAAAAGGTGAAAAGACGCTATTAGTTTTGTGTGGAATGTCTGTCCGTCTATCTGTCACGTTTAGATCTCGTAAACTAGAAAAGATAGTGAAAATCCGACAGCATAGTATTTTAGACCATTCAAAGTTCTGATGCAACTTCTACTTGTTTCTTTTCTGAAAGCGAAAAATCTAATTGTAACCTTGTTTTTATATAGTATTACAACACTGAAAACAAAATGTGACAATGGCATGTCTACATTAAAACCATCATCTGCCTTCATACGATAGTTTTGTTTTGAGCGGCCAAAGATAACAAAATGTGTTTCGTTGCCATTCTTCTTCTTCTTCTAGCCAGCTTTTTGCTGCTGAGCTGTCAGCTCTTTTGCAGACTGTGCCAAGGAAAAATAGTGAGCTGTTCTCTTCAGTTGTTCAGCACTGCCGTACAGGGTGTTGGTTATGTTGGGCTGGAGTGGTAGTAGGGTCTGCCTAAGGTGGATTAGGAAAAGGCATTCAAAAAGGATATGGTTTACGGTTTCATAAGGGTGAGCGCAGTGTCTACAAATGGGAATTGTGCGGGATTTATTTTATTGAGGTGGTAATTTAACAGAGGTGTGTGTCCTGTCCTTAGTTGGAAGATAGTAGATTGCTCTTTGCGGGGGAGAAAGTTATTACTGTCCAGTTTGTTAGGCATGTTCATTTCTTTGTACATGGCTCTACCTGTGTTTCCTGATGCCCATTGGTTGAGCCACTCCTCTTTGTGGTTGTTGATTAACATTGACCTTAGGGTGAGGTAGTTAATAGGTCTATCTGGTTGTTCCATAGATGGGTTCCAAAGGACTGTCAATGCCGGGGATGAGCTCCCACTTTCCAAGAAATGCTCTTATGGATTGCGTCTCTAAATGCCTCTGACAGTCAAATCCAGCTCCTGGCCTTCACGTGTGATTTTCCCAAAAATCCGACGGAACCTGTTCTATCAAACTGACAGGAGAATGCATGAAAGGCGGAACACTGGCGCCTCAAAACCAGTTTAGCCTGAATAATGCAACCCATCTAGGAGAAAAAAAAACTCGGACTCCAAACCTCCACTTTGTGGCGATACTCCCCCGTGTGGATATCGGGGCTTGGAAATGACCAAGAGTAATAATAATCCCACTGCCTTTCCACCTGCATTTCGTTTTGTTGCCATAGATATTTAGATTTTAAAATTTTTCTGTGTTTTCACAACTAGTAGTGGAGTAATTGTCTCTCAATCTTAGAAACTCGCAAGAATTTTCAGTTAGTGGATATTTATAGTTTAAAATTGAAGAGCGGGAAGATGAAAAGGTGACCATGGGGGTATTTGGAAGATGAAAGTCTATAGTCTAAACCAAAGAGGTGTTCCTGGACAGTACTGGACACTAAGGTTTAGCAGAGGGGGTATGTTGAAAAGTTTACCACATGGGTACTTGGAGATTAAAAGTTTACCACAGGGCTACTCAGAGATTAAAAGTTTACCACATGGGTACTTGGAGATTAAAAGTTTACCACAGGGGTACTCAGAGATTAAAAGTTTACCACATGGGTACTTGGAGATTAAATGTTTACCACAGGGGTACTCAGAGATTAAAAGTTTACCACATGGGTACTTGGATATCAAAAGTTTACCACATGGGTACTTGGAGATTAAAAGTTTACCACATTGGTACTTGGAGATTAAAAGTTTACCACATGGTTACTTGGATATCAAAAGTTTATCACATGGGTACTTGGAGATTAAAAGTTTACCACAGGGGTACTCAGAGATTAAAAGTTTAAAAGTTTTAGCAGAGGGGGTATGTTGAAAAGTTTACCACATGGGTACTTGGAGATTAAAAGTTTACCACATGGGTACTTGGAGATTAAAAGTTTATCACATCGGTACTTTGAGATTAAAAGTTTACCACATGGGTACTTGGAGATTAAAAGTTTATCACATCGGTACTTTGAGATTAAAAGTTTACCACATGGGTACTTGGAGTACATTGACAAAGAAAAGGTTAAGAAACGATGGTATAGACTATTGCGCAGCTTATACACTGCGTTTTATTAATTAGTCCAAATTGAATTCACTTTAAGTTTTAGTCCATATCAGTTTCTTTTATTTACACAGTTTTTATTCAGACAAATCATGGCTGGATGAGACTTTGAGCAATAATAAACAAGCTGCTGCCTGTATAAAAGAAGGAATGTTTTCAGTCCTATCGTGTTCAAAACCTTTTTTTTTTTTTGTCATATGTTAGTCCGTCCAACAAGCACGAGTCTTATTGTTATCGGAAATTACATCATAGTAAACTACAGAATACAATTTATACTTATACTGGATATCTCAATACTGTGTCTGCCATTAGGACGCCAACGCTACATATTCTAGTTCCAGTCATTTGAGTCGCGAAATGAGTTTACACTACATGAATAAACAGCCAGAATGTCCCTAATAGAATTGTTTGAATTGCAATCTCTTGTCATCTCTGGCTATAAATGGTAATAGGAATGCTAATTGGAACATTGATTTGCGATCTAGAGGAAGCGAAATGGCTTCCGGCATGTCTCGTTTTAAGACGAGGTGAATTCGTGCACATATAGATTTAGATATATCTCATCAGCTTTTTTAGGTGATTTATTTAAAACAATAGCAAATAACAATACAATAACACATCAATAAGCCTTGCATAGTACTTCTAACATTTTCAAATAGGTTTTTTTTTTCTTTTTTTTTTAAATTAATCAGTAGCAGATTACATTGCCCAAAAACAAAACAAGACAAAACAGTAAGTTTCATGTTCTCATGATTAGTTTCAGAGCCAGATATGTATGTTATCGTATACTATACTTTCATGACTAAAGCAATTAATAAAGGGATGCACTATTTAAATATGGTGACATCGTATGTTACATAATATATATATATATATATATATATATATATATATATATATATATATATAGGCCCTATATATATATATATATATATATATATATATATATATATATATATATATATACTATATATATATATTGGCCTTATATATATATACATAGAAAGACAGAGAGAGAGAGATCAAAAGAGGGTGTGTAGATTGATATATAGAGATAGAGAGAGACTTGTAAATATAGACCTAAATATAGATGTCTAATGAAATGAAGGTTTTAGAGAATGACGTTCAGAATAGTAAATCATTAAGATGCATGACGCGTAGGACGTTATCATCTTCTATTTGGAAGTAACGTCTGCATTTTATAAGAAGACAGCAGTGTATTATTGTCACTGGTAAGAAATGAAACAAACTTCTGACCAGAACAAAAACAAATTAAAAAAAAAGATATTTTAATCCAAAACAATACATTCATTAAAATGATCTACCAATGAGACTTAGAAATAGAGAAAAAGAAAGTAACTTCTAAGTTCATGATTCTCTGCCCTTGTATTCACCTGTTTCCTGAATTTTTTTTCTTCTTATTTTTTTCTTTTATTCCCGGAAAAAAAAAAAGTCAGTCCCCAGTATTACGTATGTAATTGAGTTGCCAGAGTTGCTATGGAGATGACAAAAGTTTGCATGCCGTCCACACGTAGAGCCCACCATGTTGACCAGTTCTAATGATGTCAACTCAATTTGAATTTGAAATCATGGCACGTGCGTGTGACCTTCCCATTATTCCACATAATATTTCGCCCCGTATCATATTAATTAACCCTTGACCCTCTGACGGAGCGTAGGCGGAAAGATCGTTCATATTATTTCAATAGCTCAGCATAGACCAAGTCCGCGCAAGTGCAAAAAGACCAACATGATGGAAGACATCACTGCTACTTGGTTGAAGCTATCTATATAGTACATTTGTCATTTTGTTGTATTGTTAGAGCGAGATCTATGCACTTTAACATTAGGGCCTTTGTTTGTCTTTGGAAGAAGCCTCGAGCGCCAATATGTGTTGTTTGTAGGAACCATTATGGATAGGAATGCAGGGGGAGGGGTGCGGACGAAGCGGGACCAAACAACTTTAGGCCTACTCGTTTGAAAGCCCTTTCTTTTTATAGAGAGGGGGATAGTTTGGTACCTAGTCACTGCTAGGCGATGGCGCCGGGTCGGGGCGCCGGTTCTCGTCCCCCGTTTCACCCTAATTTCCTCCTCTTCTTCTCTTAACTTAGAGCTGCTCTTATTCTATGTTCCATGTCCTGGAGTCTACAACGCACTTTTGTTCTCATGGTAAGAAGAGGAGTCTTTAGAAGTAGGCCTACTTGGAATAGGGAACAGCGTCTCTTACTTGAATATTTAAAACGTTTGTCCTTTTATTTGTTAGTAATCATTCATCCAATCCTGATTATTTCTAGTTCCAATGAAATACATTATTTGTCCCCTTGCCTCGCTCACTGCCCCTAGTCCAAGAAAAAATTGTTTTACTGTATAATATAATTGTTCATAATAATGGATTATCCTATACTCCTATAACTATATTAACAACCAAAGCCTATATATTTTTGTATGATTCTCTATAATTCACGTTGTTTTCAACATAATCGGATGTATGGATAATCGATAACGGGACAGTGTACTTTTAAATCAGTTACAAATGCTCCAGTTTTAATGGCTAGTATTATCTACTGTTACCGTAATAAACAGGTATATGGCCTGTCAAGTCACGTGGCTATATGTTAATGCGTTACTGTAGCAAGAAGTTTTAAAGCTGCTCCCTTTTCACATGTTATGCTTTACTATTTTAGTAATATCAAATAAGTTCAAAGCCATGAAATCGAGATGCTATAGAAGGTCCTAGGTATCCCTCTGCAAATACCGCATCACACATTAGGACATTTGAAAGAGGATCAGAATGGCAATGCTGATGCAGAAAATGCAAACTTATACTGTATGGCCATATCACAAAGTCCAGAGGACCTTCCTGCAGTGAACAGAACCAGGGATAATAAGAAGATGCAGAATGAGAAAGGGGTGGGAATACAACATCAAAGAATTCATGGGGCTATCATTGAAAGAGATTCTAGTCAAGGCAAAAGATAAGAATGGAGAAAGACTGTCAATGGATCATGTGTGGTGCCCCAACTGAGTAATGGATAGTTTAAGGTGATACAGCATTCCTTTGAAATTAATTTAGGTTGCAGCTTGTGCAGTACAATATGTAACCTACTAGCCACGCCTTCTTTCATGTAGAAATACAATGTCAGGTTAACCCAGTAACCTAGTCACTGCTAGGCGATGGCGCCGGGTCGGGGCGCCGGTTCTCGTCCCCCGTTTCACCCTAATTTCCTCCTCTTCTTCTCTTAACTTAGAGCTGCTCTTATTCTATGTTCCATGTCCTGGAGTCTACAACGCACTTTTGTTCTCATGGTAAGAAGAGGAGTCTTTAGAAGTAGGCCTACTTGGAATAGGGAACAGCGTCTCTTACTTGAATATTTAAAACGTTTGTCCTTTTATTTGTTAGTAATCATTCATCCAATCCTGATTATTTCTAGTTCCAATGAAATACATTATTTGTCCCCTTGCCTCGCTCACTGCCC
Organism: Biomphalaria glabrata; assembly: GCF_947242115.1. Taxonomy (NCBI): domain Eukaryota; kingdom Metazoa; phylum Mollusca; class Gastropoda; family Planorbidae; genus Biomphalaria; species Biomphalaria glabrata. Next base: position 11,359,227 of record NC_074717.1, on the reverse strand, counting down.
CTAGTCCAAGAAAAAATTGTTTTACTGTATAATATAATTGTTCATAATAATGGATTATCCTATACTCCTATAACTATATTAACAACCAAAGCCTATATATTTTTGTATGATTCTCTATAATTCACGTTGTTTTCAACATAATCGGATGTATGGATAATCGATAACGGGACAGTGTACTTTTAAATCAGTTACAAATGCTCCAGTTTTAATGGCTAGTATTATCTACTGTTACCGTAATAAACAGGTATATGGCCTGTCAAGTCACGTGGCTATATGTTAATGCGTTACTGTAGCAAGAAGTTTTAAAGCTGCTCCCTTTTCACATGTTATGCTTTACTATTTTAGTAATATCAAATAAGTTCAAAGCCATGAAATCGAGATGCTATAGAAGGTCCTAGGTATCCCTCTGCAAATACCGCATCACACATTAGGACATTTGAAAGAGGATCAGAATGGCAATGCTGATGCAGAAAATGCAAACTTATACTGTATGGCCATATCACAAAGTCCAGAGGACCTTCCTGCAGTGAACAGAACCAGGGATAATAAGAAGATGCAGAATGAGAAAGGGGTGGGAATACAACATCAAAGAATTCATGGGGCTATCATTGAAAGAGATTCTAGTCAAGGCAAAAGATAAGAATGGAGAAAGACTGTCAATGGATCATGTGTGGTGCCCCAACTGAGTAATGGATAGTTTAAGGTGATACAGCATTCCTTTGAAATTAATTTAGGTTGCAGCTTGTGCAGTACAATATGTAACCTACTAGCCACGCCTTCTTTCATGTAGAAATACAATGTCAGGTTAACCCACGCATGTGTTCAGTTTTCAATACAATATCAAACTAAAAACTTAACAAATTAAGAAAATGTATGAAAGACTACCCATCTATCTAATGACATCCAGACTGCCCCTGTTGAGTTTTGCCAAGTAAATATATAAAATGACAAACCTTTATATCACCGCCATTACACTTTTCATGTTGAACATAAACTAAACATTACTTTAAGACGTTCATCAAACTAGAAATCAACACAAAAGAGTTTGATAAGATTTGTTGTCTTTTTTTTTAATGAATGAATGATTACATTAATAGGACATATTATTATATCACATCTAGAGGCTTTAGACCCAAGAGAAGTAAACAATTTTGTAGAACTTGCTTGGCACATTCAAAGGTAAACAACCGAGCCTAGGACATATAAAAACAGTGGTTTTATTTTTTTCTTTTACACAATTTATTGAAATATAATCACAGAAATCATTTTTTTCCGCCCCCTTTTAAAATTATTCTTTGAATAGTCTAGTTAATAATGTGATATTTTGAGATTTATTTTTTGTCATGTTTTAGTTACATTTTAACTCATTCAAACATTAGAATACTAATTACTCCCCTTTCCCTTTGATATTCAACATGTCCATAGACTAAATAAATGAAAGTTAACATGACTCTCTAGCCAACAGATTATGTAGCCAGGACATCATCTCCTAACCAAAGGTAATTGTTGCACTTAGATATCTTTAAATTCTGAATCAAAATCACAGATTGTAATGGAAGACTATCAGTTATCACATCTCTAAAGCTAAAGAACTAGCTAATCTATTAAAAAATAATGATTACAATTTAATACAAGGCAGCTGAATGCTCCAAAAATAAATTCTTGATATTTACATGAAACAAAACTTCAAGATAAATAGGAAAAAAAAAATAAACAAAATACGAATGAAGGCATCTACCTACCTGAGCTAGGTCCTGTGGTTCACCTTTCACTGGACATGATGTGTAGGCTGCATTGATGAAATGACTGAGATAGATGTGGATTAAACAAAACAATAAATTAGTATCATAGACAAAAACAAAAACAGAGGTCAAAGCTATGAATACAGTTCGTAATTTAATACATGTGAGACAGACTAAACCAGAATATATAAGACAAGAAAAAAAAAACTATGTAAGGAAGAACAATTGTTTGTTTTTTTCTAGCTCCCATTGTATGAGTTTAAATGTCAGCAGAACTTACCACAGTTTAAACAAATACTGAACCACATGATGAGGCTCCAAACTGTCTAGAGAATATTCAAATACCTCAGGATATCTGAAAAGTTGGACTCATGTAAATTATTGTTTATTGAGTTTTTTTTTATTTTAAATAATTCATTATTTATTTTGTTCTGTTCCTTTAATTTTACTTTCGATGTCGTTAACTTTGTTGCATGTTCATGTACTACTACATAGTAACAGTGCTACCTGGCTAGATGTAAGACAATGTTCATGCACTACTACATAGTAACAGTGCTACCTGGCTAGATGTAAGACAATGTTCATGCACTACTACATAGTAACAGTGCTACCTGGCTAGATGTAAGACAATGTTCATGCACTACTACATAGTAACAGTGCTACCTGGCTAGATGTAAGACAATGTTCATGCACTACTACATAGTAACAGTGCTACCTGGCTAGATGTAAGACAATGTTCATGCACTACTACATAGTAACAGTGCTACCTGGCTAGATGTAAGACAATGTTCATGCACTACTACATAGTAACAGTGCTACCTGGCTAGATGTAAGACAATGTTCATGCACTACTACATAGTAACAATGCTACCTGGCTAGATGTAAGACAATGTTCATGCACTACTACATAGTAACAGTGCTACCTGGCTAGATGTAAGACAATGTTCATGCACTACTACATAGTAACAGTGCTACCTGGCTAGATGTAAGACAATGTTCATGCACTACTACATAGTAACAGTGCTACCTGGCAAGATGTAAGACAATGTTCATGCACTACTACATAGTAACAATGCTACCTGGCTAGATGTAAGACAATGTTCATGAGTGCATCATCTTTAACAATACAGCTAATGTCAATGTCATCTGACGGCTGTACTCCACAGTTTGTCATCATGCTGAAAAATAAAATTATGTTATGATAAATAATTATTTATCTTCACATTTAGATGGCTACTAAAATTTATCAAAGGCACTCAGAGCAGAACTCAATCATTTTAATGACAATTTTAATTGACTAGACTAGAGTAAAATTATTATGAGATACATTAACCATTTTATAGACTAGAAAATGTGAAATACGTAAAACAAAATTAAATTGAAAGATGATATAGAATAATATAGATGATGACAAAAAAAATAGAGTCAAACTAGACAATTGATATATTGGTAAATTAAAGACATATGAAAATACTTAATATGTAAAAAATATGAAAAGAAAAAAATAAATGTTTTCTAATACACTAGAACTAATCACCTGTTGAGCCGTGCATGACAATATTGTACAAACACTCCAGAGTCTGCCTTTAAGTTTAACATCCTCTCCCAGGAAAAGGTGTAGTCAGCAACTCTGTTAGCTTTCAGATCCTGGGATATAAATTGAGTCATAACTGTCAGATTTAGAATTGTCTAACATTGTGCAACAATGACATTGTGTGCTGACCAATGAAATTCTTTATGTAATAAAGTGAAGTATAACCAATTGATTAGTATCCAGTATCTTCAGCTCCTCTGAGTGACATCTTCCAGATTTATTTAGGCCTGCCCACTTTCCTCATTCCTATTGGATTCCAGACTAGTGCCTGCCTTACAAGACTGGTATTGGTTTTAGCAAGGCGAGTCCCAGCCACCTCTATTTTCACATTTTAATGCCTAGGGTTATGGTTTCTGCTTGGTTCTCTCCCAAAAATGGACAGTAGATCTTTTAGGCCCACCTAAATCCTAGTATCCAGCATAGGCAAATATCGTCAAAGGTTGGATTTTTCTTTTCATATTTATTTCTGTGACACTTCAAAACAGGGACAAAATCAGATTTTGTGCAGATAGATATAATATATACTTAAATTAAGAGACAATCACACATTATAAGTATATATATAGTAACTACAGTATTTGTATATGAATATATTTTTCTATTATGTAAATTTGTATGTATTTGTATGTAAGTTTTTTCTAGAAACAAGCCAGTAAAATTTGAAAGCAAAGAAAAGAATGGACACGTGACAGCAATTTTAGGGCTCTTTTCAAGGCCAATTAAACTAGAGTTAAAAAATGTTCACCTGAAGAATGATTGAAGCCACACCTATAACGTCAGCTGTTTTTTCCATGTCATCTTGTGAGGCTCTAGTGGCTAGCAAAATGAATTATAAACAAAAAAAATCTGTAATTTCATAAACCAACAAAAAAAGATTGCACCAAGTTTTATGATAGAAAGTTTTTTTTTCTAAGATTTACTAGTAGATAGTAAATATAAAATTAGACTATTTCTGAAGACAGACAAAAACAAGGAAGTCATGTGAGTGCAACAAACAACCCATAACAATTGCTTTACCCAAGAAATTTAAGAATACTGGAGATCAAGAAATTTAAGATTTAAAAATTCCAACCCTCAACTCAAGACCCTCTCTTCAGCATCCAACAAAAATTGATAACTTAGACATCACACCCCATTTGTATATGGTATATATAATGTTTTTATTAAAATGTTTGTTAAAATGTTTCACGTTTCTGATGTTCCTTCAGAGTTGAAGATAATTTACTTCCTAGTCAAAACCTCCAGCAGGATGACAGGGATGGCAGCGGGCAGGGTATGAACGCGGGACCATAGTCATTAATATGTGTAATGCACAATTGTAAGACAAAGTTCCCAAACGATATCTTCTTCTTATATAATACAGATGTTACTTCAAAAAAGAAGATGATTACGTCCTACGCGTCATGCATTTAGCCATGCATATTAACCAATGACTTAAACTCTGCCAAGTCGCTGGTTTTCCTGGCTAGCTCAGGCAACCCATTCCATGCTCTAATAGCACTAGGGAAGAAGGAGTATTTGTACAAATTTGTCCTAGCATATGGGACGAGGAATGTGCCTTTATCTTTGTGTCTTTCAGAGTATTTTATTAAATTTTGTATTTGAAGATTATGGTTCAGTGTTTTATGTATAATTGCTACTTTACTTTTGAGTCTTCTGTCCTAAAGGCTTTCTAAATTTAGTGATTTTACTAAAGGTGTTACTCTAGTCAAATGTGAATATTCATTTGTTATGAATCTCACTGCTCTATTTTGTGTCTGTTCCAGTTTCTTAATGTTTTCTTGAGTTGAGGGGTCCCAAATGGAGGATGCATATTCTATTATTGGCCTAACCAAGATTAAATAACATTTTAGTTTTATGTTCTTTGATAATAAAGATATTGTTATTATTATAAATAAGTACAAAATAGTTCTACATAAAAAGGGATATAAGATTCCAGAAACTGAACAGAAGACAAAGTTAAGCTCACAATAGTTTCCTCTGCTCTACATGCATTGAGAAATATATTGGCACTTCAAATAAGGAATCTCAACTCACAAGTTTTTTTAAGCATTGTGTCCCTAACCCTTGTTCTGGCCTCATCAAGAACATCTCTTAGGAATACAACATTTCCTTCACGTGTGCTCATACCATTCACTCGACCAAACCGAACGTGAATGTCATCAATTGAACTGTGGAGTATATGATGTATATAAGGGACCAAGACAAAGAATTTCTATTTTCTAATTGAATCTTAAGCTAAACCAATATTGAAATAGTTAATAAAATGTTTTATGTAGAATTGTAAAAAAAACAATATATGCTTGATTTTAAACATTAGCAAATGGGAGACAAAAACTACTTTCAGAAAATGGAGAAAACTAATTCATTACATTATCAAGATTTGTTTCTGCTGAACTACTGGCTCTTCTATAGTCTGTTATATCTCCCCAAACTACTTTCAAGACCATTGGTTGATGCAGCCAAAAGGGTCTGTCTTAAACATTTACAGGGAGACTAGTTCTAGCTCATAAGGGCAGTCCATGCAAAAGAAAATAGTATAGTTTTCATAAGGGCAGTCCATGCAAGAAAAAAAAAGGTCAAACCTGTTGGCCCAAGGAACTCCCAGTTTTTGTAAAATGCTGACTAACTTAATAAAATGTGCTTTTTGACCTTGTTCAACCTGCAGATGACAAAGTGAGGCAAGGAGTTAGGAAATGTTTTTCACATTCATTTTATTAGAAAAAAAGTAAACTATAAATACTTAGTAGCTAGAATGTATGAAACTGTAAGAAAATCTGACAGTATTCACACCTATGTTTGAACACAAATAATGTTGTGTAGAGCAATGTTCTTGTGATTTAACAAGTTCAAGAAAAAAACAACTGAGAATTGTTTTATTTTTACATTTCTATCATCAAAAGTAAATAGTTAATTGTTATTAATAACAATACTAGATTATCTTTTCTGATCTAAGGGGATCAACTATTGGAATTGCATGTTTATAATTTTTTAAGATTAAATTTATTTTTTTAAAGCCTAAATAATATGTTAGGATATTCTGAATCAATGAAATCAAAAACTAAATTTATTTCAGGAAAACTTACTTATTAACAATTGAAAATTTTCCAGATCACCTTGACACTCATGTACTGTAAGCTTGTTTCTCTTGTCAGACAAGATTATTATTAGATCAAAAGTGAAAAAAAAATAATTTTAAAGCACTTACTACATAGTGAACATGGTCGAATGAAAACTTTTCCTGCCTGTCCAGAGCTGAGGCAATATCTCTGATGAAGTGAAATATAGCGATTTTGTTTCAGACAAATAAAACATAGATATTAAGGACAAAAAAGTCTGTATCATGGATCTTTTAGAACTAGATAGATATTAAATTAGCCACTAGAACAGACCTGGATAGATATTGAATGAACCCCTAGAACTGACCTGGTTAAGTACAAAGAGGAACCATCACTTTTCACTACTGTAGCTCGTCCAACTCCTTTAATTTCTGTCTCTACATAGCCAACACCATCAGAACTGAAATCAAAACAGAAATACCAATAAAAATACACTGTTTCATTAACACTGTTTCAAAAACACTGTTGTTTTTTTAATTCATTTTTTAAAAAAAGCTTGCTTAACAATGATTAATGAATGAACTGATATTTTGAAAATTTATTATTAGAGCAAAAAGTTAATTGTAATAATAGTATTAGACATTAAGAATATAATAAACTATAGATCACTAAAGTAATGATGTGATACAAGAAAGAATAAATTTTTTCTTTGACTTGAATCAATAATGGAAACTCTAAGACTTATAATATTTTTCACTGAAATTGTTTAGTCAAGTTATCAAAGTCCAAATTTTTTTTTTATATGTAGAACTAAACAGTATTGAAATATTGTACATTTAAAGTTTTCAAGATGCTCGAAAGAAGTTCTATTTTATATGAATTGACTAAATTTACCATACTCATAAAGCAGAAGATCTTTCTGCGACAAACGCTCCAGGATTTCCTGGGTTCTGTTGTGGTACTCTGATTCTGAGAGTATATGCGTGAAGTGCACTCCTAGTCGCTGATAAAAGAAATATTAAAAAAAAACGTGTTTAGAACTGAATTAAGTCTTGTATTAGGGAAAGGATTACTTTTATGATTAGTACTTGGGCTAGGGTAAAGTTTTATGGTTTGTACTTATGCTTGGATAAGTTTAGGATTTGTACCTAGGATTTCTCATTTGTGAGTATTTTATTATTAATCACACTTGATACTTTTAATTCTCTAATGATCTACTAGTTTTGAGTTTCTGTTTTTATGTCTAACATTTTTAGCTCTGTCACAATATACTGAGTTGAAAAGGTCAATGATATCAATTTTATACAAAGCATGGGGACATAGGAATGTAAGATTGTAAGATGCACACCTGGTACATTTTATTAAGTTCTTGAAGACTTAAATCCCTGATCATCCTCCAAATTGTCATCATATGTTCATCTCCTGTTGTGTATATATTAGAAAAAACAACTAAATAGAGTAAAATACATTTTTTTTTCTAATTACATAGTCCATGGCTTTGAATCTAAGAAACACAGGATAGCATCCTAAGTGGACACTCAGAATAAGTATTTTTGTTACGAGAAATTCATTGTAACTTAATATCATTTGTTTGTTTTTTTAAATCATGCATCTTAAAATCCATTAGTAAATGTGTTGAAAGATACCTTATTAATCCTGTAGCCTCAAAAAGAAAATTTAATTACTATTTTTAATTTTATTTATTAAAAGGCTAAGACAATGCCAAAACTAAAGAACGATAAGTCTGATCAGTCATCCCAACAAGATAATGCTAAGAATAATTCTAAATAGACTCAAGAGGAACAGGCAGGCTTCGGAGCAAGTAGAAGCACTGTGGAACAAATATTTAACATCAGACTGTTTAAAAATGCCTTCAACACCAAAAGAAACTGGTACACAACTTCATAGACTTCAAAACAAAACTTTTGACTGGGTTTAGCATGATGGTATGTGGCAAGTGATGAGGGAGTTCAACATTGATAAAAAAAAAAATTATTGATGTCATCAATATCAAATGAGCTATAGCTCAGTACATCTGAACAACCAATTTTGAAGAAAGACATCCATAGGAGTGCAGCAAGGATACATTTTCTCTCCAGCTCTTTTTAACATATTTCTGGAGCATATTATTATGGAAACACCAGAAAAATTTACTCATAGCTTGATCATAAACAGGCGACCTATTTCCAATCTCAAGTTTGCAGATAATAATTGATAATACAGACCCCATTGGAGAAAATGCAGACCAGGTACAAGATCTTATTTCAAAGCTAGAGGAAGCAGTTAGAACAGTTGGCAGAAAAAAAAAGCAAAATACTAGTTTGAGGTGGAGATATAATGATATGTTGCATACAGTTGACTGCCAAACATTAGAAGTTGACTCATTTTATTACCTAAAGTCAAACATAACAAAGAGATGGAGAATCAATAAAAAGAGATAAAATCCTTATTTAAGCTTGGCATCCACTGTCATAAACAAACTGCAGAAAATCTGGATGAGTCATATCAGCTTCCAAGTAAAATTAAAGCTGCATTCTTCTTTAGTGGTCTCTGTACAACTATATGGTTGTGAAATTTGGACACTAAGGCTGAATTCAAGCCTTTGAGAGTAAATGCTACAGAAAAATGCTGGCTATTAGATACCAGGAAAAAAAAAATACAAATGAATTTGTACTTATTCAAGTCAACAATCTGGCTGGCAAAAAGGAGGAACTCCTCAATACTGCTGAGGTTATTTGGTTATATTGTAAAACATAGCTCACTGTCGAAAGTCAATCTTCAAGTTAAGGTGTAGGAATCACGAAGAAAGGGTCGTCCAAAGAAAAGCTGGCTGGACAAGGTAAAAGAATGGACCAGCCTCTATCTTGATATCATGCTAAGAACAGCTGCTGACCAGGAAAAGTGGTGGGATTTGGTTACGCGAACTGTTACAGCACCCCTACGACAAAAGTCAAAGAACAGATGATGATGATAAAGACAAGGAATGTTTTATTGATCATATATGGAAATATGTTTTGATTATATAGACACTGTTTTAATTAAAAATAAAAATGGAGAGACAGAGCTGTAAGCCCTATAGCAAGGTTTTACCTTTTTCTAGCTTAGAAAACAGAGCCATTCCTTCCTGATATGTGGGAGACATGGACTCTGAATTTGTGCCACACTCTGCTGCTACAGCTTGATTTATTTTGACATAGACCTGAGAGAAAGATAACACGCCTAAGACAATAATATCCTAGAGTATTTACATTTGAAAAGGTATAAATTAGGTTTTTAATCAGTAATTTATTCACTTTTGTCTTCTTAACACTGTATATAATATACAAGTTTATCTACTCATTAAATAAAAACATTAATTTAATTTCATTACTTTGTTTTGATAATCTAAGAAGCTATCTATATATTTAGGAGTCAGACAACTTACATTAAACAGTTCTAACAAAGGATCCTGTTTTAAAAGCTCAACATCACCAAACCTCATCAGACCCAATGAAACTAAACCTGCAGGAAAGAAAAAAAGACAAATAGTCATAAGACTAATACTAAGACTGCTTTATTTATCCTTATGGAAATTTGTTGTGATTACAAGGACTCTTTTCTCATATAAAGACAACACAACAGAAACATACACATAAATAGAGCAGACACAACATAAAGAGTTCATTCAGGGACTACACACAGGCATCTTGGTCCTTTTCATGTTTCCTGATCAATGAGTGGCGTTGATATAGTCTGACAGAGTGAGGTACGAACGAGTTTTTGTACTGCTCTGTTCTTGTTTTGATTGACAGCAGTCGCCCACTTCACGACGACCTGACATAGTTCTGATGGAGAGGGTGGCCATTGTCTTCCAAGATTGTTTTGATTTTTCTTAGACACTTTTGTTCAAAAAGTTCCTTTAAATGTGGTAATGTTGTGAGTGTAATTTTTGATGCCCTTTTTAGAATGTTTTCTAGATGGCGCAACAGTTTAGATGAAGCGTTGCCTTGCCAACAAGTTATTCCGTATGTTAGCAAATTTTGCATAGATGCACCTAAAAAGTATCTAAGATCTTCTTATTTAGTTTAAAGTTATTGAGTTTGTATAGAAAAAAAAGTCACTGGGCTGTTTTCTTTGTCAGAATTATTAAATAAGATACCCAGTAATGTAAAGTGCAATGTGGCCTTGTAAAATGTTTTATATATTATGAATGTTTCTCCAGAATTGAAGATAATCTACTTCCTAGTCCAAACCTCACTCAGGATGATAGGGTATGGCAGTGGACAGAGTATGAACCCAGGACCATCAAGATGACTTAATGACAGCATAATGCGCCTACTGCACAACTAGGCAGCCTGGTGGAGATAGCAGCTGTAGTTCTTAATGTTAAGTTTTTGTCTCAAATGGCAGAAACAGACAAATCAGCAAATCAAGTTTTTTATATTTAATGTATTTATACTTCAAAAAAAACTTTTAATTACCTTTCAATGAAAAAACATGTTTTTTAAAAATACTTTAATTAAGAGCTAGAAAGAATTGTGTACTTCAATGTTCCAGAAGTTTAAGTTTTTTTTTATACTTTACAAAGATAAACAGTTTGTTAATACTCAAAGATTTTAAATAAGCTAAGAATATAGTTACCAAATTGTGTGCCCCAGTCCCCAATCCAGTTTATTCTTTTCACTCTATGACCAGCTGCTTCATAGAAGTTAGAAATCACATTTCCAATTATTGTCGACCTCAAGTGGCCAACATGAAATGGCTTGGCCACATTTGGTGAACTGAAAAAAAGATTTTTTGAAAAGGTTAACAATAACTTGAATAAATTGCTTGGTTTTAGTTTTTCATTTCAATGAAATGGCAAATGCTTGAGAAAATAAAATGTGACACCATCAAAAACAAAATCTGGTAAATAAACATGCCCCTGTATGGAAGCTTTGTAACACTAAGTTAAACTGCTAAGTTTCTTGTAAGAGCACTATGGAAATGATGGCTATCTTGTCCTGAAGAAAATAACAGCTCATCTCAGCTAAATTTGTCACTGCCCGGGATACACATGGTCGTGTACAGAAAGCTTTTTTTTTTTTTTTGCTATTTTTCAAGACAACTCCATTTTTCTTAATTGCTCCTCACTAATGTTAACTCTTGGTGGGATTAATTTTTAATTTAGATCTAATCAATTAATAACCACAAGTCTGAAAATATAGAAACGTTTAAATATTTTGGAAGAATGATGCAACAACGACCTAATGTCAGAAGTAAAGGAATGACATAACTAGCAGCAGGCAACAGATCTTTCTATAGTACACAAAACATACTTAAAAGCCAACTTATATCTAAGAAAACAAAGAAAACCATTTACAAAAAAATCATCAGACCTGTAGTCATATATGCAAGCGAAAGCTGGATGCTGACAAAAACACATAAAATTTGCTTAATACTTGGGAAGGAAAAATCTTCAGAAAAATTTATGGTGCCATACATGAGGAAACCAGATGGAGGATTCGCAACAACCAAGAAATATATGAAGACCTCTCCATAGTGAAGGAAATAAAAAGAAATATATTACATTGGGCAGGTCACCTCGAAAGAATGTCAGAGAACAGTGGAGCAAAGATAGTTCACTGACAAAAACCAAAGACAGATTAATTTTTAAATTACATCTCATCATATTTCTCTAGTATTTTTCTTATCATATCTTTTAAATTGCGCAAGATAATTACATCCCACCTGTATTCATGTCTTAATCTAGTCATCTAGTAGTGCACATTAAAAAAAAAAAAATATTAAAAGAAAGGTGATTGGGATGATTTTGTTGGCCACATCTTACATTGGCCAAACATGGCTTAACAACTATTTTTATACACTGTATAAAATAATGGGCTTGTAACATTTTTATATTTGCATTTCATTTTTTTTTTTAATTAATTCACAAACAGGTGAAAAATCCCAGATATTTTTGTCTATACCAGGGAGGCCAATTTTTAAAGGGTTGTATCCTTTAATTATCAAATATAGATTTTAATTTAAACACATAACTATTCACCTGAATTCAACACAAACATGTTTCTGACTACCATTGGTCCTGCCCATGTATCCATAATTAATGTGATTGACCTTCACATCTTGTAAGACTGCCTAAAATATATAAAAATATATTTAAAATTACCTACACTAATAAAACAAATACAAGTCACATACGTTCATGCATTTTTCTTGACTTTTGAAAAAATAAATTTAGTCTTTTGAAAAAATCTCTATAAAATGATTTAAGGGAAAAGTCTGCTTGTAAAATAGTCTTTTTTTTTTTTTGCAACACACACACACACACTGAATTTTAAGGTGCACAAATTTGGAACCACTTAGTTATTTCTTGTAGAGATTCTAATTATTAGAGTGTCATTGAGTAAATCAAATTTCATAATAAATTGAATATAATGACTGTTACGCAATCAAATATCAAATTGTTAACATCTTTTTGCACAATTATTTCTTTTACATGCCAACACAAGAATCAGTTTTAAAAAATTAACCAATTAGTTAATTGACTATTGGTAATTAATTATTTTGTTTAGTATCTTGAACAAGGGAAAGAAATTTTACTTGACTGATAAAGTGGTATAAGTTGAATTAGTTCCCTTTATTGTTTGTAGCAAGAAAAGTTTGTAAAACCTATTTTCATAAACAGCTTTCTAGCCCAGTGGTTACCGTATTGTCTTGAGGAGGCCTTAGCCATCCATTTTGAATTCAGATAGCTCAATGTTTTTAATAATTTTTTTATAAATACATTTAAAAAGCTATCACCCATATATCCCCCTTCTTTCTCCCCACTACCCCATTTCAACTGGTCCAGACAAATAATAGGATCATAGCATATTGAGAAAGCGAAAAGCATGAAATTGCACTAAATAAAAGCAATTTCTAAAAAGATTTCTAATCGCACAATTATTGTTGGTCTACATCTATTACAAATTTAATTACATAACTGATCCAAACTAATTTATACAACTACATTTAATAAAAGTTTTGCATGCTGTATACCTGAGCAAGCTTTGCAGGTTCAGTTTTAAAGTGTATCAGATCATGATCTATTTTCACATCTAAATTACCATCAGTCTGTATCTGAAAAAAAAAAAAAAAAGAAATATATATAAATAAATGTATTTATTTTTATAAATATATTAAAATATACATTTTTTTTTTATTTATTTATATAATTATATATATATTTATTTATGATTGACATTAAATTTACAAAAACAACAATTTAATCATTAAATACTTAGTGAACAAATAATATTACTAATTCTAAAAATCTATTATTACTTACTTGATCTAAATTGACAATATGTCCTCGTAAACATTTAGTCAGCTGTGACAGACTAACAGTGAACTGAGAATCTCTGTGTAATAAAAAAAAACAAATACTACCTGTCAAGTAAATCATATTGAAGAAATTGCTTGACCACATTCATGCTTAACTTACTTTTGGCTAATAGTGTTGGCACTGTGACTAGGAGGCGGGGTGGCTGAGTAGTAAAGTGCTTGGCTTCCAAACAGGGGGTCCCTGGTTCGAATCTTTGTGAAGATTGGGATTTTTAATTTCTGGATCTTTGGGCACCTCTGAGTCAACCCAGCTATAATGGGAATCTAACATTAGTTGGGGAAAAAGTAAAGGTAGTAGGTCATTGTGCTGACCACATGACACCCTCCTTAACTGTGGGCCACAGAAACAGATTTACTCTAAAAGGTGTATAAATGTAAGCATGTTAAAATTTGAATACAGCTTTATTTATTCTTACCATACAAGCATATATATAACATCTGGTATCTTTAACACACATCTTACAAGTTAGGCTAGTAATCTCACAATGCTGAACCAAATAACAGATTTCAACATTTTGAGGCTAAACAATGAGAAGAAATGACTTGCCTAACAAGGATACATTCTATAGTACAGAGGATAAGATTCCAAGTTTTGATTGAGTCTTCAAGGAAAATATCCAAAGTATTAAAGAAAGTGGGATTAAATATGTTAGCAAATATTAAGAATAACAAGAGCCAGAAACAAAAATAAATTGCACCCAACAGGATTGAAGCACATTACTGGGATGAATTTCCAAACAGTAAAGAACTATCTGAAAATATTGACATCAGCAAAACTAAACAAACAAGGTTACCAATACAGTTTGTGTGGAAACACAAACTCAAAAACGACCCTGTAGTGGTCCACGCAGGCAGGTAAAAAGGCAGGTTTCAATATTTTCAGAAAGAATATCAGAATGAAATTCTATCAAAGGCAAATAACAGAAAAGAATGGAGAAAGAAGGTTGACAGATCTTGTGTGGTGCCCCAACGGTCCGGCAGACCAAGGGATAGGTGAAAGTGAAGGTGAAGTTAGATGTGAACCTGGCCTAACTGATGTCATATAATGATTATCTAATTGATCTAATTGTTTTGTAAAGGGTCAATCTCTTATTCAAAGCCTCAAGGAAAAAAAAAAAAAAAAAAAAAAAAAAGTCCATGCTGCAGTTCACGCAATAATATGAAATATGAAAAACTACTTCTTAATTGTTGTTTTAAATTATTTTCCACTTATATGCATATTAAATAGATTTTTTCACTTCAAAAATAAAAGTAAACATTTTTTGTAAATATATTAATTAAGTATGGCAGAACTTACTTAACTTAGCAATGCATTTTTGTAAAAAAAAAAAATTTTTAACAAAAATTCTATAACCGTTTGCATAAATGTGTTAAAAATATGATAATTAGTCACCTCCCTTACTAAGTAGCCTCCCATGTTCGCTAATATTAATAGTGTATAGTATAGTTGTATAAATGGTGTATTTTTATGAAAAACTGCTTGCAAGATTGATTTTCAAAATTAAATTCTTTGCTTTCAGAAAAGAAAAAAGTAGCTGTTGCATCAGAACTTTGAAAGGTCTAAAATATCACGACGTCAGATTTTCAATATCTTTTCTAGTTTACAAGATCTAAACAGGATGGAGGGAATGACAGACCACACAAAACTAATAGCGTCTATTATCCTTTCGGGAGGGCCGCTAAAATACTATATTTAGTTATTATGAAACATTAGCACCAAAAACAAAGCACATTTGAAGTTTATTTTATTTCTTACACATTAATCTAATGTATCAAATTAGACTGATTTGAACTAGCCACATTAAGTTAAAAGTCAGAAAGGATGGCTAAGAAAATATGTTCATATTGAGATTTGAAAGTAGGTAGAATTTAATTTGTCACAAAATTTTAAAGTGTGTTTTGTGACCATACAGATGTCAGGTATCTTATTAGAACAGGATGTACCCTTGTGCATTGTCAAATCTGAAATGATAATTCTGATTTTCTACTTGTGTTTAAAAGTAAGCAAAATATTTCTTTTTAAATACTTATATTTGAAAGAACTGCACATGTACAGCCATATCTCTCAATACTTAAGATTTTTCTATAGCAAACAAAATGTATTAAATATCACTAATTAATTAATTGGCTAAATGTTTTTATTGATTCATGTTTTGTTAGGGACAATCAATTATTTTGAAAAGTTTCAACTCAATTTGAGAATGGGAATGGGAGAAAAAACATGTACAAAATTTGTACCACACCACATAGAGACAGATGGAGTTGTCATAAGCTTTGTAAAAATCTCTTTACTCCTGCAGTCAATTTAGTTTTGAAATAAGCTAACAGAGTAACATTTCAAGCTATTTATTATTATTTCTAAAAAGTTGATCTACAATATATACCTTATCTTTTCCTTCCTGACTGGTGCAACTTTCACGAGACTTTGAATTGCTGCTTCAATTTCTTGAAGTCCGCCATGCTGGTAGTTACTCAAGATAGTCCTTGCTAGCTTCATGTTTTGAAAGAATAAGAACAAAAGAAAGATAAATGTATTGAGTCTGAATGAAAAATAAGTAATTTACATGCTGTCATTTTTTCTTCTATTATAAGCAGTGGTGTGACACAAAGTAAAAAAAGAAAAAGAATTCAAGAAAATGAAAAAAAAAATTCCAAAAGTGGGATAGGGAAAAAAGTTCAGAAAGTCTTCATACTAAAATGCTAATGAAAAGCTCTGTTAACAGGCTGTGATGGAATGTAAACATAATGGTGTGAGAAGCAATATCAAATACCACATCACAGTGACAAACTTAAATGCTTGTGTTTAAAGTGCCCGAGTTGAAATATTTTCTGCATCTAGTTATTTCTCCTGAATCTCTCCTCCTTTGGTCCAGCCAGTACATGGACACAAGTTTGTCACTGTGATAAGTTGTTTTGATGCTGCTTCTTGTGTTGGCGTTCTGTAGACCCATCTCACAACAGCCAGCCTGCTAACATGAGCATTAGGAATTGATACAACTGGACAAGGTGTCACCAGTAGAGCAGTGAGATAGATCATCCTTGTTCAAAACATTAAGTGTTACTCTGATATGTGATATTAATAACAGTTTGTTTGTTTTCAGTTTGTTATGAATATAAGAAATAAAAATTATTATTTTTCGAATAGGCCTACACTTACACTAACAATAGTAGGACTGTCTCATTCGTTATTACACTATAACTATTAAGAGTTCTAGATCTTGTAAAAATGTTTTGTTTTACATGTTTTCGGATGTTCCTTCAGAGTTGAAGATAATTACTTCCTAGTCCAAACCTCTCGCAGGACGACGTGGGATGGGAGCGGCCAGGGTTTGAACCCGGAACAATCGATAAATCTGAATGACAGCCCAGCAGGCAAACCGCACGACCAGGCAGCCAACCTTATTATGATTATCTATTTATACTATACACACAAAACATTATATAGACTATAGTAAGTATAGATCTATTGACTATAGACTAACAACTAGATCTACTTAAAGGGAAACTCCAATGGTTTTTCAAATTTGAGTTATTGACATATTTAAATTCTGCGTAAAAAGTTGTAATAGTAAACATTTTACCATTTTGTATTTAAATGCTTAGAAACATTTATATTTAATAAATTAGTCAATAAATTCTTGACATCTAAAAAAAACAGGGTTCTTTGAGATTTTGTTTTTAGCTCAGTCAAACGTCACGTCACTTCCCTCAACAATACTGAAAGAGAAACTACATTTAACCAATCATATCGCTTCATTCTTACAGCAGCTGCTAGGCTTAGTGACAGCCTAGTCCAGAGCTATGGTACAGTTATATATATAGAGAGAGATCTAAAAGCAACTCGAGAAAAAAAGTAACATTTTCATCTAAGCCTGTCCTAAAAAGTAAATAGATTGTGTCTCTGACTGATTCTAACAAACTGGTCAGTGTAAGGCTGGTCTAGACTACATGTAGTTGGTCATAACAAGACAACCAAGCGATAGTGTTTGTGTGTAGAGTGGTCAGGCGAGAAAATACACACTGCCGTGGTTAGTCATGCATGTAAATCTACTTTCAACACGCATTTTTATTTTTGCTTACTAAAGATGTACATATAACTGCATAGACGAAGATATATTTCTTTTACGAGAATGTAAACTTTACCATATGGTCTCCCATTATACAATAAGTCAATAGATTAAATTAATAGGTTAGTGTGACGTCACATAGAAACCCAGTGAAAATCTAATCGTTTTGGATGCGCAGGAAAATTACACCAGAAAAACATCAATTACTAAGTTATTGTTGCAAATTAAAAAACAAGAATAATACATTCATTATCTGTAAATCAAAACACATATTATATAAAAAATTGTCAAAACCATATTCAATGGATACCAGCTCACATACAACTAGCAGGAAATGAGAAGGCTGACACACTCGCCAAGAGTGGGAGAACAAACTCACAAGTAAACTCTGCACTCTATCCAGAAGAAATGAAGAAATTAATTGTAGATAAAATAAATGAGAAATGGACGAGCTCCCATCCAAATCACAAGAAAGATGATGCTTACTATAAGCTATCCCGACAAGACCAATGTCTAATCTTTCGACTCAGGACCGGACACAACAGAATGCGACAACACATGTTCCGGAAGCTCAAAATTGGAACCAGTGAAATCTGCCCATGTGGAGTATCACCAGAAAATGCCGACCACGTCCTCCAAAACTGCTCTCTCTACCAAGAGGCCTGTATAAGACATTGGCCCCAAATCACCCCAATAGAAAGAAAACTATATGGAGAGCTCCCTGATTTGGAAACCACTGCGCAGTTCATCTCATGTATTGGTTTAGTCATATGAACACTCCAACATAACAATGAGAACGATGAAGAAGAAGAAGAAAGTCAAAACCATTGGAGTTTCCCTTTAAATCTACTAGATTGACTAGATCTAGATCTATCTATATTTCTATCAATCAATAGGTGAATAGTTGCAGATTACAGTGTTACAGCATAACTATACTTATACTATTAGTTTAACTAGTTACAGTCTATATATTATAATATACAATAATACATATATATATATATGGATTAAATGGATATGGATTATGGTAATGTGGTAAAAGTTTAATAGTCTAAAGAGTCTGACTAATTATAAATTCACTAGTTGACCCACAGCGTAGCATACGCCGCTATTTTGCAGGGTCGGCCTTAGGCCACTGCAACTTATGCGACCGCAATGGGCCCCACACTTCCATAGGACCTGCACTAATTATAGGTGTAAATTATTAAATTAAACCATTTTATAACTTCAGATTTCCTGCGGCCTCCTGATTTACCAGGAGTTCCTGGAAATCTCCTGAAATTGCCAAAATTTATGAAAAAGTCCTGGAAATCTCAGGAAATTATCCTGAAATATATCATTCAGTATGGAAAATGCCAATCCTACGCAAGAAAAAAAAAAGGCATTTTATGCAATACCCGTAATTGTGGAATCTAGTGAAAGAAGCTTCTTGCGCCTCAAACTAATGAAGAATTACTTGAGGTCAACAATTATCACTAAAAGATAGATTGGAATATTTGGCAATTCTTGCTATTGAGCGTGATCTATGTAGGAAACAGAATTCTTATGCTTATGATATACTGTATGACTTCGCTGCACACAAGGCTCGTGTAGTAATTCTGTGCGTAGTAAAGAATGAATAAAATGCAAAGACGAATATATTTTCTAATATACAAACTCTTAATTTTCCTTTATTATCCGTGTCCCTACCCAAGCTTGGCCCGTGAAATCCCTTTCGCATTGGGCCCCACAACGTTAAGTCCGGCCCTGCTATTTAGTGACTGGTGAATACAGAGAAGTTTACTTGTAAGTTCTTTTTCCATGACTTTTTGGTCACAATGGTTAAGTCCGGCCCTGCTATTTAGTAACGGGTGAATACTACTATTTCATCCCCCCCCCCTCCTTTTTCAGCAAGTCCATCCGACTTGCTGAAATAAAAGTGATCTTTCCATTACTTGGTGTCCAAACTCTTGAGCCATAAAGAGAATTATATAATAAATATTATAGACAATATAGATATAAATATAATATTTTATAGACTCTATACTCAATATTATACTTATATATAAGAGGTCTAGTAATGTAGTTAACTTAATATAATATACTTATAATATAGTAACAGTATAGTAGTAGTATATATATCTATATTATATAGGCTAGAGACTAGGGCAATAGCAGAAAATCTGATATTACTAATTAGTGATATCTATTCTAATAAGTCAAAAAAAGAGATAAGTCTAATTCATAATTCAATACAATTAATTAATTTAATAATTAAAGTGAATTTAATTAATTAATTAAATGCATTAAGTTTTAACTATGATTAACTTTGAAACTGATTACTGATTTAAGTGATTTACATTACGGATGATTACGGTTACCTGATTTAGATTACCTTTTTGGCTATTAGATTCTTGTATAATGATGCCATTTGATCGATTTATTTAATGTAGATTCTAGATAGAGTCTAGATCTAGATATCTAGAGATAGATTCTAGATTAGATTTATAGATCTAGACTCTAGATTAGATCTATCACCTACATTCAAACATTATGATCTTGCGATATCACCTCAGAAAGCGTTTGTTTCGTTCCTTAGTAATTATGAAAGTAGAAGTTAAATATGATGTACTTCCGTTAAAATCAGGCCCTATATAAGTAATTGAAGTAAAAGGCCCTTTCTTCAAATTGCTCTTTTTTCAAAATTTCCTATAACTATTTATGGGGCTCGGGGCCCTAAGCTATAGTTATAGCTTATATGTTGCCTATAGGTAAATCCAGCACTGGTTTGAATAGTAAATTAGATCTATATTTAGCTAAATTTGTTATCTAAATACAGAGATCAATCTAGAATGAAGTTTAATTAGATCTATAGGCCTATAATCTATGTAGGCCTAAAAAAAACGAATATAAATACAGTTTATTAACGGATTAGCCAATAATCTACTGCGTTTTGAATTACACTTAGAACGTTTTATTTATTTATTTATTTTGTGTTTATAATTTAAAAAAAATATGGAATAACCACTACCGATCCAGAACTTTTGAGAATTATATCGTCAAGTAAACCCTAACCCATATGTATAAGCGTACACACACGCGGCATATATATGTAGCTACAGATCATAGACTATATATATATAGGACTGCCAACACTAAGGGTAACTAAGCATAAACTTATTTTACGACAGATAAAGTAGTAGTTTATTTCTGCATAAAAATTGGACGCCCCCTTCCCCTCAACTGAAAGAGTTTGGGTGGGTAGGGCAGTAGATGCAATCGCCCCGTTCCACGCTAATCGACTAAAACACCAGAAGGCATAATATAAAGATTGGTTAAAATATCATTAAGTAGCTTAAATTATATAGATGTGTAACTAATTTTGTTAACAAACTGTGATATCTGCACAAAATTGGATCACCCTCCCCTCTCGAAGGTATTCTTCGGGGGAGGGGGGCCTAATCTAAAAATTGGTTAAAATATAAGCAATTAGTCTAATAATAAGTCTTGCCTTCGAGTCCGAAGATTAATGACGAATGTAGTATTTCCCTTGGCTACGCAGGACCCAGCTGCGACCTACATATTTTACAACATCTAGCGCAGGCATAATCATTGTTCGCCAGTGGTCGATTTAGATTTTCTTTTCGCCGTCTACGTCTGCCCTCGGCAGCGGATTTTCTTTTGGTCTCAAATGCGTATCCCGCGGCCTCTGTAAGTGACCTTCCAATGTCTCGTTCTGAATACGCCTACAATCAGGTGCTCTTTTCTATGTCATTTACAGAAATTAAGTTTTGTGCTTTTCACTTACCAAAAATAAAAAACTGCTTTTGGCATACGTTTGTTCCCCATATGGGATACGTACCCTGCCCAGGGTAACTGGCGGACTATAAGCAGTGAGAAAAAGAGGAAACCGTGCTCATATTCTTTTTGACTGCTCCAGACTTGCCGATATCCATCTCGACAGGTCTGGGAAACCTAAAATTCTAATTCTGTATGGTGACATGTGTGCACTACGCAAAACAGCAGAGTTTCTGTCCAGGGTTTTTGCAAGAAATGATTTGAGCCTCTCACGCCCTCACTCAAATGGAGTTTGATGATGATGATGATGTTAGTTACAGCAGGTATTAGCACCTAAGCTGGTATTTCAAGCGTTTCAGTTGTACATCTCTGTTACGTCGACCACCTTTCGGCTCACAAAAAAAAAAAGACTGCTTTTGGCATACGTTCGTACCCCATACAGGGCCACCACTGCTACGTCGACCACCGTTCATCTCACACAAAAAAAGACTGCTTTTGGCATACGTTCGTACCCCATAAGGCATACTTGCCCTGCCAAACGTAACTGTCGGACCATAAGAAGTCCCTCTATAGTTAGCAGAACACTTTGCTTTTTTTTTTTTTTTTTTTTTTTTAAATTATAGCTTTTATGCTTAAAGGAAACCAAAAATCCTTGACCTGTATGGTGACATGTATGGGAGAAGGTTTTACGTGCTTTAGGCGCTCAGTAAACTCAATTCGAACCTCGAGTTCCCTTCATAGATAGGCAAGCCAAGCCAAGTTCAAACCTACTTAGCCTCTCGACCACGTTTCCCTTGCCTCCCAGTAGTTCAGACCTCTCGAAACACTTATTAAGTTCCGCGGAAACTGATCATTGATCAAGATTGACTAGTCCTACAAAAGTAACAATATAAAGTGCATATTTGATTTTAAAACAGATTTTAAAGACAATTCCTGAAGCTGATCGATACTTTTGTAAGGGTGATTTTGCCCTTTTATTAATATGACAGCTTTAAAGACGATAGTCAAAATAGTCAAAGACTCCTATCTTATAAAAACAGACGTTACTTAAAAAAAGAAGATGATTACTGCACGGCCAGGCAGCCATCCATGTCTGTTCAAGATATAAAGAGTCTAGACCTCCAGACCAAATTTAATCATTAGATTTTTATGATTAGAAAAACTATAACGGTCAAACCAGAGTTTTTACCTTGTGCCCATTATAAGCTAGTAGGCCTATTTTTCTTTGCCAAAGATATATATAGACTCTCAAAATTCTAAGAAAAATTGTAACGCTTTATGTAAACCATATATTTTTAACAGTTACGAAGAATAGTTAAGGTCTTATATAGGAAAATCGTAATTTGACACACAAACACACTCGTAGGCTATCTGAAACTTAAGCTTGCTTTTGAATTTTACCTTAAGGGGAGTTATCCCTAGAGAAAATTGAGTTTTAGGTCTAGGATATCGATTTTTAACTAATAACATGATTAAGTAGATCAATCATTTTTCTTTACATTACAATCATTTTTATTGCTTAAATCTGTGTCTAAAACATGTTTTTTTTAATGTTTTTGTAAGGGCTATGAGACAAAATCTTAATAAAATTTATACTTTAAACTCATTTTTCTCAAAATGTTAGTTTTTGCACATGTCATTGTGCTTTACTAGGAATTTCTCCTAAACTACTTGATAGATTTTGATGATATTTGAAACACTTCTTAAGGACATCATTAACTTTACTCGTACAATGATTTGTTTTCAATATTTTATTTACTTTTTTTTTTAAAGTATTTTTTAATTAATATTTATCCTGTTTTTTTAGGTCTAAAAAATACTAAAAATTCAAAAATTTGTAAAAAATTTAACATACTTAAATCTTTAATTCATAAGTTGTACCAATTTAGAGGATCCTTTTTCTTATATTTTAATTCAATTTCATGTATTTCTGATCAATAGTTTTTACAAAATTCAGAGTTTTAATTTGTATACAATAAACAATATGGCCGCCGTTACCATGGCAACCATCATTCAAAAAACTTTTTTTTTAGCATTATTTATTTTAGAATATCATTATATGTTACCATAACAATTAAATTTCAAAAGCCTAGCTTCAGAAATAACAAAAATAAGATTTTCAGGGATACCTCCCCTTAAGAGACTCGTGACCTTAAAATTAACCTTTAATAACGCTCATTTCTATTTTTAGATTGACCACGGAATACCCTTTCCCCTTTGTCTTTTAAGAAGGATCATGGGACTGTTATTTACAAATGGACGATACCTAGTATAAACTGTTTATGTGCATTTCAAAGTGATTTTATATTTGTGCGATTGATTAAGAGTCCTGATCTCTCTGAAATCATTTACTTTTTTTCCTAACTGTATTTCAAATTGTATGTAGATCCATATTGCTAAGCAAATCAAAGGGCAAGAAAAAGTGTCGACGATTGAATGCCCTTCCTAGCCTAAAGAAAACTTCCTTGTTACTCACATTACTGTTTGTTATTGTTATTATTTTGATTTCTAACTCCCGTACGTTAAATTTTGAGTTTGTTCACTAACATTGATTCCTTAAAAAAACAAAACTGAGTTGAGTGATAAGACTGAGATGGCCACAGCAGAATGCTTCTTGGATTATTCAATTAAAAAGGATATGCATTTCAGTGACATTAATGAAGCTTGTGCTAAACACAGACATTGCTTTGCTCATCCGAAAAGTTTTCTTAAGAACATTTTAAATTTAAGTAGCAGTTTAGCTTGTAGTTTATGCCTCAGCCAAATATCCCTGCATTTTTGAGTGGTGATCAGGCCATTATATAGATCTACAGTTTTAGATTTAATTAAACATATGAACTGTGAATTTTGTCAGAAAATTAACATCTAATAGGCTACTTAGATAAATACTTTTAAATAGATATCTGCAATATATAGATCTAGATCTATATCTCTACTTTTTGCTTGGAATTTGAAAGAAGTATTCAGATCTATTAAGGTGTATTAGCAACAAAGGCTATATTAATACTTTTAAAAATATTTGACTGCAAGACAACTCTATAGAAGATCAGTTTAACTTCTCTTCATTTAGATTAAACTAGATATATGAGCTTATACAAATCAGCAGCAAAAAATATAGTTGTCTTTTCCTAATCAGCTGCTGAGGCTAATTGAAATATTGCCTCATATTACAAGTATTGAAAATAAATAATTTCACCATATCGCTGGTCAAAATCAGATTTGGTTATCTAAAATTTAGTTTGGCAACCATTAAATCTCTAGAGCTCAATTTCATTATCAAAGATCAAATTTCATATTTGACAAGAAATGAAGCTACTGGAGAATTCAAATTTTGAAGCTGTTAATTCAGCATTGTCTATGGACATAGAAAACAGCAACACACATCTTGATTTCCGGTAAGTTGATTAATTACTAACTATTAAATTTTAGTGATCTATCTCCATAAAAATTACCATAACAATATAAATATATATATATATATATATATTTAATTTTTTTTAAAGGAATTGTAGTTTTACTCTTTATATTTTTTTACTTTATCAATGTTATTCTAGTCTTTACTAAATCTTTTTGAATGCATTGCATATCTTTAGCTACCCTGCAATGCCACTGATCCCAAATTGTATTGGCACTTGTCATTCTTTTGGATGTACATGTACATCATTAGTGTGTAGAGAGGGGAACTTCTTTGTAGTTAACATTGTTCCACCATAGCAAATTCCTTTATAAATAGGAATTCATCTCATTTCTGCAACTGAATGAGAAACACTCATACATATATAATATAATATATATATATTGTAGTGATATTGTTTTCTTTTGTTTTATGTTTTGGGTTTTCCTTCAGAATTGAAGAGATATTACATCCTAGCCCAAACCTCCCACAAGATTTTAGCAGATAGAGAACCAAAAAAAGCATGGAATTAGGACAAAATATATGTATATAATAGTAATATTTATATATATATATATATATATATATAGTACATCCTCAGTCAGGCAGAGATTCAATTTTACCATTTAATTCAGTATTTTATCAAGTTAAAAAACAAAAATTATGCAAACTTTAAATGGCATACTTGAAGTGAATAATTAGTATTGTTCTCCTCTGTTATTTTTGTTTAAAATGCCATATATAATACTATGTGTACAAGAAAGTTAAATTTTAAGTAGAGATCTTTATTAAAAAGTCTATTGTTGGTTGGTTGTAACTTATGATGTGAGTAAAAATTTGTTTGAATATAATTTAACAATATAATAATATATTTTTTTTTATGATTCATTTAGTATTGAGAGCTACTCATGCAAAATGGCAGGCAATGACAAACGTCTTTACAAGACATTGAATGAAGAAAATCGTGAGGCACCAGGAGGGCTACAAGCCTTATCACCACCTCAAGCCCATGGCTATACATACAGCACATCCAGCCCTAATGAGTTTGTCTTATATTCTTATTTTCAATTATAGTTGAAGTTTAACTTTAATATACTATACTCAAAAATTAACAGACAAAACCAATAAGTGGTTGGTAGATTCACAATAAAATGCAATGGTGTAACTTATTCAACTTAAGTAAAATATACTTTGTTGGTTGCATTTTTTAGAAATAGTCCTCCCTTTAATATAAAGTTTTTTACTTTAAAAACAATATTTTTGTTACTATGTATTGGGTTTGTAGTTGAGAACTCAGCTAGTTTATTTTCTTTTATTTGAATCCAATACTTTTTGTCTATAAAGTGACATTTAATTGATTTAGCTGATTTTTTTGTTTGTTTCTGTAGTGCCAACAATTTACTTGTGGGCAGTCTTGAAGAAGGGGGAACGATTTGTGACACGATTTCTACCAAGACCCTCTTCTACCTAATTTCAACTCTGAATGCATCTTTCAACCCTGACTATGATTTCAGTACAGCCAAAAGTTCAGAGTTCAGCCGTGAGACAAGTCTTGATGTAAGACATTATATACTCTAAATAGTTTATATGTCATTTGTATGCTCCAGCCTCCTTTAAGGAACTATCATTTTCATTTATCTTTCCATTATATTTAAAAAAAAACGTTGTTTGACTATTCTGCAATGTAGACTTACTTAGACTTAGGTCCTCCTGCACCGTTTGACGCATTGTGCGGCAAGCTATCTCCACAAAGATCTGTCACTGGCAATATCTGAAGCCTCCTCCCACCTGGTGTCCACTGTTCTGAGGTCTTCCATGAAAGTGTGGCGCCAAGTTATACGAGGACGGCCATGTTTGCGCTTTCCTCGTATTGGCCTCCATGTCATCACAATTCTTGGTATGGGTAGTTCATTTTGTCGGAGAACATGTCACACAAACCTCATGCGACGCTCTGTCACAACCACACTAAGTGTCCGACTCCCAGTTCAGCATAGGATTTTCTTTGTTTGAGACCCAATCTGTATGACTGACTCCCAAAATCCGTGTCAGCCATTTTTGTTGAGCCACATTTAGTCTTTTCTCAATTTTGACAGATGACTTCCATGTCTCACATGCATATGTTGCTGTTGGGATGACGATTGTGTTGAGAAGGTGTATTTTTGTCTCAAGTCCAATGGTTTGGCTTGTCCAAATAGGCTGCAGCCTTTGGAAAAGGCTCCCTGCCTTTCCTATTCGGCACGCTACATCATGGTAGGCATCCCAATCGTTTGTTATGATGCTTGTCCAACTCTTCAAGCTTTGACTCACCAAGTCTGGCGGGGGCACCCTTTGCCTTATTATCCCACTCATGAAATTTTTTGTCTTATCCAAGTTTATGCGGAGGCCAATTTTGGGTGCCTCTCTATCTAGGCTCTCCGTCATTTCTTGTATACAATTATTTGTAGTCCCAAGTAGTGCAACGTCATCGGCGAAGTCCAAGTCTGTCATTTGATTTTGTTCACACCATGAAATACCAAAGGCAGTCTGATTCATTGCTCTCCTCATTATGTAGTCGATGGCTAGGAGGAAGAGGAAGGATGATAAGATTTACCCGTCTCACACCTGTCTTGATGCTAAAAAACGTGGTTGTTCTTCTTCTGTTTTAATGCAGCAACTAGATTGACTGTATAGGTGTCATAGAATCTGGATGAATTATTCTGGGATGGGTATTCTAACTATTTTCCATAGTTATTCTCTGTGGACACTATCTAACGATTTCTTAAAGTCTACGAAACTGATCGTTAGCCGTTGTTGGTACTCGAGACTTTGTTCTATGATATTTTGTAGAACAAAGATCTGCTCTGCACATGATCTGCCTCTTCGGAAGCCTGCTTTCTCTTCACTTAGCCTCTCATCTACAGACTGTTGAAGCCGTCTCAACAGAACAGTGCTGAAAATTTGCCTGGAACAGAGAGGAGAGTTATGCGCTCCAGTTGTTGCAGTCTGCCAAGTTGCCCTTTTTTGAAAGCTTTACAATCACTTTAGAATCTCTCCAACAGAGATTTAAGAGATCAGTCATTCTGTTAACAATGCACTGCCACCCAGGTTTTGCAATGTACCTTCTTCAAACCTATTTAGGACTCCATGAAAAAAAAAATATCCTCACTTTAGAAAGTAAAGACTGAATTGAAAACAGGTTGATAACCACTGTACTAAACTTAATGTAACCCATATACTTTCTGTTATGTTCTCATTGCATCTTGAGCTTACATTATGTTTGTGAATGGCACTTCATAAATTAAACTATTATGTATATTTAGTAGAATATAAATACTTGCACCCTATATATGGAATCTTTTAGTGCCAATAATTACAAGGAAAAAAAAACTTATGTGTACTATTTTATGTTGCCATTACAAACAATTAAATTAAAACAGGTATACACATTTAGATAAATGTTAACCTGTTAAATGCTAAATGCTAACATGTAGCCTGTACACATTTAAATAAATGCTAACTTATAACATACAAAAACTGATGACTGACATTTAAGACTTTTTGCAATCCAAAAAAAAGCTCTTTATCATGAATTCTATATTTACAAATACATAGATCATTCAACTGTTTACATTTTATAAATCAAGTGCTAAATATCTTTACTAGATAACATTTTTTAGTTTCTTCAAACTAATGTTCCTGGGAACATGTCTGCAGTCTAATAATACTGGTAAAACAATCAAAATTAATAATCCCTAGAGAGGACTCTTTCTCTGTATTTTGGTTGTATTATTTAGGATAGACATACTACTGTAGGCTTTAGGGTGGTCAACAATAATTTTGTAAGTTCAGGCATCATAGAATTATCATTTACTGGCTGATGACAGATACTATCAATTTTGTATTTCATTTGGCTTTGATGGAAAGTTAATGAATTTCATTTTATTAAGCAGTTTACACCACATTTACAAAAGTCCCTTGTTAACATTATTTTGATAACTTTAAAAATTACTGATACTGATTTCAAAATTGCTTGTAGACATTTTCCATTCAAGATTGAAATTCTCTAATGTGATTTACATTGCAGTTCATTAAAGTAGATAATTTTGTTTTGGTTTACATGTTTGGGATGTTCCTTTAAAAATGAAGGTTGTTGCATCCTACCTTAAACCTCCCACAGAACATTTAGGAAGGCGGCAGGCAGGGTTCGAACCAGGAACCATCAAGACAATAATCCGAAGCACTTACTACACCACCAGGCTGCCATCCATTACACTGTTTAATTTAATAACTATTAACATTTTTTATTTAAAATGGGATCTTGTAATATTTTTTAAATTGTCTTTTTTTTTTTTAAATTTTTATAGCTTGTATTAATGTCCTACATGATGTATACGCTAATGTTCAATCGCATACAAATATAATTATAATTGTATACATTTTGATTCATAATGTTATAAATATGACAAGATAATTTTTTTTTTTTTCAGTGGGTTGAACAGAATATTAACTCTTCACTTTTTGCTGCTGCTGGAGATAGATTCGGTGCTTTCAGGCAACAACTGTGGTCTGCTGTTGATGAGGAAATATGTTTAAAGGATTGCTATATCTATAGGTAAAAATCTTTCTTTTAAGTGCAAAACTAATGTAATAGCTTTAAGTTTGGATTAGCTTTATCAATGTTTTAAAATAGGTATGACATAATTTAGCATGATCAATATGTTTTTGATGTTAAAAGATTGTAATGAAGCTGTTTATATTTAACTGGAACTGATTCCAATAAAGATGTTGCCTTGTTTGCAGCTACAATCCAGATCTTTCATCTGATCCATTTAGTGAAGATGGCTGCATCTGGTCCTTTAACTATTTCTTCTACAATGTCAAACTGAAGAGAATTGTTTTCTTTTCCTGCAGGGCCACAAGGTAAATAGACTTCATTAGTCATTATAGTGAAGATGTGCTCATCACTTCATTAGTCCTTATAGTGAAGATGTGCTCATCATTAGGTTTTCAGCTTTTTCCTGACGATAACTTTTTTTTTTGTTTTTTTCAGTTCAGGGTTAGGGTTAAGAAAAGATGCTGATCTGTTTGTGTTGTCTGTCTGAGAAGTATTTCAAAAGCAAAAGGAGCTATAGAAAATCTAATTTTAACTTTATCATGCTTACAATTTATGCCATAGCTACTTCTGATCTTCTAAAAGGTTGCTTTTTGAAAATTAACAATGTACATATGCATGATTTTTTTTTAAAAGATTTTTAATAGGGCATGTAAGTGAGATCATTCTTAATTTTAACTGGTAGACATATTATTATGGTGGTTCAAAAGAGTTTGCAGAGACGCCAGTAAATTTGTGTTACATACTTTTCTTTTATACCACCTTTTTTGTCCAACAAAAGTTGTTAGGCGGAAACAATTGATATTGGAGTTTTAGTTAGAAATTTGTAATTGTTATAATGTCTTGAAGAATGTATGCTCTTCCTAGAACATTTCCAATCAACATTGAATGTCAAATATTTTAGTTTGTTAGGTTTTTTTTTAGTGCCTCTTCTGATGAAAACAATATTTTTAGAAAAATTACATCCCGATACAAATATGTTGTTTTTTTGTTTGTGTTTTAGTTTGCTAAATCACTTCTTTGTACCAACAGAACATACTTTCATTTTTGAGGAATTTTTACCTTTGGTCAGTTTGAAATGAAATATTTCAATAAAATCCTTTAAGTGATTTAGCAAAGCTTACTGTCTACTTGTGTAGCAGATTTGAAAATACACATTTTGTTGATGTAGACTTAAAACTGATTCTCCCCAGAAATGATCTGGCTGACTATGAGAATGGTGTGGACATGAGTATGGACACCACTGATGAACTTATGTTCACAACGTAAGTAGTTGTATATTTTTGGTTTTTTTTTGTTTTGTTTCTCAGTAAAGCATTAATCATTATATCATTTAAAGTTAACTTCAAATTCTGATATTTCTATCACCGCTTCTTTGTAATTATAAGTTGGATAAAATTGTTCATTATGTGCACACTCTCTGGCTGCTAAGTGAAAATATTTACTCGCTTAATATATTTTTCATTTTATCAACATTTCAGAGATGGAAGTCCATAAGTCATCACTGTTATATCATGAAAAAAAAAAAGAATTGAAAAAATAAATAAATAAACAAGCCCACTTTATCATTTCCAATATACAATCTGCATCAAGAAAAATGACAAGTACTTTATATGACTTATATTTTAATTCATTTATAACTGCACTTGTTTGTTAATGTGTTCAATGTCAATGAAATAAAAAGACATTGAAACTGCTCTATGCTATAATTTAGTTTTTCTTTACTAAGCTTTTCCTGTTCAAAAAATATTTTTTTTGGAAATGTTATTTCAGAAATTATTTTTTTTTTCCCACTTTGACAATGTAAATATAATTTGAGTTCAAAGTTTTTTTGATGACAGCCTCATTGCTACAAGATGATTAGCTTTGTAGCAATTTAGAGGAAAAACTGAACTGATTTTGTCATCTATTTGTTGGTTTCTGAGTTTTAAGGATTATCAAAATTTTTACCTGCATATCCAACAATAGCAATTTGATTTATATGTTTTAATGGTCAGTGAGTTGTAAAAAAAAAAAAGGTTATCAGGTTAGTCTATCTTATTTTTTCTAAAAGATCTTTTTTTTTTTAATTTTATGATGCTTTATTGGAATTGGGATGATTAGCATTTATGCTAGATCATCAAGCCCTCAATAACAGACATCTACTTCTGTTACTGTGTTGTGTTAGGTTGTAAGACCTGCATGCACATGCCACTTTCTATACATCTAAGCCTTTTAGGGCCATACAAGTCTGAGACATCAATCTAAGAACAAGTTATTTCATACACAGATCAGAAATAGTATTGCACTAAATGCTATAAAGATTGAAAAGAATATTTTTCAGAAGAGCTGAGCACATTGAATTACAATGATACAATTGCAGTTTTCAATGATGCTATGACAGGACTTAATACTAAAATAAGACACTTTCTATAATACTAAGACAGTTTTCAATGATATATATGATGGGACTGTGTTTGTTATTGATTTAATGACTAGTGTTAGTAGTTTAGCCCATGCATGGCAGCTAGGCCTAGTGGCCTTATAAATAATGTTTGAAAAGTGTAGAAAAGTTTTCAACTATACATTATACCTTCTACTAATTAATAGTAAATTATAATGAAATAAAAAAAAAAATTGGGGTACTGCATTTATAATTTTTCCTTGTCTGGTTTTTTATGATTACTTTCCATATTATTTCCATAATTAAAGAAATGTGGGATGACAATCAGTTTGGTAGATTTTATTTTGTATTTGACCTGCAGTTGGTTCCAAATAAGTGGCTTTATATACCATGACATACCTGCTACTTAGAATAGTCATTTGGTTGAGCAGGATTGGGAACAATTTCTTAGTATGCCTCATAATCAAAACTGTACGTTCTGGCAGAGGAAAACATAATAGAGGAATGTCTTAGCAGCTGAATTTTCTAACAGAAATGGTTTTCTTTGCCCTGATTTTTTTTTTTTCTTTGGTTGTCAGTTTATTTTATACAATTCATATTTTTTTGTTAAATTAATAAGAATAATACTCCTTTCAGACATGGTTATCTTTTCCTCTTCTGTGGCTGATGGTTAACTAGGGTGTCATGTGGGCAGCACAATGACTCTACTTCACCAATATGTCAGCTATCCATTAGAGTTGGGTGTCATGAAGATTCCAAAGCTCAAAATGGAGAGCCACCATGCTCCCTTTCTTAAAATTGACAAATATAATTTTCTAAAAGTCTATCACCAGTAAAATTTCTCTTTTTAATGAAGTCTTTGAATTTTCTGTCTTTCCATTGACTTATGTACTAGATATTAATGGAAATTATTTTCTAACTAAAGAAGTGTATAAACCCTAAGCCCTTACATTGTACTTACTAACATTGTTCAAGTACATAACAATGAATACTCTCTGTCCATAACTCTCATTATCATAGTGTTGTTTTGTTTTCTCAGATTTAATTTCTGTTGGACATAGTCTATTGCGTGTCTAGCCATTTGTATGGTTACCATGTGGGATACATTTTTACCACTGGTATATACATTATTTTTGCTTCACAAATTAGAGAAGAGAGTGTTTGTTTGTTTCATAGAATTCTATTTTCCAAATTAATTTTTGTTTTCATTTTCAACACACTCTTTATAGTAATATTTGGCTATTTGTTCAAATTAAAATTTTTTTGCCATTTTTGTCTAATTTGAGATTGTAATTATGTATATATTTTGTGTGTCCACGCTATACTAAAAAACTATTCTTACTGTATTAGCTTGTTATTATCCTTTTTCTCCTTGTATAAAACACGTGCATGCCATTTTTTGTTCCTTTTTTTTCAAAGATTTAATCTGTTCAATAGTTTATTCATTTATTACTATTATATACTTCTACCTATAATTTGTGTGGCAGTATTGCACATATTATATGTTATATATATTGATCTTTTGTTTAAGTTTATAGAAAATATTTTTTGTTGTAATGATTTATGCTTGTGAGAATATTCAGTATTTAAACTCTCATTTTCCATTTGCTGCCATAGGATGGTGAGAACTGTACAAAGCCCATTGATTTGAACCATTTGTTAACTCTTAGCTCACTGGACACAAAATCTAGTTTTGAAGTGTTCATTAAAGTTTGTTTTTATTTTGGAAAACTTGTTACAGAAACAAGAATTGGTTAACTATCTGATGTGAACATAAAATTCTGTTAAGACTATTTTTCTTTTCCAGTTAAGTTGGGAATTTTTTTTTGTACTAAAATGTAAATAAAATATTTGAGATGGATGTGTTTTTTGTTTTTGGACTTTATGAATAGTAACTGCCAAAAGTTTTGATTGATTTCTGATTTACTGATTGATTTCATAAATCATTTGTTGCAAGTAC
Organism: Biomphalaria glabrata; assembly: GCF_947242115.1. NCBI lineage: Eukaryota > Metazoa > Mollusca > Gastropoda > Planorbidae > Biomphalaria > Biomphalaria glabrata. The sequence continues at coordinate 11,325,295 of NC_074717.1, read as the reverse complement.
TGGCATTTGGAGGGATGGTGGTCAGTTATAAGACTCTTTGATATCGATTCCATTGGCGGTTTGTCTTCCCCCCCCCCCCCCTCATTATGTCACACAAGTTCAGCATACATTTTCTCAGGTTGTCAACCTAAACAGGGGTTTATTTCTGCTTATCAAATTTGTGTTGTTTTGTTTTACATGGTGTTGGTCGATCATGTTGATGGTTCTGGGTAGTGTCTTGATGGGCAGATTTGAGAACTTCCTTTAATTGCAGATTTACACATCATGGCTGCCTGGTCTTGCAGTAGGCACACTGGTAGGCACACTGGACTGTCGTTTGGTTGTCTCAATTGTCCAAGTGTTCATACCCTGCCCGCTGTCATCTTCCTTCAGGCGGGTTTGGACTAGGAAGTAGATTATCTTCAACTCTGAAGGAACATCCGAAACATTTACTAACAAATGTAAGAATTAGATTTGATATTTATATAGTTACAATACAGATGGCTTGTCAGTAGTGAAATTTGGGTTCTTTTAATATGGTTGGGTCTTCAGCTTGAGTTTGCTTTACACGCAATTTGTTCTCTGGTTACTTTTTTCTAGAAATAGTTGGAGCACTTAACACACACACACACACACACCATGGTAACACAATGTTTACTCAGTTTATTATTGTACAGAGTTGTCCTTTATTTACAATTCTCTCCTGCAGTATTTAGAATGTGTTTCTGTTCTATGGACTATCAAGCAAGTGTGTGTTTATGACGTGGTTAATGGTGTCATTGCCTGCATAAGGATATACAAATAAAAGTTAAAAAACAACAACTGCATCGTCTGCATGAAATATACTTTGTGCTGGCCAGACGCTGTTATTGTAAGCATTGGTCAAGAGAGAAATGGGCTACTCATCTGTGGATTGTTATGCCTGTACAAAAATTGTTTTGAGATGTACACTCAATCTATTTACATTGTGTCGATGGGTCACCTTAGTTTTATAAGATAAGGTATAAGACTTAATTCTACTATATACTATTATCTTATATCATCGCTGTTGTATAAACTATACAAAACTACTACATTTTGTTCTCAGTCTTAAACACTACGAGTAGATATAGGTCAAGGGTGAAATACATTATTTATAGCTGCTGTGGTTCATGCATTTCTGAAGGAGGCTAGTGGAAGTTCCTTTTCACACAAGAAAAAGAATCGACCTCTCTCCACATAGCAAGGGATGGACACCATGCTAGCAACACCACCGACAGTTGTGATGGCCAGGCAGTCGTTGTCTTGATTAGGTTGAAATGGTTCTCCAGCCGCCCATGAAAAGTATGTGACCTGTCAGTGAAGAATAAACAATTATAAGTAAATCCAATAATATGGATAACTGATAAATACAATTCCGTTATTTTAAGAGAAAGTATTATAATGTCACGTGGGCCTAAGACTTGGATTTCGGTCTTCCCGCGCCACTCGGTGTATTGGGCGGGCAGTGTTCACAGAGCTCGGTCACCACTTAGGAGGCGAATGCCTTTGCTGGAAATGATTTCTCTATTGGATATCTCTGTATATTATACTTGGGATCTTTCTTAGACATCGCAGCCGAGCCACGTATAGTCTCTTTTCAACCTGTTTGCATGATTTCCACATCTCGCAAGCGTAGGTGGCCATTGGGAGTTGTTTTATTGAGGATGTACATCTTGGTGACCAGATTAATTGATTTGTTTGTTAAGATAGGCGTAGCTATAAAACTATAATGGACGTTCAGCTTTTAGTTAACGTATCTAACTATTCAAATACAACTGAAGACATCTGTCTTATTTAACACTAAATTGCACATACATCCATCTTAATAGCTTCCTTACATTAGAGCCACTATTCTGCCAAACCCATTCGTTTCTTCCTGATCTTCGTTTGCCAGCGATGATCACAAGCCAATCATCGACAACAAAAGGAGCTGGAAAAGAAATGGCAATACATTACACATGGGTTTCTTGAAAATGACTTCATTTAATTTGTTCTTTCCTTGTCACTTTTTATATGTCGAGGGGGGTGGGGGTGGAAGTAGATAGTCTGGTGCTAAACTGTCCCCAAAAATATTACCTCGGTATATTGGAAACTAACTCGTTCAATGCAACAGTCTCCGAGATCAGGGGTGAGGAGTCATCATAGGCCACTAGGAACTAGCCCAGTCTGAAAAAGCGCCAAGCCCTTCCATACTGAGGTGGGGTGGGTGTTAGAAAATCCGGCCAGCCCACATTGGAATTTGGCGGTCACATAATAGGAATATAAAGGAATTAACTGTATAAGTCTGACTCTCCAGGTAGTGTGTGTGTGTGGGGTGATACTTCGAGTGACCCAAACCACAATGATCTCGTCCCTCTGATTCCAATCATCAATCATTTCCTTGCTCGTTACCTTTCTCTTGAATGTGTCTACTGGCCAACTGATTTACATTCTAAGCGGTCAAACCTACACATTGTATACCGGTATATCACACCATTACAACGATGACGTTCTAGAATAGGCCATGTAAATCTATTAGAGTACCACTTACCTATGTAAATCTATTAGAGTACCACTTACCTATGTAAATCTATTAAAGTACCACTTACCTATGTAAATCTATTAGAGTACCACTTACCTATGTAAATCTAATAGAGTACCACTTACCTATGTAAATCTATTAGAGTACCACTTACCTATGTAAATCTATTAGAGTACCACTTACCTATGTAAATCTATTAGAGTACCACTTACCTATTTCCATTTCTATAACGTTGAATTCAGCTTGGTCTCCAATCTCTGTCAAATAAAGCTGTTTAGACTCGCACACTGCCTGTTAAAGATAGACGCTTATATAAGAGATGATTAGAAGAAGACTAGCAGTTAATTCGCATATTAATACAAAGTTTCAGGTTTCAAAGGTTGTCATGGCCAGGGGTGTCAATGGGGTTAAGCTCCCATTGTCTATAAAGTACTCCTAATGGCATGCGTCTCAAATAGCCTCTGACAACTAAGTCCAGCACCTGGCCTGCTCGTGTGGTTTAGATATTAAGCCCGGCGAAACTGCTCTTACTAACAGGTGAAGGGGTGAAGGCGGATACCTGGCACCACAAAACCGGGAGCTCGTCAGCCTAGTAAGGCAGTTCATCTAGGAGAGGGGTACTCTGACTTCAAACCCCCGCTGCCTTGCGGTACTGAGGCTTCAGGAGACAACCTCGAGGAGAAATCAGGAGTGAAGCCCCTTAGGCGTTGGGAGTATCAGCTACGAAATTCCCTCCGGCAGCTTCTGCAACTGAGTTGGTGCCAAATGTAATGCGATGCGTTCCTTTGGATCACATCAGCAAGGTCGAGAGAGGGATCATGACGCATGGGCCACCCATGACCCCTTTATCCAAGGCCCAGGAATGCGCCCCGGAGAGAAAACTCTGGTGCTGCTGCAAAGCGGCTAAAACAACACGGGAGACAACAGTTACGGGTTATAAGTCCAACTTGGCGCATCCATTGCCTTTCGAGACAAAAGGAGCCATATACAAAGTTTCATTAATTAACAAAAAAATATATATAATATGAAGCCTCTAATCTTTCACCGAGGCAAAGGTGAAGTAATACCCAACAGTTTTGGAAAGCTAGTTGTCGTTTGTTTTTCGTGGTCCACGTTTAATGGCGGTGTTATGTAGCCGACACAAAGACCACAGGTCCAACCGCATTTACTTTCGTCAACTAATGTCGAGTAGCCATGAAGTCTCATACCTGGACTGGGGGCCTTGATTTGGAAACCGAGTGATAAAATGTAGAACTGCGTGAAAAACAAATCGCAAAGTAATTTAATTGTGCATCCAATAGAGTAGTTACCATTAATTTAGGATTGATCGATTGTTTAGAAACAGTGATGGTCTTGTTGTTACGTTAACAGTTTTATTCGAATTTCACAAATCTGGGCCAAACTACCCCAATCTTTGTCCTCGGCTAATGGGTCGTCCTATATTTATGTAAATCCATAAATATATTAACATGTCTGATATTTTTCATGATTATATAGACCCTACTGGAAGGATTTTATTAGTCATCTGGGCCTACCCTTCGACAAAGCACAGTATGTGACGAATATATTTTTAATCCAGTTTTTTTTAGTAATAATTAAAAGTAAAGTCCTCCCTTACAGACATAACAATCTAAAGGCAGGTGATGCAAAGGTCATCATAACCGTCATCAACGGTTAAGGAGGATGTCATGTGGCAAGCGCAATGACCAACCGCCTTTACTTTTCCCCAACTAATGTCAGGTAGGCCTACCAATTAAAGCTGAATAAACTCAGAGGCGCCATAAAGATCCTAAAATTAAAAATCAGGATTTGAACCCTCAGTTCGGGAGCCAGGCGCTTTACCACTCAGTCACCGCGCCTCTTTTTAAAAGTAGACACGTACTTTTGTTTCAATTCCAAGACATTCCTACTCATAGCTTAGCCTCTCTAAATTGCCTATGTTGGCATTTCTTTATCAAAGCTCATCGCATAGAATCGTCTTAGTCATGTCAGTGTTTACACGTGTACGATCCATGATGGTTGTACGCATGCTACACATCTTCAGTGATATATGGGAGACATAGACATTTGATTTAATTTTCGAAACATGCAACAAATTAAGATATTTGTCTAAGATAGGTGCGGGGAGTTCTTTTTGAAGACCTTCTGAAGTATTGTTAAAGCCAGAGAAAGTTTCAGTGGTATGAGCTATAGATGGGAAACGAAACGAACCCGAACCAAACAACAAACCTAATTCGAACCTCACGACCGAACCGAACCCGAACTTTAAAACTGATCGGTACGAACCGAACGAACTGTCCTTACCTTGACCGAACTGATCCAAGATTTTGCAATATTTTTTAGTAAATAATAGCTATAATTTTAACATTTCAATGCATGATAGTTCGTATCAAATCTCTCTCATTACTGCTATTTTTTTTTCAAATAAGTTTGATGTTATAGAGGGAAAAGTCTAATGCTTCCTCCATATTGAAATTATTTTCTGCTAGAAATTTCTAGAAAAATTGATTCTGCAGTTCTAAATCTGTGCACGAAAATTATCATAAACCTTAGAAAAAAACCTAGCCTATTTAAACGTCCTTTATTTTGTACACCGAATACACCAATAAAAACTTGCTATTTATAGTTTTTATTCAGGTATGAAAATGTCCATTAATACTGTTGTGAAACCGAGGTGGGTTTTTCTACGAATAATAAAGTAGTCATTACATAATACAATGTCACATAAAGCGCGTGCTCTACTGTGGTTTCAAACTAAGATAATAGTCTCACAATGACTGGAACTAGTAAACTTGGGAGCAATTGATCTTTTTACCTGGGCTTTGTAACTATCTGTGTTCTCGGAGCCTTTGAACAGGAAGTAACTTGAAGTTAAGGATGTGAAATAACTGGCCAGGTCTTGAGCTGGGAGAGACAGTCTTCGATTTGTATATACATACAATAAAATATCATTTTTTAAAATTATTTATTTACACACACACACAAATAGTTTTAGCTCTTTTAAAAAACTTGTATATACATACAATACAATATCATTTTTTAAATTATTTGTTTACACACACACACACACAAATAGATTTAGCTTCTTTAAAGAAAACTTTATGTATACGTCTATTAACTATATATTATAACAATAAAAACAATGCTTGTCTTGAGACGAAAGATTAAGAATGCGTCCAATTTAATGTTATTTTGAGTCCTAGTTGTAAACTATATTTAGGCGTTATATAATATGATCTTATTTCATAATCACATTTAAATAACTTGGTTACCAAGGACGCCAAGACAGTACAAGACTGGAGAAGCACTTTGATATAAATTGGTGTTTGGTATTTAAGTTTGATATAGGGTAGAAGATCTAAAAGTCATCTGTTTTTATTGCGACGTTTAACGAGAGTGTTATGTGACCAGCACAACGACCAACCGCTTTTACTTTCACCAACTTATGTCAGGTACCCATTAGAGTTGTGTGGACTCAGGGGCGTCTTAAAAATCCGAAATTTAAAAACCATATCTTCACTCAGATTCGAATTTGAGACCACTCGGAAGGCAAGTTCTTTACCCCTCAGCCACCACGCGACCCTCCCTACCTCCCCCAAAATATAGTGAATGAAATACAAGATAGGACACGAATATTGTTTAAAAATCTTAACTTAAGGAATAGTACATTTTGTAGGTTAATTGGTTAGGCTATCTATTTGTAATCGTAAAGTTAAGGTGAGAGTCGCTCATTATAGGCCTACATAACTGTAATCAGAGATTACTACTCCCCAACCTATATTAGTATAACAAGGCTTTTCTTCAAGTCCGAAAATTTAATGAGGAGTAGGCCTACTGTATTTCCCAGCTGCGACCTAGCTAATTTGCCGCATCCAGCGCAGACATAACCGTTGTCCGGCGGTGGTCTAATTATATTATCTTTTCGCAGTCTATGTGTGTCATCGGTAGTGGATTTTCTTTTGGTCTCGAATTTATATCTCACGGCCTTTTAGGAAACCTCCAGCTGTCTTGTTCGGAACCCGCCCGCTGCCAGGTGCTTTCTTCGGTCAGTTAAAGCAAGAGGCACCTAAGCTGGTCTTTAAAGCGTTTCCGTTTCCTGTGCGGTCTTGCCATCGTATGTCCACGATGGAGCGCAGACATCTTTGGTGAAAATTTTCAAAAAGTCAAAGCTGCTTTCTGTATAGTATCCATGTTGACAGAACCATTGCTTGGCCAACACTTATTTTTATAGGCAGACGGAGTAATGTATTCCGCCATACTCTCGCTTTGAGGCGTCCAAAAACACTACCGGCCCTGACCAGACGGTTATCCCCTTCCCTGTGCATGTAGACAGTGTAATAAAACCAAACTTCCAACTCTGGCAGACTCTGGCTAAGTAAGGGAGTTTTCAGCAATCAGAAAATCTTAATGTTTAGTAGATGGAATTTTTTGTTTTACTTTCGGGTAACTAGTACCTTGTTAAAACGTCTCATTTCAAATACACTCACTCTCTTTCACACGCACACACATGCACGAACACATGTCAACCTACCTGGCTCGGAACTTGTTTTGTTTTCTGTTTGGATACATTTAAAACAATGTGTGAACGAGAGAAAGTTACAATATTTCTTTCATCTAATTTCAAATATTAATTCAATACTTGCTCTCGGAGATAGAGGGTATGTATTTTATTTACATTTAAATTATATATCTATCGGTCAAAACAAATGACTTTTTGCTAATTCAGAGTCATGTTTCCTATCATTTTGACTGCATACAGCAAGTAGCAACCCAACTCACCCTGGGTTTCCAAGAGAGCGAGTTTGTTCTCCAAAGCAGATAATGTTGCATTGACAGTCTCTAGTTGGTTAGACAGGACTTCTACAGTAGCAACCAAAGTCAGTCTTGTAACTTAGATGACAAAACAAAGTGTAGATGTTCATTTTATTTTTAAATTGACTTTATAACTTTAAAAAAAAGGAATTTCTCAATTGTCAAGAACAGAAATTGGAAAGTTATTACAATAAGGACAGATCAACAAAAAGAATGTGCTAGAATCGTTCTTAGTTGAACAAGACCACAATTTCTTTTTTTTAAATTACCGGTAAGTCAAAGATAGTTCTTTTTTGGAATTTTCGCTATGAAAAGCTGACCGCACACAACGCAGGAGGAGGGTTGGTTGTGGCTGCTTTTGCTCTAAGTGGTTTTTTGTTCGTTCTTGCTGACGGTTGTTTTATTTGCCTCGTAGATCGAAGCACCGCCATTCACAGCTCTACCCCATAAGAAATAATTGTTGATCCCATTTTTTGTCACCCCATCTCAAACACATGCGCGCGTACACACGCACACACACACACAGGCACACACAAAAAATCCAATTTTTAGGACTTAACGCGCCGCCATGAGCAGGGGGTTCTTGTCAGTTGGCGCCTTTAACGCCCATTAATTAATCAAACTAATTACAAACTGTTGCAAGATTTATTTACTTTATGGGATAGGAGTACTACTCTTGGTACTATTACTACCATCTCGTTATAAAAAAAAAGGTTATCGCGTGCATCCAACAAATATGTCAGTGACCTACATTTTTATTTTTAATAACCCGTGAGTATTTGTATTCATTTCTGACATTTACATATTTCTCTGTCAATCTAATGGCAGACCATGAAGGGAGAGAAATAGATGTTTGATCTTTTTTTTTTTTTTTTGTTCTGGTGTGTAATAAAAAGTAAAGGCATCAGGGACTACGAGTCTCGCACTGAATGAAATGCTGAGGGTGACAGAAAACAAAGAAAACATTTGTGACGCTTTCCCAACCCCCGACCATGCGGTTCAACTGATTTTGCTGAGAGATCAGTTATGACGTGGCTTCATTGACCTCGACGATATTTTGATGTGGCCCGTGACCCGAGTGTGGGATATATGGCCCCCACATGCCTGACTGGTCTACCCGCATCAACCTGTTTCGTTGTTCTGTTGTATTTCACAACCTATTGCATCGATCTGCTTAAATGCTTGAAATATTTCAATGATTGCTTTATTTCTGCTATTTAATACGAAAGTAAAGTACCCTTCCAGACCTAGCAATCAATAGGGCAGATCCGTTTCTATGACTGCCTTTACTTTTCCTGACTGTTGAGTTGGGTGGCGTCCTAAAAATCCCGAATTTTAAATTTCTCCCTTCACAGCGATTCGAATCAGAGTCCCCTCGGTTTGGAAGCCAAGCGCTTAACCACTCAGCAAACACGCCCATGCTGTTTACATAGTAAAAAAAAAAGTAAAGATCCCGTTTCAGATTTTACGATCTATTGAGCATAATGTAAAATGAGCTATAAGTTCTAAAATAAATAGATTATAGGTGGCCACCAGTCAAATGCAACAAAAATGTAATTAAATGAATGAACACTTTGACCTAGTTACCTGGCTCGGTCTCTGTTTCGTTGTCGGCGCTTTCAACTAGAACAAGAAAAAAAAATAATGTGAAGTTTCAATCAGGAGTTCTGGTATACGCCTACATTATTTCTCGGCACACCATTCCTCACATGTGGTCCATAGAAAAATATAGGTGTAATTAATGATTCTAGTAAATGGACCACTTTTGTTTACAAAATAATTAATTACCAATAATTAATTGACTAATTGATTAATTTTTTTTATCGATTTGTGTTTTGTTCTGTATAAAATGGATTGAAGTTTCAACTTCATCCGAGAATGGGTGTGGGAGAAATAACGTATACAATTATCTAAGGGGACAAAGCCCTGATTATTTAGCCATACATGTGATTACTGAATACTGAAGAACTTATTTCCCTTGTTGGTATCCGAAAAAGTTAATAACTCATAATTAATTGATGAATTGGTTGATTTTGTTATTGATTCATGTATTGTCTCTACCAAAGAATAATTGTACAACGTGCGAAAGGATGGGAGACGGAAGAAAAAAAACGTATACAAGCATCCGTCCAGATAGACAAAGTCGAGTTTATGCTTTGTACAATGTTTGGGCTTTACCTTTGTTATTCTCCAACTCGTTTCCAGCTTCCAGCTCTGTTGAATAAAATGCAAGGGGAATATATAACAGCTGATACTATAGACTAGACAAGTGAATAGAAAAAGTAACAGAAACAATATAGCTTTATAATCCTAAAATATTTTGTTCAAAACAAAAACTGAACAATCCCAGATTTGTTTAAAGAGGTGTGCACGGATCAGCCATTGCACTTAAAATGCACAACCTTCTGTACTTCTGGATTCAATAACTTTATTTTAATTTTCTTTTAGAAATTTTATATTTAGTTTTGTTTTCAGATTTATTTCTCTCCAATAGCGAGAACCTCCGTAACCAATACCACTACAAGACTGTTCAAAGATTATATTATCTTTAGTCTTACCCGTGTTCTTGTAACTGGATACTCTCTCTTCCAGCTCAATAATGGTCAGATTAAATTGTGCCAGTTGGTATGTTAAGATTTCAATAGTCTCGGACATTTTCCTTATTGTTGCTGAGAAAATAAAATTTGTTGATAGAAAAGTAGTCAAGTTAATTTAGTTTATATCTACGAACTATGCATTCATTTGTTGGTATATGTGTTCAACTATTTTTTGTCTGTGTATAATTCAAACATACCCACCTTGGTCACTTTCTGTTTCATTGGTCTCGTTTTCCACTTTCGAAGTCACTAAAGATTGGTCAAGAAAATGTTTAAAGAAGCTAGAATTGTATTCTGTCACATGACATACTTATAGCAAGGAAGATCTCTGTATGTTAATTGATAGTGCGTGAAATATAAAATCAACATTAGCTAAATCCAGAGCCGGATATACCTTTGGGCACCATAAGCTATAGCTTAGGGCACCAAGAAATATTTAGCACTGATTTTTAAAGGGTTCCAAAAGGCCCCATATCTTAAATAGCTTTGGGCCATTTCACGTCTAAATATGGCACTGGATCTTTTAGCAACAATGTATGGGCAAGTGATAGACACGCTTGTATTATGTTGTGTGAATGTTTGACACTGCAAGTTTGTATTATGTTGTATGCTGTTACGTCATCTCATTGTGTATTTTTTTTTATTTTTACACATTGTGACAAATACACATGAGGACATTGTGTTCTACTATAAGAAGTAATCGGAATATGCAGAAAATAGATCAATCCTAACCCAAAGTTTGTATGACAAGAGAATCATGGACCCAACGTATTGACCAATCAATGTGTAAATATAGCAAGTAAAATGTTGACCCAAAGGATGTCGATCCTTGCCTTTTCTAATGTATTTATGGCAAGGAAAATAAGGTTCCAATGCTATGGCCTATCCCAGTGTATGTTTAGTATCCAATGATACATTGGTCTGACATGTACTTTATTATAAAAAAAAAAAGGAAAACAGGCTTATCCAGACATGCCTGCCCAACACTATCTACACCAGTTGTTTAATGGTTAAAACGTAAAGTGAATGATAACGGAAAAGTTATGAAAAAGTCAGCAGTGCAGAACCAACTTATTTTTCCCGCGGGACCAAGCAATAAGTTAATTAAGTGAAATGTTAAAGACAATGACTCTTATTCTCACCTGTGTTAGTAATTGGTTTCGTTTCATTCACTTCTGCGAGATCTGCATTAGCGTAACAAGAGCAAAAAAGTTATTACATTAGTAAATTATATGCAGTTATTTAAAAGGTTTAAAAGTTATTGAGTCCGCAAGAGCTAGTGACTTTTATTTGGCAATGTAATTGTTGTGTTTAAATAATAAGCTAGATGACTGTATGAAAAAAAAGTAAATGTACTTTTTTCAGACATTGCGACCTATGGGACAGTGGGCGAGTGTGGCCAGCACAATGACCAAACGTCTTTACTTCTCCAATGGATGTCAGGTACCCATAAGAGTGGTGTTGAACTCGAGACAACAAGTTTCAGGAGCCAAGTGGATTACTTCTCTCTTACGATGCCCCGTTGGGAGTCTGCGTATGTAATAGCCTACCAATTTCTTATTAATGCTATTAGATGGCTGGCCTTTTTTTTTTTTTTTTTTTTTTTTTTTTTTACAAATATCACCCTTATACAAACAAATACTTTTTAAAAAAAGGAAATGAAATTGAACAAATATTACTGTCAGTAGTATCAGCTTCAAGAGCTACAAGTTTCTCTTCAAGAACAATAACTGTTGAATTCATTATTTCCACCAAAGTTGTCAGCTCTTCGATTCTTGATAGAAGGGCTTCTGTGTCAGCTGGGTGTTAGAAATAAAAAAAAACGTACTCAGATCTAAAGTAAAGTTCTAAATAATTTTCAAACAGGATTTTATTTGAAATAAAATGAACGTTAACAAATAGCAATTAGATCACTACCACATAATTGTATTAATAGTGACCTAAATGCCTGTTATTGTATTGGCACGCGGTTGACATTGGAAATGTATGCTTTATATAGGCCAGTGTTTCCCAAACTGTGTTCAATGGACTAATAGATCAATTAACAAGTAGGCCACCGCGTATGCCATCTCTAAAAACAAATAAACAAAGTGCTCCGTAAATAACTTAGAATGTGCAGTGTTCCGTTAAGTAAAAATTTAGTGAAAAACTGATATAAGCCAACCCTAACGATTCTCATGCAACTATTAGAGCATTACTAATTAAAAAATAATTATAAGAATGCACTTGAATTTGATGTTGTACTGTAAACCTTCTATGTTTATAATAATGGTAGGGCTAAATTTGGGGAAATTCGCTTTATCCCAGTTATAGAGAGGTTGGCCGTGGCAATCAGGAGATTGTGGAGGGGGTGGGGAGATCCTGGTGCACGTGGATGGTAGTAAGGGACGGGTACATGATTTTTGATTGAGTGAAGCGAATTTGGAGTTAAGAGTTGGAGTTGGAGTTAAAGAGAGCGCGTGTGGAGGTTAGAGGTGGTCTTTTACTGTGTGACTCGTTCTTTACAGAAAGAGAGAGAGAGAGCATAGTATCTCAAAGATGTTCGTGTCAATTGTTGGCAAAAAAACTGAACTTGGGCTTGGAGAGGATCACCAATGATTCAAACTAGACAACGAGCCTTCACAACCACCCGAGGCAACACCTATAGAGAGGAGGGGTTTGTGACAGGATGTAGATAAAAGTTCGCAAACCATTAGGCAAAATGTGTAGAAGATAAAATGTTACTAGATGCCTTTTCGCTCTGAAATAAAGGAAATAATTTATTCTAGGCCCAAATCTTATGTGAAAAATGCCCCCCCCCCCAAGCTAATTGTTTAAAGTCATAATTTAAATTTTAAAGAAAACTTAAATGGACCCCGCCCCCTTCCGGACAACGGCTTTGTCTGCATTAAGTGTGGGAAAATATTTAGTTCACAGCATGAGCATGTGAAACACTGCACTCATTCTTAATCTTCGGAATCGAAGACATTGCCATTCAATATACTTAAAAAGGGGGGACTACAAATATCAAATATTCATCTGAAACCAATAAACAAAGCTGCAGTCATCAATTTCTAGGGATGTCTTGAAATCTGTAATATTCTTGTTAATCACTGTCCAAATAAAAAGAGGGGGTGGAGAAGTGATAAAAACATAGAGATCCTTCCACAAAATACATAGGTTAATATTTAAAAAAAAACATGAGCTCACCTTTATTAGAGTCTGTTACATTGGAAGTTGTATCAGCTATGGAGGACATAAGAGAACTTAAGGACATTTGAAATAATAACAACAAAAGAATCACAGTAACAAACATGTATCGATTAGGCCTAATTTATGTGGAGAGAGTTGGGAATTTTCATAATTAGCGGATAAATATAGGTAACTAGCTTCTTTTTTTTTTTCTGGTGCAAAAAATAGAGAACTCTTGTTAGCCTTTGGAGTTTAAAATGTCTGGACATGGAGATCTTTTAACACTATAAAAATGTATCCAAAAATGAACGATACCCAGATATTACCATTAGCACACTAGAGAAAAGGCAGAGTTATTTCCAACCATAAGGCATATTTTAACCCCATTCCCTAGACCAATAAGCCTTTCTATATAAAGTTTTTGAGATTCAAATCAATTGATTTTTAAATGCTATTGCATTATATACCACAATATGGTTGAAGTTGTTATGGCTATGAAAAGAGGCGCTTTCTTGATGTACAACTCTTGTGAACAACTCACCGATGGAGATGAAGGTGAATTAATTATAATATTACATTGTGTCAAACGTGGAGAGTGGTTAAAAAATGAAAATGTCTATTAAGATAAAACAGAAATCGACTTACGCAAAGCTCCATTGACTCTCTCTTCTAGCTGTAAAACTGTGAAGTTGACAGCATCAAGTCTTGCGATTAGGATCTTGACTGTTGTCAGAAACTGAACCAACTGAATTTCTTTCAAGAAAATAAAACATTTATGAAGTTGTGGCTATGCTTGAGAAATGGATTAAAACATTTCGATGAATATAATGCATTTAATTTTTAGTTTGTCTTTTTATTAGCGGCCCCCGCAAGGGGAAAAGCCGCTATTAGGTTTGTGCAAAATGTCCGTCTGTCCGTCTGTCACTCAGATCTTGAAAACTAGAAGAGATATCAAAAATATTATTTCACCATGCGATGCGGCTTGAAAAGTTTAGGTGCAACGGCTACTTTTGGTTTCCTAAATGCTAACCATTTAGTTTATAAAATTAATTATGCAAGCGATTTTTTTCATAAAAATACACCACTTCTAAAACAATTACGTAATTTATGGGTTATACAAAGAAAGACAATTGTTTGTGTATTTTCAGTATTACTAATCCAAATATATGCATAAAATGTACAAGGCCGCTTATTTTTTGTGCGTTTTGTTTGTTGGTCGGTCTATCCGTCACGTTTATATAAAAACAAAACAACAACAACACTAAACGCTATTGAAAATCTGATTTAACCTTCAATGTTCCTTCCAAAACATTGCAATAGTTTTAAGTATCTATAATAGATTGTTCATGCTTTCATGGGAAGACCACCTTGGAACTCTGACAAAGAAAACAGCCCAGCGACTCTTTTTTCTATACAAACTCAACAGTTTTAAATTAGACTGTACAAAATCTGCTAACATACGGCTCATCTAAACTGTTGCAACGTCTAGAAAACATCATTAAAAAAGCATCAAAAATTACACTCACAGCATTACCACATTTAAAGGAACTTTTTGAACAAACGTGCCTAAGAAAAATCGAAAAAATCTTGGAAGACAACGGCCACCCGCTCCATCAGAACTACGCCAGGTCGTCGCGAAGTGGGCGACTGCTGTCAATCAAAACAAGAACGGATCGGTACAAAAACTCGTTCGTACCTCACTCGGTCAGACTCTATCACCGCCACTCATTGATCAGGGAACATGAAATGCACCAAGATACCTGTGTGTAGTCGCTGAATGAAGTCTTTATGTTGTCTGTTGTATTTATGTATATTTTTCTGTTGCGTTGTCTTTATATGAGAAACGAGTCCTTGTAATCACAACAAATTTCCGTAAGGATCAATAAAGCAGTCTTAGTCTTAGTCTTAATCTCAGTCCAGATGTTTTTGTGAAAAACAAATCAATGCCAATGAATGTTTGTTTGCTCTTCTAACTTATAATGCATGTAATTTCCTTCCTATGAACAATAAAGAACTATGAAGTTGTTTCGGATTATGTCAAATGATTATTTGAAATAGCATCATTGACTTACACTACCCTTATATTCTTGGACAATATGTCACTATAGTTTAATTATCGATATCCAATTGTTCCGTATTTTCAACTTAAAACAAATTTATGTCAAGTAATTTTTTTTTCAAAAATATCGACAATAAGTTGTTCAGGATTTTAAAATAAGAAAGTAATTTACTAGAAACGATTATTGAAAAACACTTTTTAGACTTACTTTACATTGAATTTTCTTGCTGAAATATAACAGAAGTTTTTTTTATCTGTAAAGAATGTTCCGGATTTGGTTTTGAAAAAAAAAAACAACTAAAATACTTACATTTTCTTACAAATCGTCGCCAAAATTGTTCCGAATTTTATATGAAAAATCTACTAACACAAATAACTGTTTGAAATCCCTCTTCTAATAAATAAAACAAATAATCTTCTTCTCATTTACAAATATCAGTTGTTCCGATTTTTATGAAAAACATTCTAACTCTATTTATGTAAAATTGCACTTCTGTTGTACATTACATTTAATTTTCTAGCTAAACGTTTAAAATCTAATTATCGTTAATATTATGTTCCGATTTCTAAGGAAAACAACTTCCTAACATCAAAATATGGTATATGGTTGAAGATAGTTTACCTCCTAGTCCAAACCTCCCGCAGGACGACGGGGGATGGAAGAGGGCATGGTTTGAACCAGAGACCATCGATAAATCCGAACGACAGTCCAGCGCGCAAACTTCACGACCAGGCAGGGTTATATCCTCCGTCGTCCAGCGAAAAGTTAATTATTTTTAAATCCGAACATCCGAAACATGTAAAACGGAACAAAAAACATATTTTTACAGAAGCTAATAAATCTTTGAAACATTATTACTTATTGAATATCGTCTTGAATATTCCTTGCGAATATGTGGATCCGACAGTGATCTGACTCCGACGAGGGCCGCCTCTGAGTTTGTAATCTTGTTTTTTTTTTAAATTGAATGTGTCAAGAGTTATTCAAAGATTGCAAAAGAAAAACTGAGACACTTCGACCCCAGTTCCAACTGTGATCACCGTATCGACTATAGATTTAACATTTTCAATTACTCATCCCTGAATTGATGTAACATTGTTTTCTGGCCACATTGCATCGATCGATTATTTTTAAACTCTAAATCTAGATGAGCTTTACCACCCTTCCAATACTACAAGAACTAGAGAAATGGACAGTCTAGGAGAAAAAAAAAGAACAAGGACATTGTCTTTTTTTAATAAAGAAAGCAGGACAAACAAAATTCTACAATTTTCCACCCAAGGCAAGAGCCATTGGTCAGTGGTAGCGCTCCAGGCGAAGCGTTTCTTTTTCTTTTGTTGCCCAGAGGTCCTTGATCGGGGTTGCTACTTTTCTTACTTCATGTATTGAACACAACAGACTGGCTGGACTATAAAATTTTCCTCATAAAATATTATAGTAAATAGTTCCACGAAAAATCGTTCACTGAAAAATCGTTCACAATTCATTCATCCGACATTTTATATTCACCCGACAAATTGTTCACCAACTACTGGTTCACAGACAACTGGTTCACAGTCAATTAGTTCACAGACAACTTGTTTACAGATAAATTGTTCATGGGAATGGTTCACACGACAAATCGTTCACCTACAAATCGTTCACTGCATAGTAACATATTGTTAATATTCTTGTCTAGTATTTAATTCGTTCACATCAAAAGTACATACAGGGGATGTTCCTCTTTATTGAAATTATTTTGGTTGCTTAGAAAATTGACATTGTATTCTTCAGTGCTAAGAAGTGTACACAAATGTTCATATACCTTTTACAACAAACAGCTTATCGACCTTTCTCTGATTGTGGACACCTGATACCTCAAAAAGCTTCTATTTATAGTTTTTTCGCCATGTATTAAAATCGCCAATAATTTTGTCCGATTGTTTGCTAATTGTGTGAGGTGATTGTTAATTTTAGAGAAGAAATAACGAATGTTATTTTTAGAGTATACTAGGTTTTAATAAATTGAATAATTTTATTTTTTCGATGTTTATTTTTTATTTTTCTATTTCATTTGGGACCACCAAATTCACTTCGCATAGTACCTCCAATTATCTAAGGCCGGCCCTGACGTGATAGAAGCTAAAAGTTACTATTGCCTACCTGTAATTGTTATTGTTGTTTCGGGTTCCAATGGTGTACTTGTAGTGGTTTCCAGAAACTCTTCAATGAAAAATGTCGTCTCGTCTAAGGCCTCAGTTAGTTCTTCTGGGGTCAGTGTGGTCACATCATAATAGGTGTCAGTTGCTTCTTCTAAGGCTGTGGTGGTGTCATCTGCTACAACTGGTGTGGTTTCCTCTACCACCACTGTCGTTTCACCAGATGCTATTGTAGTTTCGTCAACAGCTTCTTCAGTAGTTTCATCAGCTGCTGTTGTGGTTTCACTAACTGTAGTTTCACCAGCTGCTGTTGTGGTTTCACTAACTGTAGTTTCACCAGCTGGTGTTACGATTTCACCTGCTTCTGTTGCAACTTCACCAGCTGCTTTTGTGGTTTCCCCAGCCGCAACTGTGGTTTTATCTACTGCTGCTGTGGTTTTCCCATCTATTGCTGCAGTTATGCCAGCTGTGGTTGTCTGGGCAGCACCAGCGGCTGGGGATGTCGCAACTTGGGGTGTTACCGTGGTTCTAGCGGTAGTTCTTCTCCATGGATAGGGCCTTCTCCTTGTCGGTGGAACCCTCCTGGCCGCAGTTGTAGTCGCCACTGCTTCTATAGTGGTAGCCGCTGTGGTTCCTTCAGTTAAAAGTGATGAGGTCTGATTAGCCAGTGTAGCCAATTGCTCCAACAGCGCTCTCTCTTTCTCAGCAGCTGAAAAAAAAACAACTTTTTAAATAAAAGTTAGAAAACAAATCCATGAATTAAATTTCAGATGGAAATAAGGGAACGTAGAATTTTTGGTTTTATATTTATTTCATAAAATCAGTCAATCAGTCAGACAAAACGTATTTAAGAACTAAATATTGGCTGATAATTTGTCTTCTCTTTATGCCAATGTATCTCAGGACTCAGTTTTGGGGTAACTCCATGTGGCCTATTTCATGGCTTTCACTCGTCTGGGTATTTCATATCTCTCTGGGTATTTCATATGTCACAGTGGTCTGGGTATTTCATGTCACTGTGATCTGGGTATTTCATGGATCAAATTGTCTTATAAAAACAATACAAGAACTGACCTTGGGTGGTGACATTGTCCAAGCGTCTTTCAAGTGAAACTAATGTCTTATCAAAACCCTCGAGCTTGTTTACCAGCGTCTGGACAATATTCAACAGTCTATTTTGTGTGGGATCTGCACAGAAAAGCTAATTGTTTTTTTTAAATGTATTAAACAATTTGTTATAAATAATTTTGCAATGACGATTGTTATTAAACATTTAATTAAGTAACATTTCATTGAAAGAAATAAGAAATTCTTTACTTTGTATTTTGTAATACTTTACTTAAGGTTCAAAACTTTCTGCTTTAGTGTATATAACATTGAATATAAATAGCAAAACTACTTACATTGATTGTATAACTAAACATATATTAGGTGTCAGAATTAATGTATCACTAGAATGGTACTTTTATGGTGGGTGAACAGAAATAGTGACACAAAAAAAAACTTTTTTTTTAGTTTTGCACACATGCGTTAGCTGTAGTATTATTAATGCTCTAAAGAGCTCTAATTTAAAAAAAAAGATAACCCCTTTAACATGTAAAAATCTTTACTATGCGCTTGGTTCACAGTCCCATTCAAAATAAACAGACATTGTAGAATGTATTTGTGTGCTTCTTCAAACAATAATGCCATGTAAAGGGGGAAAAATACACATTTCTAATCCAAAATACACAAACTATTTATTGTCTCCTGTCTGGGTTAAACTTGTTTGCATTTAGTGTATATAGTCACAAGCTTAACGACACTGAGTGCACTGTGATATAAAGTCAAGCCTTTACTTACTCAAAATAGTTGGAGCCGGCGGCGTAGACAACTGGGTTTCGCTTTTTAGGGACACTAACTCTCCAAACTCACCAAGTACCTGCGCCTCGCATATGTAGAGGCCAAGGTCTTCAGCTCTCGGCCAGGGCCAGATGACTTTTAAAAAGCTTATACCCTCAGCCTAGAGAGAGTTAAAGTAAAAGTACTGACACCAGCAGAGTACAATAATATAGTACAATAACTAAGAACAATAACATATTTCAATAGCACAGTACAATAACAGTTAGGTAACATAGTAAAATAACGGTACAGTAACATAGTATAAAAACTGCATAATAACATAGTACAATAACAGTTAAATAACATGGCACAATAACATTAAAATAACAGTACATTAACAGTTAATAGCATAGTACAATAACATAGTACAATAACATAATACAATAACAGTAAAATAACATGGTACAATAACAGCTAAATAACACAGTACAATTACATGGTACAATAATAGTAACATAACATAGTACAATAGCATAGTACAATAAGGATGGCTGCCTGGTCGTGCGGTTTGCGCGCTGGACTGTCGTTCAGATTTATCGATGGTCGAGGGTTCAAACCCTGCCCGCTCCCATCCCCCGTCGTCCTGCGGGAGGTTTGGACTATGAAGTAATTATCTTCAATTCTGAAGGAACATCAGAAAAATGTAAAACATTTTTAAAACAATAACAGTGAAATATGACGAAAGATTGTTTGCAAAATGTTTTACATTTCGGATGTTTCTTCAGAGTTGAAGATAATCTACTCCATCCTAGTCCAAACTTCCCTCCGAACGACGGCAGCGGGCAGGTATAAACCCAGAACCATCGAGACCACCGAAAGACAGTCCAGCGTGCATACCTCACGACCAAGGAGGGGGAGAGAAAAAAAAAGGAAAAAGAAAGAAAGAGAGAGAGAGATGGAGGGAGGGAGAGAGAGAGTATATTGAAAGAGTAAATGATCATGTAAATAACCTCAATTGCTAGTTCACCAAACACGTTCAGTCGAGGTGAACGAATCAACTGTTTGGCCAATCTAGGTGCCAGAGAGTTGATGGTAGCCACTGGTTCTTGAGGTGCTTTTGCTTTTCCAGGACGTTTTCTAAGAAATGAAATAAGAAAAGCATTTAAAATACTTTAAAATAAAAAGACAACGTATAAAGTGACTGTTTTTCTCTTAATAACTAATAAGATAATTTTTATTGATCCAATCAAATGGAAATTCAGTTTGACAACAATTGACAACCTCAGCCAAACTTCTGTAACAATAACATTATAGATGCAAATACGAACAACATTCACACACGAAACACATACACACTCACAACCAGCGCTTTATGAATTAGACTTCTATGTACTTCTCCATGATGACAGGTGATCTTGTAACACTCTGACCAACAGTGGGAATGAATGTTACAGTAAAAAAAACAAAGGAAAACTTTTTCCCGCCCAATTCCCCCTTCTACAGAGAAAGAGTCCTGGTTCAGCGAATGTTTATATCTACTAAGTTTTATAAATAATCCGATGATTGGCTTTTAAATCTGGACTTAGAAGACGATGCGAACAATTTTCCTGAACATTAATTTATTAAACTCTTGGATCAAAAATACCTTACATTCGGAACGCGATTGTCCTTTCAAAATCGATGCTGAATCTAGATCTAGACAGCGTTCTCTAGCAAAGTTTAAATTTTTATTTTCATTTTTTACTTTGAAAAATTATAGAGTTTTCCTTGTGTGGTCAAAATGCTAGTAATTCTTTCCTCAACTGTTTAATTTCTAGGAAAATCGTTAGAGCCGTTTTTGAGATCGTGTTCAGGTTCCGCACATGAAGTTGTGACTTGAATTGTAAAAAAAAAGTATCTTGATAAGTAGAGGTTTATTAAATATTGTGTAATAATAAGAAAATGTCTTTGAATCGATTTGAAAAATATTGTGATTTATTGATAAAGCTAATTCAGAAGTGTATTTTGTTCTGACAAAGTGGCCCATAGTGAAGGTTAAACTATGATTATAGAGCTCATTGACAATTGGGGGTCTTTTGGTCAGAAATGTCTAAATTTCTAGTTTCAAATACCAATTAGAATTGGATGAACCAAGAGTTGCATTCAAGTTCCAGACTATATATTTCAGTGCTCATTAAGACTCCAGACCCTCAGTTTGAATGTCGAGTTTTTATCACTCGGCCATCACTCTCACGTTTGGATATACTGAATGTCCTAAATTTGTTTGTAAACATTCTAAGCCATGATTCATGTGAATGCCATGCACCCTAGAACTGGTCCAGCTCATAATTTCTACAGAAATCGTGCGCAAAATGTTCCTAAACGTCTATTTTGTTTTTTTTGAACTCTTTACTGAATGTATGCGGAAATTTCTTCTGACGTGCGTTCTAATTATAGATCTCCTGACCAAATTTGTTTTAAAATAATTATATTTTGAAACATTATAACTAGAGTTTTTCCCTGTGTGGCCAGTTAGCTGGTGTTTTTTTTCCTAAAGATAAATATAAGATGTCAAATTTCTTGGAAAATCATTAAAGCCGTTTTCGAGATCCATGCCCTCCACAAGCAGATTTTAAGTTTGAAGTTACACCTATGAAAAGTTTTCAAGCTTATAAGAAGAGTTGTAACAATGTGCAGTGAAATAAATGGTACGGTTTGAAACTCGTAACTTTTAATACTTGAAATTATTTTACTTATGGAAAATTTTAATTTGAGTAAAACGGCAAAATTGTGGTATGCCCCATAGATGATAAAGTCTGAAAAGATAATCTGTTTCTATGACCAACTCTTAACGAGGATGTGATCAGCACAACAAACAGCCGTCGTTACTTTCCCCAAATAATGTCAGGTACGCATTAGAGTTGGATGGACTCGGATGCGTCCTAAAAATCCCGAAATTCATAATCCCACTCTTTCCCAGGATTTGAACCCGAAACCCCTCGGTTCGGAAGCCAATAGCTTTAACTATCAACCACTACCCCCCAAAATTGTGGTGGCAGAAGTTTAAATATCTTTCGACAATAATTAACACGACAATAAGCTGTGAGGTTATAGTATTTGCTAATTTAAGATACCACTGGATGTTGTTCAGCACTGACCTAAATATTGATATGGACAAAACTCTCACTTCTTCAGCCTCTTCTATAGTACACAGGAGATTCAGGGACGGGGTGACTCCTGGTGATATAGTTTGAGGTGTTACCTCGAAGATCAGCTGCGAGTCTGTTGAGGGAAGATACTTTGATGAACATCTATCTATCTATCTATCTATCTATCTATCTATCTATCTATCTATCTATCTATCTATCTATCTATCTATCTATCTACCTAACTACCTACCTAACTACCTATCTATCTATCTATCTATCTATCTATCTATCTATCTATCTATCTATCTATCTATCTATCTATCTATCTATCTATCTATCTATCTTTCTATTGTTGTACAACTAATTTAATATTCAATTATTTGGTATATAAGAGATCTTGTTAACACACCTATATTTATAAGTCCCAATAGCTGTATAATTTTGTAAGTTTTTAGTTTTTTTTTAACAAAAGAAGGATTTAGAGTCTAGAAAGCCGCACACTGTGCTACAAAGAATCATCTCAACTTTGGATAATGTTTGTGTTAATACTAGCAAATATTTGTTTGTAAAGCTAAAAGGCATTGTCTTCTATTCCGATGATTAAGGGTGAGTGCAGTTTTTCCCATTACACTCAGACACAGTTGCGACACATCGACCTACTTGCTTTACTTCATCATTGTCCACGGGGATCTATTTATGTTTTCTTTCTTGGTTTGCTCTTGTGTTCGGCAAAGGTTTTTGTTTGGGTCTCAAATGTTTATTCTGTGATCTTTGTATCACTGGTTGATAGTAATGATGGGACAAATGTTTCTTTGTACGATGATGGAAAGAAAAAATTCCATGCGCCTTGTTTGCACCAAAGTATTATAGCATGTAGATTTAATATTTGAGTTTTTTTGTTTTTTTTTGTTGTTTTTTTTATTTTGGGACATGGAATTTTTCACAATTACTTTTAATCACAGTATTTTGTTCTTTATATACTTTTTTCATTATAAGATTCGGTCTAACTTCTTTACAATACAATAATAAAGTCCTAAAATAAACTGGCAATGCTACTAAATCCCTAGTTTCACCGGCTATTTCAGTAAATTTGTTCTAGTTTTACCGGCTATTTCAGTAAATTTGTTCTAGTTTTACCGGCTATTTCAGTAAATTTGTTCTAGTTTCATAGGCTATTTCAGTAAATTTGTTCTAGTTTTAACGGCTATTTCAGTAAATTAGTTCTAGTTTTACCGGCTATTTCGTAAATTTGTTCTAGTTGAGTTTGTTCTAGTCTCGTTATGTTTTCTTATGATCTGAGGTTCTAGTCTCGTTATGTTTTCTTGTTATGATCTGAGGTTTTAGTCTCGTTATGTTTTCTTATGATCTGAGGTTCTAGTCTCGATATGTTTTCTTGTTGTGATCTGAGGTTTTAGTCTCGTTATGTTTTCTTGTTGTGATCTGAGGTTCTAGTCTCGTTATGTTTTCTTGTTGTGATCTGAGGTTCTAGTCTCGTTATGTTTTCTTGTTGTGATCTGAGGTTCTAGTCTCGTTATGTTTTCTTGTTATGATCTGAGGTTTTAGTCTCGTTATGTTTTCTTGTGATCTGAGGTTTTAGCCTCGATATGTTTTCTTGTTGTGATCTGAGGTTTTAGTCTCGTTATGTTTTCTTGTTGTGATCTGAGGTTTTAGTCTCGTTATGTTTTCTTGTTGTGATCTGAGGTTTTAGTCTCGTTATGTTTTCTTGTTGTGATCTGAGGTTCTAGTCTCGTTATGTTTTCTTGTTATGATCTGAGGTTTTAGTCTCGTTATGTTTTCTTGTGATCTGAGGTTTTAGCCTCGATATGTTTTCTTGTTGTGATCTGAGGTTTTAGTCTCGTTATGTTTTCTTGTTGTGATCTGAGGTTTTAGTCTCGTTATGTTTTCTTGTTGTGATCTGAGGTTCTAGTCTCGTTATGTTTTCTTGTTGTGATCTGAGGTTCTAGTCTCGTTATGTTTTCTTGTGATCTGAGGTTTTAGCCTCGATATGTGTTCTTGTTGTGATCTGAGGTTTGCTCTAGTGTCGTTATGTTTTCTTATGATCTGAGGTTTGTTCTAGTCTCGGTATGTTTTCTTATGATCTGAGGTTTGTTCTAGTCTCGTTATGTTTTCTTATGGTCTGAGGTTGATCAGAAACCCAGATGCACAAAACTAATGCCATGAATGTTTTAACAATGTTTACTCGCTAATTTTGAAGCCCAAAACGAAATCAATCACTTAACTTTCTCATCTCTTTAAAATATTACATAAAGATTGAGTGAATCTCTGCTGATACTTACTTCCAACCGCTAGCAGGGACACAATGACCAAGAGAAACTCCATCTTCCTTGCTAGCCTAGCAGACACAAAAAGATATTTGAAATATAAATCTACATTGACTGTATCTATTTTTTACGTATCTATTTTTATGTATCTATTTTTATGTATCTATTTTTTGCCTACATGCCCGTTTCTTGCCTAATTAGGTATATGTTAAGTTCCCTGCATTGAAGCTAAAATGAATGCAATAGTTTTACATAAAATACATAAACATTCTGAGTCATAAATTCCCCATACTTCCGAACTTTAGTATATCTGTACAACTCAACTCTTTTTCATATACATGTGTATTTTCAGGGCCGGTTTTAGGCCACTGTAACCTATGCGGTCGCAGTGGGCCCCGCGCTTTCATATGCCTGCGCTAATTCTATGTGTAAACATTAAATTGCAAAATCTATACGAAAAATTCCTGGAAATGTCCTGCAAAGTCAATTATTTTTCTAATACAAAATCTTAATTTTCACTTATTATCCTTATTGCCACCCAGACTAAGCCCCGCGCAATCAGTTTCGCATAGGGCCTCGCAATAGTTAGGACCGGCCCTGTGTATTCTATATAGCAACAATAAATTCTTAGCATGAAAAACGAATTTTCTAACCACAATTTCTTAATTTGTTATTATGCAGTCGGAGCATTTCTTGTTTGTTTGTTTAACTTTAAATGTGATATTCTCTGTCTGACTGTATTATGAGCTTATTGTCTCGTTGTGAAATAAAAGTGAGCATGCTTCTTTAAATTAAGTAGCACCACACTAGACAGTATCCCTCAACACATCCAGTATATACTTAACTAAACAACACAGAAAAATGGTTCACATACTATTCAAGTTCTCCTATGCTGATGTGGCGCACATTGGCTTCCAACATTATTTATACTCTGGTGTCGAGAGCAGCAGATGCAGTAGAAAGGTTCTGGGTGTACTATTAATTAGTTTGGTTTGTTCAAATCTGTAACATATAAGAGTGTAGGGAAAGGGGAGGCAATTGTAGGACTTAGGTCATCGGCATTGTCTAGTGACAGTGATGTTGTCTCCAAATTATCCGCCGAATCAGCAGGTCTAGTGAGTCAGACACAATTCTACACGGGTAGCTGTAAGCCTTTGAATACGTCTAGTCTATATATATATATAACAAAAAAGATATGTATGCGCCAACATTTGTTATATGACAATGAAAATTGTATTCCTTAAGCTCACACAAAAATAAAGGCATATAAGTAATCTTTTAGTAAACGCAAAGATTGAATAAGACAGAAAAAGCACTAAACATTTTTAAGTCTCTATCTTGAAATATTTTTTAAAGGGGAGGCAATTGTAGGACTTAGGTCATCGGCATTGTCTAGTGACAGTGATGTTGTCTCCAAATTATCCGCCGAATCAGCAGGTCTAGTGAGTCAGACACAATTCTACACGGGTAGCTGTAAGCCTTTAAATACGTCTAGTCTATATATGTATATCACAAAAGAGATATGTATGCGCCAACATTTGTTATATGACAATGAAAATTGTATTCCTTAAGCTCACACAAAAATAAAGGCATATAAGTAATCTTTTAGTAAACGCAAAGATTGAATAAGACAGAAAAAGCACTAAACATTTTTAAGTCTCTATCTTGAAATATTTTTTAAAATACTTTTAAAAAAAACTTATATAGGGGAAAGAACCGCACATATATTGTTATATAACTAAATATTGCCATATTTATCTCCCTTTTTCTTACTAAAATTAATTAATTAT
Source organism: Biomphalaria glabrata (assembly GCF_947242115.1). NCBI lineage: Eukaryota > Metazoa > Mollusca > Gastropoda > Planorbidae > Biomphalaria > Biomphalaria glabrata. The sequence continues at coordinate 11,298,975 of NC_074717.1, read as the reverse complement.
CTCTATTTAATTAACTAATTGATTATTTTTTATATTGATTCATGTATTCATTGTATTGCCTACGACAATGAAAAACTGTTTCAACTTGATCTGAGAATGTGTACTAGACAGACAGACAGGTTGAGTTGACATATGCTTTGTAAAAAGAAAATGTCAGATTGACATAAACAAGGGACTTCACCTTTTCTTGTGAACACATTCTCTAATGCTACACGACATGAGAGAGAGAGAAAGAGAGAGATACAGGAGGCGTGGAGGCTGTGACTAAAGCGCTTGGCTGCCGAGACAGAGGTGTCTCAATTTCGAATTCTGGTGAAAACTCCTTAAGTCCAGCCAACTGTAAAGGTTAGCTCGCATGTGTTGGGAACGTAATGGCATGGCACCACCGATACTGTAGGCTGTATAAGCTTTACATTTAGAGAGATACGCTTTATATTGAGAGAGGTACGCTTTACATTGAGAGAGGTACGCTTTACATTTAGAGAGATACGCTTGACATTATCTGCCCCCATTGATTTAAGGTTTTCAAGGGTACGTCACATTTATAGAGATACTGATTGTGAAACCTATTCTCAAAAGTAAGCAAGCTGAAACAGTCGTAGAGACGCAGAATGTGGGTGGCGCTATCTACAGTCTATTACTCTGGATCTGCCACTAGTGAATGAGTAGCGTCATTAAAAAATAAAAAAGAAATACACATCTTTAACGTTTGTTTTCTATTGAATTAAAAATAGCTTGCTTTCATTGCGTCATTGTTTATTTGTGTTCACAATAATAGACTCCATGATTCAAGTCATTAATCAGAGTAACACTCAATCACGCCACGTGCTGTTTATTTATTAATGACTAGCTATTAATAGCATCCGTTAGTCATTGGTTAGTCCACATGCATCGGCAGCTTTGACATGATACTTAGCATTAACAAATGTTAAATGGTCTCAAAGTGTGGGAATCCTTCATTTCTTAATGTTTCTTTAAAGTGTTAGAATCCTTCATTCTTTAATGTTTCTTTAAAGTGTGAGAATCCTTCATCCCTTAATGTTTCTTTAAAGTGTGAGAATCCTTCATCCTTTAATGTTTCTTTAAAGTGTGAGAATCCTTCATTCTTTAATGTTTCTTTAAAGTGTGAGAATCCTTCATTCCTTAATGTTTCTTTAAAGTGTTAGAATCCTTCATCCCTTAATGTTTCTTTAAAGTGTGAGAATCCTTCATCCCTTAATGTTTCTTTAAAGTGTGAGAATCCTTCATCCTTTAATGTTTCTTTAAAGTGTGAGAATCCTTCATTCCTTAATGTTTCTTTAAAGTGTTAGAATCCTTCATTCTTTAATGTTTCTTTAAAGTGTGAGAATCCTTCATTCCTTAATGTTTCTTTAAAGTGTTAGAATCCTTCATCCCTTAATGTTTCTTTAAAGTGTGAGAATCCTTCATCCCTTAATGTTTCTTTAAAGTGTGAAAATCCTTCATCCCTTAATGTTTCTTTAAATTGTGAGTATCCTTCATCCCTTAATGTTTCTTTAAATTGTGAGTATCCTTCATCCCTTAATGTTTCTTTAAATTGTGAGTATCCTTCATTCCTTAATGTTTCTTTAAAATGTGAGACTTCTTCATTCCTCGATGTTCTCTTATTAGAGTTGGATGAACTGACCATTTTCTCGGTACATGTTTAAAACGTCTTTGTAAGTTTTAGCGTCAACTTTCTCTGGATCCTACTGTCTATAAAACTATATCCTTCCTTTCAAAACTTATCTACAAATGTAAATTTATGTGTCGTCTAAATTTTACCTGCTGATCTACAGGAATTTTATTAGCAGTATGTAAATAAAATATTATCTATATCAAGCAAAAATACAAAATGCACAAACATACTTACTATGACATGGTGCAACTAAAGACAGTTTGGAGCAAAGTATGATTGTAATGTTGAAGCAATAATGAATTTTACCCTTTAAGTAAAAGGGTAAGTAAGTAAGTAAGTAAGTAAGTATCCCTTTCAGACCGTGCGGTCTATTATGCAGATGATGTTAAGGTCATTTGTTTCTATGGCCAACGGTTAACGAGCAGCGTGTCATGTAGCCAGCACAACGACCAACCGCCTTTACTTTCCCCAACTAAAGTCAGGTACCCAGTTGAGTTGGGTGGACTCAGGGGTATTCTAAAAATCCCGAAATTCAAAATCCCAGCCTTCACCGAGATTCGAACTCAGGACCTCAGGTTCGGAAGCCGAGCGCTTAACCACTCAGCCACATTGTCCTCTTAAGTAAAAGGGGGAATTTAGCTAAATTATTTAAGAAATCAAATGCACTCCGCTTACTATAAGAAAAGGATATTGCATACGATAGGAGAAACAATTTCTGGATAGAGGGCGACCTGCTACATCTCCTACACTTATTCCAGTAAGAACTTGTTTAAATATATATTTTTTTTAATCTTTAATTTTTTTTTCTAAAACAGGAAAGTTGTGTTTTATAATAGACTCTGTTTCTTTTCTTTTTCATTACATTCTTAAAGGCCTCCCGGACTCAAGTTTGAGAGCCTATAGCGATCCTAACCAGTCCTCATTCGGGGGTGGGGAGAGATATTTTTTTCATTTAAGAGCAGTGGAGTAACTAAGGGGGGGATGGGGGGAGAATTTTAAAATCCCCCCGGGCCCCCACCTAGGGGGGGCCCCCAAATGTGTGTCCGAAATTTATTTGTAAATACATAAATTAATATATTTGATTGACAAATAGTGTCAACGGGTGTCTTTTTTAAATCAACATTTATGGATTAAATTTATCACAAAGACTAAACCTAGATATTTTAAAAATATTTTTGCCGCAGAGATCAGTTTTCGGAGATGGTCTGATGGTGCCATTTTAAACTCTGTATCCACGAATAAAACTGCATGATATACAGCGAATTCCAGGTATCTAGTTACGTTTACTAATAATAGATCTAAATTGCTAGTATTATATGGCTACACTAATTAACCTTGAAGCAAAATTTACAGAATGGAGTAAAACTAAAAGTTATTCTTAACAATGCTAAAAGTGTCCATTTTTCGGGTTTGGCGTCTATAATTTCAGAATTAAACTTCACACTCGAGTTATTACCCCTTTATTCATCTTCCCTCAATCCAATGGAAACTCTCTCTTTTTATTTACATCTTATGATCTAATCCTTTTGCTTTCGCACTAAACATAAACAAAAAATAATGACGTAACATCATATAATATTAATACATCTTTCCTATTGAAGTTATTATCACACCCTTCCTTTTAAAGTTCTTAATAGTGATATCTACTAGCAGAGCCGGCCCTAGCATTTGCGGGGCCCTATGCGAAACGGATCGGGCTGGGCCTAGTCTGGGTAGGGATAAGCATAATGTCAAAATTATTTTTTTTTAATTAGAAAATAGGCCTACTTTCGTCTTTGCAATGAATTTTTATCAAATGAAAGCTCGCAATGCCACTTTTTATTTATTGGCACCCCAAAACGTCAATTTCGTCTATTCTTCAGGAGATTTGAATAAATTCAAAAAAAGTTCAGGACTTTATCGTATATTTTGCCTTTTCATGAGATTTCATGGAGGCCCTGAAAAATCAGGAGGTCGCGAAAACCCTGTTATTTTATATACGTTATAATTTTTTAATTTAATAATGTACACTTGGAATTAGCGCGGGGCCTATGAAAGCGCGGCGCCCACTGCGACCGGCACTGTCTACTAGGAACTTTAACAATCCGTCCACTTCTGGTTGTCTTGACTGAACAAGTTCTCTAGACGTTGGTCTATAACTGTCTGTTTCATTTGTTGCAACAGTTTGCAGTTCATTGTCTTCATCGATATCATAGTACCCAGAGATTTCTTCATCGAAACTCTTATTCAAAAAGCGTTGATTTCTTCTGTATGTTATTTCATTGTTTGTCTTTATGATGTAAGATCTGGGTGCTGAATGTTTTTTATGACAACTGCTTTCTGCCATGTTTGACCTAGACGAAGTCTCCGACAGAATAATCTTTAGGTAGTCTTGCTTTTGCATCGTATTTCACTTAGCTTTTCAGCTGTCGTTCGTTGAGTAATGTCTCTACATTTTCAGCTACCAATTGTTTCAATAGTTTGTGATCAGTTGGAAAGATTCCCTGAGTCTTCTACTCGTCAGCAGTTGTGATAGTGAATACGGCAGTCCACTTATCGGAGTATTTCTATACTCGAGCATAACGAGATATGGATCTTTCCCACTTTTGTATACCCTGAATCCTTTTGCTTTCGCACAAAACATAAACAACCAACAATGACGTAATGCCATATAATATTAGCACAGAATCTTCTTCATGCAGTGGAAAATTAAGAATTTTTTGCCTATCTGGAATTCTGGTCAAAGCTCCTGTGCCCAATTAATATAGTTCGGAAGAAACTACAAAAGTCTGGACTGCATATACGGGAATCTGCTAAAGAAATTAGTACCCTTTCATGCTTTCTGCAAAATGATGAGAAACTGACAAAAACCCAATCCATCGAAAAAGCAAAAGAAGGTAGTGAATACTATGGATTCCCTGTAATCAAAACAACCATATGAAAGAAAAGACTTGATGGGAAGTTGAGTTCTAATGTAGGACTGTCAATACAACTGCAATTCAAACGTGTTGTGACAGAAGTGCTGGACAGATTTCATATGGAGATGATGGGCAGATTCCAAAGGCTGGAAAGAAAATGGATACCTTTGGGTTTCTTCTTGAACCAAGACACCTGTTAGAAGACACGCTTGTGACAAACTGTGCTACTTTTCCTGTTTGTATGATGAAATAAATGGAAAATCGCTTTTACAATGATGTCATTGATGCACGAGCACTTTTCATCAACAAACAGTAATACAATCACCAATAGACATATTGAGGAAACAGGCTTCATATGGGAATTACGTGTGCTCAGACTTTGCAACCTCCTCCGAATACTGCTAACTCAGGCCACTTCCATTACGACATTAAGTCATGTGAGAGATCATTCTCAAAGCTCAAGTTCATCAAAAAGTATCTCAGGAGCACAATGACGCAAGAAAGGCTTATCATGGTTTTAATGTCAGTCAAGTCACAAATACTAGAAAGTATCGATGTAGTTGATGTTATAGATGTCTTTGCTGCACAGAATGCACGACGTGAAGCGATATCAATTTAGATTTGTCACTTGTGCATTATTTAACTAATAAACAACGGTATTATTCATTAAAAGAGTCTTGATGATTACTTTTTGTTAAGTTTACTGATATACTGAACCAATTTGATTTGGGGCTTATATATTTTTGCGTACATTATCCCATGTCATATGTCGAATGTCAAAATGCAAGGGGCCCCCAAAGAGGTCAATCCCCCCGGGCCCCCAAATCCCTAGTTACGCCCCTGTTTAAGAGGGTAGGGCAGCAGAACGTGAAAAGTTTGAGAGCCACTGCAATAAATTATTGTCTTCAAGTCCTAAGGTTAAAGATGAGTACAGAAGTTTAGTTGGATAGAAAGATGTCACCGTGATCTAGATATACTGCATTCTTATGCAAATGACTTACTTGACTTTTTCCGCTGAACCCCCAAGGCCCAACCACACCTCTCGGTTCTGAGCAGATCTCTAGTCAGTACAGTATCCTCAGTTTCATTGATGACTGACTTCTTCCAGGTTTGCTTAGACCTGCTCTCTTTATCTTTCCCTAGTGCCTGCTTTCAACGTTAGTAATTGGTTTTCGCAGAGTGTGTCCTATCCAGCTCATGTTTCAATCTATCCTGGGCTATGGGTTTTGGCTAGGTTGTCTCCCATAAGTTGACAGTAGATTATAGAAAATAGTTTTGGTGGACACCTAATTCTCAATATCCGGCGAAGGCGACTGTGAAGATCTGGAGTTTTTATATATTTTTTTTACGTGACTTTCTATGTCTCGGAACCGTATATGCAAATATTACTGGCTAAATAATTACAAAACACTAAGCTTCTGTAATAACGAAATCACAATATTTGATAAATCGACTCACTTTATTGTAATTAATTAGCATTCAATGAAATGTGATTTCTTACAAAGTGAGTAAATTGTTATAAGTTTTAAAAAAACATTAGCTAAAAATTATATACAATTATAACATTTGCTTTTCTATGATCCACTGATCTAATTGGTGTAAATGATTAAATCGAAGAGAATATCAAATAATCCAAACATGTATAACAGTAATTATAAAATAAGTAAAAATGAAATAGAAATGATTATGAAGTAAATGTCTAAAGCCTAGGACTAGTGGACAAAGTAGTGGACAAAGTAGTCACAACTTGATATATTAGATTGTGTTTTCTTTAAATGGTGAGAAAGTTTGAACTGCTAGACTAGACAAAGCATAGCTGAAGGATTTTAAGTTCATTCACAACTTTTAGTACTAGGCGACTATTTCCTCAAATGAATTAGTTGAGAATATATAGATCAATCATGTCACTTTATCATTTGTACAGCTATAATATGTTTGACTCGATATAGTTCTGTTTGTCACACATCGGAAGTAATGGATAAACCATGACATTATTGAGTCGTTATCTTCTACCATATCTCGTGTAGGCTTTGAAGGAAGAATGAAAATTTGAAATATCATTCAGGGATTAATTGACAGAAGTCATTGTAATAAACGTAGGCTAAGTACCTAAGTATGAGTAAGTGAAGTGTCCTGTCAAAGTCACAGAGTCAAAGTCAACTGCTGGAGTTACAACACGTTTAATGTGACGTTTCATGTTTTGTCCTGTCGAAGTCACAGAGTCAAAGTCACAGAGTCAAAGTCACAGAGTCAAAGTCACAGAGTCAAAGTCACAGAGTCAAAGTCATAGAGTCAAAGTCACAGAGTTAAAGTCAACTGCTAGAGTTACAACACGTTCAATGTGACGTTTCATGTAGAGAAACATTAACACTAGTCCCCCTTCTGAACTTTGGTGATGATACCAGTTACATCTGATGATTTCAAGAGTCGTATCCTAGTCCTGTCGTAGCGAGATAACTCGTGCGAGTCTGTTGTCTTTCTAAAGTTCATAAAGATGTGTCCCTTCCCAGGCCCTGATAGTTTTTCCTCTTCCATCCTCTTATTAATCATTTCGCAGCTCGTCTGCTCCTTAAATTTGGCGTGAGTGACCGCCCCTGCGGCCCATTCTTTGTTCTCCTCGCCCGAGATTATCTCCCTGTTACCCTTGGTGCTGAACGAGTTCCCGTAGCCGTCCAGGAACACGGACAAGTCCGCAGTGCAAGTGTCCACCGAGCTGGCCGTCTCAATATCACCTGTAAAAGAAGGTGACAAGTCGTCCGAGTAGTTCTCGTAGGCCAACTGGGCAGTTGGTGTCTGGACGGTGCAAGACGAGTTGTCTATCTGCGTCACCGTAGTGCCAGAAGCAGAAGCGGAAATCTCGGAGATGACCACAGAGTCGCCGCCGTCCCGTGAGCACCAATCCGGAGTTGAGAGCGCTTCCACGGCGTTCTCCTTTTGATTGCGAGAGAAATGGACTTCTGGGTAGTGCCTATGAATGCACTGATCTTCATCGGAGCAGTGTCTGTCGGTAGCGTGCTGGTCATCGTTTCTTTTCTGGTCCCATTGTTGAGCAAGGCGATTTGAATCTCTGGACTCTGTGACCATCTTACTATTGAAATGAGAGACTAACGCTTCGTTCTCACTTGCTGAGTTTGTAGCGATAGTGAATTGAAAAGCTGACGGCGGCGTTTCTTGCTTGTTAAACGATGGCACTGGGTGAAGCTTGTTCGTCTTACCTCTGTAATGAACATAACAGCTAAGGTCTTCCGACTCGGATGCGTTGACCTCATTGCTTGTAACTTTTTCTTCGCGGTCCTTCCCCGATGAGTTGCTGGAATGATCAGAACTAACATAGCTGTTAGGGTCTGAGGTCTCTATAAACCACTCCACAAATGATGCAAGAGGAACCTGGGGGAGGCAACTCACTAGCTCACCGATGTGCACGACTGGCTTTGTCAAAGCATTCTCCACTTTGGAAATCTTGGTTGGAGGAGAGTTCTTATCTTTGACGCGGGCACGTTTCAGTGTGTTCAGCTCGATGTTGCTGAAGCTGGTTTGCGTCGATACGATCACATTTTCATTGTAAGGTTTAACTAGTGATGCATCAGTTTCATTGACCACATTTTCATTATAAGGTTTAATCGGCAATGCGTTCGTGTCATTGCCGTCGCTATCATTGTCGTCTTGAAGCGAACATTTTTGTTCCGCGCAAATTAGCATTTTCCCTTCATTAGGTACCTTCTTGGACGTTTTGGGAGCACGATTTTGCAAATTAGAAGAATGCTCTTGATTGGTTGAGTTCTTCACTGATTTCTTATCTAAGCCGACTAAAGAATTGTTATCTGGAGGCTTAACGGATTCTGCTTGTTTGGAACTACTGTGGAACATATCAATATGCAGAATATTAGTTGACGCGTTGTGAACTGGTACTTTATTCTGGTCTTCCACTTTGTCTTTTGTCTTTGGGACCTTAGGAGTTATTTTTTTCTCTTGTTCCTGGCTGTCTTTACGTTTGATCTCTGCCTCCATCGCCATGGACCTTTGCTTATGGAGTTCTTCACGCAGCCTTAGCGCCCTTTTTACTCTCCTGTCTATCTCCTCCACGTTCGCGTTCTTCCAGGAAGGGCGTACAAGACAAAGGCTCTTTAGCTCCGACAATTTAGACGACGACTCGGTGCTAGTTTCGCTAACCGCTTCTACGTGTTTCAAAACTGACGTGGACGGGAACGCAATGTTGTGGGTAGAGTCATCTTGTTGTGGAGCCGAGGCAACTAGAACTACGCTTGGTTCAGTTCCCTTTGCTGGTGAACTATTTCCCTGTTCTGCCAGCGAGGTAATTTGGGATGAGAATAGGTCAGAGTTAAGGCCTCGGAAGAGAAAGATTTCTTTGCGCTCAGACGACACTTGAGTGTTTCCGTTGGTGGAATTACTAGACCACGTGATATCCGCTGATGATCCCAAAGCTAAATGGTCACTGCTGATTTCGTCTTTTATCTGGCCCAGCTTGTTATATAGCAAAGATTTCGCTTGTATTTTTCCTGGCGGAGACTTTGTTACAACTGATTGACAGATGGCTCCAAAGGTCGCTAGAAACGTTTCTTTTTGTTGCTGATCTGTGGAAGGGGTTTGCTGAGAGAGCTGATTGATTTGCGGTTGTCTTGACAAGAAATCCTTTGTAACTATCATCTCGCCATTGATAGGATTGCTTTTGTATGCATACTTTAACCTCATTAACTTGTTCATTTTCATGGCTTTTGACTTGTCTCTCAAGGATTTCGGAGTTTGACTAAATCCTTTGCGCTTGGAATGACAGGTTTTCTTGTTTCCCAAGAGTGGACTTGTTTGAACGCCTACGTTTATAACAGGAAAATAGTTTCCAGTCGGACGGTTATCGTAAAGTGGACTTGTTTGCACATCCACGCTGGCCGTGAGAAACGTCGCGTCTGTCTGTGTAGTGTGGCTTTGCGTCATGGACTGTTGCACTGCAGTTTTTAACGTGGGCTTAGTCATTGAAGTTAAACTCTCGTCTTCAGCACGACTTTCTGTTGAGGGTAGTTCCTCCCCAGCCCATGACTTACTGAGCCCGGGCTCTGACGTCATGCTGTTTGTCGGCTGCTGTGATGATAATAAGACGTGCGAAGGATTTGAATAACTAGCGAGGGTGTTAGAACTACTCTGAGTATTTGATTTATTTAAAGTGCCAAGTGTTTCGGAAGGCTTCACAATTGTGTCCCCCTTTTTAAAAGAATGCTCTTCGAGTGCGATGTTGTTATTCAAACACTTTTCTGGCGTGCGCACTGTTCGTGAGACGCAACTTTTGGAGCGTTTGCTGTCAACTTTATTAACGTTTTTATTTTGTTCATTCTCCACCGACTCGCTAATTTCTCCCTGGCAAATATCTGATGAAGATTTGGACCTTTGATTGGCTATATCATCGGGCTCTACGAGCAGCCATTGTTCAGATTCAAGTGTTTTTGTTGTAGTGTCTTTTCTACATTGCTTCGGCGACTGTTCAGTGTGAAAAAACTGTGGATCTACTTTAGGCGCCGTTACAAAGCGACCTCTACGAGACGGACTGCAGTTGTTTCTGTTCCGATAGGTGATACAATGGCCAGACGGTGTGCTGTCAGTGCTGACAAAAGAATGTTTTCTATAAGGCTCGTGCCGGTGGCTCTTTGTCTTCTTGGACTTGCTACATTTGATGTACTTATTTTTCACGTGCTCCAACTGTCTCGGTCTTTGGTTGAGATCATCCAACGTTTTCAAATCAGGTGCGGCGTTAGCTGGCTCACGGTATTGGCATATCCACTTGTTGGGTTTTAAAACTTGAACGCATTCTTCCTGCTGATCAGAGAATTTGGTTGGCTTAGCAGCAAGGTGAGACAGCATGTTGCCCACAGAAATTAAACTTTTGGATTTTTTGACCAGATGATTGCATTTCTGCCTCTTCATTTTCGTCTTTTCTCTTCTATACTGGTCGGCGTCTTTATTTCTCTGTAGGACATCAAGATACTTTCTCTGTCTAGTATTGCTTTCATATCTTTCTGAGGGAGGTTTACCTCGGAAATGTTCTTGTTCATTCTCTGAACCATTATCCTTTCTTTCGGGGTGAAATATTGATGGTTTTACAGTGTTTAAACTTTGAGTCACGTTTTGAGGACCGACATTTGGATGGATGTTGTCGCCCTGAATCACTGCAGTACGAAGTAAATTGTCCTTGTAGATACGACTTGCAGCATGCCCTGAACTAGGTAAATGCTCTGGCAACCGTCTGACATTGCATCGCGACGTGATCGTCGAAATATTATCGTAAGGCGTGCACGCACCAGAATATCGATGGCTGTCTTGATGTAAATGGTGATTATCAACTGAGGTGTTTTCTTTGGTATTACTATGCCACAACAGAGTGTCTTCACCACTGTTCCTAACACTGTGAAAGGTATTACCCGCCTCGTAATAGAAGTGCTGCTCTTGGTCCGTGAATTTGGCATCACATTTCAATCCCGATTGAAAGTTATCACAAGTTAGATGATTCTCAACAAATATAAACTGCTTTTGTTTTCGTTCTCTGTGGCAATCATAGCACGTGTGAGAATCCCTGTCCATTCGATGGTGCTCCTCTGATGTTGTGTTGGTCATCGGTTTGTTGATTGTTTTGACGTAAATAGGCAGACCTTGTTTCTTGCCCAAGACTCTTTTATTAGCCTCAGGATGATTGCAAAAGCCGTGATCTTCACGTCTGCTTGGGTTCTGTTCGTTATAAAAAACAATGAGTGGCTTGGCGTCCATTGTAATCTCAGACATTTCACGAGAGTGTGTTGCCAATTGTGGTATTAGCTGTTGAGGCACAGGATTTATTTGTTTGGCTTCGGCTTGCTTGGCCAGTTCTGCAAAGCTAATTTGATTTAAGTGGACAGTTGGCATTTTTTTGTCATTTTGGTTTTCAGATGCGTGAGTTTGTTTCTTTTCATTAGAGAAAGCTTTCATTGATCCACGATTGAAAGTCTTCACATTGATTTTGGCCTCGTTCTGAACAGCCGTAGGTTGAATGGTTTTATGTGAAGACGCGAAACTCTGTCTATTGCCCGGTTTGACTAGTGCCAGATTTTCTTCGATAAAGCCAAATTGATTTTTGAAAAATGGTTTATCCAATTTAGTTTGGCAATTATTGGGTGAATCCTTCAGAGTATGATTGAAACAAGATTCTTCAAATATATTCTGCTGTTCTTTCTCAACAGTAATAGTGCATGTGTTTTTGTTTAAATTATTTACTTTTGGAAACCTATCTTCTATCACAGGCCTCGTGAAATTCGCGTTACCATATGATACATATTTACAATTGGCCATATCTACATTTTCAAACGATTTCTGAAAATCTCTGTTGCTATAGACACCATCAAAATTTCCGGCAGCAGGTTTTGAGAAGAAATCGGGTAAATGCGACATGGCGTCATCGTTAATGCTGCTTAGATCGTTGCTGCTCGTCTGCCCGCGTTCTGCTAAGAACTTGGTGTTGTGCCTGCCTATATTTCCTAGAACATTGTATCCCAGACTCACGGACTCCTGGAAAGACTTGAACGTATCGTAACGGTACCGCTTGGGGGAAATGTCAAAGGAATCGGTCTCCTCCGAGTTGTTTCTTCGTAAACCCAAATCGTTTTTTACGCGCCCTTTTTCTGCAACAGACTTTACACTAGGCCCTGGAGAGTCTCTTGACATGGACTGACTGTTCTTCGAGTAACACTCAAATGCTCCTTCACCTTTGAGTGAATTGAGAACTGGAGTTTCAGTCTTTTTGAGATTGAAGTTTTTGCAAATGTGATCAGTTGATATATCTGATAGGGGCAATTTACTTTTTTTATACATTGTCTCTAATTGTTTGTTGGTCATCTTTTTTGGCGGGAACTGGTATGTTCCGTCAAGAAGTGAATTGTCCACCAAAAATGTATTTTCTCTTGTAAGGGCTTTACGTTTCATCCTAAATATGGTAGATGTGCAATTATTGAGGCGACCTTTCTTTGAGCGTCCTTTAGGTCGAGTAGCTTTTTTCTTGGCGTCAAGAGGATTTCTGATTCGTTTGAGCTTAGTGCGTCCTTCTTGGCCGTGTAGAATTGTATTACAGCTGGTCATATTGATCTCCCTGTCGTCTGCCACTTTTGGACAGTCGTCACTTTGTATCACTTCTATAGTTGGACAGTTGGGCTTTTCTGGTGCCTTTTGATTGCCTGCGTGTTCTAGCCTGCCCAACGCTGCAGCGGTCAAGTCTTCGTTGAACTTGAAGCATTTTCCTGTTGAAGGTAAGTCTGATGGTCGTACCGCTGGCGGAAATCCTTGTCCAGGAAGTGGAGTCTTCATCATGACTATCATGTACGTTTTCTTTGGATCGCGGAAAGTTTCGCGCTTGCCTGAGTTACGGAACTTTTTGAAAGATGTTGATCTGTTGACTCTGTTCCTGAAACAAGCAAAATATTTTTAAAAATCTTTTTTTTTTTTAAATAAGTCTTATTTAAGAGGAGAAACTCTGTCCTTACAATTATATTTCTCAATAATGCAGAAGCTATTTCTCTTATTCGATATCAAACAAAATAATTAATTACCAAGAATTAATATACTAATTGGTTAATTTTTTTAAATTGATTCATGTCTTGTTAGGTAAATTAAAAAAATGTTTCAAATTGATTCGAGAATGCGTGTGGGAGAAATAATGGGGACCAAACACTATTTTTTAGCCATCTATGAGAATACTGAAGGTTTGATTTCCTGTTGGTTTCAAGCAAAATACTTTCCACTAATTAATTTACTAATTCGTTCATTTATTTTTTACTGATTCATTTTTTCTTTAGGCCAATGAATAATTGTGCAAAGTTTCAACTTGATCCAAAAATGTGTGTAGGAGAAATAAAGTGAACATTCGTTTTACCCGACAGACAAACAGATAGACAGACAGAGTGAGTTGATATAAGTTTTGTAAAGATGAAAAAAATACTTTTTTTTTAAATTGTAAATGTAGCTAAGATATTTGAAATGTTGATATTTGGCACATCGTCACAATTGAGTCCATGTCGTGCCTTTAATCCTTCGAGGATTCCTTCCACTATTTATTGACTATAGGTCGCGTGATAAGAGTTAGACAAAGTACAACTGAAGTACTGAAAACATTTTATTGTTTCTGTAGGTTCGAACAAGGACGCCATATCTATGGTGGTAGTTTAAGCCTATAAAACAACTATAAGTATAAATTTATAATTCTACATTGTCATATTATAGTCGAGTTGCTTATGGTTTGAATATTGAATGAAACTAAAATACGGTAAATAATAATAACAATAATATATAGTAGTTTAGTGCCCATCGAATTACACAAGAAATAAATACTTTAAAAAATAAAAAAAGCTTATATGAAGTGTAATTGTATGAGTTGGCTTGGATCAGTTATGGAATAAAATTTGTAATAGATTTGTACTAGATCCCGTTGTGAAAATGGGGCTGAATTTTACCGTATTCACTTTTTAAAAGCATTTTTTTTAAAAGGGGGATTAATTCAGCTTATACCACGACTACAGTCTAGTACAGTCTATTGGTCAATTTTTTAAATTGATTCCTGTGTTGTCAGGTAACGTTAATGCTTCCTTAACATAGATTAAGAGATTCAAGTATTAAAGTATGCCAGTAGGGGTGGGAGTGGAGCGCCTAAGACACGCATTTATTTTGACCATCTATGTTGGTTACGAAGAGTTTAAAATAGAAAATCTCTCTTGTCAATATAGGTCATATTCAAATTAGGCCAATCTAATTTTTTTTTAACTTACCGATTTTTCTGATTTTTCTTTAATGGTCTTGCCACTGAAATTAAAACATTTTTTGTATTCTCTATATTTTCGATGAATTTAATTAATTGATAATGAATAAAATCAATAAATAAACAAAATAAAAATGACGATAATAAAGCCTTACTATGAAAACTAGAATTCACAAGTCTTAGACAACAAAATAACATTAATCAGCTCTCTATATGTTTTAGTCCCTCAAATATATCGTCCATATGCATTTACAATATTCTTTTATGTATAAAAGTTGTAATTGCTGCATGTTCTCACTCCATAAAAAATACATTAAAATGTAATAATTTAGCTTAAAATGTAACGAATATGGTGTTTATATTAGAGCTCTACTGCGAGTATCACATACTATTTTGTAAGTACATAGATACATATACCGTTTTCATGAAACTACATAAATTCCACTTTTGAAATGTAACAACAATCCTTCTGTTATTTCCCTTATTATTTGTATATAATATATACAACAGTTATTCAATCTTATCTAACCTTTAGGAGACGATGCAGTTGTGTAGACAGGTATCTTGGTAGTCTCAGCTGTGAAAGGACCAGGAAACAATGCCACATTTGACGAGCAGGTGTCTTGCCTGTGTGCAACAGCAACTTCTGCATTGGTGCTCACATTCACAGCATCCGCAGCCACGCAATCAGTGTCCATACATTCGAAAAGCTCTGGGCTCTTAATGGACTCTTCAGACAAACAAAAATATACAATCAAAAATTCAAAAGCTCAATTCAATTCTGTCCAGCTAAATTTGCGAAAAAAGAGTTAACTTAGAAAGCAATAATTGTTCGTTCATAAGACTTCGATTCGGTTACTAGAACATTGATTGCTTCCTGAAGAGACTTATCTGTAACAAATAAATTACTGGGTTGGCAATCAACTTTGTCGGAATTAGGTCCAGGAGCACCTATCTCAACGGCTATTGAATCTACCGCCCCTCCCGCGGTCCAAGCGCGAGCAACATAATTTACAAATGGATTTAAATATTCATAAGGTGCATAAACACAAGTATATTTTTTGGACTAATTTTGTTCACAAACTGTGATTTCGCACAAAAATTAAACCGCCCCCCTCACACGCACACTCGAAGGGTTAGGCTCGGCGGGAGAGGGCATTAGATGCAATCGCCCCCCCCCCCAAGTCGGCCAACATACCAGTAGGGGTCGAAATTACATAAAAATTGTTTAAAAATAAATAATTAGTACAATAGTATAGTAAATAATTTTGTATACAAAATTGTGTGATTTTTTTATAACAGTTTGTCCGCCCCCCCCCCCTCCCTTCCCTTACGATCCGTCGGTACTTTTACATACCATGTTTAATATCTATCTTGATGACGTCATCCGTCTCGCTAGCCTTTTCAGGCTTACTCTCAGAGCCTTGGCATTGCTCTACCACTACACAAGGCGACACCTAGTGTAAAATAAAACGTAAAAAAACAAGGGTATCTATTGAAATATGCATAAACAGAATAAAGTTAGTTCTAGAATCAACTTCGCTTTAATCAAGAGCGGTCAATTTCAAAGTGAGTCTAAACTAAACTCTGAACGCTGCACTGTATCGAATTCCGGGTGTAGCCACAAAACTGAACTGTATCGAATACCGGGTGTATCGACAAAACTGGGCTCTACCGTTTTACCGACAAAACTGGGCTGTATCAAATTCCTGGTGCATAAGAAAGCTGGCGTGCATGACATTCAGGGTGCGGCAATAAATCAGTGTTGTATCGAACTCCTGGTGTAAGACTAAGAATTCTTTATTGACCCTTATGGAAATGTGTTGTGATTACAGGAGATCTTTTCAATTAAAAACAACAAAATTTCACAAAATAGAATAGACACAAAACAAAGAGGTTCATAAAAAGTCTGGATCTTTTTCACGTGCGCTAGTCAACGAGTAGCGTTGATACAAACGGACAGAGTAAAGAACAAACTGTACTTTTCGGTACTTGGTCTAATACACAAAAGTCGCCCACTTGGCAACGACTTAACGTAGTTTTGATGAGGTGGGGGGAGGGCGGTTGCCTTCTAAAATTGTTTCAACTTTGCTGAGACATCATTATTGAAAAGTTAATGCGCATACATGTCAATATAGAACAAGGCCGGCTTTAAGCATAGGGAAACTAGGCAGCCGCTAAGAGCTGCCAATGGTTGGGACCCTCGTACAGGACTAAAATAAATTAGGGGAAAAAAATGTGATACTTGGATGAGATCTCAAACCTAGTAGAGCACTATTACTATATATTTACTAGTCTAAGTCTATCTTTAGGCCTACTACGGAAATTGCGATATATGGATTTCATTTATTTCTAGATATTTTAAATAAATTGCGAAATTAATTTTTTTTTCGCAGTTTTTTTTCTTTTCCTTTTCTTTTTTTTGCTTTATTTAAGGCCACCAAAGTCACTTCGTCTAGGGCCTCCTTTTATCTAAGGCCGACCCTGTGTAGAAAAAGGGTATAAATATTCATAAAATAGGTAACTAGAGTTCTATGTCATGTAGACTAATTCCTATACACAAGAGAGCAAGAGAGCTTACTTCCGTGACCAGCTCAACTTGTAGTTTGGCTTCTGTTTGCGTCCCGTAGTGTCGTCTATATAAGAAGAGTGTGAGCAGAGTTAGAAGCATCAGTGTGACGACTGAAGACAGGCTGCAACACAACATCATACATCAGAGTTGACACATTGGTAAATGAATTGGGTGAATAAATGGAGTCTCCATCGGTAGTGTAGCATGATACCCATGAGCCCGGGTTCAAGAATATAATAACGGGCTATGGTCCCGTTGTTTGAGTGAGTAACAAAAAGAAATGGAGCTTTCCTGTACCAGCAGGCCTACATATAAACAAAATTTTCTACATTTCAGGCTCTGAGGCTAACGTCGTTTGACATCAAGCTGACGGTGTTGGAGTTCGATACCCGGCTTGAGCCAATTTTTATTTAATTAATATTTTTAAAATTATATTTCTTTTAATTTGAGGTTATATAATTGAGATATTGTCATTTAAAAAAATGTAATTTTTAAAATGTTTGTCTGGTTTTCAATAACACTTCTAGCATGTAATACATAATATATATTTGCTACATTTAATTGTGTGCAGTTCATCTTTTTAGCTTCTTTTTTTCTTTCAAGGCCCCCGGCGCTATAAATCCCTTAGCATCATAGTTATTATGCTACTGGTCTGTAATCCGACTGACTCGCAAGCATATAAAAATGTGGCCATGACCAGGGAGCGCATCAGTCTGATTTTGGTGCTAAGCCCTTGTCTTTCCATATTATTTTAAGTAGACAGTGCAATTCGGGCCAATAGTTCGGGTTTCGTTTCCTCATCTGAGACAATAGCTCCGAGGTATTTATTTACAGTAGTCAGCTTTTCACCTCCAATATTGATGCCCCTTTTAAAGCCCTGTTGGCTATTGGATTAGTTAGGGAATGAAAGAAGCGAAGAAAAAGTGGATAGAGAATAAGTGTCAAGAAATTGAACAGGGACTTAACGGGAATGACAGTAAAAAAAAGCGGACCAACTAGTAAAGGACCTCACTACAATACAAGATAAAAACAATAGAAGCTTAACTGAGGAAAAAGATGTGTTAAAAAGATGGACAGAATACTGTTGCAGAGTTGTATAACTTTGAAATCTCAGGAGATACAGAGATACTAAATGTCCCGGCAGTATCCAACATTGACGACTATCCGATTCTTCGCTCGAAAGTAACAGCAGCAGTAAAAGCCTTAAAAAAGGAAAAATCGGCCGGAGTTGACAACATTCCTAGTGA
Source organism: Biomphalaria glabrata (assembly GCF_947242115.1). Lineage (NCBI taxonomy): Eukaryota > Metazoa > Mollusca > Gastropoda > Planorbidae > Biomphalaria > Biomphalaria glabrata. The sequence continues at coordinate 11,280,845 of NC_074717.1, read as the reverse complement.
AGTTCTACAGGCGGGAGGAGAAACCATCGTAAACACAGTCTATACGATTTGCAACAAGTTCTGGCAATTAGGAGAATGGCCCAAACCCTGGACCCAATCACTCATCTTAACCCTTCCAAAGAAAGGCAATTTACAACTTTGTCAAAACTATCGCACCATTAGCCTCATAAGCCATCCCAGCAAAGTACTGTTAAAAATTATATTAAACCGGCTAAAACAGAGAGCAGACAACATCATATCAGACGAACAAGTGGATTTTAGATAAGGTCACAGCACAACAGAACAAATCCTAAATCTCAGAATACTCTGTGAAAAATATCTCCAACACCAAGAGAATCTTTTCCATGTCATTATTGATTTCAAGACAGCTTTCGATTGAGTATGGCACGGAACACTCTGGGCGACAATGGAAAAGTACAACATTAATAAAAATATAATCAAAGTTATCCAGAACCTCTACACTCTACAAGGATGCCACCATTGCCGTGTACTTCAGCAATAATATTGGGGACTTGTACAAAACCACAGTTGGAGTACAAGGCTGCCTACTTTCACCCACACTCTTCAACAGCATTTAGCGTCTGCAACTTTTAAGATAGTTAAAATAACAACTCCTTAATTACATACACAAGCGTGACGACACCAGCGTGCCCTCCAGTCATTGTCGATAGCCATGTCCACGTATCTTGTCCACCTCCACCTTGAGACTCGGTTTCCTCGGCAACCGGCCAATCGAGCCACTCCAGTTGGGAGATGTACTCCAGGTGACTGTGGATGCTACCAATCATGGTGACTAGGCCTGTACAAAGTAGTTGATAAAAGTAACCCCAAAAAATGTTTCTCAAGTATTTCAGACATACGCGTGTATTCTATATAAAATGATTCAGAAAATTGCGGATATTAATTATATGTAATCAGTTAGTCGAGTGAAAGTAAAGAATTAAAGGAGAGGGTTAGGCTTAGTTAGGGCTAGGATTAGTATTTGGTATAAGTAATAGTCTTAGGTTACCTTTATAAAAGACTTTAAAGATGAAGGATGGGATGTCTGGTGGTGGCTTTGTTTGTCTTTGGTAGTTAGGGCAGGGCCGGCCTTAGGCATAGGCTAACTAGGCAGCCACCTATATGACTCTTAAAAATATATAGAGAAAAAATTGCCAAACTTACATCAAATCTCAAACTAGCAGGGCTTACATGGCTCTATGTCTACTGGTCTAGCTCTACGCTCTAGATCATACATAAAGGTTTGTTAATAAATTGTGTTTTTTTTAGTCTTAATTTTATATTATCAGTTTGCATTGATTTTATATTTCTTCTCTTCGACTTCGGCTCAAATTACTTAAGGCCGGCCCTGGTTATGGGCTTTTGTTTGGGAGTTCAACTAGGCGTATAACAGTTATTGCGTGAATATGTTTGTATGTGTGTCTGTTTGTGTGTAAGTGAATTCTTTGCCAGACAAATAAGACAGTTAAAAAGTAAAAACTAAAACATGAAAAAATAATGAAAATTTTGCCATACCATTGAAAAATGTTGATCTAAAGTTGGCTACTAGAGTTAATCGACATTATTAACTAAAAAAAATGAAATAGCTCTATCTAGATAAAATGAACTACGCATACAAAGAGTTGCGATGACATGGAGGCCAATACGAGGAAAGCACAAACAGGGACGTCGTCGTATAACTTGTCGCAACACTTTCATGGAGGACCTCAGAACAGTGGACATCAGGTGGGAGGAAACTTCAGACATTGCCATTGACATATCTTTGTGGAGACAGCTTGCCGCCCAATGCTCCGAACGTCGCGGGAGGACAAAAGTCTAAGTAAGTAAGTCTATCTAGATCTAGAATTCTGACTATACTGCTCTGTAGTAGGCCTAGTTCTCCCGTCCTTTTTATATGCATCAGAGTCCTGGACCCTATATTCCCGTCACATCAAAAAGTTAAACTCCTTCCACCAACGCTGTCTAAGGAGTATTCATAAGGTGCGTTGGTCCGACCACATAGGAGACACAGAAATCTTAAAGCTGTCCAACATGAACAGTAACAATTCGACAGTAAAAAGGTCCAACTTCGATGGGCGGGACATGTAATCCGCATGCCAGACAATCGCCTTTCCAAACGACTTCTGTACGCAGAGTTGTGTGCAGGAAAGCGCTCCCAGGGAGGTCAACACAAGCGCTATAAAGACACTCTCAATAGCTCCTTCAAGGAATGCGATATCGACATTCACAGCTGGGAAACACTAGCTCTCGATCGCTCCTCATGGCGTGAAGCAGTGAATCTCGGAGTCTCAAGATTTGAAGCAAGAAGAGTGGCCTGGGTGAAAGAGCGCTAAACCAACAAAAAGCTGAGACTGACCAAACCTACCCATGCCATGTATGCGGCCGGCTTTTAAAAGCAAGAATTGGACTTTACAGTCACCTTCGAGTTTATAAGAAATGAGAAATGTGCTCATCTTCGATCACGAAGGAGGAGCTATATATCTATATATTGTCAACCTAGATAACCTACATCTATTCTAGATCTTTACTTTGACTAGCGACTAAATTGTAGATCTGTAATGTAGGCCTAAATAATTCTAGACCTAGTTAGAGACTAGATCTAGATCTAGATTGAAATATCTAAACAAAAAAAAAGATCTGACTAGATCTAAAATAATCTAAATTGTATTAATTTTCTTACCATTTAATTGTTTGTGTAAAGTTTGAAAAGTTTGCAGGGGCATACGTTCCGATGTCGACGTAAACACATTAGTCATTAGTCTTCTGACCTAGAATTCACAAGAAATAGAGCTACATCAAGATATCCAGATTCTAGTGCCTAGATCTATCTAGATCTAAATCGAGAGACTAGAGCCACTAGAGGTCTATCTATATAGATCTAGACTCTAGATTTAGATTAGTATCATTATGTCATTATATAAGATCAAGTATCTAGATAACTTAATCTCGATATCACGACTATGTGAAAAAGCAATTAACGGGTAGTAAATTAATCACGAGTAAAAGAATCTGTTTTCTATACGATCACGCTATTAGCCTACTTGTGATGATAACAAGAAAGGAAGTATTCCAGTTCAAAGACTCTGTAAAAGAAGAAATAAATACACAGATCTACATCTATCAGACTTTGCTTTCCTGTGACGTGTTGAGCGCTCATGGCGTTCAACTTAAATGCCTCTTGATGACTGTGTGCAATTGTTGTGTTGAAGATTCAGTTAAAAACAAACACACACTGGCATAACCAGGTAGGCGGGGGCGGTAGGGTGCGATAGCCCCCACCTCTAGAATTTTAGTAGAGAAATCACACTATTAGTATACGAATTCTTTACTTATTTTAATAATATATACTAATTATTTATATTTTAACCAATTTTCTAAAAAACGTATGTCGCCCCCCCCCACCAGTATGTTGGCCGATTTGGTGGGGTGGGGGGGGGGGACTATTGCGTCGATACCGCCCCCCTCCCGACCCTAAACCTTCGAGTGGGGGGGTGCGGTTCAATTCCTTCTGCAGGGTTGGCTGATTCCTGCCCTCCCAACTCAACTTATATTTTAAAGATACTTTAAAACAAGAAAAACATTTACAAAAACACATTTTTTAAAAGACAATACCTCCATATTACAACTAAAAGTAAAATAAAATATTGAAAGAAATATAATTAAAAAAACAATTTTTAGCTTTAACCCGGTTTCGGGTTAATAGTCATCTCCTTTACTCAGTGGCGTCACTAGGGTGGGAGTCACCCGGTGCGGTCAGCTCAGGTATCACCCCCGCCCCCTCCTTTAAAAAATCCTTTTTTGTTTGTTTGTTTGTTGCACTGTTATAAATATAGTTTAAAGCTATCTACGTTATTTGATTGTTCAACAACTATAAAATAAGTGTCTATTAAATTTAAAAATTCATTTTGTTTATTACAATGTATCTACAGTTCACTGGGTTCGCGTAGTCATGTCAGACTCTGCACGCATCCTTAATCTTTGGAGTCGAAGACATTGCCATTAAAATATAGTTCAATTATGCAACAATGCAACCATAACTAAATTACACTGATTTTTTAATTGTTTTTTTTATTTCAAATTTGAAAAAGTATTAGTCATGCAATTAAAGTTAATGTCTTTAACGATTTCATTTTTAATCAAATTCTCCTTTGTGAAAGTGTCGTTTGTTCCTCTGTTCAATGATATAGAGAAAATGTTTAAAGTCTTTCTGGCATATGAATCCTGCAATGTCAACTTTTATTTTCTTCAAGAATAACTTTTGTTGCCTTTAGATCTTCTCAGACACAGTATTTCTGTTTGAATGCCACCTTTTAAAAAATCATCATATTCGCCAATAATTTGAAAATAACATCTACAATACTTTATTGGTTGTTCAAGTAAAGAATTTATCTGTGCTACATCAATGATTGCTTCCAGTAGGAGTTGAAGCTCAGAGTTAAAAAAAAAGATCAATGCACATAAGAATGAATCACTTTTGAGTCCGGCATCGTGTGATTGCTTGCCTGACATTTTCTTCTTGTTTTTAATTTTTATTTCTTCTGAATCACAGTGCTTTTTTTTTACAAAAGCCTTTTTTATATAAAACATTGCGCTAACGTGTTATGCTTTTGTTAAAGAAAAGCTTTAATTAGTCACCACATTGTCAATAGTTTAAAGATAGGCCTAGTGTTGTATATCTCCGATCTTCAAGCGCATATTCCACCACCCCCCCCCCCCCTAAAAAAATCTGTCAAATGAAAGATCTTAAGCTGTGCCTCTAGTGGCAATAAGTTCAGATTCAGACCAAAAAAGTAATTTCAATGGAATCAAAAAATGCTCTGCAAAAAGCTACTTTCTGAAAAACTACGTTGATCAGTTCGATTGAGTGAATGCTGTACACATCTATTAAATAACTATTCTGTTGGTTTCTAATACATTTCCTGTACTCCTGTATTTTCATATCTTTGAGCTCCACATATAAATTCAAGTTCATTTTCAAGACATTTTCAGATATTATGTTGATCAGCTTTTTTTGTCTCCCTTAAAATTGTATAACCTGCAAATCTGATCAGTGTGTGCTATGTTAGGTGTGCTAAATCAGGTGTGTTGTCAAACAAAATACAAAGTTGCTTACAGACTTTTACGTCGTTTGCTAAAACATTCATAAATTTTTTAACATTAGAGATGTACTTTCACTTATAGGTCATATCTACATAACATTTCCATCATCTCAAGGAAATTCTTTATTCAATAAAGACTCGTTGTTAATATAGTCACAAAATGTCAAATATTCTGCTTTTATAGAAACAGTCCGTGCAATATATCCTTCCATTGGTTTTCTTCTTTACATTAATCCTAGCAACGACTTCCTTGTTAATTGTATTTGTAGCCGGATGTCCTTGTTTTCCAATTTCGCAATACAGATGAATTCTTCAAACGTCTTTTAATATTCCAATTGCGGACATTTTTCAACAAAACATTAAATTAAGTCACAAATTTCTATTTCATTTCAATACAATTAGTTGAAAATAGTTGACAGCAAAAGAATGCAGATTTTTACAGGTAATTGACTAAATCGTTCCCATTAGGAAGCATCAGAACCATCCTTGGCACTAGCCAAGAAGAAAAATCCCCTTAAATATTCAAGTTTATCATTCGACTGAAACACTGTAACTTTTCCTTCATCTTGGCTAGAGCTTCTTTTACAGAAAAATGAAATAAAATCATTATCTTCAAAATCTCAATGACACTTATTTACTTTCCGAGTCTAGAAAATTTGCATTAATTAGATGTGAGATTTCTATAATATTTTATGCCCAAAGAATGTCGTCATTTGTTAAACAGTGACTATTGGCTGGCATCCTGATATTATGGTGCTAGCTACACATTCCATAGATTCGATTAAAACATTGTTTTGAATCAGAGCAGTGCTCATATACATACATGCAGCTGGTAAGATATCACGTTTTCCTTAATATATTAAGTATGATATAGCATTTTAAACCTTTTTATAGAATTACATTAAAAAAATTAAAATAAGTTTAGACCAAATGAAAAAAAGAAGTATATAAATCTATTTATTACTTGTGAATAACATGTTCTATTTGGCCACTGTCGTTTACTTTTTTAAATGTCAGTTATTCACAAAGTACATTTTTTTACTTGGGTTTCACTCCCCTAGCGGGTGTCACCCGGTGCGGGCCGCATCCCCCTAGTGATACCACTGACTTTACCTAATAGCCTGTGTTTGTTACTATTAATACTGAATAGTTGTAAAAATGGTTTATTTTTGTGAAAAAACTGCTTGCATAGTTGATTTTTAAAATAAAATTTTATTACTTTCAGAAAAGAAAAAAGTAGCCGTTGCATCAGAACTTTGAAAGGTCTAAAATATCATGATGTCGGATTTTCAATATCTTTTCTAGTTTACGAGATCTAAACGGGACGGACGGACGGACAGACATTCCACACAAAACTAATAGCGTCTTTTCCCCTTTCGGGGGCCGCTAAAAAAATATTCGTAAAAGTTTCAGAAATGGCTAACTCTTTAAATTGGTAGTGTAAAATAGTGTTAAATACTACCTCCCCCCCCCCATTCCTGAATTTTTTTTTAAATGGGCCCTCGATAGAAAAAAAGTTGCCCACCCCTGGTTTAATATGTTGATTTGTATGAGATTTATATTGAATCGTTATGTGCAAATGTTAACAGTATGAACAGCAATGAATGTTACAGTGAAGTGCATCCCTTTATTTATCTTATATCACAGTGTTTCCCAAACTGTGTTCCGCGGAACCCTAGTGTTCCGCGTAGCCTGAATAGGTGTTCCACAAACTACTGAAATTATTAACTTGTAGGCTAACATGTGATTTAATTTCTGTAAAAAAATTAAGCAAAGTGTTCCGCTAAATACTCAGAATGTGCGAAGTGTGTGTATAAAATAGATAGCACTGAATAATGTATGTGTGTGTGTTTTAGAAAATGTTCCCATCTAAAAAGATAATAATTACGCCCTGCGGATGTCCATGTGCTAATCTAGTCGTGCATGTTAATGTCTGCTAAGTCATTGGTTTTCCTGGTTGATACAGGCAAGTCAGGAAATAAAGAGCACTTTTACGAATTCGACTTAGTATATGGAATATGTGTCTTTTCGAGTATTTTATTAGGTTGTATATTTTTTTATATTTGTATTTGTAAATATTTAAGTTTTAACTTAAAATGACTTTGACCAAATTTTAGTATATCACAACCAGGAGATACAACTAACTTACAAAGTGCTCAAAATGTCTTCTGAATCGTAAAAGTTCTATAGAAAGTGATTGTACACAATACACATTAACATGTAGACTTTCACCCAGATTTACTGTAATCAGAGATGAGTTAAATTTTTCGTTTTGTTGTATTAAATCAAACCAAATTCATTAAAAAAGCTATTTAGCTAATAAACTAATATCTTTAAATTATATATTTAACTTAATTCAGCATTTTTTCTACTAATTAATTCAAATTAACAATTCTTAGCTTAGGACTATTTTGTCTCACTAATCCTTATAATTTATTAGATCTAGATTAGATCTAGTCTATATTTATTATTATTTTTAATATCCTTAGATTTTAGATCTAGTCTGTCTAGTGTTAGACTTAGACTTTAATTAAGGCTTTAGATCTACTAATCATCTACTAATACTACTAATAATAACTAATAGTAATATTCTATGTAGTTAGTTATACACGTAAATATATTGATCTAGAATTAGATCTATAATCTAGATCTAGTCTAGGTCCACATTTTGAATTTAATAAACCATTTGATTTGATTTAATTGTCATTGTAAACTAGCTTTCACTTTAGATTTAGACTTAACTTAGGCATTGTAAACCTTAAACTAGATTTAGACTAGACTCCTTTAAAAACTAAAATCAAGAACAGTCATCATGAAATTGCTCTGGCTATTTATCCTAATAATCACCAAATGCACACTAGCTGAACACAGAACTAGATCTACCTTTGTCAACACTAAACTTAAAAAGGAAACAACAGTCATAATCAATCATCACACTTTAGAACAATGCAACTTCAAAAATAACCTAACATACACATCTATAACATTAAAGAAGATTACCCATCACAAATGGAAGTTCTCAATCAGACACAGCAGAAATAAATACCTATCACTGTTAATATTAATGGCAGGAGATGTAGAGTCAAATCCAGGGCCTAGATCTAAAGATAGATGCAACATCTGCAAAAAAATATGCACCCTGAAACAGAAAGCCATTCAATGTGACACCTGCGATGAATGGTACCATGCATCATGTCTCCATATGAATACACCTGTGTATTATGCCTTAGGCAACAAAGACGCATCATGGCACTGTGTACCGTGTGGGTTACCTCAGTTTACATCAGGACTGTTTGATTCCTTTGATGCGGACACTTCTAACCCATACAACATCCTAAACACCATCCCGAACCAAACTCACCAACCACTAGCCAGATCCACTCCTGTTAAACCTAAATCTACTAAAATTAATACAACAGCCTCACTAAACAAACCTACTAAAGAAGTAATACCAAAATACCTTAAAACCTTAGTTATAAATTTTCAAAGCATTAGGAACAAAACAGCAGACTTAGAAATTGTATTAGAATGTGAGAAACCAGACATAATTGCAGGAACAGAAACTTGGCTGCATCCTGAAATTTATAATGCAGAAATTTTCAATAGTAATTATGAAATTTTTAGAAAAGATAGGGCTGATAATCATGGAGGAGTTCTTTTAGCAATAAAAAACACTCTTATAGCAGAAGAAATTACCTTACCTAACTCAAAAAATGTAGAATCAACATTTTGTAAAATTAATACCACCTCAACATCCCTAATAATAGGCAGCATTTACAGACCACCAAATTCTAGTTTAGAATACATGCAGGAACTATGTAATCAGATTACTACACTTAAAGAGACAAATAAAAATGCAGTTTTTTGGATTATGGGTGATTTCAACCTACCTGATATAAATTGGAAAACACTAACCATAGATAAACACCAAAACCTTAAGGACATAAATGAGCTTTTCATAGAAACTTTACACAACCTAAGTTTAGATCAAATCATTAAAAAGCCAACTAGATTAAACAACACATTAGATCTCTTCTTAACCAACAGACCTGGATTAGTAGTTGATTATGAAATTATCCCTGGTCTATCAGACCATGAGATCATAAAAATACACAGTCAGATAAAAGCAGTAGCCAATACAAAACCCAAAAGAAAAATCTTACTCTGGAATAAATGTAACCTAACACAACTACACCAAGCTGCACTAAACTTTCAACAAACATTCTTATTAGAAAAAGACATTAACCAACCAGTCGATGACCTCTGGAATTTCATTAAAAACCATCTTAAAAGCATAATAGAAAATCATATACCAACTAAATACACATCAAACAAAATAAATAAATGCTGGTTTAATAATAGACTAAAGAAGCTTTGTAAACAGAAGGAAAACCTATATAGAAAATTTAAAGAAACTAATGCAGAAAGAGTTTACAAAAAGTATATAAAAATTAAACACTTAACCCAAAAAGTAAGCAGACAGCTGCAGAGTGAATACATAAACAATGTAATATCTAAAGATAACAACAAAAACCTATGGTCATACATTAAGTCTAAGAAAATGGAAACAACAGGCGTAGCGCCATTAAAAGATGAACATAACATAATACATAATGATAATGAAACTAAAGCAAACATTCTAAACAAATACTTTGCATCAGCATTCTCAGCCCCAGGAGACAAAGACATATTACTGAATTTGAACCAAGTAGACAACATAGAAGATATAGTAGTACAAGAAAATGGAATTCAAAAACTATTAGCCAACACCAAACCAAATAAAGCTTCTGGACCTGATGGTATTCCAGCTAGATTACTCAAAGAACTAAGTAATGAGCTAGCCCCAGTGTTCAAAATACTCTTTCAGGCTTCACTTAACCAGGGCAGAGTACCAAAGGACTGGAAAGAAGCTAATGTCACCCCCCTATTTAAAAAAGGAGAAAAATCTGACCCAGGGAACTACAGACCAGTATCACTTACCAGCATCACATGTAAAATCCTAGAACACATAATATGTAGCAACATCATAAACCACTTAGACAAACATAATGTCCTCACACCATACCAACATGGCTTTAGGAAATATAGATCATGTGAAACACAACTAATAGGACTAATTGATGATTTTTCAAAAGGTTTAGATAATAGTGAACAAATAGATGCTATCTTACTAGATTTTTCTAAGGCTTTTGACAAAGTTCACCACCATAGTTTGCTTAAAAAATTAAAATATTTCGGCATTAATGGTCCACTGCATCAGTGGATTAAAGACTTTCTGATAGGGAGAGAACAAACTGAAATAATAAATGGCTCTAAATCAACACCGATAACAGTAAACTCAGGTGTACCTCAAGGTACAGTCTTGGGTCCACTACTATTTTTAATTTACATAAATGATTTACCAAATTGCATTAGTTCAGGAACAAAAGTCAGATTATTTGCAGACGATTGCATAATATATAGAACAATAAAAACAACACAAGACACAGATATTTTACAAAGAGAATTAGATGAATTACAGAAATGGGAATCAAATTGGAGCATGTCTTTCCACCCAGAAAAATGTCAGTTGTTAAGAGTAACAAAAAAACTAAAACAAATTAATTCCACTTATCTTATTCATGGCAAACCAGTATCACAGACTAAAAACGCAAAATACCTAGGTGTTATAATAAATGAAAAACTATCATGGAATCCACATATTGATGAAACTACAAAAAAATCAAACAAAGCATTAGGATTTATTAAAAGAAATTTCTATAAATCAAATAAGAACATAAAACTAAAATGTTACTTAACCTTGGTTAGGCCAATAATAGAATATGCATCCTCCGTTTGGGACCCCTCAACTCAAGAAAACATTAAGAAACTGGAACAGACACAAAATAGAGCAGTGAGATTCATAACAAACGAATATTCACATTTGACTAGAGTAACACCTTTAGTAAAATCACTAAATTTAGAAAGCCTTCAGGACAGAAGGCTCAAAAGTAAAGTAGCAATCATACATAAAACACTGAACCATAATCTTCAAATACAAAAACAAAATTTAATAAAATACTCTGAAAGACACAAAGATAAAGGCACATTCCTCGTCCCATATGCTAGGACAAATTTGTACAAATACTCCTTCTTCCCTAGTGCTATTAGAGCATGGAATGGGTTGCCTGAGCTAGCCAGGAAAACCAGTGACTTGGCAGAATTTAAGTCATTGGTTAATATGCATGACTAAATGCATGACGCGTAGGACGTAATCATCTTCTTTTTTGAAGTAACGTCTGTATTATATAAGATAAGATAAATCAAAATATAAAATGCTACAATGTATTATTAATTATACGAGGGGGGAAGGTGGCTTATAGTGACATTTCTTGAGATTTCATTGAACAAACTAGTTCGGAACCGACCATGTTAAGTCAGTTTGTAATAGTGATCCCTTAGCACAGCACCAAGATACATCACTCGTAAATAAACACACCCAGTTCGCCTATATAAGGTTGATCAAAGCTAAGAAGGTATAAAGCCTGTAAAAAAAAATAATTCACCAGCCCTTGTCGCGTCTCTAATTACCAACCAACCTTGTTTTGGCAAGATCTTTGGTCAGGACATGCCTATTTGTATTTTTTAGACACTTTTTTATGCATGTAAATGTAAATGTACAGAAATAAGGCCAGAAACGTGATCACTAGATACTACACTGGTAGTGCAAGGGACGTCACTCCTGTCTTCGCTCGTGTCTGTCCCCTGAACAATATTTCTGACAATAATGTCTAGCATCGCAGTGATATAAAATACTAGGTAAAGTGCCCGTCTTTACAAGAATGTTAAATTATACAATATACATACAGTAAAATACTTAATAACTGAATTTAAAAAATTAAATATAAAAAAAAACAAGTAACATAGATAATTATATATGCATAAGATAGGATAACGATATAGATGCACATACAAATCACATATTTAAATATAAGAAAAACATACCACATACTTGTGACACATAGCAAAGCTGATATTAAGCGTAGTTGTATCAATTAGTTTGGATCAGTCATATAATTAAAATGTGTAATGTAGACTAACAGCTCTAATCAGTGCGATTAGAAATATTTTTAAATATTGTTTTTCATGCTTTTAGCTTTCTCAATATGCTATGATCCTATCACTTGTCTGAACCTATTGGAAAAGGGTAGGGTGAGAAAGAAGGAGGTATCTGTCGTGCACATCTGGAGTTGCTTCTTTGCGTGATGTTTTCTTTTCTGCACCATAGTGATTTGTGCGCTAGTTCCTAAGGACGCGCTATATTGGTGTCATTGCTCTGTTTGTTTTTGCTGGATAACAGGCCTTTATATGGAGCTCTGTTGTTGTTTTCTTCCCTAGTGTTAGGGACGCAGGCTTGTGACTCTGCTGGAGTCAAGCCTGATTTGTAGGCTTTGTTATGGTATGGACCCTACTTTGCTATCATTCATGGCATTGGGTTGTGGGCTTCGCGAGCCCTGATTGAAATGAGCTTATCAATTTTGAATAAATGGAATAATGTGTACTTGACCTTCTAAATGCTATTGGTATTTATTCATCATTCATGTCATATTACATCATCTATTCATTAAACTGATGTACTTTAACTCTTGTTGTTAACTGATATAGATTAACTTATCTTTATTACTTGTTTGTATAATTATCTAACATGTTGACTAATAAAATGTCAGGTGTGCCCGGGCAGACGAGCCACGGCAAAATTACAACCCCGACAGGAAGTTAATAATCAGCGTTGAGGTGGGGAGCCCTGGTAATTATATCATACCCTAGATAGACCTGTAAACCTACTTCAACAGTATCTTGGTGGTCGCTTTTTAAATGCATTTTTTTTACATGAACGACATGCTCCTCATGAACAGTCACCTCAGCCTCCTCAAGCCAATACACCAACCACTGTGCCAGCGAATTGCTTATGAAAATAGGTTTTATAGTTATCTATTAAAACGGGGACCTCAAAGTTTAAAGGGGGCTAATTTAACTTATACCACCACATCAGCCAATTGCATTTTTCCCTTGTTCAAGATACCAAACAAAATGATAATTACCAATAGTATATTAACTAATTGGTTAAATGTTAAAATTGATTCTTGTTTTGTCAGGTAAAAGAAATAATTGTGCAAAATTTCAGCTTGATCCGAGACTAAGTGTCGGAGAAATAACGTGTACAACCTTTTACCAGACAGACAGACAGAGTGAGTTGATATAAATTTTGCAAAATTAAACAACATAATTATTCAAAATAATTAATAAAATTTCCTTCATTATAAGCTTTGTTTTGTTAAGTATTTGTTACAAATATTTTACTTGTTTAAAATTCCTCCTATTCAATGCACGTTTGTGGACGTGTAGGGGCAGGGGTTAATTGCGAGAAGGTTTCCGTGCTGCCTCGAGCTCTCTAGATAGCTATCCTAGCAGTTTATACCACTCGGACACATCATTATACTATTTAAAGGCACATTTCTTATTTCATATGCTAGGACAAAGTCATACAAGAGCTCCTTCTTTATTACTGCCGTTAGAGCATGGAACGAGTTGCTTCAATCATTCGAAAAAAACAACGAATTAGTAGTGTTTAAGTCACTAATTAACATGTATGACTAGGTCTACACATGAAATGCATAGGACGTCTTTTGAACTCACGTCTGTATTTTATTGGAAATTTTCATGATAAACAACGACCAACAGACTTTACTTTTATCAACTAATGTCATGTACCCATTAGAGCTGGGTGGTAAAAAGCCCAGTCTTCACCAGGATTCGACCCCCGGTTCGGAAGCCAAGCACTTTACCACTAAGCCACCGCGCCTCCGATTTTTAGACCAGCACTAAAGTAAAAGGCGGTGAGCAGTTATGCTGGACAAATGACATCCTCGTTACCGTTGGTCATAGAAACATCATCTGTGCCCATACAACGCAAGGTGTGAAAGGGTTCCTTTACCTTTGTTATCATCTCTTTCGCTTTTAAAACAAAGTAAAGTTTATTATTTAGATGGAAGTTATATTTCTATAAAACGTCCTTGAGAATATTTACTTTATCTATTCATTTTATAATCATTTCACAATCTCTCTCCACTTCACTCATTCATTTTTTTTATTAGGTTCCTTACAACGCCTTCTTCTCCATCCTCACCCCATTTTTCCATATCGCTTTCCCTTCTTTTTCTATGTTACTATGCTTAGATAATGAAAACCGGATCTTAAAACTAGAAAAGAAACGGTGAGATAACTGTGTTTAAAGTACGAACATCTCCAAAGCCACTCCAACCTACACTTTTGTTTTGCTCCCCATGACATGTACACCAACTCTTCTTTGACATTTACGGGCCTTTAATATATACTTCATCTTTTTATCGTGTCAAACATTTAAAATCTTTATATCATCCCGTCTTTGGTAGCAGCCTTTCACAATTAGGGCCTACTAACAGCCTTAGTTTTCGCAGTGAGGCATTATGGGTAAGAATGAGGCGAAGACGGGATATTGAATTTGGGAATAATTAACCGTTAGGAAGACAACAAGGAATGGACGGGCCTGTTCGTGAAAGAGACTCGAATAATCCTGGCAAAATATTTCACAGATCATGTGTGGTGCACTAACGGTTCCAATTGTCTATTGGGTAGGTCTAATAGATCTATTAGGGGAGTCATTGTGCTGGTTTTACAACACCCTCATTCACTCTTTCTCTCCATAATTATTTTCCTCGCTCCGATAGTATTATTCATTTTGCTCATTTGTATTACCCTCTCCAGATTAAACTTTCAAAAACTATCAGAAAATGTTATATTTGGTATCGATATATAGGAGAATGCGTGCTCTTTTTACACAGCACAAATTTATGTTTATAAATCTAAAAATCCATTAAGTTTAATGTGTTCAAATCAACGTTGGCATCGACAATTAGGAGAGAGAGTTAATCGTCGGCTGTACATCATCTGTCCCGCGGTCAATTGTCTTTCAAACCGGTTTTCTAATTCTCTCTCTCTCTCTCTCTCTCTGCTCTTGTTACCTTTCAGGTCTATGCCCTTCTTAATATAACCCTGTCACGTCCTGGTCCCCCCTGGTGTTAGTCTAGTCAAAACTGTGTGTGCGTGTTTATATGAGAGTCGAAGTGGTATGACGAAGGGAAGTGGCTAAAGTTGACTTCCCTCAAAAGAAAAGGCTGTGAATAATGTATTAGCCATGGATATCAACACATAGATCTACTAGTAGTCTGCATGAACGATACTAATACTTCTAGACCTATACGCTCGATTTGGTTACTATAGCATTGTTTACATCTTGGAGGACATGGACATTTTAACATTGTTTTATTTCAAGGTAAATTTACTAATGTGACAAAAATGTATCTTTTGTTAAACAAAAAAAAAAAAACAACAACAGCTAAATGCATTGAGCTCATTGCCTTATTCTTATGTCTTTATGTCCCCGATAGCTACAGAGTTTCAGAAAATAACATCATTGTGGAGTGGTTCTTCGTAAACATGTTTATCATAAACTTGAATCAACTTACAGAAGTACATGTATTGCGATGGCAAGAAAATATTTTTAAAATATAAAGAACCTTTCAATGTATCTTTTTTTTAACCGACGAAACAAAATATATATATAGATATTCATGTGGTCAATGTTTTTAATAATTTAATATTTTATTAGTTAATAGTTAAAAAAAAGATCAAGGATGTCCTAATGAAGAATGTTTATTATTTTTTTTTATTAATAAAGAGAAGGATAGATCAAACATGTCACATAAATTTATGTTTCCTAATGTTCTAATTGATTTGGTCTTATACTTTAAGAATGTTAATTTTAGCCAAGTATGTGTTGTTCCAACATCATTATTTGTCATATATGTAGAATGTCACCTTCACCTTTCCCTTAATATGTTGGATCGTTGGGGCACCATAAAGATCTGTTGACCATCTTTCTCCATGACAGAAAATAATGTTCTTTTCTAAAGGAACGACTGAAAACAAGTCAAGTCTAATAAGATTTAAGGTGGTCGAGTTGTTAGGTGTTTGGCTTCAAGTTTGAACACTGGTGAAGAATTTTTAATTTATATTTATAGATCATCTCCCAAGTGATACTTTCATTTCTGGGGGGAACAATTTGATCATTTTTCTGAACACTTGAAGACCTTGTTGAAGACTCTAGTTTATGTAATCTGTCATAAAAACTGCTTGATTTTTATGAAAAAAAATATACTTTAGAAACCAAAAGTATTACGTCCTAGGACTAACTTTATGCACAATTGCAGGGGATAGCGGAGGTCTTCGAAACCCGACCTCAGTAAAGAGACTCAAGCCAATGAAACATGTATTGGTTACATAAATTTTAAATACGTCTATTCGAGTTACACTCTCACGGAGGAATCTAAATAAACATGCCAAAAAACGGTTCTAATAATTTTCCTAGAAATTTTACTATTGTTGCATATCGTTTAGAAAAGAATTAATAGCTCGTTGAAAGGGAGTAAACTCTAGTTGGACCGTTATCATTTTTCAAAGTATAAAAAAATAAAATAATTGGGCTATAAATTTGATTAGAAAAAAAAAAGGCGTACTCAGCCTTAGTGCATCGATAACTGAGTTGTTTATTAAATTACATAAGTTACTTAAAGTTTATTGATAGATTATCTGAGATGTGTTTATATATTTTATTTTTAAATCTAATATAGATAACGTCTAGATTCTAGACCTAGCAGTTGATCTAGATCTAGAATCGATCTTATGAGTTATAAATCAGAAGTCTAGATCTAGTACTATATATCTAAATAATGAAAGTATCAATAAATCATGGGCGTAGCCAGGGGGGGGTTGGGGTTCAAACCCCCCCCCGAAATGAAATCCCCCCCCCCCCCCGAGGGGGGGGGAATCGGAATTTAGTGACTGATTTTTTGCTTTGATTTTGTTTATTTTAGGTGAGATTTTAATACTAAACCATCACTTGCCCCAGCACAACCAAAGGGGTTTTGAGTTTAAAACCCCCTACCAGGGGTTTTTTAGTTTAAAACCCCCTACAAGGGGGGGTTCGAGTTTTAAAAACCCCTTCCAGTGGGGGTTCGAGTTTAAAACCCCTACCAGAGGAGTTCGAGTTTAAAACCCCCTACCAGGGGTTTTAAGTTTAAAAACCCCTACCAGGGGTTTTGAGTTTTAAACCCCCTACCTGGGGTTTTGCAGTTAACTTCCCCTCTTCTATAAAACAAAACAAAAAAAAATGCAAACAAAAATCCCCTAATTCCAAGAGCACAGTTAAGAAAGATTTTGATTATAAAACCCCCTCTAAAATTTACGATAAACCCCCTCTTCAACATAAAAAAAAAAACTAATTACGCACTCAAAATGTTATGAGCGTAGCTAAATGCTCAGTTTTGAGTTTAAATCCCACTTCAGCGGGGTTTGAAGGTAAAAAATACCTCTTTAATAATAAAAACAAAGCAAATTATACACTCAAAATGTTATGAGTGTAGTCAAAGGGAATTTGAGTTTAAACTCCCCTCCAGTGGAGTTTGAAGCTAAAAAGTACCTCTTCAATATAAATAAAAGCAAATTACTCACTCTTAAATCTATGAGCGTAGCCAAAGGGGTTTTGAGTTTAAACCCCCCGCCAGGGGGGTTTGAGATTAAAAAATACATCTTCAGTGTAAGAAAAAAAGCAAATTACGCACTCAAAATGCTATGAGCGTTGCCAAAAGGGGTTTTGAGTTTAAACCCCCATTCAGAGGGGTTTGATGTTAAAAATACCTCTTCAATATAAAAAAAAAAAAAGCAAATTACACAATCCAATCCAATCGGGGGTTTTGAGTTTAAACCCCTCTTCTACAGATGGCTTTTTTTTTAGTTTAAAACCCCCTCCAGATGGTTTTGAGTTTAAGATTCCCCTACAGAGCATTTTGAGGTGGAAAACCCCCAACAGATTATTTTGACGATAAAACTTCTCTTTTCGATATAAAATCTAAAGCAAACTACAGTCACTTAATTCCAAGAGCGTATTCAAGAGAGGTTACACATTTTTACCAGTGGCAGGGCTCCATTAATAAACTGCTGTGAATAGTCATCTGCCGAAATTGAAAAACACTAAATGAGGCTCAACAAAGATGGCTAAGACAGATTTTAGGAGTCAGTTATATAGATCGTGTCTAAATCAAAGAAATCCTATGCCGAACTGGTAGTCGACCCCTTAGTAAGATTGTGAGAGAGCGACGCATGAGGTTTGCGGGACATGTTCTCTGACAAAATGAATTACGCATAAGAAGAGTTGCAATGATATCCTAGTACAACTTGACGCCACTCATTCATGGAGATCCTCATGGCAGGTGGGAAGAGGCTTCAGACATTACCAGTGACAGATTTTTATGGATACAGCTTGACGGCAAATGCGCCGAACGGCGCGGTAGGGTCTAAGTCAGTAAGAATAGCACATTAGGTTTTTAAAATAAAACTTTTTAATAGCAGGAAAATGCAGTGTAGATACCTCAGAATATGGCTTTCAATACCAGAAATAGTGCTTGGCGGCGGGGCTTCGCCCCGCGATGGGGAGCTCCTAGCGCTCACCCAGACCACCTTGCTAGTAATGTCGGCGAGTCTACACTTTTATGGAAACAGCTTGACGGCAAATGCGCCGAACGGCGCGGGAGGATCTAAGTCAGTAAGAATAGCACATTAGGATTCTAAAATAGAAATTTTTAATAGCAGGAAAATGCACTGTAGATACCTTAGAATATGCATTTTGTTGGCTTTCAATATCAGAAATAGTGCTTGGCGGTGGGGCTTCGCCCCGCGCTGGGGAGCTCCTAGCGCTCCCCCAGACCCCATTGCTAGTAATGTCGGGGAATCTACAATTTTTCCACTAACTCCAGGAAGAACCTATTCTAGGGCACATTAAACGTCTTCCGAAAGAATGGAGGGTCAGAATGTAATAAAGATTATGTACACACACACACATAAATACATATGAAAACAAAATTTCAACGAGGGGGGTGGGGGGGGGGAAATCCACCCCCCCATAACCCCCCCCCCTAAAAAAAAACCTGGCTACGCCCATGCAATAAATAATTGCTCAATTATACACGCCCGCTGGCCTAATTGGTGGTATCGTTACTACAAGTAGCTGACAGTGTCAAAATCACAAGTTCGATACCCAGTTTGAGCTAATGAACATTTTAATCATTTTTTTTTATATTTTTTTAAATTTGTATAATGGAGGTATTGTCTTTTTTTTTAATGTACTTTGTGAATGTTTTTCTTGTCTCAATAAGAAAAAAAAACATTTGTATACTAACAACATATCGAAAACTGGAGTCGTACAAAGAAACTCAAAGCAAGCTTCACCATTCAGAATAGCTTGATTTCGTTCTTGTCTTGCTATTTCATTGAGTGTCAACAAATCGTCCCATCATTTCTCGTTTCATTGTCTCTCGGGGGCCAATAAACGAACTCATCTGCGTTCGTCTGCTGTCTTCAAGTCTTATTTCAAAGTTGTAAATTGTTCATTTTATGATGCTGAGTGAAGAGTCAAAGCTCTGTCACGTGTCTCTTACTAAACTATATAAGTCAAGTAGTTTGATCAGTCTAGGCTCGAATGAAAAATAAATGACCAAGGTTAAGGACGTATGTAGACATTCATCGGGAATTCATTTGATATGTACTCGTTATTGACCACCCATTTAAAAACAAATCAAATCAGCAACCACATACACGCGTCTCAACTATTCTGTCTTATTATTTAATAGCTTTTCTCTGAGCTTACATTTAGAAATGTGGTTAAATTTAGTTTTTTAATTTTCTTTATAATGTTTGTTAACAGTAAGTTGAGTAAGAAGAAAAAAAGAATACAAAAGTGCTATATCTAACTGGACTGATCTTGTCTAAGTCTAAATGCCGAAACAATTTATACGATTTTGATTACCAGGATAATGTTTTTAAGGAGAAAAAACACGGACCATAAATTCAAGTGGTGGTAGGGCATACACTTGACATATATTGTCAGAGAAAACATAAAGAAACAAGAGAACTGAAGAAATAAGAGAATTATTTTGTAAATGTAAGTATTTATTTTTTACTACAATGTTTATAGCAACTCACTCTGTACACGTTATTTCTCCCACACCCAATTTTGGATCAAGTTGAACAATTTTCACAACTATTTAGTTAATTAACAATTAATTAGTTAATTAACTATTAGTTATTTTGTTTGGTTCGAACAAGGGAAAAAATTGTACTTGACTTATGTGGTGATATAAGCTTAATTAGTCCCCTTTATAGGTTATTTCTTCAAAGTTTGAAAATAACAATAGGTAACTATAAACCTTGTATCTTTATAAACACTTCAATAGCTCATTGGTTAGTGTGTCGGATTGAGCAGGCATAAGCCCAGAGTTCGAATTCAGGTCGTTCACCCCTTCCCTTTTTTTATAAATGCTTTTAAAAAAAAGCGATTACGTTAGCATTCAAACAGACTGCCCCTTCTCCCCCCCCCTCCCTTTTGCCAACTGGTCCAGACAAGTGATAGGATCATAGCGTAGTGAGAAAGCACAAAGCATGAAATAGCGCTAAATAAAAACAATTGTTAAAAATATTTATAAACGCTCAGATTTACGCTTGTTAGTCTAGATCTATTAAAAATATAATTAGCCTACATTACTGATCTAAACTAATAGATACAACTACGCTTGATTTAAGCTTTTTTTTTTGCAAAAAACTTTATATATATATATATATATATATATATATATATATATATATATATATATATATATATATATATATATATATATATATATATATATATATATATATATTATTTCCTAGTCTAATTAGGCCTATCTTTTTGAATGAGAGCATCAGTTGGGTTTGATCCGTTCTCAAGGTTATTTAACCTGTTCATTTGTTTCTATTTCTATTTTGAATTGGATTCTACGGTGTACTGGAAACTGCATTAAAATCACACAAATAATGTTTTTTGGTTTTTACAATGTGTAAGTCATCCAACTTTCCGTATTCCATACACCGGATACAGCCAAAAGTGTGCTACTTATAGATTAGCCTCCATTTTATGAAAACCTCCATTTGTTTATTTTTCGACTATTTGTTTTCTAAATGTTAGATATTAGAGAGTTTCGTTTCGGGCGGAAAAAAAACTATAGAGAGAACTAGCTTTTTTTGGTGTATCCGGTGTATAGAACTAAAGGAAGTGTTCATACTCTAAGGAATACGATGATTTGTGTGTGTGCACTTTTTAGTTCTGCATACTTAAATTTTCTAAGCCTTCGTAGCACAAAATAATTTCAACATGAGGCTTTCACTCTATGACTTACAACTTATTTCAGAACCAATGGGCCACTAACTAGCAGTTATAACGAGAATTCATACGAAGATCCGTTGCTACGCTTGGAGATATTTTTGAAATTATTGCTCAATTTTTTTTTAAATTTACATCTAGATGGCAACAGTTTTAACATTGTTTAGTTTACCCCCACTAATTTTTCTTTCTATACAAAATAATCAAGGTTGCTTTTGTAAATAGACTACGAGCGACATGCTGTATCTCTGATAGAAAGGAAACATATACAGAATGGAAATAATAATAACGGTTGCCTTTGTAAAGATAGTAAGGAAACATTCACAACAAAAATAAACATAGAGTTTATATCTTGTTAAATATAAATCTCTTTTTCATTCAGTTAGTTGGATGTCAAGTACTGGTCCACCTGAAACATAATCAAAAACACCGAGAATTCGTGCCACTCCCCCCTTCCTAACTACACACACACGCACACAATGGGTTAGCGGCGTTAAAAAAAATAATTTACCTACTCCACGGTTGTCATTGATCCGAATCAATGGTTTATTTATCTTTTCTATAAGCCTTGTTATTATAACATTATATTATTATTGGCATACATTAGCATATCACACACTAAAATCTGTTTCTGTAAAAAGAAAAAAAAAACTGTAGATTCATGATACATAAAGCTCCTTTGCAGATCTGAAAGAATTACTCTCCATGACTTGAAAACAAAAAAAAGTTTTGTTTTTACTTTGTTTTCTTGACATAACAGGAAGACGCCCACTTGGACCTCATTCACCAAATCGTAAATAAACAACATTTAGCTACGGGATTCTCTATCTCTTCTATACAAATTACGATCTAATTTTTTTAATACACAATGGCTATCACGTGACAGTTTATTCCGTTGTTTTATCAATATTATCACGTGACTCAATGTTGTTTATTTACGATTGATGAATGAGGTCCACTGTATCCACATCTAATTCAAACCTATAGTTTATGAACATTTGTCCACATATTAGGCCCAGCTTATAAAGATGGGTAATTGCTAACTTTCGACAAAGTTTTTAGCTAAGCCCCTGAACATTAGTCCACAAGGCAGGGGCGGACTGGCATATGGGCAGTTGAGCAAATGCCCGGTGGGCCGGTACCCAAATGGGCCGGTGGGGCCTCTGAAATGGCCGCACGGATGCCACTATGGCAAATATCAAATTGTTAAAGGTTTTATAATATTCTCTTATAAAAAGGCTCTCTGGGCGTCGGGTTTAAAAAGAAATATTTCACAGACTCTACAGTGTAATATTATTTTAATTTAACACATTTGCCGAAATAATGTAATTATTCGTAGACAGTGCTATTAGTAAGCTTCATCCTTTTAGGGCCTACGTACTTAGCGATTAAAAAACAATATAAGTCCTATATTTCTTATAAAGATATAGAGTTTACTACTGTATTCATTCATATCGATACATTATCAAACTTAAAATAATGATTTTGAGGACAGGTAGTCTTTGTAATTGATGCCCATCATATGATATAGAATTTGTGGGTCGGATTGTATAGAAATGCCCGGGCCGATTTTGACAACCAGTCCGCCCAGGTCCCCCACCTCCTTCTCAGACATCTAGACATACATGTCTATCATTAGAGCCAGCATTGTTCTCAGCGACACATATCTACAAAGCACGCGTGACTAAACCGGGCTTCAGGTCATTGTATGTGGATACTTGCGGTATTCTGACCCATTTCTATAAACCAAACAATCTAAGATCCTTACATAGGACTAGTTTAAACACAGTCTGGTCAAAGTATTGCGAAATAATAGTATTTAGCTAAAGTGGAACAACTTGCTCTTACTACAATAAAAGTAAGAAAGCATACAGATAGAACTAAGAATACAGTTAGAACTACATAGCAATATTTTAAGTTCACTTATATCATGGTAACTTATTGATTTCTTTTGTAATTTAGGCCTACTAATGAAAACAAAAAGGTAACGTTGCATCTACAAAAACACATTCAATTACATTGACGAGTTAAAAATTCTAGGATTTTAAGCTGCCCCCCCCCCCCGAAAGGGGAAAAACGCTTTTAGTTTTCTGTGGACTGTCTGTTCGTCTGTCCGTCTGTCCATCCGTCCGTCCCGTTAAGATCTCAGAAACTAGAAGAGAAAATGAAATTCGGACATCATGATATTTTAGATCATTCAAAGTTCTGATGCAACGGCTACCTTTTTTCTTTTCCGAAAGTGAACAATCTAATTTTTTTAATTATATATGCAAGCAGATTTTTCAAAAATTACAACTCTTTTCAATGAAAAACTTCAGGGAAGGTAACTTGTTTTTAAAAGGGTCATGGACTTATTCATTAATAAATCAAGCTTCATTCATAGATTCGCTCATTGGTACAAAAAATTTGCATCTAAGGTCACAATGATAAAAGTGTCAATGGATCATTATAGAATATATTTTCCATTTATTAACTAACTCATTGAATAGAATACTGATTCAAATGCTTTTTTTAAAAAAAGAATATTGATACGAGCTTCGTTTTAGTTATAAGTTAAAAAAATAACGAATTACTTTTATAGCGCCTAGTTTTGACATATTCTCATTATAGGGGCCTACACTTTACAGTCTAAATAACACTAAATATAGCCCAGATCTAGATATATTTATAATATTAATATATATTATTATATATATTATATTATAAATGTATTAATGATTTGAACAAAATTTTAATTATTAAGGCAATAACTTATCTTCTGACAGCTTAGTGGTGCAGATTTATTTATTATGTAAACAATAGTAGCCACATTAAGAAATGAATCGCATACGAACGGCATAGTACACCTTAATAATAATAATAATAATAATAAGGCTAGTCTTCGAGTCCGAAGATCAGTGAGGTATGCAGTATTTGCCGTGGCTGCGCAGTCCCAGCTGTGACCTACATATTTTGCCAGATCAGGGCAAGCATAACCATTGTCCGCAGGTGGTCGATTTAGATTTTCTTTTCGCCATCTGCGTTTGTCCTCGGCAGCAGATTTTCTTTTGGTCTCAAATGTGTATCCCGCGGCCTTCGTGAGTGACCTCCAGCTGTCTCGTTCTGAGGCCGCATGCAACCAGGTACTCTCTTCTATGTCAGCCAAGGAAAGTTGACGCCTAAGCTGGTCTTTGAAGCGTTTCCGTGGGGCGTCTCTGTTACGTCGACCACCTTTTAGCTCACCAAAAAAGACTGCCTTTGGCATACGTTCGTCTCCCATACGGGATATGTCCCTACTCAGCGTAACTGTCGGATCAAAAGAAGTCCCTCTATACTGTCCATACCGGCGTTCGCAAGGACATCGTTGTTTGTAGTGCGGTCTTGCCACCGTATGTCCATGATGGAGCGCAAGCATCTTTGGTGAAAGCGCTCAAGAAGTCTTAGATGTTTCCTGTATAGTGTCCATGCCTCAGAGCCATACAGAAGGGTTGAGAAAACCACCGCCTGGTAGACACTGATTTTTGTAGGCAGGTGGAGCGATCTGTTCCGCCAAACTCTCGCCTGAAGGCGTCCAAAAGCTCTACTGGCCCTGGCCAGACGGTTATCAACTTCCCTTGAAAGTAAGGCGTCATTTGACACTATACTACCTTGTTTATTATTTGTGTTTATTATCATTAAGCGTATAGGTACCGGTTTGCAATTTTTTTATAATACGCTTAAACTTTAACGACTCGTTACTATTTAAAATTTGGTTTTATTTATTAGACTTGGTATATGAACTAATTCTTTGAATTGTCTTTAGGCCAAAGTCAAAGTTTGTTTTGAAGCCTGTGGTAGCACCAATATCAGACACGCAGAATGGGGAGTGCGACGGTGCTGCAGATTCTCAAATCGTTAAAGATGTGCCTTTGCCTGACGATGGTTTGGTGACAGAGCTAGATGAGAATGCTGTGGAGTTAAAGCGGGACCTTGGTCTTGGAGGAGGAATCTCATTCATTGTAGGATGCATTGTGGGTACGTGTTTCATTTTGATCTGGGCAACTCACTGAATTCGTTGACCTTGTCAAACCTATTTGGTATGTTTTCTGGCGCCCTAGCGCCTAGCACTCTTAAGTTAAAAAGAAAGTTCTTTGGCTTTTACAATTTTTTTTTGCTTTTTGAAATCAAGTCGAAAGTAAACTGTCTTTTAATATAATATACATATTTATAAACATTTATATAAAGCTACTTCTAATCGGTACTTTTATAAAATATATTTAAATTGTCTTAAGATACAAATAGGCCATTTAATGGTCAAGTATACATTACTTTCAATCTTGTTGACGTGTTTCACAGGAACGCTGTTAAAAAGGTAATTAAAGACCTAAAACTAAAATGTTTATGTACATGTCTAAACATATTGATGATATCATACGTACTAAAACTAAATAGTCCTAAACGTAATTTACCTGTTAACGTAGTTTTTAAAATGATTAAAACCAAAGTGCTATAATGACCGTCACGTGGTAAGTTCGAGCAGCCTTTCAAGAGACAATCGTTTTAAGTACAGAAAATGCACGTTTTATTAAATATTTCTCTTATTAGTAGCTTCACATTCTCTCCATCGGATACATAGTCTATTTATATATTGACCACAAGGTATGAAAATCTCAAATAATAAACTGTCCGCTTTTTTTTTTCGCTTTAAAATTATTGTTCTTTTTTTCTTCATCTTTAGGTTCAGGTATATTCGTATCGCCAAAAGGTGTTCTAGATGGAACTGGATCAGTCGGACTAAGTCTTGTAGTTTGGGCAGGCAGTGGTCTCATTTCTTTGATGGGTAAGTACATTGACTTTAAAACATAGAAGACGCTGCTTTTCAATCCTTTTTTTATACATTTACCTATCCCTTAGTCTGTTGGACCGTTGGGGCACCATGCAAGAATTGTCGACCGTCTTTCTCCATTCCTCTCTGTCTTTTGCCTAAATTAGAAAATATTGGAATGGCAGGCCCGTCCATTCTTTTATGTGTTTTCCCATCACTTTCTCTGTCTGCCTCTTTTTTCTTTTTCCTGGTAATTTTCCCTGAAGGAAGGTCTTTGCGATCCCCGAAGACCGTGTAATATGGCCAAATGGCCATAGATTTTTAGCTTGCGTTTTTTTAACGATAGTTAGCAGGTCATCGTGGGGTCCAATTGCTGTAGTAATCCTGTTTCTAATTCTTTGGTTTGTGATGCGGGCTTTAAATGTAATACCTAGAATCTTTCTGTAGCATTTCAGTTTCATTGCTGGATCCTCCTCTCTAGCTTTGCAGTCATCGTCCACGACTAGCAAGCATATAAGAATGTGACCATGACCAGGGAGCGCATCAGTCTCATAAGCTTTTCAATCCAGTAATGGTTTAATACTAGTATCTGTTACTTATGTCCCGCTTCTCTCAGACCTTCAAAAAAGAATGGGCTAACTATTAGCTGGAAGAAACAAACCTGCTATATATACAACAACAACCTCCATCCTCACTGAAGAAGAAAACAAATTAAAAGACACACATGAATTCTGGGATATATAAAGTTAGAAATATAGAATTGATTCCTCTTATTACTTTTTGTAATTCTGTTTTTTCTCTCCCACTTGCCATTCTCGGATCAAGTGAAAATTTTGCACAATCATTCAAGTCGATGATAATACTTGAATCAGTGAAAGAAAACATTAACCAATTAATTAAACAATTAGTGGTAGTTATTTTTTTTATATATAAAAGGGAGCTTATTCCTGCAGTCTTAAAATATATGGCTTAAGCGGTTCTTCCCCTTATATAACATTTGTTTTTAAAACAAGATTTTTAGCGGCCCCCGAAAGGGGAAAAGACGCTATTAGTTTTGTGCGAAATGTCTGTCCGTCTGTCCGTCCGTCCAGTTTAGATCTCGTAAACTAGAAAAGATATTGAAAATCCGACATCACAATATTTTAGACCATTCAAAGTTCTGATGCAACGGCTACTTTTTTTTTTTTCTGAAAGCGAAAAATCTCATTTTTAAAATCAGTTATGCAAGAAGTTTTTTAAAGAGAAAAAGCTAATTAGTGTGCATTATAAGTTAGACCTAATTTAAAATGAATAGTAGAATAGTAATCTTATAAACTTCATTTTTCTAAAAAAAAAAAAAAAAAAAAAAAAAAAAAAAAAAAAAAAAAAAATCATTGAGCCTTTTCAAAACAATTAGATCAATTATAAGACATCAGTTAGGCCAGGGGAGGCGCGGTGGCTGAGCGGTAAAGCGCTTGGCTTCCGACCCGGGGGTCCCGGGTTCGAATCCTGGTGAAGACTGGGATTTTCAACTTTGGAATCTTTGGGCGCCTCTAGTCCACTGAGCTCTAATGGGTACCTGACATTAGTTGGGGAAAAGTATAGGCGGTTGGTCGTTGTGCTGGCTACATGACACCCTCGCTAACCGTAGGCCACAAAAACAGATGAACTTTACATTATCTGCCCTATAGACCACAAGGTCTAAAAGGGGAACTAGTTAGGCCAGGTTCACATCTAACTTTACATTTACTTACACCTATCCTTTGATCTGCTGGACCGTTGGGGCACTACACAAGATCTGTTAACCTTCTTTCTCCATTCTTATCTCTCATTTGTCTTTGAAATAGGCCTAATTTCATTTTGATGCTCTTTCTGAAAATATTGAAGCCTGCCTGGGTGGACCACTTCGGGGGCCGATTTTGAGTTGTGTTTCCATACAAACTGTCTTTTGTAACCTTGTTTTTTATTAATTTACTTGTTTTCGTCTTAATTGTGGATGTCTCTGTTCCGGATACTTGTTTTCTACAGTTCCCTTCACTCCTTGCCATGTGGCCAACCAGACAAGATATTCTTGTATTATTATTCTCGTATTATTATTTCATAGCTATGCTATTTACTTTACCTCTCCGACGAATCTAAGCCATGACATTGTCCTAGTACTACTTTACATTGTAAGGCCTAGTTAGACTTTAGAGCCTAAGTAGCTCTACACCTAATTTATAACTGACACTGACAATAGCATTTGTGAAAACAACATTCTGAAGTTGTGTACACTTGGGGGGAAAAAAAACAACAAGATAAGAAACTTGACTAATTTTGAAGCCAGAAACGTAAACTCTCGATCATGTTACGAAGAATTATGGTTCCTTGATTTATGATTCTAGGTATCCTCCTTGTCTCTGCTGATGGAGTGGTTACACCTACTTAAATGTAGGCTAAGGTGAAGGTCTAGTATTTTTTTTTTTTGTTCGTTACTTCTTGACCCAGTTTTTTTTAGGGTCTCTAAGTACGCAATGAAATTTTTTGACCGCTAGTAAGAATAATCAACTAAAGGTATTTTAGTCAAATAAAGACACAAAGAGTTTAAATTAACTTTAACATAAGGATGGTTAATATATAATTAAATGAGAGAGAGAGAGAGAGAGAGAGAGAGAGAGAGAGAGAGAGAGCTCGGTGATCATATGATATGCGTTTGGTTTGTCGAGACGAAGGACCGAGTTCTAATTACATGTGTCAACGTCTCTGGTCACCCTTTAGAAGATTTTCGAGTTTCTATCGGGATGATACTGTGACGGACAGAAAACTTTCAACTCAACAAATAATAGAAATAATAGTGATAACACTGTTTAGATAGCTACAAAATGACAATTATCTATGTTCTTCATTCCACTTGTATCAAGATGATAGCCTTAGGTAATCGAGGCCCTAGGCTGCTGCCTAGGTTACCTATGCCTAAGGCAGGCCCTGATGATAGGATAACAAGATGGAAACACCTGCCAAGAAAATAAACTGTAAAAATTGACTTGAAGGAAATAAATTGTTCCCTCAAATCAAACAGAAAATGTTCATATACACAAAGAAAAAAATATTATTAACCTATTCGGGGCCTGGTGGCTGAGTGGTAAAGTGCCCTACCGATCTCAAGGGGTATCTTTTTTTTAAAACCATTTCACACTTGTGAATGTGTGATGGGCTCCGAACCATAAGGCGACACGTTCAGATCCCAATTTACAATGCCATAGGGCACTAGGATTTATAGGAGTTCACCCAACTCCACTGATATTTGTTGGGAAAGTAAGCCTACAGAGGCTCAGTGGTTGTGATGGCCACATGTCACCCTCGCTCTCTACTTGCCATGAAACAAATGTGCTATGTTACAACTTTTGTTCACATTTTATCGATATCTTGATATAGTTTGCTTTTTATTTAAATTTCGGAATGCATGTGTTGTCCATCAATATCAATACCTTGGCTCCATCATATCCAACAAGCCCCTACTGGATAAAGACATAAACAACAGGATAGTCAAGGCAATTGCCACCATGTCACGGTTTTGCAGAAAAGAGTCTGGGACAACATATTGTTTACTAACAGTACTAAAGCCCTAGTCTACAGGACCTGTGTGCTGAGCACCTTGCTATACGGAAGTGAAACATGGTCAACCTACTCATGGCAGGAAAAAAAAGCTGAATGTCTTCCACCTCCGATGCCTAGGGCGGATCTTTAAAATAAGGTGGCAAGATAAGATAATCCAATGAGGAAGTGCTACGAAGAGCAGGGTGCCAGGACATCCGCTCTGTTATCAGCAGCAGACGCCTTGGCTGGCTTGGCCACGTTCGTAGAATGCCAGTAGGTCGACTTCCACAGGACATCCTGTATGGCGATCTAATAGAAGGCAGGAGAGCCGCTTGTCGCCCACCTTTACGTTATACGGATGTATGCAAACGCGACATGAAGCTCTTCAAAATCGACACTAACAGCTGGGAAGAGGCGGCACTGGATAGATCCACATGGAGAGAGAGCATAAAGGAAGGGTCACGGATTGCAGATGTCATACACAACAGCAGCAGAAAGAAGGGTGAAAAAGCAACGTCGCCTGGTGATTACATATGCCCAACCTGGGATCGCAGCTGTGTATCAAGGATTGGCCTCTTTAGTTGCAAAGGGAAAAGATCGTCTCTCGAGACGTAAAATGCCATAGACTATCAAAATTCAATATTCGGAATATATGTGTTGTCTATCAATAGTCAATAATATAATCACTTTTATTTTTTTAGTTTTACAAATAAGCATCAATAAAATACGGGCTCAAATCCAGGTGAAGACTGAGATTTTGAACTCAGGGATTTTACGGTGCCCTTTAGTCCACCCAACTCTATTGGGTACTTGAAATTAGTTGGGGAAAAGTAAAGATGGTTGATCGTTGTACTGAACGCATTACGTTCTTGTTAACAGTAGGCGACAGAAACAGAGGATCTTTATCATCATCTGCCCCAAAAAGATCGCAAGGTCAGAAAGGGGTACGTTTTCTAGTTCATTGTAGACCTACATATTGTAAACGTTTGTCATGTATGTTTAAATAGCAAAAAATAATAATAATAATAATAGTAATAATAACAATCTTTATCATCCATAAAGAAATTAGTCGTACACATTGGCGAAGCTAGGGATTAGCCATTATTTGGGGGCCGAGGGGCTTGATCTCTTTAGGGACCCTACATTTTGACATTCGACATCATGACATAAGATAATGACGTAATACTTCATATTTCGAACACTCATTTCTCCCTCCCCCCCCCCCCCTCAAATTGAATAGTATTTGATGATTCAATTGCCAGAAGAACGAACGAGTTTCTGGGTCTCTTTGTCTTTGTAATCGGTGTCTTCTGTCCCATGTGTGATGGTACGGCTATTATAGCTTTAGCATTTTGTGCTCTAGTTTCTTCGATCGCTTCACAAACGAAGTCCGCGTGCATACTTGATAGCATAAGATTTAAATGATTGTCTAAAATATTCGATACTCTCCCCTTTTTATTCAAATGTTGAAATTTGGCATGAACCTAATCATTGATTTCTTGTGGTACTTAATGTTGTATCCACAGGGTCTCTGTGTTACTGTGAACTGGGAACAATGATTCCCAAGTCAGGGGCGGAGTACTCTTACCTGCGGAAGGCTTATGGTGATTACTTGGGCTTTTTATACGTCTGGGTGGCAATCATCCTGATGAGGCCCGCCTCCTTGGCCATCATGTCTTTGACTTTTGGCACCTACTTTTCTACGTTGTTTGAAATCTGTGGACCACCGGAACTTCCGGCCAAAATTGCTGCTATAGTCTGCCTCCGTAAGTTTATATATAAGTATATATATTTAGGCTACATTTCTAATACAAGTCGAAATATAGATTTTACACTTTATAATTCTATACAAATTTAAACAAAACGGTAGCTAATTTATATATCCGTCTATAGAAAATTTATCAAAATTGTGCTTTATATCAGTTTAACTTAGTTATATAATTTTAATACAATTTAAAAAGTAAAATATATTAAGTTTGTATTTCATAAATTAAAAACTATTTTTTAAAAATCTCATTGTTCTTATATAGTTTCTAGTCTAAGAAGAATGAAGATATTCATTTTATAGATTTAAACAAAACAAAGAAATAATATACATTTTAAAAATGAAATTCCTACTTTATATTCAAATAATAAAGCCATTGAAAAGATAGACATTCATTGTTATTAGCGTCTTGCTCTATCCATTGGGCTTACCAGCTATACTACTATGTGGGAAATTTTAACTTGAAATAAATGATTCAATGTTTCTGTCTTTTGACATAGACTTGTGAGTGTGAAGAAAGTTTGAGCTGATTGGAGGATTTGAAAATAACACGGACTTTGTGAACTACGTTAGAATATTTGTACAAAATTGTAATGGACGTCTAAGTTTCAGAGATTTTCAGAAATGAAGCTTATTACGTCCTAGCCCAAACCTCCCGCAGGACGGTTTGTCATGGCTGCTGGTGGGGTTCTAGCCCGGGACCATCCTTCGTATTGACAGTCCATAGCGCATACCACGAGTGACCACAACACGACCAGGCAGCAATATCTAAATAACAGTAACATTTTTTTACTAGAATAAGTGTACGTTTGCAAATAATAAGACAAGATGATAAGAATGTTTCTATTCCGATCCCCAGTTACTATCATGTTGTTAAACTGCTACAGTACACAACTCTCTGCACGAGTTCAAGTGATCACAACTATTGCCAAGGTGTCCGCTCTATTTGTTATCATTATAGGCGGACTCTATAGAATAGGTGTTGGTAAGTTTAATAGTATTTAGTTTTACATTGTATATCTGTGATGCTAAATTTTACATTGTACATCTGTGATGCTTAATTTTACATTGTACATCTGTGATGCTTAATTTTACATTGTACATCTGTGATGCTTAATTTTACATTGTACATCTGTGATGCTAAATTTTACATTGTACATCTGTGATGCTTAATTTTACATTGTACATCTGTGATGCTAAATTTTACATTGAACATCTGTGATGCTTAATTTTACATTGTACATCTGTGATGCTTAATTTTACATTGTACATCTGTGATGCTTAATTTTACATTGTACATCTGTGATGCTTAATTTTACATTGTACATCTGTGATGCTTAATTTTACATTGTACATCTGTGATGCTTAATTTTACATTGTACATCTGTGATGCTTAATTTTACATTGTACATCTGTGATGCTTAATTTTACATTGTACATCTGTGATGCTTAATTTTACATTGTACATCTGTGATGTTGGCGCGATGTAAAGTAAAGTTCCCTATTTAGATCTAGAGATCTATGGAGCAGAGAATGTAAAGGTCATCTGTAAACGAGGGTGTCACAACGACCAAACACCTTTACTTTTCCCCAACTAATGTCAGGTACCCATTATAACTGGGTGTACTCAGAGGCGCCCTAGATATCCCGAAAGTAAATATCCCAGTCCTCAACAGGATTCGAACCCGGAACGCCGGTTCAGAAGCCAAGCACTTTACCACTCAGCCATCACAGGTGTACAATGTAAAATTTAACATTGATGAGTTTTCTAAGGATGTGGCAGGTCTGCACAATACGGCCTTCAAGAATCTACTTGTTTATGTTCTTGGCCTCAACGATGACAGTATTATTGATATTAGTTTTTTTTATATTAATTGTATATCTAATTGTTTGGTCAGGTCATACCGAGGTTGTGTCCACTGGTTTTGATGGCTCAGCATCAGACCCATCCACTATTGCTTTGTCTTTCTATGACGCTCTCTGGGCGTACGACGGTTGGTATGTAACTGATATAAACCTAGTGTATATAAACATACATATATAGAATTTTACATGATTAATTAGGGTGTAAACATTTTTATGGATTTTTAAAGATTTAATGACAACGAATCTTAGCCTTTCCTATATCCTCACTCCATTATTACACAAAGCATTCTTTAATTTGGTTATATTGGTTTACCTATTCTTTTTAAAGTTTTTCTGTAATTAAACAATAAGTTGGCATGGATATATTAGGGTTGAGCCTAATCAATTAATGCTACCGTAATAATACTTTGATGAGGACCCCTTGAGAAGATGGTGACTGATATTTAATCATAATGTAATAGCCTATGCCGTGAACTTCAAATTGCTGTCTCAAAGAAATTAATGATGACTGCCTGGTCGTGAGGTTTGCGCGCTGGACTGTCGTTCAGATTTATCGATGGTCCAGGGTTCAAACCCTGCCCGCTCCCATTCCCCGTCGTCCTGCGGGAGGTTTGGACTAGGAAGTAATCATCTTCAACTTTGAAGGAACATCGGAAACATGTAAAACATTTTACTACAAACAGACAACACAAGTACCTGACGTGATGCTATGTACCAAACATCATCACTGGTCTCTGGGAACAAAACAAAGAAAAATGAAGACTGGTTAGAAGCAAGTCCGCCAGAAATGAAAATTGCCACTAGAAACAAGAGAGTAGCCATGCTAAACTACAAGAAGGAGCCCACCCCAAGCACCTTACAGATCTACTCGAAACGATGCCCAAAGAATAACAAGACAGTACGCAAACAAATACTGGCAGGACCTATGTGAAAACATCCAATCTTGTGCCGACTGTGGTAACATCAGATAACTATATGAGGGCATGAAAAAAGCCTGTGGACCTCAGAGCAGCAAGTGTGCCCCACTCAAGTCAAAAGATAGCTCAATCACCAGTGATCGTGCACTGCAAATGGAGCGATGGGTAGAGCACTATGCAGAACTTTACCAGATTGAAAATGCCATCTCGCCAACTGCTTTGTCTAACTTCCCACCACTTTCAGTTTTGAGCGAATTAGACGAAACACCCTCTGTAAAGGAACTGAGCACAGCCACGTGAAAGCACCCGGAGGAGATGATATTCCTACAGAAGCCATTCAGGCTGGAAAGCATGCCCTAATCAAGCCACTCCATGAACTGCTACGTTTGTGCTGGGAGCAAGGAATAGTCCCCCAGGAATGGAAGAATGCCAACATAGTAACAATTTACACAAATAAAGGCGACCGCTCCGATTGTAATATTTATAGAGGCATCTCACTTCTTAGCATAGTTGGGAAGGCTTATGCCTGAGTATTACTGAAGCGGCTGCAGATCTTGGCAGAACGAGTTTACACAGAATCGCAGTGTGGCTTTAGGGTCGGTAGATCTACAACAGATATGATCTTCTCCCTGCGGCAGCTACTGGAGAAAAGCAGAGAACAAAGGCAGTCCCTCTTTATAGTTTTTATTGACTTGACCAAGGCGTTTGACCTTGTCAGCAGAACCGGCTTGTTTGCCGCATTACAGAGAATCGGCTGTCCAAACAAGCTACGGAAACTAGTGTCAGCTTTTCATGAAAATATGCAGGGCACCGTACAGTTTGACAGTTCCGCCTCTAGGCCATTCTCCATCAAGAGCGGAGTAAAACAAGGATGTGTTCTGGCTCCAACACTATTTGGCATCTTCTTTTCACTTGTACTCATCAGTGCTTTTAAATCCCTGGAAAATGGAGTATATATCCACAGTAGATCCGATGGAAAGCTATTTAACATGGCACGCCTTAAAGCTAAAACAAAGAGACGGCGTATCTTGATTAGGGAACTGCTGTTCGTCGATAATGCCGCACTGATATCTTATTCACAAGAAGGATTGCAGAGGCTTGTGAATGCTCTGGCAGCTGCTTGTCTAGAGTTTATCCTTACAATAAGCCTCTCCAAGACCGAAATCCTGGTACAAGATGTCAGAAATACCAGTGATACATATTGGAAATCACACGCTTACGGTGGTGCAGGAATTTACATATTTGGGAACAACAATAGCCAGCAACCTAGATTTAGACACTGAGCTGACAAAAAGAATAGGAAAGGCTTCTGCAGCAATGGCAAAACTCTCCAAGCGTGTGTGGGAAAATACCAAATTGACTACAGCAACAAAAATCCTGGTCTGCCTGCGTTCTTCTTTATGGCAGTGAGAGTTGGGCAACTTACATGCGCCAAGAACATAGATTAAATAGCTTCCACCTGCCTGCTACGCATAATGTGCATATCCTGGAGGGATCGTGTCACCAACCAAGAAGTTTTGAAACGAATCAATATGCACAGCATCTATGCGCTCCTTCAACAGAGAAGACTACGTTGGCTCGGTCATGTCACTCGCATGCCAGATGGAAGAATCCCTAAAGACATCCTATACGCTGAGCTTGCAGAAGGATTCAGACCCAAAGGCAACCCAAGACTAACCTACAGAGATGTCTGCAAGCAAGACATGAGAGCCACGGGCATTGACCAAAGTATGTGGGAGGAGATAGCCCAAGACCTGACAGCATGGAGACATGAGAGCCACGGTCATCGACCAAAGTATGTGAGAGGAGATAGCCCAAGACCTGACAGCATGGAGACAGACTGTACGTGATGGTACGAACTTCGCCGAATGCAAAAGAAACGAAGCTGCGTCAGTCAAGAGCAAGAAAAAGAAGCAGCCCTGTCAGCTAGCCCTAGAACAGATGCATATACATGCACGAGCTGTGGCAAACTATGCTGCTCCTGAATTGGCTTGATCAGTCACGCCAGATTCTGCTCCATCTCAAGACGTCACCAAAGACAGTGACTTATCTGGGCGCATCCATTGTCTTCCGAGACAGACGGAGCCATATATAATTAGTCTTGTCAGGCCCTAATTATGCGTCATCTTCAATTTACACAGACATACAGTCAAATAGATAAAGAGTCGGTTGCTTAGACAAGCAGAAAATCAGACAATCAGACAAATAGTCAAATAGATAAATCATTCAGACAAGCAAACAGACAGGCAAATAGGATGATGGACTGATGTGAAGTAGGTCTAATGAAAGGATAGCTTAAGGAATAACATTATTTTGGATTACTTTGTATTCTACAGGAATAACTTAAATTTTGTTACAGAGGAACTGAAAAACCCATCCAAGTAAGATTCTATTTTATGTTGTTATCATTTTGATTACAATAAGCCTACGTTACTTTACACATTTGTAAGTACAACTTGGAGTGAAAACTTACTGAAACGTGTGCATTTAGCCACGTGATTCTCTATCTCTTCTATACAAATTACGTAATACACAATGGCTATCACGTGACAGTTTTTTTTTCGTTGTTTTATTAATATTATCACGTGGCTAAATGTTGTTTGTTTACGATTTGTGAATGAGGTCCATTTACGAGAGAAAATGTATTTTCTCTAACAGGAGAATGAGGGTATCGTTTTGTTTTAAAAAATTTAAAGTTTTTCTGTTTTTGCTCATGCAAAGTTTTATATCTGGTTTTGTTTTGCCTTTAGACTTTAGAATGTGTGTCAGTAGTTATCACTAAACAATATATATACTGTGGTTCTCAGTAATTCTCACGTCTAAGAGACATCATGATTGTTGAAACGATGGTTCATGACAGTCTGACAGACACATCCATACTCCCGCTTACACCTAAACAAACAGTGCTTGATGTCCCAAAATAAAAGAAACATAAAGCACAGACACATTAATATTTATTGTAATTAAAGGTTCACACTAAGATCCGTGTACAGTTCCAGGATGATCGTAGCACTGCGTGAAATTAAAAATATGGTGTAAACTTAAACTAGTGTATAAACCAAGTAGATGAATGTTACATACAATGTTCTTGTCTACCGATTTAATAATATAAGAGTAGGTGTTTAAAGAAGAATTTTATATTTCTCTCTCTCTCTCTTTCCCCCCTCTCTTTCTCTCTCTCTCTCTCTCTCTCTCTCTCTCTCTCTCTCACACACACACACACACACATCCCTGTCACACACACATAATGATAAACATGCACAGTCTCTCCCTCTTACTTTCTGTCCCTTACTATCTCTCCCCTACCTGCCCCTCTATTTCTCATATCAACTTATTTAATTGTATATCCGATCTGTTGATTTAGCAATGTGGAAGTCTTTTTGTCTCAATTTGAAATCGATGTATATCAAAGTATCTGAGTAGCAAATCAATGCCTAGAATTGTTTGTGACAAAAAGAGTTCTTGTTGTGCCGTTTCAGAAATTTGCCCAGAGCAAACATTATCAGTATACTTATTGTTATCATCATCTACTGTCTCACTAACATCGGTTATCTGACAGCGATGACAAAGTCAGAGTTGTTGGCGTCTGATGCTGTAGCTGTGGTGAGTTACTAAACCTAATCATCCTTTTGTCTATCAGTCGTCTGTCTCGTCATGTTTTTCATAGGCTTACATTTAGTCTTTTCGTATTCAGATTCAGTATCCAAACTTTAACACTTCTATTTCTGTTTTTTGTTACTTTTTTTTTTTGACCCTGAACTAATTAAACAGCGTTCCATGCAATCTTGTTTATGAGCTTTTAATAATAAAGTTGCAGAGAGCTTTTAACAGTTTTTCGAATAGTTAGTCGCATAGTATTTATGTGAACTCATTTAGTTTACAATACAGTTGACTCTTGATAGCCCGAGACTTCATAATCCGACACACTTAGTAATACGACGCAGCGCCGACATAAATTCCTGTAATTAATCTATACTGAGGTAATTCTATATTTTTATGATGTAGGTAGACTGAATTGTAATTTAGTACAGTTTGTGAAAGCTGAAATCTTGTTTTGTATTTTTAGATCAACATTTAAAAAAAAATTTTTTGTCTGTTGTTTATTTTATCCTCTTGAAAGTCAAAGAGCAAATCTTATTTCAACATAAACATAATGTTCTTGACTCTTACGGTCAAATTCTTTGAAGTACAGCTAACCTTTGGATAATCTGACGTTTTCGGCAATCCGACACTCTCCCGATCCCCGTCGGCTATCAAGAGCCATCTGTATTTATTTTGACATTTATTTGTGTGTTTAAAAAAATATCAGTAAGTTAGAACTTTGAGCAATGAGTATTCTCCCTGTGGCATATATAAAACTGAAATGTTTGATTCCCATTCTTTTCATTGATTTTGGGGTGCAGCTGTGGGGTGACCGAGTGTTAATGGCAGCTTCCATAATCATGCCTTTGTCTGTGATGGTTTCAACACTAGGCTCAACCAACGCCACGGCATTCTCTGGTGGAAGGTGAGTCCTGGTTTTAAAACAGACAACATTCACTAGATACATTAATTATTGGTATACAAATGACTATGTTTATGTCATTTAAATTTATCTGTTAATTATAGGCCTATTATTTATGAGTTTTTTTTTTCACTTATAGCATTATTGAAGCTATGCAAATGTATAGCGGAGACCATTAATTTTTATATTTAATTCTTAATTGTAAGTCCTTTAACTCTGTGTTTTCTTTATTAATGAATTTCTAGTAAATGTTTTATGTTTGAGATGAAAGAAAATGCTTGTTAATAACAAAAAGTTATTTCAAATATTTAGCCTACATTATGATCCTAAGAAAGGCTATAAGATGGTATACTGTTAATGAATTTAAATATTTATCTTTCGTAATAAAAATCTAATTGGTTTCTCCTAAAACATTATTGCTATAATCCTTAATTAAGAGCTATATATTTGTGTGTGTCCATTAACAGTTACAATTGAAATATCACCAATATTTTCAACAGGTCGACATTTGCAGCAGCTCGAGATGGTAATTTCCCTGAAGTTCTGAGCTTTATCCATGTGAAACAACTCACACCATTGACTTCTATGGTTTTTACAGTAAGTTCCTGTGTGTGTAACATTTTAAAGTACTGGCATAACCAAAGTAGGAGGCATGGTGGCTGAGCAGTAAAGCGTTTGCTTCTGAACTGGGGATCCCAGGTTTAAATCCTGGTGAAGACTGTGATTTTTTATTTCGGGATCATTGGGTGCCTCTGAGTCCACCTAGCTCTAATGGGTACCTGATATTAATTGGGGAAATATAAAGGCAGTTGGTCATTGTGCTGGCCACATGACACCCTTGTTAACAGTGGGCTGCAGAAACAGATGACCTTTACATCATCTGTTCCATAGATCGCAAGGTCTGAAACGGGAACTTTACTTTATTACCGAAGTAACCTGAAAGTATAGCATTTTCTTCATAGTTATAACATATTTTATTTCTATTCTTGTTTTTGGACTTCAATGGTATTTAAGTTCCTTACTTTTAAGTATGAAAATGTAGGATTATAACATAATCTGTACAAGTGTCAGTACAAGTATTAGTCAATTTAGTGAATTGAGTGTGTCCAATTAATATTTTCAATCATATTCCATGCTATATTGTTCTCTTCCACAGCTTCTGATTGGTATAATCTTTGTTTTAGTTGGTGACATTGCAAGTCTTATAGATTTCTTCAGTTTTGCAGCTTGGGTCTTCTATGGACTAACATTTTCTACAGTCATATTTTTTCGCTGGAAAAGACCTAATGACGATCGACCATACAGGGTAGATTACATGGATAGTCTATTTTCAAATTAATTTACCTGCCAGCGAGAATATTGAGAATGTTTGATATATTGGCTCACGTTTTCGTAAAATATATTACTTAATTATGTCAGATAAAAAATTAAATAAGTACTAGGCCATTTTAAATTTTAAACAAAATATTTTAAAAATCCTTTTAAAAAACAAGTATCTAAGGGAAAGAACTGCACCCTTAAAACTATATTTCTCAATATGTAGAAGTTATTTCCCTTATTCAATGACATACTTAATAATAAATTACCAATAATTAATTAACAAATTGGTTGATTTGTTGATTGTTAGTCGCATTTTGATAGATGCAATAAATAATTATTTGAAGTTTCAACTTGATCCAAGAATGGGTGTGATAGAAATAATGAGTACAAACTTTTTACCAGACAGACAAGAGTTAGTTGATATAAGCTATGTAAAACACTCAGGTATCTTAAAGTTACTTTCAATCTTTTTATCAATGTTGCAACAATTGAACTGGATACAATCAACTGGCACAAAGCCAAGATACTGAAGACCATTACATAGGTTTTATCACCTGTAACTCTTTTGTCTTCTTCCATCTGTTTTTTTTTTGGTGCAGTCTTTAAATTTATATTATTTTAGGATTTTTATGTAAAAACAATTTCCTTTGACTTTATATGTCTAGATAGTGTTCTAATGTAAGCATTTATTTAAAATAAAGAAACAATCTATTTGAGAAGAAATATTAAAATATTAATCAAAATTACTTTTAGAAAATGACATGTTACATGTTCATATGAAAAATGTATGGTTATCTCCACATTATAACGAACTAAACTATATTTTTAAAAAAAGATAATATATTACAGGTAATTAAAATTTAAAGACATTAAACTTTTCATCACCAGGTGCCAATATTTATCCCAGTCATTATGGTCCTCATTTCCATATATCTGATTATTGCACCAATTATTCAAGACCCTAGAATAGAGTTCCTTTATGCTGCAATATTTATTGTAGGAGGAACAGTTTTTTATGTTCCTTTTGTGCATTTTAAACTTCAGATTCCAGGCTTTGGTGAGTAATTCAATAATAGTGTCTTTTTTTTTCTCAATATCATCAATATAATTAATATACGTATGATAGAGCTAGCTAAATTATTTGACTCAAAATAATTTTTTTGAAAGTGCTCCATAATAGATATGAAGATAAAGCACCACTGATGAATCTCTCGTAAAAATGTAATTACTGTTACGTTTTGCTTACAAAAAGAAGTGACTGCAAGAAGTGACTACATAGTGAGTAGTTCTGAAATGAGAGTAGCATGGTGATATGATAGATGTAAAGTGGCTATATGGTGATGTGATAGATGGAAAGTGGATATTTGGTGATGTGATAGATGGAAAGTGGATATTTGGTGATGTGATAGATAAAAAGTGGATATTTGGTGATGTGATAGATGGAAAGTGGCTAAATGTTGATGTGATAGATGGAAAGTGGATATTTTGTGATGTGATAGATGGAAAGTGGATATTTGGTGATGTGATTTATGGAAAGTGGATATTTGGTGATGTGATAGATGGAAAGTGGAAATTTTGTGATGTGATAGATGGAAAGTGGATATTTGGTGATGTGATAGATGGAAAGTGGATATTTGGTGATGTGATAGATGGAAAGTGGATATATGGTGATGTGATAGATGGAAAGTGGCTATATGGTGTGTGATAGATGGAAAGTGGCTATATGGTGCTGTGATAGATGGAAAGTGGCTATATGGTGATGTGATACATGGAAAGTGGATATTTGGTGATGTGATAGATGGAAAGTGGATATATGGTGATGTGATAGATGGAAAGTGGATATTTGGTGATGTGATAGATGGAAAGTGGATATTTGGTGATGTGATAGATGGAAAGTGGCTAAATGTTGATGTGATAGATGGAAAGTGGCTATATGGTGATGTGATAGATGGAAAGTGGATATTTGGTGATGTGATAGATGGAAAGTGGATATATGGTGATGTGATAGATGAAAAGTGGATATTTGGTGATGTGATAGATGGAGAGTGGATATTTGGTGATGTGATAGATGGAAAGTGGCTAAATGTTGATGTGATAGATGGAAAGTGGCTATATGGTGATGTGATAGATGGAAAGTGGCTATATGGTGATGTGATAGATGGAAAGTGGCTATATGGTGATGTGATAGATGGAAAGTGGATATTTGGTGATGTGATAGATGGAAAGTGGATATTTGGTGATGTGATAGATGGAAAGTGGCTATATGGTGATGTGATAGATGGAAATTGGCTATATGGTGATGTGATAGATGGAAAGTGGCTATATGGTGATGTGATAGATGGAAAGTGGATATTTGGTGATGTGGTAGATGTAAAATGGCTATACATTTCTAATGGTTGTAAGATTTAATGAAAATACCTGTATCTAAAAGCATGCTTTATTTCAGAAGAAAGATATATAGTTTTTGTTAATTTAATCTCATTTTCCTTTTAAAAATATATTTAATATGCATATTTTATTTCTAAAAAAAGATTATATTTTTGAGTTTGTGGAGTGTAAGGTCTTTGGTAAACACACTGTTGAAAATCTGGAACAGTATTTACTTATTCTGAGAGTGTTACAAGCATACACTTCTTATTCACAACAATTCTGCCAGCTATATTAAATGCAAAAAAAAAATATTTTAAAAAAATACTTAAAAGATTCTGAAATGCAGAAATAATGATTATTTCTCTCTTTTTGTGGAGGCCCCTTGCTTGTGAAAGCCCCGCCTGCCATCCATTTAATCTGGCCCTGAGCTTAGAGTTAGAGTAGGTAGATGATAAGTAGAAGGATCCATCTTGTTTCTCCCTGTTTACAACATTCACTTTTATTTCTTTTGTATTAGCATTCCATCCTTCAAATAAATGATTTCTAAAACTTTGGACTAGAGTCTAGATCTGGAATGCTGACACAGTTG
Organism: Biomphalaria glabrata; assembly: GCF_947242115.1. Taxonomy (NCBI): domain Eukaryota; kingdom Metazoa; phylum Mollusca; class Gastropoda; family Planorbidae; genus Biomphalaria; species Biomphalaria glabrata. The sequence goes on along the minus strand of NC_074717.1, from coordinate 11,237,747 downwards.
TTAGTTGATTTATACAGAGTAGGATGTTGTGAGTGGTTATTAGGAATAACTACTAGAATTAATGATTTTACATTCATTATAATAATCACAAACGTTTTGCCACATTTTTCTGTCTTGAAAAAAAGATTACAAAATTCTTCAAGTTGTCTATATGTTTGTGTATTTCAGATTATTTCTCAACTTTCTTGCAGCTGGTATTTGAAGTTGTGCCTCCCAGTAAATATGTTGACTGATTCTTTCTTGATATATTTATTTATATGTTTAGAAATGTAAATAAAGTTTCATACCAAATACATTTAGCCAATTTTTTCTTCAACTTAATATTATCAATTGTGTAAATTAGTTGACAAATAATTATCAGTTATCTCTCTAACTTATATTTTATTATTCCAAAAAATAATTGTTCTCATATTTTTGTTACTTTCTGTTAGGTAAATGCACAGTAAAGATTTAAAAAAAAAGAGAATTTATTTAAAATTATTATATCATTCATACTCAACTTTTATTGATTTAAATAAAATAAACTGACATATTAAATTATATAATTCATCTACCATTAATGAATTCATCATCATCATCATCAAACTCCATTTGAGTAAGGGCTTCAGAGGCTTAAATCCTCTTTTGCAAAAGCCCTGGACAGAAACCCTGCTGTCTTGCATGCATGTCACCATACAGGTCGAGAATTTTTGTTTTCCCAGACCTGTCGAGACGGAGATCAGCAAGTCTGGGGCAGTCAAACAGAGTATGAGGCACATTGTGATATATTTCAAGTTTTACTTGTCATTCTAAAAAGAATTCCATATGTACTTCTGAGCCATAGATTACAGTCAAAAGAAATATAAACAATTATTTTTATTACATTTTTAAAACTTTATTTGTAGTACACATTTTCTTGCTCAGTCATGCTCTGTGCACTCTAAACCACTCCCTTTTTCAAATATGTATTACATTAATGTTTCAACAATATTAATTAATTAAACCTAAGACATTCAATTCCTTGCTACATTTCAATCAGTCAATAGTAACATTCTGTTACTTCCTGCCCAGTCTTGTAATATTTCCATTTATCAAACGCTCAAGAAGAATGGACTGGTCTACAGGGTTCACATCTTTTAAGCCATCTTTGGTATTGTGAAAAGCCCAGGCTAAGTACTCTTGTATTTTGTCATGAGTGATCTCTGGGTCAACTATAGAGATTGCCCTCATCAAGTCATCAACCGAGACAGTGCTTAAATTTAAAAAAAAAAAAAAGAAAAATGCAATAACAATGATATTTTTATAGATTATTAGAATCACAGATGGTGAAAAGTGAATGTAAATCAAAGTCACAGTTAGGTCTTCAGAGATGTGAAATTTTGCTATTTTCATAAATCTTCAGACTCAAAGATATTCACCTAAATAATGCAACCTTTTATATTATAACAATAACATGAACTAGACAAATCATTATAGCTTGAGGCAAAACATGCTAGATTTACACAATGGTATGTCTAATGATAAATTTAGGTGATAATACATCCTATAAGTCATTTAGGTGATAATATGTCCTTAAAGCAATTTAGGTGATGATATATCCTATAAGTCATTTAGGTAATAATATGTCCTATAAGCCATTTTAAGGTATACTGATGTATGCAAACATGACATGAAGCTCTTCAAAATTGACACTAACAGCTTGGAAAAAGTGGCACTGAATAGATCCACATGGAGAGCGAGCATAAAGTAAGGGTCCCAGATAGCAGATGATGCCATACACAACAGTAGTAGAAAGAAGGGTGAAATAGCTATGGCATCTGGTGATTACAGATGCCCAGCCTGTGAACGCAGCTGTGTATTAAAGGTTGGCCTTTTTAGTCACACAAGAGGTTGCAAAGGGAAAAGATCATCTCTTGAGATTTAAAATGCCACAGAAATGAAGTAACATTTAGTACCTGTTGGCTTCCAACTGTTCCTTAATATCATTGATGTACTGCTCCTTTTTAGTCTTTAAAAATGTTTTGACTTCATCCAGGAATGGTCCTGTCTTACCCTCATCATCCTAGTTAATAACAAAACAAATAATGTTTGAATAAAAAAATAAAAGAACATTTTTATATGAAAAACAAAATTCAAGGGTAATAATTAATTCTATCATACTTGTCATTTCATCTATTTCTGTTTCTTTGGCCAATGGTTAACAAGTATGTTATGTGGCCAGCACAATAACCAACTGCCTTTACTTTCCTCAACTAATGTCAAATACCCAGGGGTGTCTTTAAAATCCCAAAATTCACCAAGTTTTGAAATCAAGATTCCTTTGGGTTGGCAATCAAACACTACTCAGCCACCACACCCAGGGAAGTTATTTCAACTTTGAATAACACAGGCAGTAATAACTTGTAATTAGCTGCATAAGACATAAGAATTGAATTAATGGATTAGGAATCTCAATCCTCACCTCAGTAAACAAACTCTTATAGTCTAAAGGCATTTCATCTGTGATCTCTAGTTCAACATTAGCAGCTTTAAACATGGTCATCTCCGCAGAAGAGTCATCCTCATTGTCACCTGACAAATGGAAAAACTCACGCAGGCATTTTTTGAAGTCCTCAGAGCCCAATGTTCCAACATTACCCAGCTCATTGTCCAGTTTGGTCATCTGAGTTAGCAGACCATGAATGGTCAAGAGTTGACTGTGAAATATTTCCTCATCAGCCTAAAATGTTTGCAAAAGCTCTTATTTTCAATTTAATATATACACTAATACAATGTCAATTAAACTGCAAATGGAGAGAGAGACTATTTAAGACTGTTTCTTATTAAAAGAAAATCAATAATAACTTTTAAAAGTTATTTATTTATTTAAATAGTTGAAAACTTCTTGATTAAAATTAAATATTTTTAATAATAAAATGTTCATTCAAAATATAGGCCTACTATAATATTGAATCTATTTATCTTAACCATCTTTATTCACATTAAATTAAATCAGGAAATATAAGAAAAGTTTGCTTTAAATTTTTCTGTCATTTAGAATACTATTACAGAAACAAGAAATTGGCTTATAATAAGATGAAAAAAAAAATTGTAATGTGAAACTGAAAGAGAGGTTTTCATGAATGTATAGTATAGTATTACAGTATAAGTCTATAGATTCTTTATCATTTACCTCTCCATTTAATACTCTGCCAAAGAGACCAATGACATCATCATGAGCAAATCTTTGACATGCATCATGAAGATTGTAGCCCCACTCAATCACAATTTGTTCCAAGGGGAAGCGAGTCTTCAGATAATCAAACAAAAACTCTCCCATGTTTTGACGTGTACCATCTGTTCTCTATCAAAATTGGTTAAAAAATATGAATTATACGTCAGTATATGCAGAGCTAAGTCTAATCAATAGATAAGCATTAATAATAGTTTTATAGGAGTTTTTCAACCACCATTTTCCTAATTAAAGAATCTTTATGTGTACATATTTAATGATAAAGACTGATAATTTGGGCTTTTATATAACAATGTTAGTATTCTTGCAGTAACATTTTGCAAACTAACACTTCTCATTTGTATTTTATTGTTTTTATTTTTGTTTCTGCCATTTTTCTAATTAGTTTCTATTTTATTGTTATTTTTATTTCTGCCATTTTTCTTATTAGTTTAATAAAGTTATTGACATGGTGGGATTGTAAAACAAAAATATCTCTACCATTTCAGTAGGTTTCTTTTATTGTTTATTGTTAGGCGCTTCCATAGATTCTCATGTACATAAACCAAATAGAAGTAACACTCAACATAATATGTAATCCAATAACACCAGCGAAAGGCCGAACAATCAATATAGGTTAGTCGGCGCTGATACTGAATGTCGAATCGTTGAATGTCAGCTAACTCTCTACATTTATCAAAGGCTTCCTATCTCTAATGCATTCTGGAAGTAGTCTGTTTATGTCAGCTGATATTTTGTTCTGTCTAAAACCTATTCTTATTTTTACTAGTCACGCCATTGTCGATAAGTCAAAACGTCCCCTATTTCTAAAAAATAATAAGAATTTTTTAATGATAATTTGCTAAAAAGAAACTGTTACCTCTGCATCTTTAACAGATTTTGTCCTCCAGATGTCTCTGACCAGCAGAGCTGTGTCTCTTTTACTTAGCCTTCTATTTCTGACTGGTTGGTCATGTCTTAAGTAGATTGGTACTTCTGCTCCAGTGCCCTATAAATCATATTCATGTTTATTCACTTATGTCTATTGAGGTACTATATGATTAGCTAGCACAGAAAGCAATATCTGTAAAAAGATTCATTAATTTTTAAAAAATTACTACCTGGGGATCAAAATAGTCAGCACCAACAGTATCCACAAAACCACCAACTTGTATTTCATTCAAGAGAACATCCACTAGCTCTGTACTACGTTTACCTTCTGAGAGTTGTTGCCAGCGTACACTGCCACCTTGGACATAATCAGCACATTTATCCCAATGTGGTCTGCAAATAAATGAAATCTGGTCATTATATTGGAACCTAAAAAACTTGCATTCAGAAAATATTTAGTTTCATATCTTCATGTTTTAAATACATTTTTTTAACCTGAAAAATAACATTGTCATTGTCGTTGTTCATTTATAACAACCTGACTTAAAGCAACATTATCTCAGAGATTCTTAAACTAATACCAAAATCAAATTTCTATACCCAACCAGTCATTATTCTTAAACTCATACCAAAATCAAATTTCTATACCAAACCAGTCAATATTCTTTAGCTGAGAGATTGTGATATAATTTTTTTTTTAATTTATAATACATTGTCTTCAAAATGTATTTATAATAAATTGTCTCCAAAATGTCTGAGTAAAAAACAAATGTATTACTTGAGAAAAATATTAATTTATTGTACACTACATAAACATCCACTTTACCATACTCCCACTAACTTCTGCTAAGAAAGCGTAAAAGGTTCAACACTTAGAAATTGTAAACATTCCTATTCTATGACCCAAAATTCCCTACAAAGTTGCAAGTTATGATGAAAGGGATGGACCACTTGAAGATTAAAAGTTACAACAGAGAAATAGTAAATATTTGAAAATATAGTGACAAGGTTATTTTAGTCTTCACTCCCTGATTCCATCCCAATATATCTCTCACAGTTTGTACAATGATCAGAAAAGAAAATTTAAAATGAAAATATTAAAAGCTCAGACCATTTTGATGCATAAATATATATATGAGTATAATAAAACCACTATGGTAAAGTTACCTAGGTGTTGAACTTCTCTTTAGTGTTTCTAGCTCTATATAAAACTCATCTCTCTTCTGTGTCACTTGTTTCTGTACATCCAGCAGGGCACTTAGAAATGAAAAGATGGACAGGAAAAAACAATGAACAGGTCAGAGATATGAGTTCCAAATGTTGCATAATTATGTAGCATATTAAGAAAGTTTGTAAATGATAAAGATAGTCATATATTGTCAAAAAAAGAGTGAAATATTTAGTTTTGATAATATCATTTGATATGATTGATATTTTTCAACACTTTAATAAGAAAATATTATTAAATTATTTAAAAAAAAACAAAGCTTATATTAAGCAAAATTGTATCAATTAGTTTGGATCAGTCATGCAATTAAATTTTTAATTGATCTAGGTTAACAATAAAAAGCATTTATAAAAAAAAAAAGGAAGGGGGAACGACCTGAATTTGAACTCATAGCTCAAGCCTCCTCAAGCCAACATAGTAACATAGAAGATTGTATAGTTATGTATTGTTTCTTATAGTCTCATCATATTTCATGTTTGTGTTCACTAAGACACAGATGATGACCTATAAAAGGGACTAATTCAGTTTATACCACTACTTCAGTCAAGTACAGTTTCTTTCCCTTGTTCAAGAAAAAATAATAATTACCAATAGCTAATTAATTAATAGGTAAATTTTCTTTATTGATTCTTGTGTTGTGAGGTAAAAGAAATAATTGTACAAATTTTCAGCTTGATCCCATTTTGGGTGTCGGAGAAATAACTTTTTACCAGACTGCCAGACATAGTGAGTTGATGTAAGTTTTGTTTTTAAAAAAATGCTTATTTTTTACATGTACGATAAAAATAATTATAATTATAAATAAATATAACTATCAAGATACTACAGAAGGATTCTATGCATCAACTATAACAACTACATCCCAAATGAGGAAATCTAAACAGGATCACAATGGCAACTGGATCACAAGATGACCTTCTGACCATTTTCCAAAAACACTAGCTAAGACTGTACAGCCATATCACAAGATCCACAGGGCTTGCAAAGACGTTTCTGAAGAGAACAGTTCCAGATAAAAGAAGGAGAGGCAGACAAAAAGTGATGGGGAAACAACATCCAAAAATTGGACAGGCCTATCAATGAAAGAGACTCTCAATCTGGCCAAAAGACAGATAGGAATGGAGAGAGAAAATCAACAGATCAAAAAGATCAAGGGACAGATGAAAATGAAGATGAGAGTATAACATTGCCAAGTTAAAAAGGCAAACAAATCTAAATATAAAATATGAACAATGATCCTGAAAAATTTTAATGTTCCTGAGTGATTTTCATTAGATCTTTAAAATATTTTTAAGGCTAATAATTTAGTTGTTTGCATACACAGTATACAATTTATATATATATATAAAAAAGATTTTCAAATGATGAAGTTCATTGATAAATTTTATAGTTGTGATAGGAAGTGTGACAGTGCACATCTTGAGAGAAATAAAATACAAACTAAAAAGAAATAAAGAACAGTTAGAGTTCCTCTTTGTTTTTAAATGTCTATCATTTCTCAGCTCACAGATCACTCTATAAGATGACTTTTCTTTCCTGTGTAAACAACACAAGAGCCCTTATACGCTACCTAATGTGAGACCTGGTACAGAAAGAACATGAATCTATCTACATCTACTTACTTGTACTCAGCTTGCATTTTTCTAAAATCTTGTTGAGATAACTCATATTTTTCTTCAAGTTCCTGTTTTAAAAAATGAATTTTCAATAAATTGTCTTTTTTCTTTCACTAATTATTAAAAAACTGTAAATACAAAATTATCTTCGTTTTTTTAAAGAAATTCTGTAACATATAAGATAAAATATCAACATAGTTTTGTTCCATAGGAGGCGCAGTGGCTGAGCAGTAAAGCGCTTGGCTTCTGAAGTGAGGGTCATGGGTTCGAATCCTGTTGAAGACTGGGATTTTTAATTTTGGAATCTTTGAGTGCTAGTCCACCCAGCTCAAATGGGTCCCTGACATTAGTTGGGGAAAAGTAAAGGTGGTTGGTTGTAGTGCTGACACCCTCGTTAACCGTAGACCAAAGAAACAGATGACCTTTGCATCATCAGCCCTATAGGCCACAAGGTCTGAAAGGGGAACTTTACTTTTTTTTTGTGTTCTATATAAATGACATCAAGGGCAAGCATAAAGAAGGGTTTGAGGATTGCAGATGATGAACACATCAAAAGTAGATGAAAATGTTGAAAATGCAGCAGTGTCTGGTGATTACACATGCATAAGCTGTGACCATGGTTGTGTATCAATGTTTGGTCTCTTTAGTGACAAGGAAAGTTGCATAGGGGGAGTATAGTATCAGAAGATGTTTGTTTGTAAAATGTTGACATGTTTCAAATGTTCATTCATATTTGAAGATAAATTCATCCTAGCCCAAACCTCCCACAGGATGACGGGGAGATGGCAGCAAGCAGGATAAAAATCTGGGACCATCAATACCATCCAAATGACAGTCCAGAGAGCACACCACACTATCAGGCACAGGTAAATGACATTTAAATGAAAATTTTCACATTACTTGTACAATAAAAGAAGAAATATTTTTTTTACAGCATAAATAATTTCAGTGTTAACCATTTAAAAATAGAATAACAACCTTAAATTTTGCTTCAAGCATTTCAAAATCTCTCCTGGGTATAACATCTCCATAATTGGCAATCATTTCATTCAGCCTCTTTGTAGCAGCAGTTTCTGCTTCTCGAGATTTTCTGTTGAGAAAAAACTCTTCAATGAACTTACTGGTACCATATTTCAGGCATAGGATTTTACTGGTTACTCATCTTAAAAGTAATTAATTAGCAAAACAAAACCTTATCTAAAATATAATAAAATTGTAAAAAAATACTTGCAAATATTACTCAAACTTCTTTTTTAAAAATGGTTAAATGAGTATAAAATCCTATGTAAAAGTTGTGAAAAAGTTTAAAGCCATGAAAATGGAATTGATTTCTTTACATGGCATCTGATAAGTAAGTATGACTGAATGCACAGATCAGCAGAGTACAAACTATCAAGCCAGGCACAGCAACGAGATAATGGAACACTATCAGTCAGATAGGGGTTGATTACAAATACAATTAATAATATATAGAAACATTACACTCACTGTAAAGCTATTTTCATAATGACAGGATCCTCTTCAGTGTCCTGATTCATCAGAGCTGCATTCTTGGAAGCAATGTAATCCTCTTGTTGGTATCTCAAATCATTGACATCTGCTACCAGAAGTTTGCGAGCATCACATTCATCTCTATACTTTTTGTATTCCTCTTCAAGTTTTTTCTGTCAGTGGATAAGATTAGATGAGAAACATACTTTGTACAGTATGGCATTTATAGTATTCTGCGGCTAATCATTCAAGCATAAGTTTTAATATTTTAATAGTTATAGAAAAAGAAATAAAAAATAATAAAAATAAATAAATAGTAAATAGATCATTTCTATCAAAATTATATTTGGAAAGAGTAATACATAAGCAAAATTCTAAGGATTAGATTTATACTTGATAGGCACCAAGCTATATGAGATATGGAACCCTTTATAAGTCAATATATTACATGTAAGTGCCTTATATGATTTTTAGTTACCTAATGCAATTCAGAAGTAAATATAGAAAGTGAAATAATACATCTTTAGCTTTAAATCACTACTATTCGTAACAACATCACTGTAACAATATTCTAGGTGCCCCCAAAAAGTGGGGTCTCTAAGTTATATCCTCTGTAGCCATTAATGTAAATCCTGCACTGACTATACTTTTGGAACAACTGCTGTAATGAAACCAGTTAAAGGACAGAATTTCTAAATATGAATTTTAATAAATCACTTCAAATGTGTATCTAAATGTAATCACTTCAGATCTAGCAGGTTAATATTTTCTAATTAAATGTACCTTTAAATTGTTCACTTGCTCTTTTAAATCTTCTTGCTCAACCATTAGATTTGATATCTGGCCATACAATTTTCTGTTCTCTTTCTTTAAATCAGAAATTTCTAAAATAATTAAAGATTGTTATTTTTTTTAAATATCTGTTTTTGATCAAAGAAAATAGAAAAGCAAAAAATAAAAAAGCTATATGAATTGTCTCAAAAACTACCAAATTCAATAGAGAAACAATGTAGTCCCAATAAAAAAATTTTTTGCAATGTGTAAAAGTACTTAGTCAATGAAACACTACATTGTTTAAGTTTGATTATAATTAAATATTTTTCTATTACATATTATTTTTTCAAATTAAATTTCAAAACAAAAGCGTATAGAAAATTGTTCAAGAACTCATTTCTAGTTTTGTTTAAGGTAAAAATTGGGAACAGCTATTAGAGGAGGATCTTAGGAGCGCCTAGTAAGTAAATAAAGGTTTTGTTTATACGTTTGTGTCTGGCTGGGGTGAGATATTGGTAGGGTAGGAAGTTATACAATACAATTATGTCCCCTCATTTAATATTGGCATGTTTTGTTGTGTACGATGTTCTTTAAGAGTTGTACATACTTGACAAACCTCTCGCAGGATGGCGGGGATGGCGACGGGCAGTGTACCAACTACTTTCCTTGCCAGTGAGGGGGAAATGGCGCCTGAGTTGATCTTTATACCGCTTAAGAGGGGCACCTCAGTTACGCCGTACTCCCTTAAGCTCGCCAAAAAAAGATCGCCTTAGGTATGTGTTCGACCCAGCGCAGATGTGGAATGTTGTGTTTCTATACTGTTCACAACAGCCTTCATCAGAAAAAGATTATTTGATAGGTAGTCCTGCCAGCGTATGCCCATTATGCAGTAGGGGGCACCTTTGATTGAAGCATTTTAGGAACCTTAGACGCCTTCTATAGAACATCCAGGTCTTATAGCCAAACAAAAGTTTGAAAAGTGAGGTGAGAACCACTGTTGGAAGACATAGATTTGTGTAGGCTACTGGAGCGACTTATTCCACCACACTCTGGCTTGGAGGCGTGCTTAAGCGCTACTTGCCTTAGCAGACGGTTATCAACTTCTCTTGAAAATGATGCATTATTGGATACTGAGCTTACCAGAGATGTAAAATGGTCTACAACGTTGAGATAGTGTCCTTTCACGGTGACCGTTGGGGCTGAGTAGGTTTTACTGGGTGACTTCTGAAACAGGACTTCCATTTGTTCATGATTTATTGTTAACCCAAAGGAAGTGGCACGTATACACTAATTTGTAAACGGCAAGCTGGGGATCATGTTCAGTGTGAGCAAGTCAGGCGCAATCATTGGAATAGAGAAGCTATGTGACGACCACCTCTTTTATTTTATTGTGGGACAATGGACGCCCAAGGTTGAACACATTGCGATCTGAGGGAACCTGTCTTAGATGCCTTCGTGCAGTCTCAATGGCGCAATGCATACGGCACTTGCTTAGGGTCCTGAATAATGCAGTAAGGATTGATTTGAAAATAGTTATGCCTTGTCGTAGGTTAAGTCGATCTTCTGGGGGAATGTAAAGTCTTTCGGGGAAAAAAAAGGAGGGAACTTCAGCTTCAACTAGCTTCGATTTATGTTGCCCTAGATTGCATTGTTTCAGATGCTTTCTTGATATTTCCGTCCCCACAGCATGCGCCAGTTTTGACGCGCTATTCATTTGGTAAGAATTTCTGCACTCCTCTGATAACTAAGACTTGTTTCTCCTTTTTTAAAGTTCTCTGAGAAATATAAATCCAAGATTTTTCGAAATACCCAGATATCATATTGTGAAACTGTACAAAAGAAATGTTAAGAAGAAAATTACCCAGCTAAATCCTAAATATAATACATCCTTGTAACAATCTTTTTTTTTCCTCTGGTGTCACACTCTTTATTTCAACCAGTCTTAAACTACAAGGCAAGGAAGGGTATCGTGAACTGTTTGTGAACTGTTTGTTGAGAAGTAGAAGGGTTTTGTCAACTATCCTACTGAAAAGAAAGTGACGATGCGAAAAAAAAACTTACACAGCACACTCCCACACATAAGCCACAGCTTAGGGAAGTAGAATAGATCTGGCATATCTACATTGACTAACATACCCTGCCTGCTGACTATCGAAACATGGAGATTAAAAATACATTGAAAACTTTTTAATTTTTTAATGTTGCAGTTTATTTGCTTTCTAAGGGAGATGATGTCGTAGGGGTAGGGTGGGTCTATTTGTCAACCTTAGCAACAAATACACCAGAGAATAGCGATATTATTGTACATTGCATACAACGGGTTATCTAATGAAAAAAAAAATCTAAAATTATATAATTGCCTAAATCACAAGTCGAGTATATTTTAAATATGTAAAAGTACGTTATTTAAAAGTATTTAAAAATCAAAATAACGCTCGATGCAGAAATGTTTCAACAACATTGTCAAGTTTTAAGCCAGAGCTAGAATAGTTAGATTCAAGAACAAAAACTCTGCCTTACCTCCTTTTTCATCTTCTCTTATAGCCATGATCTTCAGGTCACATTCCTCGGACATGGTCACTAGCATTTGCTGCAAAATATACAAGTCAAAGCATTAGCAATGTTATTTTGGATGTCTGCAGAAAAGAAACGGTAGGCCGCTGATCACACATGGGTCGAGAGGTACCCGTAGGCCTCGGTTCAAGAATATGATCGTATGTGAACCTCCTTCAAAAGTAATTAACGACTAACTTTCAACAGCCCTTCTTCTTCTTAATCCTGGGCACTCCCAGGGGAGCATAGGACTGCAAGCACACCTCTCCACTGAACTCGGTTCTGAGCAGCTTTCTTCATCTGCTCCCATGCCATTCCAGCATCCTCAGCTTCACTAACGGCTGACCTCTTTCAAGTTTGCTTGGGTCTGCCCACTTTCCTCTTTCCTTGCGGATTCCAATCAAGTGCCTTGCAAAATTGGTAGTTGGTTTTCGTATAGTGTGTCCTATCCAGCTCCACTTTCGCTTTTGTTATCTTTCAACGCCTTTGTGGAGCCCTATTCATCGAGTGTCCGGACTTAATGAACCCTCTTCACGCTATGGTTGCCACGACACTGGTATGCGCTTCGGACTGTCATCACTGTGATCGAAACTGCAGGAGGCTAAAACTAGGTCGTAATAATCTTCAGTCCTGAAGGAACGAAACAAACATTTGGAACAGAGCCTTACAGAGGGAGATGACAAAGTCTTGTATAGATATATGCATATAAAACACTGAACCATGATTTACAAATACAAAAAAAAAATAATAGAAAGATCATACCGACACAAAGATAAAGGAACATTTCATTTTCCATATGCTAGGAGAAATTCGTACATATGCTACTTGGGTTGCCTGAATCAGACAGAAAAATAAACGACTTGGCAGAGTTTAAATCGATAATTAACATGTAACTTACAATCTTCGGGCTCGTCGACAAGCCCTGTTAATATTATTATAAGATAGATCTACAATATTTTTGCGCACAATTAATACTGATTTAATTAATCAATTATTATTAAATAATAATATATTCATAATGTGTATTTTTATTTTAAAATACTTTCTGATACGGTATATTCTATTCTATGACGCTAGTTTCTTTCCTTCGTTTAACATGTCGACTTGTTTATTGCTTCATATTGACATGACAGCCAAAGGATTCGACTCCCATTGCAAACATTACTTTAGAATCTTGTAGATCTGATTTACAAATCTATAATTATCTATATTCACATATCTGGTGGAAACACAATAAGATTATAAGGTAAAATAAAAATACAAGTGAGCCAAATTTGTCGATCGAATGGAGCTGGCCAGTTTTGATATGGCACCAAAACATTTAGGTAGTGTTGCCTATAGATATCTTCTAAAGCGCCGCTTTAATATGTTCCACAGTTCAGTATCAAATGCGGAGTTCTTATGATGTAAATAAAATGATGCATGTTAAATAGAAATACTTTAATTTTCTGTTTTTAGTCTTTGCATTAAGGTCAATGTGTAAGAGTATGTGTTTGTACTTTGCAATCGCGTTTTGTGTAAAGCTATTCATGAGGCATTAATGCTTATAGTAAAAAGTTGCTTAGATGTGAATAAATTAACGATAGCTTGACCAAAGCTATTAAATGAGATTGAAAGATTACACTACATTAAAAAGGTGATGAGACCGCTAAAAAAAAGTGTCAAGACTAGAATGCATGAACGAATGAATAACTATTAAGGACAAGAGCATTATAAAAAGATAGTGTCGAAAACATCAAACGAGATGGATTTAAAAATCACTCTCAAATCGCGAGATCTGACTCAAGTCTTCAACTTGAAAGATAATGTCAATAAAACATCCATTTACATTACACGCAAACTCCATCGGTTGAGACCTTTATACGCTGAGCGTCCTTTTAATACAAATATATACTCTATAAAATATTGATAAGTCTATCTGTGCCTTCTCTTCTATTGAAGCTGTGTCAATATTGAAAGTAAAAGAAAAAAAAACTAAAATAATGCTCCATGAACTCCTGTTTGCTGTTCAGTGTTCATGAACCCACAGTTTTGATACCAAGGTGTGATTGGCGAGGGGGGGGGTGGGGAGGGAAAAGGTGATGGGTTTGGGCTCCTTCCCCCTCATTTAATTCATACATACATTAGAGAGGAGTGGATAGGCTTCAAGAGTCAGTGTAAACGTGTCGGTGGTCTGGAGGAGAGCTCAGTGCACTTGGGTTTATTAAATAGCTTGTTTTCTATGCTGAAGTGAGACGTTTGAGTTTCTGGGTCACGCCAAGCTCACCAATAGACTGGATAATTATTTCAATAGATTAAGTAGAGTACACTAGATTAGAATGGTAAGTTATTTTCTTGTGTACGTTGTTAAAATGCTTAATAGCATAACGAGAAGAATGAATAAACAATAAATACAATATTTCTTTTTTTTTTTCTCTTTTGGACCACGCGTTATTTCGCACACGAGTTTAAAAACAAAGTTATTTCTGTATTTGAACAGTTTTAAAACTTGCAACACAAAAAAAAAGCGCTTACGTGGTAAAGAATGTGCTAGACATCCATCAAAGCCGTAGACACGTCAACGGTTTATTGTTAAGTTGATCTTTTTTTTTTATTTAAAAGCCATGAGCTATCCAACTTTTTAAATAATAATAATAAAGGCGAATGTTTTCGGACCGAGGACAAGGAAGAGTGAAGATTTTACATTTCTACCCAGCAGTGACCTACATATTGTGTTGTCTTGGATGGTTGTTTTTCTTTTTCACTATGACATGATTTTTTTGTCTTACGTCAAATACAGGAGCAAAACCTGGACTTGTAAGCTACATTCATCGATTTCACAAAGACATTTGACTGAGTGAGTCGCGATGGCTTGTGGAGAATTCTATCTCGGCTCGGATGCCCTCCAGATTCATCGCCATTCTGAAGCAATTGCATGAGGGTCAAAAGAGTCTAATCAGATATAATGGTATTGGTATCTGTCAGCTCATTGTTCTATTGAGAATGGTGTGGTCCAGGGCTGTATGCTTTTTCCGACACTCGTTGCAATATTCTTTGGAGCAATGATAAAAAAAATCAATGTTTTGTTTATAAAGCAGAGGTTCTCATCAAACTTTTATATGGCTCTGAGACCTGGGTTCTCTATCGAAGGGATTTAAGACTCCTTCGAACCATCAAAGGTGCCTTCGCTTCATAATTGGTATACACTGGCAAGACTACATTACAAATAACTGTTCTGATGGAGGTCGGTGTGGACAGTATAGAAGCACTAATTACCATTGACAGCTGCGCTGGGTCGGACACAACCGGCATGGCAGACAACCGCATACCAAAGGCGATCTTCTTTGACGAGCTTAAAGGAAGACGGCGTAACAGAGTAGCCCCCCGTAAGCGCTATCAAGATCAACCTAGGCGCCATTTCGCTCTCGCTAGCATAGAGGGAAGTAGCTGGCAGCAGATATCATCTAAAAGAAAAAGTTGGAGAGCTCTCACAAAGGCTGCTGGAAGACTGGAAAAAAAACTTAAATAGACCGCCAGCGGACAATAGCTTTGTCTGCACGAGATGCGGGAAAATATGCAGGTCGCAACTGGGTTTGCGTAGTCATGTGAAACACTGCACTCATTCTTAATCTTCGGAATCGAAGACATTACCATTATTATTACTATTATGACAAGTCTATAGCATAGACGTACATCAGCACTTAGTCAGTGATGGCAATGCCTTTGCCTGCTCACTGAGCAAGGGTTTTAATCCCTGTCAATAGTGGATTTTTGGATACGAAATTTTAGGATGGTCACGTGTCCACCCAAATCAACACTTGGCATCAGTTAGCAAAAAAGTTAACCATCGTTCTGGGCACTTGATACCTTTGTAGACTAATGGTCCAAGTGCACCCGCTAAATAGAGCAGAGGATCAAAATCAAAAGTGATTCATCCATTAGTTAGCTCTACATCTCAATAGAAACAAGTAAAGTTAACCTTTTAGACCTTGTGGTACATCTATTTCAATGGGCAATGCTAATGTGGCCAGCACAATCTCATTCCCTTTCCCCAACTGTCAGGTATCCATTACAGTTTGTTGGATTCAATCAATCTTCACCGAGATTTTAATTCGTGATCCCACGGTTTGGAAGTCAAGCTCTTTACCTCGCAGCCACAACGTGAAGATGTTCTTCTAGTTTTTCTTGATGGTGCTATTCAAATCTAATTGAAACATATTTGGCTAGCTCAGGTTACATTTACTTACGAATGTGTTACTCTACTTTGATTATCGGTGCCCCCCCCTCCCCAAAGATCATGAACGTAATTCGTTCAGTTCCTAAAATTAATGGGCAGAGTAGCGCCAACTTTAAAACATTCAAACACAGAAGAGTAGTTAAAGTAAAGTTCCCCGTTCAGACCTTGCGACGTATAGGGCAGATGATGTTTCTATGACCAACGGTTAACGAGCAGATTGTCATGTGGCTAGCACAACGACCAACAGCACTTTACGTTCCCCAACTAAAGTCAAATACCCATTAGATTTAAGTGAATTCACGGGCGCCCTAAAAATCGCGAGATTTAAAATCCCAGCCTTCACCGAGATACAAACCTAAAACCCCAGGTTTGGAAGCCAAGCGCTTAACCATTCAGCCACAGTGAGGGGAAGATATTCTATGAACTCGGGGAAACGAGCACTTGTTTAGCGGTTACACTTTTACTGTCATGAGATTTCAAAGAAGAACAAAGCGGTATAAATATGCCAGATAATGAAAGTATTTTTGATAGAGTTAACCTATCAGAGGACAGTGACTGGATTCTCTCTCTGTGGCATTTTACGTCTCGAGAGACGATCTTTTCTTTTTGCAACTTCTTGTGTGACTAAAGAGGCCAATCCTTGATACACAGCTGCGATCGCAGGTTGGGCATATATAATCACCAGGCGCCGTTGCATTTCCACCCTTCTTTCTGCTTCTGTTGTGTATGACATCTGCAA
The DNA here is from genome assembly GCF_947242115.1 of Biomphalaria glabrata. Taxonomy (NCBI): domain Eukaryota; kingdom Metazoa; phylum Mollusca; class Gastropoda; family Planorbidae; genus Biomphalaria; species Biomphalaria glabrata. Next base: position 11,221,049 of record NC_074717.1, on the reverse strand, counting down.
TCTGTGACCCTTCCTTTATGCTCTCTCTCCATGTGGATCTGTCCAGTGCCACCTCTTCCCAGTTGCCAGTGTCGATTTTGAAGAGCTTCATGTCGCGTTTGCATACATCCGTATAACGTAAAAGTGGGCGACCAGCAACTCTCCTGACTTCTATTAGATCGCCATACAGGATGTCCTGTGGAAGTCGACCTACTGGCATTCTACGAACGTGGCAACGCCAGCCAAGGCGTCTGCTGCTGATAACAGAGCGGATGTCCTGGCATCCTGCTCTTTGTAGCACTTCCTCATTGGTTATCTTATCTTGCCACCTTATTTTAAAGATCCGCCTTAGGCATCGGAGGTGGAAGACATTCAGTTTTTTGTCCTGCCATGAGTAGGTTGACCATGTTTCACTTCCGTACAGCAAGGTGCTCAACACACAGGTCCGGTAGACTAGGGCTTTAGTACTGCTAGTCAGCAATATGTTGACCCAAACTCTTTTCTCCAACCGTGACATGGTGGCCATTGCCTTGGCTATCCTGTTGTTTATGTCTTTATCCAGTAGAGTGTTGTTGGATATGATGGAGCCAAGGTAACAAAAGTGATCAACAATTTCTAGTGGTTGGCCATTAATGCTTACTTGAGGTGCAGTGTTTGTGTTTCAGCTACAGTCCCTGGTTGACAAACTATCTGCTGCTTGCCAGAAGTTCGGCTTAAACATCAGTCAAAGCAAGACTAAGATACTTGTCCAAAACACAAACACAAGTGACTGGATTACTCTGTACCTTATTCTATAGCAAGACTGGGGAAAAGGGGACACTCAGAGGCACTAAAAAAGTTTTGATAACGGTTCTCCAGGAGCCTTATTTAAATAGAAGCTCGCTTTGAGAATTTAGATAAAGTGTCAAGATTTCGAGGGCGTGGCGGCGTCTAAAAGTTAAACAAGTATGGGGATCGAAACAATGAGAGTTAGGCTACATGTAGATAAAATTGATTGCAGTGGAGCTTAACTTTTACCTGTATGAGAACCCTGTGAATTTGCGCCTAAAATATATTTACGAGTGGAACCAAGCTTTTGGGGCTTCATTCTGCAAAGTGAGCAGTAGTTTCGGATGGCCGAATAGCGCCGGATATGGTCCGCATGCCTTAATTTTGTCATTATTGTTTTATTGCATGTAACTTGAAAATTGTCTAATTATTTCCACAGAGTAGCACATACCTTGTCCTTGTGATTCTCATTGTGTGTGCTTACACAACTGAGGCAACTCAATCCAGTTTCTGCAATATCAAGGCCTCTGGACTATATGCAGATCCCAAAGACTGTTCCAAGTTTTACAGTTGTCTAGACTCTATCACATTCCAGCTCCTATGTCCTACGGGACTCTACTTCAATGAAGTTCACAAAGTCTGCGACTGGCCAGTCAATGTACAGTGTCCTAAGGCACCCCAAGTCGATTCAACTACAACAGTCACCAGCGTTTTTAGTTCATCTGTATTGCTTTCAGCGTTGACAACACTACCCGAGAGGTCTACTAGGACCGATGCAGACGTCACTGTAAGCTGGACAGCTCCCACCACAGATACAATAACATCTTCTTCCTTATATACCAACATAGGAAGCGTTTCAACTGCAGCTCAAACTATCAACTACACAAAGACTGCACATGGCGATCAAGCAGTCACAACCACCATGTCTGGACTAATTGTCCCCTCGCTAATATTCTGCAGCGACAAAAGAGACAGCCTATACGCAGACCCTATGGACTGTGGTGGATTTTACCAATGCCACAGAGGCTACACATATCATTTCCAATGTGGCCAGGGGCTTCTATTCAATGCACTGTATCAATACTGCGATTGGCCTTACAACGTGAAATGCGGGAAACAGCAGACGGGGCAGTCTGAGACACGCGTAGAAACAAACTTTCAATACTCGAGCAGCACCGTGAGAACAGGGCCATGGTCAACTTCGTCAGCACCTAGGGCGTCAGGGAGCTCGTCCCCCGGATGTGGAAAAATTGTCTGCTATGTCTCCAACTGGTCTAAATATAGATTTGGAGACGGCAAATTCACTGTGGATAACGTCAACCCCAACCTGTGCACTCATGTTATTTATAGCTTTGTCAAACTCAGTGGCAACAGATTAGTGCCTATAGAACTCACTGATGAGCCCAGTGAAGGGGATGTTGGCAACTTTGCTAGAATAACACGACTGAAGATGCTGAACCCCAAACTCAAAGTTCTTCTAGCCGTTGGTGGTTGGTCTTCCTCTTCGACAGACTTTTCTCTTATGGCATCCTCTAAGGAAAGCAGAGAAGAATTTGTAACAACAATAGTGCAGTTCTTGAGACAGAGAAACTTCGATGGTTTAGACTTTGATTGGGAGTACCCAGCAAATGAAGCTGAAAAAGAACTTCTCACTCTTCTGTGTGAGAAAATTCGAAACGCTTTCGAATTGGAGAGTCAAGGCGAAAGTCGACTTTTGTTGACAGTGGCTGTGTCGGCAGGTAAATGGACCATTGATACTGCCTACAATATTCCCAGGATGTCCACAGCTGTAGATTTCTTCAACCTCATGACCTATGACCTGCACGGTCCATGGGAACAGAAAACAGGACACCACAGTCCCCTTCTGCCAGGAAGCTGGGAACAAAGCTACGAAGCCTACCTCAACATCGATTGGGTGGTCAAGTACTGGGTCAGCCAAGGGGCACCCAAAGCCAAGCTGGTCATTGGCTCTCCCCTGTACGGAAGAACATTTACACTAGCCGACATGAGCAACACGGGGGTAATGTCCCCTACATTTGGTGGCGGAAGCCCCGGGCCATATACCAATGAAGCGGGCTTTCTGTCTTACTACGAAGTATGTCAGAGACGAGGCGGACAAGCACACGAGTATGTCATAGAAAGTCAAAAAGCTCCATACATGGTCTATGGGAATCAATGGATAGGCTACGACAACCAGGTCAGTCTGAGAGAGAAGGTCAGATACATCAGACAGAATAACTATGGAGGCATCATGTTATGGGAGCTATCTTTCGACGATTTTAACGGCTCGTTTTGTCGAGAAGGAAAGTTTCCATTGTTGACTGCTATAAACGACGAATGCTATAACTAACATTTTCCTTTACTAGCACAATTTTGTTTAAGAATTTACTTAAAATTGTTTTATATCATTTTAACATAATGGCATGTCAACATTGTTGTTTTTTCTCGGAAAAAGTGTTTCATGGATAATTATTAATCGTTTTGTAAACATGTACCCTCTTTCTTGAGATAGTAGGCCAAATGGAGATGCAACCGGATTCCCTTTTTATCCAGAAAAGAAGTCAGGGAGAGGGCTGTAGGTTCCAGCAGCGGGGCCTTTTTCTCGTAGTAAAAAGTGGTTGGACGGGTGGATACTGAAGTGTTTTCTGGCAATATGATGGGACTATTCATCCTGATAAAAAAAAAGTCGTAGGTCAAATTAAGTAGGCCTTTAATACAGAAGGAGGCAGCCGTAAGGTAATCTTTGTAGTAAGTAAGACGTCTTGCAGCGTCACTTTTTTGTTTCTGACACACAAAACCATCAACCTACAACAGTCAAGTAAAACTTCTAATATTCTGTCACAAGAAAATCTAGAAGAATCGCGGTCACGATATCGGAGACGTTTTGAAACGTCTTCTTCGAAAGATTTGGATTCAATACTGTTGCAGACACCTCTCATATCTTAAAAAGTCCTCATAAGAAGATGAAGTGACGTCTCATACTTAGAATATTTTAGTTTTAAACTTGTGATGATATTATCATTTTACTTGATTAAGATTTAATTTGTTTGGCTTGATAAATGTAGGCCTAGTGCAAGTATTACACTTTATTGAAAATTGTATTTCTATGATACAATTTAACATTATTGAGATTATTGAATTAAAGTATTCAAGTTCATTCACCAAATGGTTCCACATGTGCTTATTTTAGTGACAATCTCATATTAAGCTTGAGTGCAATAAAAGATTAGATAAATCCAATCATGACATCTGACATTTACACACATTCAGTAGAACTAAAAGCTTCTTTCTAATTATGGTTGGCGGTAAAAAAACAAACAAAAGTAATAAATTGAGGCCAGTAAACATTAGTAGAAAACACCAAAGTGTGGTGAGTGGACAGAAAAATATAGAAGTGCAGATCTCAGAGAGGAAGTGGAGATGGATTGGTCACACCCTTAGAAAAGATACCAGCAACAGAGCTAGGCAGGCCTAGAGTGGAACCCCCAAACAAAAGTAATAAATTGAGGCCAGTAAACATTAGTAGAAAACACCAAAGTGTGGTGAGTGGACAGAAAAATATAGAAGTGCAGATCTCAGAGAGGAAGTGGAGATGGATTGGTCACACCCTTAGAAAAGATACCAGCAACAGAGCTAGGCAAGCCTAGAGTGGAACCCCCAGGGAACAAGACGCAGAGGAAGACCAAAAAGAACATGGTGACTTAGTGTACTTGAAGAAGCAGAGAAGACCGGAAACAGCTGGGAAACCATAAAAAAACTAGCAAGAGACCATGGAGAGTGGCGTGTTTTTGTCGAGGCCCTATGTTCCATGAGGAGCTCAAAGGAGTGATGATGATGATGAGTAAACAATAGGAATGGAATGATAAACAGAAAGACAACTTCACGCAATTAAAAGCTTAAACACAACCCAGTGACTAATTAGACATTTTACTTGTTAAATAATACAGACAACAACCACACACAAAACAAGGTTACAAAAGACAGTTTGTGTGGAAACACAAACTCAAAATCGGCCCCCGAAGAGGTCCACCCAGGCAGGCTTCAATATTTTCAGAAAGAACATCCAAATGAAATTATATCAAAGACAAATGAGAGATAAGAATGGAGAAAGAAGGTAAACAGATCTTGTGTAGTGCCCCAACGGTCCCGCAAATCAAAGGATAGGTGTAAGTGAATGTAAAGTTAGATGTGAACCTGGCCTAACTAGTTCCCCTTTTAGACCTTGTGGTCTATAGGGCAGATGATGTAAAGTTCATCTGTTTTTGTGGCCTACGGTTAGCGAGGGTGTCATGTAGCCAGCACAACGACCAACCGCCTATACTTTTCCCCAACTAATGTCAGGTACCTATTAGAGATGAGTGGACTCAGAGGCGCCCAAACATTCCAAAGTTGAAAATCCCAGTCTTCACCAGGATTCAAACCCGGGACCCCCGGTTCGGAAGCCAAGCGCTTTACCGCTCAGCCACCGCGCCTCCCCTGGCCTAACTGATGTCTTATAATTGATCTAATTGTTTTGAAAAGGCTCAATCTCTTATTCAAATCCTCAAATAAAATTTAAAAAAAAAAAAAAAAAAAAAAATTTCCGCTAAAAAAAAAAATGTTCATAAAATTGAAGTTTATTTTAAATTAGGTCTAACTTATAATGCATACTAATTAGCTTTTTCTCTTTAAAAAACTGCTTGCATAACTGATTTTAAAAATTAGATTTTTTGCTTTCAGAAAAAAAAAAGTAGCCGTTGCATCAGAACTTTGAATGGTCTAAAATATTGTGATGTCGGATTTTCAATATCTTTTCTAGTTTATGAGATCTAAACGGGACGGATGGACAGACGGTCAGACATTTCGCACAAAACTAATAGCGTCTTTTCCCCTTTCGGGGGCCGCTAAAAAAACAAACATTCACTCACTTTGAGAGGTTCCAGCTGTCTAATTTGTTGTCTCTGGTGTGCTAACATCATTTCATATTCATTTTTTATAGTTGATAACAAAGGTCTGTATGTTTTAAAGTCTTCAATCAGGTATTCAAATACCTCACGATGTGCCTGTTAAGTTTAAAAAACAAAGTGCTT